>NW_027507718.1:62216581-62816581 GCF_037356315.1 Lithobates pipiens | reverse complement strand
AGAATCATTTTTCTTTCATTACTATATGCATTGCCGGCACCTGTGGCTTCTCTAACTGGGTGAATAACATTTTTATCAGATGATCCTCCTGGAGCGGTGACACTCCCTTACGCATATTTTATCCCATGATTTAAAGGATTCGTTCTTTTATTATTTATTTTTTCTTGAAAAAAAATAGCATTTTCTTTTCTTACATCAGGGGACACAGAGCCATAGTAATAACTATGTGGTTATATCGGCATATCAGGTGCTGGACACTGGCACGCCCCTTAAGGCGGGAACTTCCCCCATGTAACCCCTCCCATTACTGGGAGTCCTCAGTTTTTTCGCCAGCGTCTAAGGTGTTGGGCACGTGTAAGGATGTGTGTACTGAGCTCCACGGGCAGTAATCCTTTGAGAGCCAGCCATCCTGACCGGATCTGTTCTGATATCTCCATAATGGACTAAATGAACGGTACCCGGGCCTCGTCATCCGAAGACACGAGGTTTTGCTTGCGAATGCTTTTAAGCTGGGCCCTGGGATCCAGTACTTTTTGGTAGTAAGGCCAATAAAAGTTTACTGGCAGGGTCTTCTCGCAGGTCTGGTATTGCGGGATTACCTGAGTTTACCCCTGTTCCTGAAGGTTTCCTTTCAAGGTCTCGGAGCCTACCGTGAAGGGCAAAGATTGATTTTTTTTTATCTCTGATAAACCCTGCTGCGAGAAAGGTAGGGGAGATTTTCTCAGAAATGTCTCCTTCCTTGTTTGTGTTGTCATGTCATGTCTATGTGTCACCACTGGAGACTGTATTGAGCACTCACCATTCTGACGCTAGAAACAGCAGAAGCTCCACCAGCTCAGACCCTCAGGTATGAAGGGGGGTCTGATCACTTCCTGGGCCCCCATATTGGCGATTTTGATCTATTTGAATGCCAGCCAGCTGCCTCTTTTTCCTTTTAAAAAAAATAAATAAATATTTTTTGGGCAAGTCGCGGAACCCCCCCCTGCTGCCGCCATGATGCCGGTGCTCACGCGGGAGATTTGCTTCCCTGTTTGAAACAGGAAGGGGGGCGCGCGCGTCTACGCGTGAGGGCATGGCTAAACAGCGTCAGATGGCAGAAACAAGTGTAGGAAGTAGTTAGAGCTCTGCAAGAGAAGCTACTTCCTGGTGGTGGAGGGACAGAGCAGAGTGGTTGCTGGTCAGGTTTGGTGACACAGGCATTTTCCTTTTGGCAACATTGTACTGTATAGCTAGGACTAATAGAAGTTATTGTAGTGTACTATAGCCTAGCAAGTGAAACATTATTTTGCTGGTACTGCCTCTGCTTTGTACTGTAAGCTATGAGTGACAAAGGGACCAGGAACCCCTCTAAGGGATCTAAGGGGTCAGTGGTATACAACAAACTAAAAACCCTTCCAAAAGAATGTTCTCCCCTGAGAGGTAAAAAGAAAGATACGGCCAATCAGATGAAGCCGTCAAGGGTAGAACACTTCTGTCCCTGTGTATAATTACTGTAAATCTAAAATCGGGTAAAGATCTATTAAAACCAGATTCTTATCATCCTGTTTCTCTACTTACCTCTGATGTTAAGATTTTAGCCAAGGTACTTGCAAATAGACTATCTATTTATATTAACACTTTAGTTCATAAGGACCAAACAGGGTTTATCGCCACTAGAGCAGCCTCAATAAATATTTGCAGACTTTTCTTGAACATGAAATTACCTAGGGATAATTTGCAGGATGGTAAATGAGTCCTGCAAGCTGCATCTTTGAAAACAATGGGGCAGCGCTGACAAACAGCCGGCATAGCGCCACTGTCGCGGTTTTAACCCTTTTTTAGCCATTAGCGGAGGTTAAACCTGCTCCGCTAGCAGCCGAATAGTGCCGCTAAAACGACGGTAAACCAGCGCTAAAAATAGCACCGCTTTACCACTGACGCTCGCCCGCCCCAGTGTGAAAGTAGCCTTAAAGTGGAAGTAAACCCATAGATTTAAACAGTTAAAAAAAAAAGGCATGCCAGGAATGCTAACTGCACATTGGCTGTGCTCTCAGCCAAACTATCAAACCATCCAATGGCTGGTGTCATAATGAATCAGATGTGCAGCACCATAGCAGTTGAAGATTAAACAGAGGCAAAGATGGCAGCTTCCTTGGCTGAAAACGATAGGGGAGTTTACTTCCACTTTAAGATATATAATGAAATAATTTCAGAAGGATACTTTAAAATTCTTTACTCAAATAATGGCAGAATATGAAATCCCAAAGAATAGTTTTTTTTCAGTACCTCCAGCTTGGGCATACTATAAACGCACAGTTCCGTTCCTGTGAATTAAAATTTAAATAAGTCAATAATAATTTTGTTATAAGATCCTAAGATACATGAAAAAAGGACTTGTATCATGATTATATGGGGGGTATTCAACAAATTTCAAGATTCAGTTGTCATTCCATCAAGGGCTCATTGGGCATGAGATTTGCGTCCAATATCAGATGATCAATGGTCAATGGCCTTATCTACCTGACGTATCTTTAGCTACCACGTAAGTTAACACTATTATTTATTTTGCATAGGGTGTATCATACTCCTGAGAAATTATTCAAATGGAAACGAAGGGACTCCCTGTCCTCGATGTAAGGGAGAACCTGCGAATCTCATTCATGTGTTATGGAATTGTTCCAAACTCCACCGGTATTGGTGGGGGGCAGGGGTCAAGTTCTGGGGAAAAAAGTGTGGGAACTCCCACCCAAGATCCACTCGCCCACCCAAAAAAAAAGAAATGATACGCTCATATGCACAAACGCTTCAAAAGTGGTATTTTTCATCCAGTCTTCGTATTGTGTGTATGAAGCGTAACTGTTAGTACATAGAAAACAAACACAATTCTCAATAAACTTAAATACGGTAATTCTCTGTATAATCAGCATTCATTTAATTGTGCTTCCATGCAAATGTGAACATCATGTTCTGATTTTTATTGGGGAATTTTATTTTGTATATAGAGTGTTTATGTGGTGAGTTTACACTTTTCATTGAACAGAGTTTGGATTACACAGGGTTAAACAGAAAGGTCATAAATTAACTGCACATTATCTGGATAGAATGCTTGGGGAGATAGTGATGTGTTCCTGCTTAGGAGATGTATGTTACGTTGGGGGGCTGCAAACTCTGCAGGGCTCCAACACACACTCGCTGCTATTCCAATCCTTTACATATTTCCACATAAACTTCCCTCCTGGCATTAAACTTTGCCAGGTATTGTGCTCAGCTTACCACCCCAAACTGATGTTCCTCCCTCAGCTCACCTCTCTCCCTGCATGTCCTGTGAGCAGAATAGCTGTGCTCTTCCTCTGGGTTCTCTCATTATATGGCAATGAAGATAGAGGAGGGGGGGGGGGATTCAGCGGGACACACAGAGCAAGTATGCAGGAGACTGGGGGAGGGGGGGAGATGAGACAGAAAATCAGGAGGGGCCGGCGGGGAGGAGTGCATCACAAGAGGTCTGACTAAATACAATCTCTTAGCAGCAGGGGCCTGATCTACCCATCAGCTAGCTGTGATTGACAGGTTGATCGACGCGGAAGCTGTCATGGGGTCCCCTACTGGCAATGCCTGAATGGTCAGGTATGCGACACTTACTATTGCGAGCTGTTGTAGCACCTGCCACACAGCTCGCATACTTCAAAGTCTTGCAGGACACGGCTGCTAAGGGGAACTGAGTTCCTGTTGTGGAAAAAGTACAGGAAGTCCGTTCCCATGCGTTCCCGCAGGACTTGAGCCCTGGTGGGGGCTAATAGAGACCATTAATAGCTTGTTAGGAATAGAGTTGCCACTGGATCCTGGTTTGTGCCTGCTAAACATGATGGAAAAATCTTGCATCTATAATGGTGATTATATTACAATATTAAGCAGCCTGTTTCAGGCGTGTAAATTAATAGCTTAGAAATGGATCTTGATATACCCCCCATCAGTGGAGGATTGGAGAATTGGAGAACACAAATAAGGGAAAGTGTGTTAAAAAAAAGAAGTATGTGTTTTTGCATCAAGGCTGCTCAGGGAAGTTCGAGACTATATGGAGAAGGTGGCTAGTTTATTTTGGCCCGGATATGGAAGGTGGATCATAATAAGCAAGGGCTTAGAGGGGAGAGGGAGAGATTTGTTGAACTAGTCGTGTGTTTTTTTTTTTTTTGTGTGTGTCCTTTGTTTATTTGCTTGTATCCGTATCTGGATTGTATGTATGAAATGTATTGTACATTTGTGCCTGTAAAAAATAAATAAAAATAAAAATCTAAAAAAGTTATTGGATTAAAAAAAACTGGGGTATGTAAACTTTTGAGCAGGGTCATTTGGGTAGTTTCTGTTTTCATTATGATTTAAAAAGAGTAAACACAGTTGGTTGGTAATAAATGACTTCAGCCAAACACTAACCATGCGTGAAAGAAAAGTTTTTGTGTTGTCATTCATATTTGCTGAAAAATGCCCATGAAATCATAAATTCTGCCAGGGTATGTAAACTTATGAGCACAATTGTAATTATGACTTGTCTGGTCATGCAGCTCTCCGTTAGTAAGTACTCACACTTCATTAATATTCACGGGCTACTGTTATGTCTCAAGAAGCCTTGCTGAACCTTCAGCCCACATGGTAAAAAAATGGCCGCCCTTCTACTACCTGCCTATACAGAAATAGGACATACTGAGCGAAACCCATGCCCTCTAGTGGCTGGAGGAGAAACTGCAGCCCAACACTTCCTGAGACATACACAGAGCATGATCAAACAGCACACTACTCCCAGTGGCCACTGTGAGAAAGACCATAGTCAGATCCTTTCTCTTTAAAAAAAAACCTGTAAAATGCAGACTTACCATTCCTGCTGCAGGACTCTGAGTCAAAACAGGAGTCAAACTATCACCCATCACAGTGGGCTCTGTCATAAAACCTTCAGGAACTAGGTCCCCCTTAATCTGGGGTCCACTCCCCTGGACCTGTATAGCACTCTGCAGTCTGAGCCACCTTGGTCAGAACAAACACTACACAGGGTTCCATTACGTGGGGGCCAGTGCCATAAGGCTGCATTACAAGCAAACCCTAAGGAGTCATCTCTCCTATCCAAAGAGGTTTGGGTACCATCCATCTTCGTTGACTGTTTTTTTTTTAGAATGGATCCGAATGAAGTCTTTCATTCTCAGTAGAACCGTTCCAGACCTCCAAGTATGCTCCAAGAGCACTGACTACCACCTTACAGACACTGGCAAAAAACTGAAGCACTTCCTGTAAAGGAGTGGTTATATATGGAGGACTTCCTGTTTGATTGATCTACCAGTGTCCAGTCACCTATATGTGGCGTATAACCCAAATAGTTATGAATATAACCTGCTCTGTGTCCTGTGATGTACAATTAAAGAAAAGAAGGTTAAAAAAAGTATAGAGTGTATAGTAGAGCATGTTTTTATCTTTGAATGCAAAACATAGTCAACAAACTTATCCTTTTTTTTAAAAAAACATGTATGGACTGAGATGCTATTTGATCATTTGCAGCCATATAATATTTAGTCTTATTTTTTGAAATTTTTTAGCTGGTTGACAAACTGAATACAAACACGGATATGGAAGATGTGCTGCATGAATACAATATAGTAAGTTATGCTAACGGCAACCATTTACTTTTATTTATACTTTAATCTCCTGTCAATATACCCCACTATTAATGTACCACAGGGTTGTACAAATGCTGGTTTTCAAGTCATCATAGTTACTGAAAAAAGTCCTATGACAACAGGGATGTCATGGCCATAAAGTAATACTAAACAATATCTGTATTCTCCAAAAATAATCCATACATATCTACAACTTTTCATGTAATCTATTTTTCTTGAAGTCATTCCTGTGTTTTTCTGCCTCCTTCATGAGTTTCCTTTTTCCCATCACTTCTGTTTGGAATGAGCAGTGCACTTAATTTGCGGTCATGTATACTGCTCTATACACACTACAAATCCCATAGTCCCCTATCCGACGGGAGTGAACAAGAGAGCGTGCCTCCATTCCTACTTACAGTGGGACCATGAAGATTGAACGTAGCCACCCTCTAATGGGAAGTCAGATCACAGCACCAAAAAGAACGACTTTGGGAATTTAGAGTAGGCTCAGAGAAATACAAGGTATTAGTAAGGAATTCATACTTGAATAGCTTTTATTTCAGTTTAGTGTCACTGTAACTTTTTCCATTTGTTGGTTGATGACTTAATTTCTCCTGCTCTCTAGCTCCCTTGTCAACTCCTCCCATGCTCGTCTCCAGGATTGCTCCAGAGCTTCTCCCATTCTTTGGAATTCCCTACCCCAATCTGTCCGACTGTCCATCTTTAGACGATCCCTGAAAACCCTTCTCTTCAAAGAAGCCTATCCTGCTTCTAACTAACACTGTTTTACTTCCTCCATCAGCTCATCCCCCCACAGCTATTACCTTTGGTATCAATTGACCCTTCCTTTTAGATGGTAAGCTATAATGAGCAAGGCCCTCTGATTCCTCTTGTACCAAATTGCAATGTAACTGTAATGTCTGCCTTCATTTTGTTAAGAACTGCGCAAACTTTTGGCGCTATATAAATCATGTATTTATAATAATAATGATAATACCCTGTGAGTGTGTCATGGTGCCAGGAATAGTGTTGTCACATCATCCCTCTAAAACTGAACACATATACATTTTACAAGTTATGTTACTGATGAATATAGTTAATCTACTTTATCTGTATTAATCAGCCCGAGAGTGTGTTTCATTCATATTCAACTCGTTTTAAACAGGTGACACCCCCTAGTTGGGATGCAGCACCCAGCTCCCTCTACACTCCGCATCTCCCCCTTCCATAGTTTTCAGGGAAACATGTATTCCTGACTATATGTCAAACCCTGATGAAACAGTGGGCAGAACAGAGAGGACTAATGCCGCGTACACACGGGCGGACTGTATGGCGTACTTAGTCCGTCTAAACACATTTCAGCGGACAGTCCGCTCGTGTGTGGGCTTCAGCGGACTTTTTCAGCGTGCAGTCCGGCGTACTAAGTATTTCGGATTTTTCGAAATTCTGTCCGTCATACTTTGGTTTCAGCGGACAATCCGCTCGTCAGTATGCTAGTTCGAAGGACTAAGAATGGCGCATGCCCAGAAAGGATTTACACGGCGGAAGGGTGCTTTGCTGTGTATTGGACTTCCTATTTCTAGTCCCGTCGTACGTGCTGTACATGTCATCGCGCAAGCTTGCGACGGACTGTTTGTGCATCCGTGTGTGGTCAAGGCCGTTCAGTCGAAAGTATGACGGACTGTCCGTCGGATTGTATGACGGACTAAGTACGCCATACAGTCCGCTCGTGTGTACGCGGCATTAAAGACAACACAAGGGGGCGCCAACTAAGTGCAATATCAATGAGTTTCTTTAATGGTATTAAAAAGCCAATTGCAAATTCACATAAACAAAAGTAAAAGGAGCTTATCTGAAGCCGTTAATATAACAGAGGGGATTCCAGTAATTGTCCTCACTGACTTTACAACTACTTTTAAAGATTTGATCCTCTCAGTTCAGAAGCCAATAGAAGCTTTGAAGCGCATTACAATAGCAACAAGTCTGCCTACGGCGTGACATCATATCCATTTCTGCATTCCAGGGTGGTTGTTCTGACTTCAGAGATCGGTAGACTTGGCTTTAGACTTGGCTTTCCATCTACTGACTGCATGCTGTCGGCCCCTACATGCGGTTCTCCTAGGCAGATTGTTCTCTAGCATACTACACATGGCTGGAAATAAGCTCCTTTTACTTTTGTTTATGTGAATTCCCTGCTCTCCTTCCCCCGATATAAGGACTACAGCGGAAGGAGCTGAGATCCCTCTGACATCAGCGGGGAGGTCACATGACTGCACAGCAGTGCTGTGAAATAAGGTATTTACCTTCATAATAAAAAAAAAAACATACACACACAGTATATAATATAGCTTGCTATAACAGAGCTCAGTAATTGTGCTCAGTCAGCCAGCCACACAAAATAGTGATGGGAGGGGAGGAGATCGGCTCTCACACCAGACTATTGAGCTGACAGGCAGGGAGGGAGGAGGAGAAGGAGAGACTCTAAACAGTGGGTGACGGAAGGATGTAAACGGACCACAGTTTTATGGATTAGCAGCCGTGATTACTGCGGTCAGCACACCTAGGGGGACATAGGAACAGGCAGGATCAACCAGGTACTTTACAGCATAGAATGGGACAAATGACACTGCCGATGCACTATGCTGTTTATCGCGTCTTAACCGCTTTAAAGGAGCAGCATTATGTCTACTGACGGCTGCACCATCACACCTTCCTAATTATGGTGAGTATTTCATTTTAGAGAGGGGAGCCATAAAACATTTCCTGAAGAATTTAGCAGCAAAATTACGTAAGAATGTGTAACAAAGTTGGGCACATTAATGTTTTTTTTTATCCATAAACCACTGGGGGCCATGAAGAAGGAGCAGGAGAAATGCTTGCAGCCCATAAAACACTAGTTTGACGTGTTGGATTTATGGCAAAGTGACAGGACATAATAGGCTTTTCACCTGCTAATCTTAACTTCAGGAAGGATTTACCCCTTTCAGTTAAAGCGTTGTTTTAACTGACAATTGTGTGGTCCTGCGATGTGGCTCCCAAACAAAATTGACATCTCCCCCCACAAATAGAGCTTTCTTTTGGTGGTATTTGATCACCTTTGCCGTTTTTTTTTTTTTGCGCTATAAACAAAAAAAGAGTGACGATTTTGAAAAAAAACGCATTATTGTTTACTTTTTGCTATAATAAATATCCCCAAAAATATATTAAAAAAACAAAAAACATTTTTTTTCCCCTCAGTTTAGGCTGATACGTATTCATCTACATATTTTTGGTAAAAAAAATCGCAGTAAGAGTTTATTTGGTTTGCTCAAAATTTATAGCATCTACAAAATAGGGGATAGTTTTATGTCATTTTTATAATTTTATTTTTTTACTAGTAATGGCGGCAATCAGCGATTTTTATTGGGACTGCGGCATTATGGCAGACACATTGGATGCTTTTGGATCTATTTTGGGACCATTCACATTTATACAGTGATCAGTGCGATTAAAAATGCACTGATTACTGTGTAAATGTGACTGGCAGTGAAGGGATTAACACTAGGTGGCGCTGTAGAGGTTAAGTGTGTCCTAGGGAGTGATTCTAACTGTGGGTGGGGAGGGGCTGTGTGTGACACATCACTCAGCACCGCTCCCGATTACAGGGAGCGGTGATCAGTGACAGTGTCACTAGGCAGAATGGGGAAATGCTTGTTTACATTAGCATTTCCCCGTTCTTCCTCTCTGTGAAACGATCGCGGGTATCCCCGCAGACATCGAGTCCGCGGGACCTGCGGTCTGACTCGTGGAGCTTGCGGCAGGTGCGCGCGTGTGCCTGCCATGCAGGCCTCATGAGATCACGTACATTAACGTGATTTCACGCATCGGAGCCAACCTGCCGCATGAAAAGCTGTGATGGCTGGTCCTCAAGTGGTTAAACTACTGTATATCTAAACATGAAGAAGCTTACAAGTACTTAAATGTGGTGGCTTCAATAATTTTCCTAAGCCTCTAAATAAGACAGTTCCTTCCTAAGGTGGCTACGCTAACTTCACT
This sequence comes from Lithobates pipiens, assembly GCF_037356315.1. Taxonomy (NCBI): domain Eukaryota; kingdom Metazoa; phylum Chordata; class Amphibia; order Anura; family Ranidae; genus Lithobates; species Lithobates pipiens. The sequence goes on along the minus strand of NW_027507718.1, from coordinate 62,806,931 downwards.
GTGTCTATGTTGGAAGCCTTGGCTGTCACCCATGTTCAGAATTCAATCATGTTTTCCTCTCCATCTCCATCACATGGGGCTTTGAGGATTATCAGTTTATGGAAAATGGCTAAGAAGGAAGATACCATTGTTTATTGATTTTATTCAGCTCACAAGAAGTAACAAGGACACTTTATTTCTGGCAAGATCATCGGGTATTTTCTCTACTTGTCGAACATGTTCTTGGCCTGAAAAATGAAAACTAATTACATTACAATTACAAATAATTACCTATTACTTCCTGGGTATAGATATGCTTTAAGATTTCATTCCTCTGTCATTTCAGTCAGAGCAGAGTCTATCTGCTTCTGTCACCGAGTTAAATGTCTAGTCTCACTCCCTTCAGTATTTGTATTAGGCTGCATCCACACATAAACGTGGGCGGAATCTCCACGATTCTGCACTGCGATTTCAAATGGCTGCAAAATGCAGGACACGATTGCAATGCCATTACTTCTAATGGCACCCCCAATTGTGTGGCAAATCGCAACACGCGAAGCTGACGTCCTGTGTTTGCAGCCATTCGATCATGTGTGAATGCAGCCTCAATGGCAACACTTTCTGTTACTCTGTATTACTGGATTATTACTGGATTATCACACTATTTTATCATTAAAGCATACAGTTTAATAGTTTTTAGTTCTGTGTTGTTTTAAATCCTTATGTATAACAAACGTTCTGTCTTTATAGCTGAAAGCTCAGAATGATCGAGAATCCCAAAGTATCGATATTATTTTCACAGAGCGTCAAGCGTGAGTACTCCTAATAAGATTTCTCGGACAAAAGGAATGTAGATTGATTAGCTGGGAGACATTATGTAAATTGAATAAAGATTTCTCATGTAACAGGAAATGGCTGTTCAATTGCAATGTGGTATACTTCTTGGTTTTTTTTGTGTTTTTTGTTTTTTGTTTTTTTTGCTTTTGTGTTTTGTTTTTAACAAGTTTTAATAGATACTGAGATTAGCTCTTTTTATTTAGCAGAATGATCCTGTATTTTCAGATGGTTTAGACCAGGGATCTCAAATTGGCGGCCTGTGGGAGTCATGCTTGTAACTGTCAGTCTTGCAATGCTTCATGGGACTTGTAGTTTTTCAACAGCTGGAGGGCCGCCAGTTTGAGACCCCTGGTTTAGACACATTTTTGTTTATGATGTTAAATTGCAATACTAAAATGTTGCATGCAATATCACTGGCCAATCTGCACTAAGTTTTGGACAGAGTGGAGATAGATTGGAACACCTATATTAGATTGTTATTGCTGTCTGTGCCTACCATTATCAGTAGAAGTAAAAGAAAATCCCACATTTTGGGTTGTGCCCAGAAAAGTAATAGAGGGGAAATATTCTAATGAGGGACACTAGTTCTGGTAACCTGGGGGGCCCTAATGGATTCTGTTAATTTGCAGGGATTTCCTCTCACTTCCAGTTTAGGCTATGGGACAGGAAGTGAAGGGAAATCTCTCCTTGCTCTATCCAAAATGGAAAGAAAACCGTTTTGCTATAGTTCTACTTTAGGCCTCATTCCCACTAGGCAGATCTGCTTCCACGGAGTCCACCTCTGTCCGTCGGCTCAGCGGTTGTTCTCTCCATTGATCTCCGCTGACTCAGCAAATGACAGGTCCCTCTCGGCTCACTGAGCGGGGAGGGGCTTGTCAAGCACCGCTGGTTTCTATGGAGATATCGGATGAAAACAGACAGCATGTCCGTTTTCATCAGATCTCACCCGATCCGATCCGACGCAGCGTCGGATCCGGACGTAGCGCCATCCATCTGCTTTTGGCGGATCAGACCGGGTCGGATGTCAGCGGACATGTCACCGCTGACATCCGTCACTCCATAGACCAGAATGGAGTGCCCCTTCTGGTCCGCCATCAAAACTGACAGATGGACCTGAACGGTCTGACAGTGTGAAAGGGGCCTAGACTTAAAGGTGAAAACCGGTGAGAACACTAAAAGGCTACATTCATGCTGCTCTGGTTAGAAAAGAGTATTCATGTTGTAAAGCGCTGCACAAACTGTTGACACTATATAAATCCTGTATTATTATTATTATTATTATTATATTAATAATAATAGCAGTGTGTTGCATTGGTAGCTGCAGCTGGACCATTCCTCTGGAGGACTGTCAGATTAGGATGGGCTAATTTACTGGGTTTTATATGAAATATCACAGTACTGAATATTTAACAAACCAGTACAGTTTTACAATTTCTTAAAGTTATTACTGTGTATGTTTGGACATAGGGCCAAACAGGGTAATTTGTAAAGTACTGTGCTTTTTTTTTGTTCTCTCTATCAGTGGCAATACACAGCATTGTGAATTTGCCAAATCTCTACAGACTCAAACGTAAACACATTAGTGTGTTACTAATTAATATGAAAGTAATGCTTGTGCCTGAAAATCTGGAGGTTTGATGATTGGAAACACATTTGTTCAGTTCTAGTGGCTCCTTGGACTTCACAATCACATTGTTGTTTCTTTTCACTTCTTCATTCTGCACTTAGCTTTCCTAGAAGGCAATTGAAGTATGAATGTGTTAATGATCACAGTCTCAAACCTATGGGCTCCTTGAGTGTTGGTTGTTGCTTTTGTTGTTATTAGGTCTCTCCTTTCTGTCCCTGGCTAATAACACACACCTCATCACTTATATTGTGAATATGGCTGATGGTTTTGCTTTAAACTGGCCGTACAAGCTGAATAAATGTACTGAACCAACACTTACAGTAGATGGTAAACTAGGTACACTGCGATGCCTGCACATTGGTTAAAGTTCTTGTGGAGACTGAAAACCTGAACACTCCGATATGCAAGTGGAAAACCGCTTTGGCAGTTGCCAACTCTGGCCTACCACCCGAGGGCATGCCATGTAAGGGACAGCCCTGGTATAATGAGCCTTATCAGAGAGTGACTACTGTGTGACTAGCTTTCATAAAACCTTGCTTTCAATTGTAGAGCTGTGCAGAGAAGCTTCTGGCTCATGTCCCCTCAAAAAGACAGAAATACGATGGCAAAATAGACTGAGGAGCATCCCTACACAGCTCTGCGTGTACTGGCAAACTGAGCAATCACCACAAGGCAGCAATATGGGCATCCACTACAATTTTACTGCAAGAGAAATGCCAGTGTTCTTAAAGTGGTTCTAAAGGCATAAGGCTTTTCTAACCTTTAAAGGAGAAGCATAGCCAAAGCTCATTTGGCTGTACTTCTCCTGTGGATCACAGGAGTACAGTTCATTTTGCACTCCTGTGACCCGTTTTCAGTAGAGAGCAGTCTGAAGTCCACTCTCCAGTGACGTCACTGATGTCAGTCCAGGCACAATGGACTGTGGGAGTCTGGATCCGCCAGGTTCCTGGATTGACACCCATCTCACCACCTCAGTGATCCGCTGAGAGACTGAGCTGGCCGCTCCCGCCCCTCCACAATCCAGCGCTCCAATGAGCGAGGAGGGAGCAAAGCAGAGAGCTGTGACTGACAGTCTACAGCTCTCCGCTCGGGTAGCTCTGAAAACAAAGCGAACTGCGATGTTCGATCACTCGGTTCTTGGTGTAGAGGCACTAGGGGGACAGATGCAGCATCGGAGCGTCCACCTAGGTTAGTATGAATCTGAAAAAAAAAATCCCTGCACACCTAAGGGTAAAATAAATCAAAATTGCCTAAGCTTACTTTTGCAATTTTGACATGTGTTAGTAAAACCATGCATATCATCACAACTACTTTGTGCATCAAGGTGGGTTATACCTTGTTTTTTTTCAGGACAAATTGGACTTTTATATGGTAGTAAATAGTTATGGATATCTCCTTGATTTTTTTTTTTTTGTTATCAATAGAAACTGCCCCAAAATAGTAAAAAAAAAAATATATATATATATTTTTTTATTTATCTGTATATTTCTTGTTACTACCATAACCTACCACCAACAAAACAACCCAAAATAATTTTTCCTACTCCTGATGATCACAAAGATACCACACATGTGTATGTTATTAGTAGGCCGACACTAACTGAAAAAAATTCCTGTCCAAAATATACTGACCCTGACCCTGACCCTGACCTTGACCCAAACACTAACCCTAGCACTGACCTAGATCAAAGGTTGATCTAGGTATTTTTTTTTATTTATTTATTTAATTTACAGTTTTTTGTTTTTTTCTTTCCGCAAGGAACCAGAATCGGGAGATCTGGGTCTTGATCGTTAGTACAGGGCCCGGTGAGACACCAGTCTCTGTGCTGGGAGAAACACATATATGCGGCCCCATGTAAAAAAAAAAAAAAAAGCCCAGTGCAGTGAGGCTGCATATATGTGTTATGTCGGCATGAAGGGGTTAATGCATTTTCTACATTAAGGTAAAAACACCTTCCAATATCCGCTCCCCCTCTAAATACCTATGTGTGTCCTCTTTCTATCCAGCGTGGTACATATGTGCAGCAGTGCTGCGCTCGCTCTCCCTCTTCTCACAGGACACAGAGGCAGCAGCGGGACCCATTGGCTCCTGCTGCTGTCAATCAATTCATGTGAAGGGGGTGCTAGGGGTGGGACCGAGCAGGGCTGTGTGTGTCTGTGGACGCACACAGCCTGGCTCAGGTGCGCCCCACAGCACACAGCTTGCTATGGGGGCACTGGGAGAAGAGAAGGAGCGGGGTGCATCGGTGGGGGACCCCAGAAGAGGAGGCAGAAGACTGTTCTGTGCAATACCAAATAAGTATAACATGTATATTATTTTAAGAAAAAAAACACTTGAAGCAGGTCATACATGGATAATTCATCCTAAAAAAAAAAAAAAAAACAGATTCCTCTAGCCACGCTTAACAGCACAGCAAATCTCCCACTGTGAATGTGTTTTGGTCAAAAAAATTTCAGTTGGCTTCATCAACTCAAATTGATCAAATGATCAACTTTTGATGTTTGCGAATTGGCCAACATTTTAACATTGAATGGCCAGCTGTAGGAGGCACATGCATTTACTATATCTGGTCTCCCACAGTACAGAGAACATGGAAATGCAAATATTTTACTAAATATAAACTGCTAAATGCCTTTTCTCATCAGCCATATATAGCAGTCTTGTAACTTCTATCAGTGTCTGGTTAAATCTTGTAGACGTTTTCATTCTACTCTGACTGTCCTATGAGGTTACAGGATCTCTGACCCTCTGTCTGGACAGTGCTGATTAGCCCTGTGCTGATCACATGCACCCTCCCAAAAAAAAAAAAACTATCAATATACACCAAACTGAGTATGTGCAGAGTTACTCCAAAGCTGCTGTGCTATCAGGAGATGGATTGGGGACAGTAAAAGTAGGGGAGGATCAGGGAAGAAAGGATCAAACAGTCTTTTTACACAATACAGAGGATTATCCCCTTGGGTTTCACAGTGAGTATAACAAGCATGCGCTTTACTGCATATACAGACTGAATTTACTGTTGTGGTTTTAGTAACACTCAGAATTTCTGGCAGATTTGTGTAGTAAACAAGCAAGAAACTTTGCCTTTGTGCAAGAGTTTCCTCTAATAAGGAGTGGCCATTGCAGCTCTCTCTATGTGCAGGGTGACTTGTCAGCCTGTAGTGGGTGGGTCTGCTGAATCAACCATGTGCAGCACAATGATGATGTCACTACTAGGTAATATCTGAGCTTGCAAGGGCATTTGGTGCACACAAAATATATTTATTTCCATTTTGGTTATTGAGGAATATATTTAAATAAACGTTTTTCGTCTGAAGTTCGTCAATGCTGACAAAGTTTTTTTTTTGTATTATTTACATTTTTTATTATGTTTTCAAGTGACCTTCTCCTGTGCTTATACTTTTTACATTTTCATGTACACCTTTTTATATACTTGAATTAGCTTTATTTTGCTTCTTTTTTTTTTTTTTAAAGTTAGTTACAAGTGCAAAGCTACCTGGTTATACATTATACATAAGAAACGGGCACTGCTGCATTAGTACAGTGCTTGCCAACATATTTTGTGGTTTGTGATAAAGTGTTTTTTATGAACAAGCAATCTTTTTCATCTGTTTGATTTCCTCAATGACTTGTAGTAAAAAAAGTCTCAAAGGTCCTGTTCTCAGTTTATATAAAAGAAAGTATAATTGTATTAAAGCACGAAAAATGGCTGATGGATAATAAACTCCCAGGAAGCCATTTGGCCATAGACCAGAGCAAATAACCATATTTTTCTGTGGGATAACAATATATTAAAATCTGTTATTTTTTTATATACTTCTTGACAAGGAAGCATTTGTCATGTATGTACAAAATCTCTGTAGTGTATGATCTCATTTTAACTCAACTCTAGTCTCATATCCTTTTCATCAATGTATTTATCTTCTATAAATCCATCTTCTTCGGGCACAAAGGAGTGTGTTTGTTCGAAGACCACCACCGTTTCGTCTTCATCTTGGCGTTTATCATTTGTGCTCATGTCAAAGTCTACGTTGAATTCTTCCTCAAACATGTAGGGTTCTTCTTCCTTGAGACGATGGTGATTGTAACTTAGCAAGAAGTCATACCATCTGGGGAACTTGATTGCAGCTATTATCAGTAGGATGGTGACAATCCCAACAATCACCACTCCCACAAGGAATCTCCAACTGTTTCCTATTAAAGGAAAATATATATATATATATATCTGAGCAATGGGATTGAGTTAATTTATACAGTGTACATTATAAGCATTTCCCACAATTATTTAGATTCTATTACGGCTAGTTTACACTTGCTTCAGAACAAGGCCTCGGACAGGCTTTGTTAAAGCTCTCTGAACGCTAGTCAAAGATCCTGTCTCTAAATAAAATGGTTAGCTTGCAGTCCTGTTTACACCTTACTTTTACTTTGCTTTGGCTTTGCTTCAAAAATTAAATGCCATGTAGCTTTAGTGGTGCCTCAAAGCATCTTCAAAGCCTCCATAGAAGTCTATAGCAAAGCTTGCTTGAAGCCCCACTGAAGCCTCACCAAAGCCTTTATCGAAGCACCAAGCAAAAGCAAGGTGTAAACAGGACTGTAAGTGTAAGCTAACCATTTTATTTAGTGACAGGAGCTTTGACTGGTGTTCAGAGAGCTTTAACAAAGCGTGTCCAAAGCCATGTTTTGAAGCAAGTGTAAACTAGCCCTTAGGGCTCATTTACTCACATGATGTTTATTGAATTAAAAAAAAAATGTATTGGAAAAAAAAGGGCTCATCTATACTTGTTTTGGCTTTAACCAGGCTTCAGACAGGCTTTGGTAAAGCTCTCTGAATGATAGTCAAAGCTCCTGTCACTAAATAAAATGGTTAGTTTACAGTCCTGTTTACACCCACTTTTGCTTTGCTTCAAAAATGATACCCCATGTAGCTTTAGTGGTGCTTCAAAGCCTCCATAGAAATCTATATGGCAAAGCTCGATTGAAGCCTCACCGAAGCCTTACCGAAGCACCAAGCAAAAGCAGGTGTAAACAGGACTGTAAGCTAACCATTATATTTAGTGACAGGAGATTTGACTGGCGTTCAGAGAGCTTTAACAAAGCATGTCCGAAGCCATGTTTGAAAGCAAGTGTAAACTAGCCCTTAGGGTTTTCTTAATTGTACATCATGGGACCCAGTGCTATAGTAATTACTATGTGGGTTATAGGCCACCTTCAGGTGATGGACCCTGGCGCACCGTAAACAGGAAGTTGCCTCCCTATATAACCCTTCCCATACATTGGGGTATATTCACTCATTGTGTTTGCGAGCGCTATATTTATTTTTACATGTTTTTCAAGTGATTAGCACTTTGTGTGTAGCAGCTGCATTTTTATTTTATTTATCTATATTATTTAATTAGTTTTTTCATACATCATTTAGCGTGAGTTTATATATTTAGTCTATATTTTTTACTAATCCAATCAGTTGTCTCCATCCTACAAGGAGGAGAACTTTTGGCATCAATCGGCATCAAGGATGCATACCTCCATGGACCTATTTCCCCACTCACCATAAATATCTACTTTTCAAGGTAGAAAATCTTCATTTGCAGTTTGTAGCTCTGCTTTTCGGTCAAGCTACTGCACCTTGAGTGTTTACAAAAGATTCTGCCCCCTCCTCTAGCCAGATTAAGGGCTCAAGGTATAACGATTATAGCTTACCTAGATGATCTGCTCTTGATAGACCGGTCGGCAGCCCGCTTAGACCAAAGTATGGTCACCACAGTCAACTACCTGGGATAGCTAGGTTGGATTCTCAACCTAGAGAAAGCTTCCTTAAAACCATGGAGGAGGGTATTCTTGCCTCCGGCAAAGATCAGCGCCATAAAGGAACTGATTCAGGTGGTCAAAGCACAGAAAAATCCTTTGATTTGGCTTTGCATGAGGTTGTTGGGAAAGATGGTGGCTTCATTCGAGACCGTTCCTTATGCTCCTTTTAATTTGAGGCTGCTGCAAAACAGTATCCTATCGGCTTGGAACAAGAAGGTCCAAGCTTTAGATTTTCCAATGTGTCTGACACCAAAGGTGTGCCGGAGCCTCAGTTTGTGGTTGATAACCAAAAATCTGCAAAAGGGAAAATCGTTCCTACCAGTTCCCTGGAAAGTGGTAATAACATATGCCAACCTTTTTTTAGTTTGGGGAGCAGTCCTGGAAGAGGCAGCTGTCCAAGAGAAGTGGTCCAGATCAGAAATGACCTTACCCATTAACATTCTAGACATTCGGGCAGAGCGCTTGGCACTGAGGGCCTGGACGTTCAGTTTAAGGAATTGTCCTGTCAGGATCCAATCCGACAATGCCACAGCAGTGGCCTATATCAATCACCAAGGGTGCACAAGAAGTTGTGCAGCCCAGAGAGAGGTGAATCATATCCTATCTTGGGCAGAAAACAATGTACCTTGCCTATCGGCAGTCTTCATTCTGGGAATAAAAAATTGGCAGGCGGACTATTTGAGTCACCAGCAGTTGTTTGCGGGACAATGGTTCCTTCACCCCAATATCTTCCTGGCAATATGTCAAATATGGGGGATCCCAGACGTAGATCTGTTTGCATCCAGGTTCAACAAAGAGATTGCCAACTTTGTGTTAAGAACAAAGGATCCGCTAGCATGCGGAACAGGTGCCTTGGTGTTCCCGCGGAATCAGTTTTCACGGTCGCATTTTCCGATGAAAAGCTCTCAGCGATCTTTTTCTGGCTGGAATTCCGATCGCGTGTACGTGTCATAACACTGCCCATAGAGGAATCTAAATTCGGCCAGGTCAGCAGGGACTGGCTGAAGTTCGATCCATCAATGGCTGTTCCCGCTAGAGTGAAGTTGATCTAACAATCGGCTTCTGTCAAACTTTAAGGTTGTAAAACTTTCCATCGAAAATTGCTGAAGGACTCTGTTCAGTCAATGTAGACTGAAACTGTTTGTCAAACAAGTGAAATTGCTGAATGTGCTTATTTTTATGAGCACAAATATATTAGCTCTTAATATGTCTCCACAACACTGCAAGGGTTAAATTTTTGTTTATCCTGTGAGGAGGGAGCAGGGGGTGTGGCCAAGCAGAGTTCTGCGTCCCTATGCACACAAGCGGCCTGACTCAGGAGCGTGCCCGCACGCATCGCCCAAACTTCTTTTGGGTGACAGGAGACCCACAAATCTGTTTGTGTGACAATAGCAGCAAAACCACGATGCGATCGGGGTGCTATTAGAAGTGATGGGGATCGCAGGTGTGTCCAACGATTTGCGCCAATTCCGGATCACTGTCAGAATGTTGTGATTCCATCCGAGACACCTAGATGTGAACGGAGCCTTAGGCTTCATGCTTTTGCTGTTTTTTTTTTGCCCACGCTCCTAAACTCAACTCCATAATAGCATATGTGTCCGTGTACACACAGACTTTTAGCAGAGTTTAGGAGCTGCTGCTGTTAGATGAGGTTCAACTTCCCTTTCTTGAATGGGAAAGAATCACGCTCAGGATATGAACGTTTTGACTGCCATGGGCATATGCAAATCGTGGCTTGGCCACTGTAAATCTAGGCCAAATCTACATGAAGCCTTTTTTTTTATGCCTTTTAAAATTTGGCAAGATGTTAAGATTTACGTTGAAGATGAATAGCATTTTTTTTTCTCAGAAAAATGTAACCTATGCGATTAAGAAAACAATTCTTCGTCTGTCCTATCCAGAACTTTCTGTCCTTCCATCAACCTGCTGATCACCCCTTCCCAGGAGTGTTACTTTTGATAGTATGGTGTGCATGCATGATCCTATAAGCAAAATCTGTCTAAAACAACCCTCCCTTTTTTTTTAACCACCTCCCGCCCAAGGTACATCCCAGGACATCCTTGACTTTGAGCGGGTATATCTGAAAGATGCCTGCAGCTACAGGCATCATTCAGATATCAGCTTTTTCAGCCGGTGATTCCCTACACCATAAGAACGATCATAGTGGCTGTTCCGCTGCTTGATTATTTTTACAGTTGTCCCCCCTCACCGCCCTCTGGTGCTTATACCAACTCATCGCTTCCATCGATGAGTCAGAGACAGGATCCGCCGGCCCCAGATGTTGACCATAGAGATTTCTGGTGGGCCAGATGGTCGCCAGAGTCTCTATGATCGTTTGGAGGCAAGGGCGCGATGTTATGATGTCATGCCCAGCCTCTACATTTAAATGAATGGCGCCGCCTCGGCTGGGAAGCCCTGATCATTTTTTTTATTTTTATTACAGGCTTCCCAGCCTAGAGGTTAGATGTGGGGTCTTATTGACCGGGGACCGATCATGCCATATTCCTATTACAACTTGTAATAGGAATAAAAGTGATCAAAATTATTATTATTTTTTTTTTAAAGTGTCAAACTAAAAAAAAAGTCAAATTAACAATAAAAAAAAAAAGCGTCCCTGTCCCCGTGTGCTTGCACACAGAAGCAAACGCATATGTAAGTCTCGCCCACATATGAAAACGGTGTTCAAACCACACATGTGAGATATATTGGATCAAGAGAAATAATTCTAGCCCTAGAACTCCCCTGTAACTCAAAACATGTAACCAGTAAACATTTTTAAAGCTTCGCCTATGGGGATTTTTAAGTACCTAAGTCTGCCGCCATTCCACAAGCGTGTGCAATTTTGAATGCGTGGCATGTTGGTTATCTATTTACTCGGCATAACTTCATCTTTCACACTATGTAAAAAAATTGGGCTAACTTTAATGTTTGTTTTTGTTTTGTTTTTTAAGCATGAAACAGTTTTTTTTCCAAAAAAACAAGTTTGAAAAAAAAAATACTATGCGAGATAAAAAGTTGCAACGACCGCCATTGTATTCTCTATGGTCTTATTAGCTAAAAAAAATATATATAATGTTTGGGGGTTCTATGTAATTTTCTAGCAAAACAATTATGAATTTTACATAGTAGGAGAGAAATGTCAGAATTGGTCTGGGTGGGAAGTGGTTAAACATTATTCATTATAAGTAAATCATTTTGGAGATAGTGGAGGTGGAGCAGATAATGGATCAACTTGGATCATGAACTTGAATTGCTGCTTCTTTTAACCAGATAGACCACCAGGTGGCACTGTAAATACAGTCTCAGATCACAGTTGTGAATGCATGGTTAGGTAGAAAAGGCCAAGTGGGTGTCCTCTTAAAAATGTTAATTTTACTGGATACATTAAACTTAATGTATTTTTTATGTCTAGTAAACTATGTGCTATTTTCATACTATGTCATTGAAGACTAAAAAAAAAAAAAATCAGTGAACTACTCCCTTCTTTCCTTATCTTTATTGCTGCCCTGATAAGGATAGGTTGGGTCTAACAAACCTGTTCACACGACATGCAGCCACCGATTATGAAATGTTGCCTAACTATGCTGACTATAAAACAAAGATGTGAATTACACAAGAGCACCTAGTATTTTATTGGTACATTGACCTCCAGGATATTTTTTGCTTACTTACTGACTACAGCAGAATGTACACTAGAAGATATTTCTTATTGTTCATTGAGTGAGAAAGTGTTTTATATTCATGAACTGCCCCCTGCAAAAGATTTGACACTAGGGACAAATAACTGAGACCAGCCCCTAGAGACCCTTAACCAACAGAGGTATGTTGCACGGGGCCATCATTGTAATGCGAGGGGGGGGGGGGGTGCATGGGTAGCTTTGGCTGCCCTGATCCTCCTAGAGCCCCCAGATCCCTTTAGTTTCATGCACCCCACCGAGCCCACCTCCCAGTTTACCTCCCCTCTTTCATTCCACTGACGGATTACTTCTCAGAATAACATAACCGATGCAGGGGCATTTTTCCCTTTCAGTGACGAAACCGATGAAGGGACATTTTTGCTTCCAATGACGCCACAGACAGAAAAACATTTTTTCTTTCAGTGACACCACAGATGCAAGGAAATTTTTTCCTTCCAGTGACACCAACAAGATAGTGGCGTTTTCCTTTCAGTTACACCACAGATGCAAGGACATTTTTTTCCTTCCAGTGACACCAACAAGATAGTGGCGTTTTCCTTTCAGTGACACCACAGATGCAAGGACATTTTTTTCCTTCCAGTGACACCAACAAGATAGTAGCGTTTTCCTTTCAGTGACACCACAGATGCAAGGACATTTTTTTCCTTCCAGTGACACCAACAAGATAGGGGCGTTTTACTTTCAGTGTCACCACAGATGCAAGGACATTTTTTTCCTTCCAGTGACACCAACAAGATAGTGGCGTTTTCCTTTCAGTGACACCACAGATGCAAGGACATTTTTTTCCTTCCAGTGACACCAACAAGATAGGGGCGTTTTACTTTCAGTGACACCACAGATGCAAGGCCATTTTTTTCCTTCCAGTGACACCAACAAGATAGTGGCGTTTTCCTTTCAGTGACACCACAGATGCAAGGACATTTTTTTCCTTCCAGTGACACCAACAAGATAGTGGCGTTTTCCTTTCAGTGACACCACAGATGCAAGGACATTTTTTTCCTTCCAGTGACACCAACAAGATAGGGGCGTTTTACTTTCAGTGACACCACAGATGCAAGGCCATTTTTTTCCTTCCAGTGACACCAACAAGATAGTGGCGTTTTCCTTTCAGTGACACCACAGATGCAAGGACATTTTTTTCCTTCCAGTGACACCAACAAGATAGGGGCGTTTTCCTTTCAGTGACACCACAGATGCAAGGACATTTTTTTCCTTCCAGTGACACCAACAAGATAGGGGCGTTTTACTTTCAGTGACACCACAAACACAAGGACATTTTTCCTTGTATTGACGCCACCAATGCATGGACATTTTTCCCTCAGTGACACCACTGATGCAAGGACATTTTTCCTTCCACTGACACCAACAAGATAGGGGCGTTTTCCTTTCAGTGACACCACAAAAACAAGGACATTTTTCCTTCTATTGACACCACCAATGCATGGATATTTTTCCCTCAGTGACACCACTGATGCGGGGATATTTTTTTCCCCACTGATACTAATGCAGGGGAATTTATTCAGGGAATTTTTTTTTTTTCCCAGTAACAACACAGGGACATTTTTCCTTGCCCCTTGCTCCTACACCTACACCTACACCTACACCTACACTTTTCTTAACTCAACAAATACTGTCTAACTTTAGGGTGAATTGAGTAAATCGGGGGAAAACAAAATGTCCTTCATTATATATCATTTATAGAACATATACTGTGAATAATTCCATATATAACACTGGCTAAACTAAATTCTGTACGACACACGGTGTCACGGCCATTAATGTAGAGTGCTGATTTGTAAAAACGCACATAACACACACATAACAAAATAACTGATGTTGGTGTAAACTAGTTAGAGCCTCTTTCTGGTATGCAACCATGTTGATATTCTGCAAGGCCAATTGGCATACCTGTAGTAGGTGCAGTGATCGTTCCATTGATTACAGTACTAGAATTCACATTGCTCACAGTAGGCTGAAGAGCAGTTGTAGGACTTTTAGAGTAAGTCGTTTCTGTAGTGCTGCTTGGGTTTCCACTGTCATTGCACTGATGCATGTCTGGGGAAGTCAGGATTGCTTTGATTGTGTAATTTTTCATGTTCTCTGGTGTATCACACTTGGTGATGTCCTCATTTTCTGCAAAGAAAATAAAATGTCAGTTACTTAAAGTATTAAAGTAGAACTATATGTAAACTTTTTTTTTTTTTGAATAGGGTTAAGGAGGGTTTAAACCCCTGTCAGTTTTTTTAAGTTATCTGTGTCTCATTGGAAAGATTTGCCTTCACTTCCTATCTCTTAGCCAAAACAGAAAGTGGGATGAAATCTCTCCAAAGTGAGGGAATCTCTGGTTGTCAACAGCAGCAACAAAACGAAACTTGTCAGCTGACAGGGACGCTGGTGAGGTCCCTCTTCCGCTAGAGCAGGGGCCGCCCCAACCAGTGGCCCGGGGGCCACATGTGGCCCGCGGAGCCCTCTGATGTGACCCGCGACCTCCTGCTCTCGGATGGGCATTTGACAAGCCCAGAACGCAGGTTGCCAACCCACCATCCCAGAGCATCAGTGTTGTGAATGAAGCCGGCGGTAGAGAAAGCAAGAAGAGCCACATAAGCTGATGGTTCCTGTATAGCGCCAGCTCCTGTCACAATCGATACCAAATGCACTCTGCCTGGGACAGCAACAGCCGGGGAAAACTGAATGGAAGACTGTTATTGAAGGTGTGTTTGTTACTGATATCAGTGTATATATGGGCATATCTGTTCTTCAGTGGTTACAAGGCTGCTGTTAAATTAATCCTGCACCTGCAGGTTACCTGCACTGAGCCATAGACTTCTGTTATTACCTGGGGGTTTGGTGAGCTTTTCAGAAAGTGCACTATACCATCAGGATATAATAGAAGTCTATGGCAAAGTGGCATCTAACCTGCAGGAAAGCCACAGGTGCGCATGGTGCATCAGGTTGAAAGCAGCCTTAGGACCCAATCGGACCCTCTATTCACCTCTTACCTTCAATCCGATACGCTAAAAAACAAAAGGGGAACCGTCCCCTTCCATCAGATTGAATTGAAGGGCCAATAGAGTAGCATGGGCTGTGTCCATATCCGTTCTGCATATGCAGCATAGATACAGACCTATCATCCGCCCATTACACTTATTTTGGCCCGTGACCGGTTACCAAGACGCTTAGGCCGCGTACACACGCGGGGACTGTTCGCTCAACTTTGTCCGTCAAACAGTTTCAGCGGACAGTCCGCTCAAAATTAGCATGGACGGACTTGGCCACACACGACGAACGAACAGTCCGCTGAAACCGTGCACGATGACGTGAACGGCACGTACGACGGTACTAGAAAACGACGTCCTATACACTGCAATGCAAACTTCGGCGTGTAAATCCTTTCTGAGCACGCGCGGAACTTAGTTTGACGAACAAGCCTACACACGAGGGGACTGTTCGCTGAAACAAAGTTTCAGCGGACAGTTTTTCGGAATTTCCGAAAAACTTTGTTCAGCAGACTGTCCGCTGAAACTGTCCGCTGAAAGCCCACACACGAGCGGACTGTCCGCCGAAACACTGTTCAGCGGACAAAGTTGAGCGAACAGTCCCCGCGTGTGTACGCGGCCTTAGATGGCCCTCGCTTATCAAAAGGTTGGGCACCCCTGAGCTAGAGGATTTGGCAAAGTTGGGAGATTGTAGTCACTTGCAGTGGCTTGATGAGCGAGTTTACTATCAACGCTTGTGAGTGGTTATATTTTATTTTATTTATCTTCAATAAATCTATTTTGGATAATGCACTATGCCAGTGCACCCTCTGTTTTTAACTATTTTCCACAAATCTCTGGTTGTCACCAGGGTCACCTTAAGTAGTGTCTCCATTGGAAGATTTCCCCACCTTCCTGTTCTGGGACAACCCAAAATTTTGGATTTTTTTTCAATTACAGTGATAATGGTAAACAGGACAAGGGGGAGGGAGAATCTGCTTAACCACTTAACAACCGCCCATTGCCGATTAACGGCTTCAGGGCGGTTGTTTAACTCTGAGAGGCCGTTAATTAACGGCCTCCCAGAATTCTGCTCTCGCGCGCCCCCTGGGGCACGCACACGAGATCATCCGTGACCCCGGCGCATCACTGATCACGGTAAACGGCCGCTCGTCGCAAATGACAGTGTGATCACTTGTAAACAAAACATGTTATGACGCCGGTTCCTCCCTCCCCCTCTCTGTACCGATGGGTACAGCGGAGGGGAAAGAGATCGGTGTCAGCAGCGATGTGGGCTGCATCTGCAGTGCCCACATCGCTGCTCACCGAATTTAACCCCTCAATTCCCTGAAAATACTCTGCAATACCCTGCAATACCCTGCCATTACTCTGCAGTACCCTGCCATTACTCTGCAGTACCCCCCATTACTCTGCAGTACCCCCCATTACTCTGCAGTACCCCCCAATACTCTGCAGTACCCCCCATTACTCTGCAGTACCCCCCCATTACTCTGCAGTACCCCGCCATTACTCTGCAGTACCCGCCATTACTCTGCAGTACCCGCCATTACTCTGCAGTACCCCCCAATACTCTGCAGTACCCTGCCATTACTCTGCAGTACCCCCCAATACTCTGCAGTACCCGCCATTACTCTTCAGTACCCCCCCATTACTCTGCAATACCCCCCAATACTCTGCAATACCCCGCAATACCCTGCCATAAATTGCCATACCCAGCCATACTCGGAGATACCCAGCCATACTCGGTGATACCCTGCAATACCCAGCCATAGACGCCCCCCCACCCCTAACCACCCTCCGGTGCTTCTACCAACTCGCCAGTACGATCAAAGCCAGAATCTTTTTTTTTATTTTTTTTTTTTTTTTATTTCAGGCTTCCCAGCCTAGAGGTGAGATGTGGGGTCATATTGACCCCCAGATTTCACTGTAAAGAGGACCTGTCACCCCATATTCCTATTACAAGGGATGTTTACATTCCTTGTAATAGGAATAAAAGTGATCAAAAACTTATTTTTGGGGAAAAAAATGTCAAACTAAAATAAATAAAGTAAAATGAACAATAAAAAAAAAAAAAAAAAAAAACTTTTTTAAAGCGCCCCTGTCCCCATGTGCTCGCATGCAGAAGCGAACGCATACGTAAGCCCCGCCCACATATGAAAACGGTGTTCAAACCACACATGTGAGGTATCGCCGCGAACGTTAGAGCGAGAGCAATAATTCTAGCCCTAGACCTCCTCTGCAACTCAAAACATGTAAACAGTAAAAAAAATGTAAAGCGTCGCCTATGGGGATTTTTTAAGTAGCGACGTTCGGCGCCATTCCACGGGCATGTGCAATTTTGAAGAGTGACATGTTTGATATCTATTTACTCAGCATAACTTCATCTTTCACTTTATGCAAAAATTGGGCTAACTTTACTGTTTTTTTTGTTTTTTCCCCCAAAAAAACGCGTTCGAAAAATTGCTGCGCAAATACCGTGTGAGATAAAAATTTGCAACGACCACCATTGTATTCTCCAGGGTCTTTGCTAAAAAAAAATATATAATGTTTTGGGGTTCTCTGTAATTTTCTAGCAAATAAATGATGATTTTTACATGTAGGAGAGAAATGTCAGAATTGTCCTGGGTGCTCCAGAACGCCTGATGGCGCTCCCTGCATGTTGGGCCTCTGTATGTGGCCACACTGTGTAAAAGTCTCACACATGTGGTATCGCCGTACTCGGGAGTAATAGCAGAATGTGTTTTGGGGTGTAATTTGTGGTATGCATATGCTGTGTGTGAGAAATAAGCTGATAATATGACAATTTTGTGGGGAAAAAAAAAGAAAGGAAAAAAAAAATCTTGATTTTGCAAAGAATTGTGGGAAAAAATGACAACTTCAAAAAACTCATCATGCCTCTTACTAAATACATTGGAATGTCTTCTTTCCAAAAAGGGGTCATTTGGGGGGTATTTGTACTTTTCTGGCATGTTAGGGTCTCAAGAATTGAAATAGGCCGTCAGTACTTCAGGTGTGATCAATTTTCAGATATTGGCACCATAGCTTGTGGACTCTATAACTTTCACAAAGACCAAATAATATCCACCAATTTGTACTTATTTTTACCAAAGATATGTAGTAGTATACATTTTGGCCAAAATTTATGAAGAAAAAATTACTAATCTGCTAAATTTTATAACAGAAACGAAGAAAAATTCATTTTTTCGCAGAATTTTCGGTCTTTTTTCTTTTATAGCACAAAAAATAAAAAACTGAGAGGTGATTAAATACCACCAAAAGAAAGCTCTATTTGTATGAAAAAAGGACACAAATTTCATATAGGTACAGTGTTGCATGACTGAGTAATTGTCATTCAAAATGTGAGAGCACCAAAAGCTGAAAATTGGTCTGGTTATTAAGGGTGTTTAAGTGCCTAGTGGTCAAGTGGTTAATGGGGGCACAGAAAGCAATAAAAATTGACAGGTGTTTTAATCCTCCTCAATTTAATGGAAATGTTTCTAAAGACGTATGTATGACATGCTTGGAAGCAAAGTCACAGTAACAGTGTAGAAAAGTGGATTGTTACTATTGCCACTGGTCCACCTCTGTCGCTGTACAAGTTGAACATTTAGGTCTTATTCACAGTTGAATAACGCTAGCATGTTGCATTTATAGAGTATTTTCTTGTGTTTTTTTAGCGTGTTTTTTGGAATGGTACCATACATTTGAATGGGCCTCTCATGCTAAAGCTCACCAAATATTGGACATGAGCCAAGCCGTTTTGCGTTGCATGTTTTTCCCAAGTGACTGCTACCCACAAAGGATTTTTTCAGACGGATATTGGCTCAAACTTGTTTTGCATACACACACACCGTTACACAATGTTGTCGGAAATTCCGAACGTCAAGAAAGCGTTGACGTACGACGAGCTGAGAAAATAGAAGTTCAATAGCCAGTATGGCTCTTTTGCTTGATTCCCCGCATACGTAGAACTTTGTGCTTCGGAATTGTGTACACACAATCGGGATTTCTGACAACGGATTTTGTTGTCGGACAATTTCTGATCCAGATCTCAAATTTTGTGTGTCGGAAATTCCGATGGAAAATGTCCGATGGAGCCTACACACGGTCAAAATTTTTAACAAAAGGCTCCCATTGAACATTTTCCTTTGGAAAATCAGACCGTGTGTACATGGCATTACAGAAATAGCACATATTAAGTTATAATAGGACCTGCACCTGTAAAGAAATCAATTTATATGACCTGAAAAAGAATGACAGAGCAATATACATAAATGTAATGTTTCGGTGTAAATGAATAGTTAGTACAATGCAGGATGCTAAGATTGTAATGCTTTAGACCCATCTCTGACATTAGGGTTTGTGTCTCATGGGGAAAATATTTTTGATACAAAAGTTTTGCTAATTCTATATCAAGCAAGGAATAGCATGCTTCAAAAAGAATGAGGGTTATATGTAGACCTATCAGTAAAACTAGTGGAATCCAGAAAAGCGAGAAACGAGAACTAACAATGTACAAGCCTTTGAAAAAAAGGAGGCGTAAAAAGAGAAAAATAATTAAAATTGCTTGTGAGATCTTTGAAATATGGAAAAAAAAAGCAAGGAACTGTATAAGAAGTGCAGAAATCAGTGAATTCCCTTATGATGGCGATATTGTAACCAAGGATTCAAACAGCTGTCCACTTATCTTTCAAAAGGGTTCTCAATTTACCATCACAAGGGTGAAATGTATACATTACCCATACCATTATACCATCACAAGGGTGAAATGTATACATTCCCTATACCATTATACCATCACAAGGGTGAAATGTATACATCCCCTATACCATTATACCATCACAAGGATGAAATGTATACATCCCCTATACCATTATACCATCACAAGGGTGAAATGTATGCATTCCCCATACCATTATACCATCACAAGTGTGAAATGTATACATTTCCCATACCATTATACCATTGCTAGGGTGAAATGTATATATTACCCATACCATTATACCATCAGCAGGGTGAACAGTAGATAGGAGACAGGATGGATCCATAAATCTTTTAAATATGTATCAAATTTGAAGCCTAATATCTGCATCTGGCAGCATAAATCTAGATTTTTTTCAGATGGAGGAACAGTTTTTTTTTTAACCCTAAAGAACTATAGGCATTCCTTGCTCATTTTGGATAGAGCAAGGAAGGCTTATAACACCCTGTCAGTTTTTTTTTTTTTTTGTCATCTGTGTCCCATTGCAGAGATTTCCCCTCACTTCCTGTCCTATAGCCAAACAGGAAGTGACATAAAATCCCTGCAAATTAAGGGAATTTTTTGGGGACCCCCAGGTCCTGCTGTCTGCTGATTTCACAGACCAAGTCTAGGCTGGAACAAGATTGCAACACTATGGTCGGTATCTGCCCACAAATGGATCGGCAACTTGCTCGGTCTATCAGTAAGCGTCTTAGAGCCTGAGTCAGCTGCTCCTGCCCCGTCCACAGTTCAGCACTCCAGTCCATGGAGCTCAGAGAACCGAGCAATCGGCTGTGTTTTATTGCTCGGTTCTCAGTCTTAGAGCCAGCATTGAATGAAGCATTGAATCCATGCTGCATCTGTCTAGGTAAGTATCATTCTTTAAGAAGAAAAAAAAATGCAGAACTTCTCTTTTAAATACATTTTTTTTGTGCCCAGAGTTCATCTTTAAGCCTTACAGTTTTGGTGGTCTTGTGTCCACTGAAGCTTCATTTTCCCATTCTCAGTTGATAATAGTGGGTCCTTGTGTGTTCTGCTGCTATAAGTCTTCATTTTCAAGGGTCAGTAGGCTCAATTCACATATAACACACCACAATGGGTATGTATATATATATATATATATATATATATATATATATATACTTTTTTTTTCTTAAATTCATGGTTGTTTTCGAATTGGGCCAATGAGATTTGAAAATTACAGTCGCATGGCTAAAATAAACCTTGTGTTAAAGCTTTGTGAATGGAGCCCAACAAGTGTTTTCAGATATGCTCTTCTGAGCACCCATTTTGTAAAAAAAAAAAATATTATTTGGGTAGTTGTCTACATCCTGTAAGGTTCAAAGTTTGGACACTCTCCTCTGAACTTTCTCAATAACAAGGTGTTTATGGCAATAAAATGGATACTTACTGGATGTCTTTCTTTTCCAATCTTCTGTAGCATACTAATATGCCAGGATGTTTTTAGTTTCTAGGATACTACATCCACATTTGGTTCTCGCCATCCTTCTATCTATAGTCCAGTGTTGCTTAGATCACACATTGACAGTTGTAATGTTTAACTGAATCTCGTCA
Source organism: Lithobates pipiens (assembly GCF_037356315.1). Lineage (NCBI taxonomy): Eukaryota > Metazoa > Chordata > Amphibia > Anura > Ranidae > Lithobates > Lithobates pipiens. Next base: position 62,785,670 of record NW_027507718.1, on the reverse strand, counting down.
TTCTTCATGTATAGATACTCCTCATATAACGACTGACAAGTTTAACGACCGCTCATGCCGCGTACATACGACTGGACTTTCCGGCAGACTAGATCTGACGGAATCAGTCCGTCAGACATTCCGATCCTGTGTGGGCTAATCTGATCGTTTTTCATTAAAAAAAATCAGACGGGCCTAGAAATAGAACATGTTTCAAATCTGTCTGACGGACTCAATTCCCTTTCGGGAAAACCGTTCGTCTATATGCTGGTCCGACGGACCAAAGACGACGCAAGGGAAGCTATTGGTTACTGGCTATTGAACTTCCTTTTTTTAGTCCCGTCTTACGTCATCACGTTTAAAACGAATGGACTTTCGAACGGATTTAGTCCGTTCGTGTGTGGGCAAGTCCATTTGTTCGGAAGGTCTGTCGGAACTCTGCCGAAAGTCCGTCGGGAAGACCGTTGGACCTAGTCTGCCAGAAAGTCCGGTCCTGTGTACGCGGCATCAGACTTATGACCAGCTCTCCCCACCCGAGCGACACGCTGTACATCACTGTATTGTATAGTACAGAATTTTCATTTGTGTTCTGTACTTATGCAAAGTAAAACACTATTGAGCTGGAGTTTTGTGTTTAGACCTTTTTGTTCACAATACAGTAGTTAAGAATGCTTAAAATATTGATTACTTGTGGCTCCTCTTAAACGACCTGGTCATTGGAACAGAACATGGTCGTTAAGTGAGGAGAGCCTGTATTGTAGTTGTAGCCTAATAATTGGTGGTTTGGCTATTTGTATCAGTCAGCAGATTTACCCAATAAAATGGCGACAGACTGCAAATCACTTATGATAAATATGCTGTAGAAGACTGGCTCAAACTCCCTTATTTTCTTATTTTTCTTAGCATTGTACAGGAGTTCAATAACCGCAGCTTTATAACCTCCCTCTCACATGGTGAAAACACTTTAAAATGATAAATGCTAAATCGTTTTTTAAACAGCCTTTAACAGAGGAACCCTCATTTTTTTTCTTGTAAAATATTTAAACCATTTAAAAAACAGCGTTCCTTCTATGGTAAGGAAAACTATCATACATTTAACCATTTGCCAAAGGATGCTTCTTTTTTTTTTTAAAGGAACTTACCTAGAATTACTGTGCTGTTATTTAACCACTCTGATAGATTTATAAGGGAGCAGCTACAATTCCATGGGTTTCCATACAGTGTTATATTTAGAGGTGTTTTCAAGTCCTTTAGTGCATCTTTACTATCCACGTTTGTCATTTTGTTGTTTTCGAGGTTTAATTTTTCCAGCTGCTTAAATAATAACAGAATATTTATAGGTAGTTCTATAATTTGATTGTTGCCGAGATCCAAAATCCTCAAGTTGTCTAATCCTTTAAAGGAAAATTCATCAACGGCTGTAATAAAATTATCTTTGAGGATTAAAACTTCAAGTTTGGTAAGTCCAGAAAACATGCCATTTGGGAGTCTTGTAATGTTGTTGTTACTCAGATTCAGTTCTGTAAGATTAGGGTAACTGTGTAGATATTTACTTAAATTAACTAAGTTAATTGTGTTTTCAGCCAAGTTGAGTTTTATAGTATCTACTGATATGTTTTGAGGGATTTCTGTGAGGTTACGCTTAACCAACGAACATTCCTGTAGGTGAAAGTAAACAGACAATAATTACATTGTGAAGATCTATATTATCACTTTAATTGAGCAGAAACAAGCCTCCCATGATCCACTGGGTTCTTAAAGTTTTTTATCTGTAAGAAACGTTTAGTATTATTTTACAGATTTTTTTATTTTATTATTGGTTCATCTTGTGATCTTTTGCAAGTAGAGATATAAGGGTTGATGTACTAAAAGCATATAGATTGTTCTTTTTGCAAGGCAATTTTCCTTTAGCTTATTAAACGAGGGTGAGCTCTGGGGGCTTCCATCATCAAGTAAAAATACTTTTTTTTTCCCCCTTGCATGCGATCAGGTATTCCTTGCTAAGTTGTTCACTTTGCAAGGGAATTCACTTATTTGCCCTTAGTAAATAAGCTCCGTAGACATGGCTAGCTGTTTCAACTTCACATGGCGATCCGGCAAGTAAGTCCTTTATTTTGCAACTTCCTTTAACAGACCAGGCTGTCCAGCAAAAGTGACAGTTATGCCGCATACACACGATCAGAATTTTGGCCAGCAAAAGACAGATGAGAGCTTTTCATCAGAAAATGCGACTGTGTGTATGCTCCATCGGAATTTAGCTGTCCAAATTCCCGCCAGCAAAAATTTGATAGAAAGTTTTTCCATCAGGAAAATTGAGAAGATGCTCGGAAATCGTAAATTCCAATTGTGTGTATGCAATTCCAACGTGCAAAAACTCACGCATGCTCAGATTCAACTACGAGATGGAAGCTATTGGCCACTGGGTATTGAACTTCCTTTTGTACGTGTTGTACGTCACCGCATTCTTGGCGGTCGGAATTTGGTGTGACTGTGTGTAGGCAAGACAGTTTGAGCGGAATTCTGTCAGAATTCCGACGAGAAAACCATCAGAGCTTTTTCCAATGAGAATTCTGATCATGTGTACGCAGCATTAGAGGGTTGAGACAAACCATTTAACATTGAGAAGGGTGCTTGCAATGGCCAATCTGCTAGTACATCTAACACTACATGTTGAAAGTGCTGCTGTCCAATGGTGGCTCTGTTGCTCTTTCTTAGAGTAAAGCCACCCTAAGACAGAAAATGTGTTACTGACTGAAAATAAAGAAAAAAGCCTGAACAAATTTAATGCAGCTACCACATTGAGCTTCTGTTCACACCTAAGCAATTGTTAATGTGTTTTCCTACATCTGACTATGTTCAGCATGTAGAACTCCATTGTTTGTAACTGTGCCTGTTCACATTTCAGCGTTCAGCTGCATGCACACTGTATACCTTCTAATTACATATATTTTTTTTTTAAATGAGTTTTTGTCCCAATAGACATCAAAGATACCTGTTTATAGAACTTAGGGTTAATTTACTTCAGAAGTAGAAACTGTTCACTTGGAATGGTTGTTATTTACTGCTGTCAATCAAATCCTGTTACAAGTTTTGCTGTCTGTGTCTATAGATGCAGACAGCACGGCTTGGGATCAAGGCTGCACGTATGGGTTGTTGTTTTTTTGTTTTGTTTTTTCACATCCTGCATCAACTTGGCTGCGCACCAGCCTTTTCCTGGCTATTCGTATAGCTTCCAGATTGGTTCCCCAGGTATGTTACAGAGACCGTACCTGGACCCACTTTGGAGATAGATGCAGGGCCAGCCTATAAAGTCAATTTGAACACTGAATCTTGGATAAGGCACACCTCATTGGCACATATGCAATGCATCCAGTTAACTGCAGTATGTTGTACAGGTCCAGGGCAGTGGCAATCCATAAAGTTATGACCTACTTTCTGAAGACCCCTTCGGGGATATGCTCTTCCAAAGCATGTAGGGATACTGCATTTCCCACGTAAATATTGCTGTCCCATTGTCCTACTGATAGGTGAGTAATGGGCCTTATATATATATATATATATATATATATATAATATATCCCCTTTTTTTGTAACTCCTAGCCATCCCTATTTTACCCTTTAAAGCGGAGTTACACCCAAAAATGGAGCTTCCGCTTCTCGGCATCCTCCCCCCTCCAGTGGCACATTTGGCACCTTTCAGGTATTTGCTCCCACTTTCGGGCATAGATAGCTACAGTATCTATACCATATCCGGCACCTCCTCCGCCCAACAACCCCTCCCCCCCCGCTGTCTTCTGGAAGATACAAAGATCCCAGAAGACAGGAGGGACCAGTGGGATCGCACAAGTGAAGTAGGGAACCAGGCTGTGAAGCCGCAAGGCATCACTTCCTGATTCCCTTACCGAAGATGGCAGCGCCTCCACCCACGAGCCGAGGGACAGATCGGCTTCGGGTGCCAAAATTACAGGCTCCCTGGACAGGTAAGTGTCCATATTTTAAAAGTCAGCTGCGTTACTTGTAGCTGCTGACTTAAAAAATAATAAACATCGGCAGAACTCCACTTTAAGTGACTTTTGGACTGGCTCTGTTCTTTTTCTCCTGTGATGCAGCTTTATTACCCTGCCTGCTCGTGACCAGACTTTGGCAGTTGTCCAGCACATATCCTACCATGTTCTGCTGTTTGGAGCTGTGTGCCCGCTATTAGAAGCAGATCTTGGGAGATTTTTCTCAGCTCCACTTGGGCTTTATAAATGTAGGTACACAGGCAGGAGACAATCGTTTTAGCTTGAGGTTACTTCTGGTGGCTAATAACCCCTTCTGTCTGCAGGGGGCTATCTGTTCTTCATCTGTCCCTCTTTCCTCTATGGTACCCCCAGGTGAGACCCATTCTTCGTGTTACTGTAGATAAAAAGTGTACATTTTATTTTCTAATTTTTCCCAATTAAAATGATACTGCAGTGGGGTCCTGCTGCAGCTGCACACCTAACTTCAATCAGCAGAACTGGCCCTGACCTTTTAGCTCAACCCTGACTTCATCTGCCACCAGTCCTCCTGGTTGGGGGGTTCTAAGTAATTTTCTAGCAAAAAATACTGATGTTAACTTGTAAGCAACAAGTGTCAGAAAAGGCTTAGTCTTTAAGTGTGTGAGGGGTTAGCTCGGCAGCGGGTGTGTGTGACCCCCTGGATGGGTTCACAACACAAAGTCAGGCACAGCAGACAGCGGTGTAGGTTCAAAAAACAAAAGATCCAGTTTATTTATGCTCCATGCAGTGATACATATAACAGCCAAACAAAATAAAACAAGAAAATAAATCCTGGTCAGCTTGACCTCTAACTACACACATAGACTCCCTGTCTAACAACTGGGTACAGCCTTGTGCTGCCCCAGTCCCTGTCTCTATTGTAGGGGTTTGCCACACAGGCGTTAACTCACCGCACAGAACAGATCTCAGACTCCCCAGTCTATACACACAAAACTGGTTCCAGGATGGAGCATCTCCCTATGCATGCTGGGGTTTTTTGTAGAGGCCTTAATGAGCCCACTTACTTCAGCTGGGCTCATTAACTCTTCCCCTCTAATTGTAAAAGTCTGCATAAAGCCTGAATCTAGGACACACATATTTACCATCCTGGATACAACCAGGTGACTTTACCTGCCTGCTGCCACATACCCCCCCCTCTTGTTTCAACCTTGGGGTTGTAACACCAGCAGTCAGACACGCATGTATCCGAGACAAAGCATCCACATTCCCCATTTTAACACCAGGGCGATGCTTAACTGTAAAGTTAAATTCCTGTAGGGCTAGGAACCACCTATTTACTCTTCTATTGGTCTCCTTGTTCTGAGCCATCCACTTTAAAGGAGCGTGATCAGTCACCAGGTCAAAGTGCCTACCTAGCAGATAGTACCGAAGGGAATCTAGAGCCCACTTCACTGCTAAACATTCCTTCTCAATCGTGGAGTAATTTACCTCATGGGACTTTAACTTCCTGCTGAGGTAAATGACTGGGTGCTCTTCCCCGTTCCAGACCTGGGATAACACTGCTCCTAACCCAACGTCTGATGCATCAGTTTGTACAACAAAGTCCTTAGAGAAGTCTGGTGAGTACAACACTGGCTGGCTACATAAGGCTGTTTTTAAGGACTGAAATGCTTCCTCAGCCTCTGGGGACCATTTAACCATAACCGACTCTTTCCCTTTTGTCAGGTTGGTGAGGGGCACAGCCTGAGAAGCAAAATGGGGAATGAATCGTCGATAATAGCCAGCGATTCCCAGAAAGGCTCGTACCTGTTTCTTGCTGTTGGGACGTGGCCAACTCTGTATGGCCTCGACTTTATTGACTTGGGGTTTTATCACCCCCCTCCCAATAGTGTACCCAAGATATTTGGCCTCCTCCTGTCCAATGGTACACTTCTTTGGATTGGCCGTAAACCCAGCTTCCCGGATAGAGTCTAGGACTGCTTGTACTTTTGGCAAATGTGAGACCCAGTCTGTGCTATGGATAATCACATCATCCAGGTAAGCTGCAGCATATTTCTGATGGGGCCTCAGAATCTTATCCATTTTCCGCTGGAATGTTGCCGGTGCATTCTGTAACCCAAACGGCATTCTCTTATATTGGAATGCCCCATCTGGGGTTACAAACGCAGTTTTCTCCTTGGCCGACTCGGCCAGGGGAATTTGCCAATACCCTTTGGTGAGATCAAGAGTTGTCATATATCGGGCTGTTCCCAGCCGGTCAATCAACTCATCTATACGTGGCATGGGGTAGGTGTCAAATTTTGTAACTTTATTTAATTGTCTAAAATCGTTACAAAACCGCCAGCTCCCATCAGGTTTGGGCACTAGTACGATAGGACTGGACCAGTCACTCTGGGACTCCTCTATCACACCCAATTCCAGCATCCTTTGAACCTCCCCACATATTGCCTCCCGTCGGGCCTCTGGTATTCTATAAGGTTTTAGTTTTACCCTTTCTCCTGGCGGGGTGATAATGTCATGCTCTACGCCAGATGTTTGTCCCGGAAGCTCAGAGAAAATCTCTTTGTTACGAAGTACAAACTCTTTAACCTCCTGTTGTTGGGGTTTCGATAAGGTGTCTGCTATTCCAACCTCAGGAACTAAGCAATCAGGCTGTACTTGTGACAAAGTCTCTGCGACTAGGGATTCCCTATCCCTCCAGGCTTTCAGCAGATTGACGTGATAGATCTGCTCCGGCTTTCGCCTTCCTGGCTGTCTAACCCTGTAGTTCACCTCACTAATTTTTTCAATTACTTCATATGGACCTTGCCATTTGGCCAGAAATTTGCTTTCAACCGTAGGGACTAGCACCAAGACCCTATTCCCCGGGGAAAAAGTACGGGTCTTGGCCCCACGGTTGTACACTCTCTGCTGTGCTAACTGCGCTTGGGTTAAATGTTCCTTTACAATTGGCATTACCTGTGCAATTCTATCTTGCATCAGGGCGACATGCTCAATCACACTCCTGTGAGGAGAACTCTCATTTTCCCAAGTTTCCTTGGCGATATCCAGCAGCCCTCTTGGGTGTCTCCCATAGAGCAACTCGAAGGGTGAGAAACCCGTAGAGGATTGGGGTACCTCCCTAATGGCAAACATCAGATAGGGTATTAGACAATCCCAATTCTTTCCATCTCTATCCACCACCTTCTTTAACATTTGTTTTAGGGTTTTGTTGAATCTTTCAACCAACCCATCTGTTTGGGGGTGATGCACAGATGTACGCAATTGCTTCACTTTGTACAACTTGCATAATTCTTTCATAACCCGGGACATAAAGGGTGTACCTTGGTCCGTAAGCAGTTCCTTACAAATACCCACGCGGCTAAAAACAAGAGAGAGCTCTTTGGCTATGGTTTTGGCCGAGGTATTTCGGAGAGGAATTGCTTCCGGATAACGGGTGGCATAGTCCAAAATAACCAAAATGTACTGATGCCCCCTAGCAGACTTCATTATCGGACCTACCAAATCCATTGCGATCCTCTCAAAGGGGACCTCAATGATAGGAAGAGGTACCAGTGGGTTACGGAAATGTGGCATAGGTGCCGACTTCTGACACACAGGGCAGGAGGAACAATACTTTTCTATTTCCTTCATGACCCCAAGCCAATAGAATCTCTGCAGTACTCTCTCTCTGGTTTTCTCTGTCCCCAGATGACCTCCCAGAATGTGTCCATGAGCCAATTCTAACACCAACTTCCTGTAAGGTTTAGGCACTACAAGTTGCTCAATGGTTTCTTCTGCCCTTTGAGCCACTCGATATAGCAGGTCCCTTTCCATAGTGAAGTAAGGATAAGGGCAAGTCTTATCTGGGTTCACTAACTCTCCATCTATTTTCACCACATTTTCCCGTGCCTTTATTAGGGTGGGGTCTTTTAACTGTTCTGTGGCAAAATTTTCCCTGTGAACCTCAAGATCCGAAAACTCCACAGACGGCATGTTTTCATCTGAGGATGTTGGCTCCTCCCCAGTTTCTCAAGTTTCCCCCGCCAATACCGACAAGGGAAATTCAGGAGAGTCCTCACCACTCCCAGAGGAATTCTGGTCATCTTCCTGGTTTATAGGGGCACCAATGGGGGCCTCAGGACAATCCCAGAGTTCCCAGAATTTTGGAAAATCCCTTCCCACAATAGCATCATGTGGTAAGTGAGCCACTAACCCCACCTGATGAGAGAGGTTACCTTTGGGGGTCTCAAAAAACACTGAAGTTACAGGATACTCTCGGGTGTCCCCATGCACGCAAATAACAGCCACCCTGTTCTTCCCAGAGACCTCTGTAGTAACTAATTCAGCTTTTATCAATGTTACCAGGCTACCTGAATCTAGCAACACATCAACATGTCTACCATTAATACACATTTTACATAAATGTTTCTCAGGTCCCCGAATGGCAGTGCATGCAACTGTCGCAAACAGCGACTGACGTCTCTCCCTTATAAAGTCACATTGCATAGGCTCATCCACAACTGGGCAATTGGCTGCAATATGTCCCTCTTGCCGGCAGCGGTAGCAAATAATCTTTTTCGCTGCCTCTTGCAGCATGGGCTTCCTGGGCTGCTCCCGCCAGACCTTATGTAGAACTCCCACCCTCTCACTCTCTCCACCCTCACCCCTTGGAGTCATCTTACCCGCCACTGGGGATGATCTGGTCTTAGGGGGGAAAGTCCGTGAGTCCCTGGAAGAGGTGGTCAGGTTCTCTGTAGCCAAGTACCTCTCAACCAGATCCACAAGTTTATCTGCATTTTCTGGGTCTCCGTGGCTTACCCATTTTTTGGATGGCAGTAGGAAGAGCTCTCAGGAAACGATCCATAACCACACGTTCCACAATGTTTGGTGCAGTCAAAGTCTCTGGCTGCAGCCACTTCCTGCTCAGGTGAATGAGATCATACATTTGAGACCTGGGAGGTTTTCCAACCTGAAAAGTCCAGTTATGCACACGCTGAGCCCGGACGGCCAGGGTGACACCCAGCCGTGCCAATATTTCTGCTTTTAGCACCACATAGTCTTTTGCTTGGTCAGGCTCTAGGTCATAATAAGCTTTCTGCGATTCCCCAGTTAACAGAGGGGCCACCAGTCCAGCCCATTGCTCCTTAGGCCACTTTTCCCTTTCAGCAGTCCTTTCAAATGTGGTCAAAAACACCTCCGGATCATCCTCTCCAGTCATTTTTGTCAGTAAACGGCTCACACCAAAGGATGCGGTATTATTGTAACCACTTGCTTCATTGGTCTGCGGACGTTGCTGTATTAATGTTTCTATTTTCTGTTGAAAATTCTGCTCTTGCTTCTGCAACAGGTCTATGAAGCGGGCTTCAGATCGCTGCTGGGCTTGTTGCTGAGCTTCCAAACTCTGCTGGTGAGCCTTCTGCTGATTTTCCAAACTCTGCTGCAATGTTGCATTTATCTGCTGCTGGGCTGCAAGGCTCTGTTGTTGAGCTGCAAGGCTCTTTTGCAAACCTGCATTTGTTTGCTGCTGATTTGCTTTTGCTTGTTGCTGGTTTGCATTTGCTAGAGCCAGCTGTCTCAGTATCTCCTCCATGCTGGCCTTAACAAAAAAAAAGTGCCCGCATTCTCCACCAACTGTGAGGGGTTAGCTCGGCAGCGGGTGTGTGTGACCCCCTGGATGGGTTCACAACACAAAGTCAGGCACAGCAGACAGCGGTGTAGGTTCAAAAAACAAAAGATCCAGTTTATTTATGCTCCATGCAGTGATACATATAACAGCCAAACAAAATAAAACAAGAAAATAAATCCTGGTCAGCTTGACCTCTAACTACACACGTAGACTCCCTGTCTAACAACTGGGTACAGCCTTGTGCTGCCCCAGTCCCTGTCTCTATTGTAGGGGTTTGCCACACAGGCGTTAACTCACCGCACAGAACAGATCTCAGACTCCCCAGTCTATACACACAAAACTGGTTCCAGGATGGAGCATCTCCCTATGCATGCTGGGGTTTTTTGTAGAGGCCTTAATGAGCCCACTTACTTCAGCTGGGCTCATTAACTCTTCCCCTCTAATTGTAAAAGTCTGCATAAAGCCTGAATCTAGGACACACATATTTACCATCCTGGATACAACCAGGTGACTTTACCTGCCTGCTGCCACAAGTGGTTAAACTGACCTCATTTACAGACTGAAGTTTATCCCTTTGATCTTTCTAAAAGAAATGCGCTGAGGAATGTTGATAAACCTTTGCCAGCTTTTTTTTTTTTTTTTTGACAGCTCTAGCTCTGTACTATTTACATAGAATCGAATAATGCCAGTTAAGATCAAGGTGGAGGTTGAATCAAGATCGCTTTTTTTTTAATGATTAATTATACAGCTGTAATTTATACTGTAACTGCAGTTGTTTATATCTATTGATTGTTTCTCAATTTGTGTTTCTTTATCTTTTATTCCGCGTGAATTGGCCAGAATTGTAACTTTAAAAAGGAGCTCTAGGCTCCTTCCGAAAAAATTAAAGTGAATGTAAACCCAATGTCATCCTTTCTAAACTACTGCCATAGGGGTTATCTATAAGGATATACATGCCTCCTGCATGTATCTTTACATGTCAAATGTCTCCCGTCTGTCTATTATGAGACCTGAAAAACTGCATATTGTGTGGGTGGGTCTGTTGTCTGGAGCTTGGTGGGTGGAGTTGTGATGTCAGTAGACTCTCCGCCCACCTCTACACTCCCCCTTGTCATTATACATTTTCTCCTGTGTATTTCTTACACTGAACTTCTGCTATGATCTCTAACATCCAGTGAAAAGACAGGAAAGTAACCATATGACTTCAGCATGCCCAATTATGCTGAGGTATAGAACATCCAATCCTGGCAGAGCAGCAGAAGAAAGGAGTGGGAGGGAATTAAAAAATAATACATGTCTCTTAGGCTAGTGTACGAGATATGTAAATCACCTGTCACTCACAGCAAAGGGGGAAGATATGACGAAGTTTTTCTCTGTTTGTCAAGATTTATCTCACTGAACAATTAAAAGAGGATTGCTCAGAGCTGGATTAGCGCTTTGTGGCAACACTGGGCTCAAATGATAGGAAAATCTTATACTCTACATTATGACATAAAAAAAAAATCAGGTTTTATCCACATAATATTAGGAGCCTTACCTGTCGCTGGATCCTGCGGTGCCTTCACCCCAGCCGATTTTTCCATCGGCTTTTGGGTGCAGCCACCGCCATTGCTTGTAAGGGAAACCTTCACAGCCGGTTCCCTACTGCGCATGCGTGCTGCGCTATCTGAATGGCCCGGCAGCGGGCAAAGGAGGAGGTGAGCTGACCTCCAGGGTGATCTCGCCATGCCCCCCCCAAAATGTGGCAGTGGAGGGGGGGAGGTGGCAAATAAGCGGAGTTCTCTTTTTGGGTGGAGATGCGCTTTAAAAAAAATTTTTTTGTGTACGAGCAAGGTTATTGAAAAGGAGTGTAATATATAAAACAGAACAAGTGTGTTCAGAAAAAACAAAAGAACATAAAGGAACATAATAAATCCCAAGTCTATGCTATCCGGTCAAGTTAAATATATATCTTTGACTTAAAAGTTAGTTCTTACCTTGTTCACGCAATCAGAATCGGCATACATACTTCCGCACATCATCAAAAGTAGAATTATCATATGCATCTTTATTTCCTGGAATGAACAGCATACTATTAATGGTACATTTGTAACATTTTGGTTTCAAAACAAAGAACACATAAAACACATAAAACATAAAACTATTAAGCCTCATCAACACATATAGTGAGAGGCTGAAAATATGCCAGTATCATATTCAGGGTGTTTTCAGATGCCCAGAGAGCCACCTGGGAGGGGATTTACTAAAACTGCAGAGTGCAAAATTTGGTGAAGATCTGCATAGAAACCAATCCGCTTCCAGGTTTTATTGTCAAAGCTTAAAGTGTAAACCTCCCTATCGTTTTCAGCCAAGGAAGCTGCCATCTTTGCCTCTGTATAACTGCCATGATGCTGCACATGTGATCATTGGATGGCTTCACAGTTTGGTTGAGCGCACAACCAATGGGAGTGTTACATTTCCGACACGTGCTGGACATGAAGCTGTTTTATGAATGGGTTTACTTCCGCTTTAAAGTAGCAGAAGTAGAATTTTTTTTAATTTTGGATAGCGTAAGAGAGGGGTATAAGCCCTGTCAGATTCATTTTTTTCAACATCAGTGTCCCATTGCAGAGATTTACCTTCACTTCCAGTCCCTTAGCCAAAACAGGAAATGAGAATACATCCCTGCAAATTAATCAAATTAACGCCCACCTGAACTCGACTCCATAAATATTAGGTCTCTTTCACATGGACGGCTGTTCTGCTGCTGTTAAAAGCATGTTTTGTTATTTTGAATTTCCAAGATTCCAGGTGCAGCAATCACATGCAGTTGTACATTGTGATTAGGCGCATTTACATGCGGCTGCGTTTAGCTGCGGTGGAACATTCTTGCCATTTCTGATGTGCTTCCTGTTGTTTTTCTTTCCTTTTTGCTGCTGCTATCCGCAGGCGAAATAGTACACTGCGATTGCCTGCGGTTATGTACAGATGGCTGCACTAAATCGGTTCTAGAAGCAGTCAAATTTATTTTTTCTAACCTCAACAAACCAACACTAAACGCAGTGTGTGACTGGGGCCATAGGAAAGCATTGTGTGAGTTTAGGTGCGGTAGATAATCTCATCTATCCGCAGCTAAAAGCTGAATTCTATCCTCCTGTGTGAAAGGGGCCTTAGACTCCAGAAAGAGAGATCATTTTGCCCCTGTACAAATCATTAGTAACAACTCATTTGGAATATGCAGTTCAGTTTTGGGCACCGGTTCTCAAAAAGAATATCGGGGAACTGGAGAAAGTGCAGAGAAGAGCAACCAAACTGATAAGAGGCATGGAGGAGCTCAGCTATGAGGAGAGATTATAGGAACTGAATTTATTCTCTCTGGAGAAGAAGAGGTTAAGGGGGATGTGATCAACGTGTATAAATACATAAATGGTCCATATATTGAACTTGTTGTTGAATTATTCACTTTAAGGTCAGAACAGAGGACAAGGGGGCACTCTTTACATCTAAAGGAAAGGAAATTTAAAGGAGAAGCACAGCCAAAGCTCATTTGGCTGTACTTCTCCTGTGGATCACAGGAGTGCAGTTCGTTCAGCACTCCTGTGACGCGTTTTCAGCAGACAGCAGGCTGAAATCCGCTGTATGCTGACGTCACAGTGTTGGTCCAGGCTCTGTGTCTTCACTACCATGGAGTCAGAATCCACCCAGATCCCTGGACCGACACCCGCTTCAGCCTCTCAGCGAGCCACTGAGAGACTGAGACAGTTGCTCCACCCCCTCCACAGCTCAGCGCTCCAATGAGGAGGGGGTCAATCAGTGATGCCCATTTTGGGCACTGATTGGCATCCATTGTGGGCACTGATTGGCATCCCTTAGTGGTCTAGGTTGGCATACCTGGTGGTGACATCCCTGGTGGTCCAGTGTTGGCATCCTGGGGGGGGTAATCAAGCTCAGCACAGACCCCCCTGTGAGAGGAGCGGCCGATCGGCTCTACTCACGTCTGACACGAAAAGCTGCTCAACGGCTCTTCCTGTTTACACTGTGATCACGCGTGATTGGGCACGGCTGATCATGGGGTAAAGAGTCTCCATCAGAAATTGTTGCAGTGTGTCAGACTGACACACTACACACCCGATCGCCGCGGTGGCTGTTATCCTGCGGGACATCATGTGACGTCCAGTCAGGATATTGAAACCATCATTTTGCTATATGGTGGGTGGCAAGTGGTTCATTCTCCATTATGAACGCTAGTTTACAAGACCAATCGCTTCCAGCTCGTCCTTGCTTCCGAGCATGCATGTTTGTACTTTGGACTTTTGTCTGACGGACTTGTGTACACATGATCGGAAAATCCGACAACAGCTGTCCGATAGAGCGTACCAACGGTCGGATTTTCCGCCGAACAGCCTGACATCACACAATTCTCGTCCTAAAATCTGGTCGTGTGTACGAGGCTTTAGTCTGTCAGTTTGGTGATTTTAAAGCTACTTAAAAAATTGCCATGTATGTGGGCAATATAATTCAAACATTCCTGATTGTCGTCATTTTATCCAAGATAGAGGTGTTCGCAAGTTAAATAGACATGCTAGACTAATCACAATAGATGAGTTTTCATTTTCTGGTTATACTGTTGCAATATAGACAAGCTACGCTCCTTTAATGAGCGTTACTGTATATATTATTATTACCGTACTATAATTTTACAGCAGCGTTATTCTTTGTTGCACTATATAGTATGAACTTTACACTACTGTCATCTGCGTATGAACAGTATGCAGTGTTCTGTTCATGAATAGGCAGATTTATGAGGATATAGGAGAGTCCGTGCTTTTCGTTTAGAATGTACCTTATAAGGTAGTGTGATTATAACATAATAATTGGTCATACAAGTCACGCAAGTGTGTTAACATGAATCTTTGCAATAAATACAGTCACACTTGTATGCATCATTCACAGACTTTGTGAAGAAAATACATAGTATTGTATATATGTTTAACATAAAAGTATTGATCAGATACTGTATACAGGCGGTCCCGGGGGTTACAAACAAGATCTGGTCTGTAGATTTGTTTTTAAGTTGAATCTGTATGTAAGTCGGGATAGGTACATTTTTTTTTTTTTTTAAGTGTAGCTCCAGCCAAAAAAACAACGATTTTTAAGTTTGTATTTACAACCATTATGGATCGTGTAAGCTAAGGCTGGATTCACACCTATGCATTTTTAGTGCATTTTGCAGATTTGCACTACAGCCCATTTAACATGGTTTCCTATGGAACACGTTATGTAGAGCAAATCTGCAAAATGCAAAAAGCACTAAAAATGCATAGGTGCGAATCCAACCTTAAATGACTAATACTAAAACGAATACCAATTACAGACACAAACAAGTTAAGCGCTAAAAGTTCCCACATATATAAACTCAAAATCTTAGATATTGGATTTGCAGTTGGTATAAAGGTAGAAGCAGTATAATTATTATATATTATATTATTATTATTATTCAGGATTTATATAGCACCAACAATTTATGCAGCGCTTTACAATATAAAAGGAGACAATACAGTTACCATACAATAAAATACAAGAGGATTAAGAGGGCCCTGCTCAGAAGAGCTTACAATCTAATCTAATATATATTATATTATATAATTACGTGTGATTATTTTAGCTTGAAAGAGGCTTATGAAAAGCTGTCTACACTGCGTCATTACAAGCAAAATCAGCCAAGTTTAAATAAGTGTAATTTCCTTAGCAGCAATTGTTTTCTTTTCTTTTTTTTTCTCCCCGGCTCTTCTCATAAATGTTAGCAATTGTCTTACTTCCCTTTTTAATGAATTATATCACATGAATGAAAAACATACAGATTGACAGTTGGGGAAAAATAGACAGAATTCTCCGATCTATTTCTAAAAGAAACAAGCAACACAATGTCCAATTTGTGATTATATTCTCCTACCTTCGGGGAATTCTAGCCCGTGCGCCAAGCTTGTTTGTGTGGATTACAGCACTGACCTACATGGGCAAGGAGTAATGCAGCAGCATAACAACACCTTGTTCCGCTTTAACCTTTGTACTCGACAACAGGTGTTAACACTTCTTCTTCGGCAAAAGATTGACTAGGGTTCTTCTTGTCCGTTGCTGGGCTTAATCCAATCTTCAGGCAATGAGGAAGTAAGAGAGCAACATGATTAGATCTTTCACTTCCTGACCTCTGTAGACAAATCAGGTTAGTGGCATCTATGTTTATAGTAGTGCTCAATCCATGCAGTTAAACAAAATTTTGAATTCAACAGTATTCAGCTATATTCTATAATATTTCTTGCTATGGATTGACTATATCCTGGAGAGGATTTCTAAAGTCATCTAATTCTAACTTCTTGACACAGAAATAAAGTAACCGAAATACGTGGAATTTCTGAACCTTCAGGCTCCATGCACACTAGCATTTTTTTTTTTCTAATCCTAAAAACTACATTATCCTATGTGTCCATGCACACTGCTTTAGGCTTTTAGAATTTTTTTAAGCTTCAGCATCTAGGAGAAGAAAAAAAATGTTTTTGGAGTATTTTTCCATCAGAAAAAAAGCTGTTAACCGCTGCTAAGCATCGGTTTCCAACGTTTTTTTTTTCTTAGCTAGCAGCCCGCTAGTGTCCTTAACAACCAGTGTATAGCTGGTTGTTAAGCCTGATCAAGCCTCTTTTTTTAGATGTGTATCTATAAATTACTTTATAGAAAAAACATGCTTTGCTAGAAAAAAAACATAAACATTTTTTTCCCGAACACCCTAGAGAATAAAATGATGGTCGTTGCAATACTTTCTGTCACACCGTATATGCACAGCGGTCTTACAAAGTCACTTTTTTTGGAAAAAATAGTTTTTTTTCAAATTAAATAAGACAACGGTAAAGTTTTTTTTAATATTGTGAAAGATAATGTTACGCAGAGTAAATTGATACCCAACATGTCATGCTCCCTGGTGTAAATCCAACATTAATCATCTCAAAAAGAGAGCTACACCCCCCCGGACTTTTTTTTTTTTAAATAAAGGACTTGTCAGACCGTCTTTTTTTATAAACATTTATTTTTATTTTTTTTGTAAATGAGTAGGGTTATTCTGTACTCCTTCACATAATGGGGGGGGGGGGGGGGTTGGGGGCGTCAATGCAGAGTTTTTTTTCTGATTTATTATTTTCTTTATTTTTATTTTTTTATTTCAGCTGTCAGCTGGGAACTTAAGGACACCGCAGCCGCATGTTTTCACTACTAAAATACCAAGCCTTCATAAAATAGCTCACGCTCTCTCTCAGCTTACGCATGTATTTGCAAATGTGTGCAAACTAAACCCCTTGGTTTTAACTAGAACTGTTAGGGTAATTTGGTTTGTTGCAGGCTGGCTGGTAAGTGAGCTGGGAATTTTTGTTCATAGTTTATTTTTTTTTCTCTCAGCTCTCTCCCTCAATGGGCAGATTGTCTCCCGCAGCTGTCAATCAAATCCTATGACAAGCAAGCAGGGGGTAGGGTAGGGTGGGGCCTAGCCCCACTGTTTCTGTCTTTATACACAGGCAGCAGGGCTTGGGAGCGAGCCCACACAAATGCCACTCAAACTAGAGTAGGTGCCAGGAGCACCAGCAAGGGACTTAAGAAAAGGAGTCTTGGGGCTTCTCAGTGCAAAGCCATTGGTGTTTGTTATCTAAGTAAAAAAAAATATCCTTTAGAATCACTTAAACTTTTCATTTTAATAAGCTGGTGATTGGTTGCTAGGACCGCCCTGCATCTTGGCAACCAATTACCTGCTGGTAAACTTGAAAAGGTAACTCTAGCAGCTCCCACTCCCGCCCTCTGTCCAATGCTGCTTTCCCTTCCATCCTCCATCCTGGATAACCATATAAAGATAGGTAATGTAATGGGGCGGACAGAGGACATGACTTTGAGGAGAGGGTGATGCGGGCTACAGCATGGCTGGGGAGTGGTGTACATAGTTACATAGTTAGTCAGGTTGAAAAGATACAAGTCCATCCAGTTCAACCACAAAAAAAATATCATACAATCCCATATACCCAATTCTATACCCACAGTTGATCCAGAGGAAGGCGAAAAACCCCAGCAGAGCATGATCCAATTTGCTAAAGC
This sequence comes from Lithobates pipiens, assembly GCF_037356315.1. Lineage (NCBI taxonomy): Eukaryota > Metazoa > Chordata > Amphibia > Anura > Ranidae > Lithobates > Lithobates pipiens. The sequence goes on along the minus strand of NW_027507718.1, from coordinate 62,767,994 downwards.
GGGGGAAAAAATTCCTTCCTGATCCCCCAATAGTCAATCGGATTTTCCCCGGATCAACTTTATCTATAAATATTAGTACCCAGTTATATTATGTACATGTGTAATATGAAGTGGGACAGAGTACATGGCTGTGAAGGGGGGCAAGGGCGTAGCTTGGGGGGGTAATGCGAACCAGGAGAGAGGACATAGCTGTGGGAATGTGATGTGAAGACGGTAGAGGACATGGTGATGGGGGAAGGGGGGTGATGTGGAGCGAGGTTGGGGACACTGCTGTGAATAAAGGGGACGTTTTATGTGAAAGGGAGTTCAGAACACTATTGTGAAGGGGGGCTGAGGACAATTCTGTGAAGGGGGTGGGGGTGATTTGAAGGATGGCTGGCGACACTCCTGTGAAGGGTAAACTGATTTGAAGTGGGGTACTGTGATGTAAGGGGATGGGGGGTATTGTGATGTGCAGGGGGGCTGATGTAAGAATACTACAGTTTTGATATAAAATGAGGGAGGCTGTGATGTGACGGATATTGATCATCGCAAACATATGCAAATCCAACCTCTGCTGGAAAAATTTTGCTCATCAGAACTCCGTGAATTTTAATTCAATACCCCTGCCATAGATTGTATCAAAGCACCCTACTTAATAGAGTAAACCATAAGTGTGTTGTCAACCATCTGAACAACTATTTGTATTAGGGGTCAACCGAGCATCGGTATAGGTCACAAACTTACCGATGTTACCGATGTTGCTTCAAGGCATTATACGGGGCTGATGCATGCATCACCCGGTACCGCTCTTTAGTGCGGATGGTCAGCTTTCTTGTAATAACAACCGATGCGGCTCGGCTGTTATTACAAGCAGCGGGAGGGGACGTCCCCCTCCACTCTGCCCAGGTCTCCAATCCCACTGGGTGGCCAGAGCAACCAGCCATCTCGTCCACCGGCTGGCCGAAGACCCAAGCAAAGCCAGATCGGCTTTGTTCGGGTCTCGGATCTAGTGACCCAGAAGCAATGTCATGCCATTACTTCTAGATTACTGCCATCCTAAAGGTGCCAGTTTAAAAAAAATAGAACGTATTCATGAATACAGTTCTTGATGTTTTGAATACTTTCACGTGCAGAAGAGTCCATAAAGATTACCTTTCACTGCCTATTACTGTCACAAGGGATGTTAACATTCCTTGTCACAGTAATAACAGTGATTAAAAAAAAAATACATTTAAAAGGAAAGTGTAAAAAATAAAAAGTTTAAATCTACAGAATATCGCCCCTGATATTGATATATTACATGATATTGGCTATCGGCCTGAAAGGCAGCTGAAAAATTGGTATCGGCCCTGAAAAAACAATCGACCCCAAATTTGTATAACTCTAAGCAAGTCAGATACAGTTTGTAAGGGCGCTCTGAACTTTAGGACCAAGCAAAAGATGTCTTTATGAACCAGAAAGTCTCTATAATAGGGTATCTATATATATATATATATATATATATATATATATATATATATATTGTGAGGGGTTAGCTCGGCAGCGGGTGTGTGTGACCCCCTGGATGGGTTCACAACACAAAGTCAGGCACAGCAGACAGCGGTGTAGGTTCAAAAAACAAAAGATCCGGTTTATTTAGGCTACATGCAGTGATACATATAACAGCCAAACAAAATAAAACAAGAAAATAAATCCTGGTCAGCTAGACCTCTAACTACACACGTAGACTCCCTGTCTAACAACTGGGTGCAGCCTTGTGCTGCCCCAGTCCCTGTCTCTATTGTAGGGGTTTGCCACACAGGCGTTAACTCACCGCACAGAACAGATCTCAGACTCCCCAGTCTATACACACAAAACTGGTTCCAGGATGGAGCATCTCCCTAAGCATGCTGGGGTTTTTTGTAGAGGTCTTAATGAGCCCACTTACTTCAGCTGGGCTCATTAACTCTTCCCCTCTAATTGTAAAAGTCTGCATAAAGCCTGAATCTAGGACACACATATTTACCATCCTGGATACAACCAGGTGACTTTACCTGCCTGCTGCCACATACCCCCCCCCTCTTGTTTCAACCTTGGGGTTGTAACACCAGCAGTCAGACACGCATGTATCCGAGACAAAGCATCCACATTCCCCATTTTAACACCAGGGCGATGCTTAACTGTAAAGTTAAATTCCTGTAGGGCCAGGAACCACCTATTTACCCTTCTATTGGTCTCCTTGTTCTGAGCCGTCCACTTTAAAGGAGCGTGATCAGTCACCAGGTCAAAGTGCCTACCTAGCAGATAGTACCGAAGGGAATCTAGAGCCCACTTCACTGCTAAACATTCCTTCTCAATCGTGGAGTAATTTACCTCATGGGACTTTAACTTCCTGCTGAGGTAAATGACTGGGTGCTCTTCCCCGTTCCAGACCTGGGATAACACTGCTCCTAACCCAACGTCTGATGCATCAGTTTGTACAACAAAGTCCTTAGAGAAGTCTGGTGAGTACAACACTGGCTGGCTACATAAGGCTGTTTTTAAGGACTGAAATGCTTCCTCAGCCTCTGGGGACCATTTATCCATAACCGACTCTTTCCCTTTTGTCAGGTTGGTGAGGGGCACAGCCTGAGAAGCAAAATGGGGAATGAATCGTCGATAATAGCCAGCGATTCCCAGAAAGGCTCGTACCTGTTTCTTGCTGTTGGGACGTGGCCAACTCTGTATGGCCTCGACTTTATTGACTTGGGGTTTTATCACCCCCCTCCCAATAGTGTACCCAAGATATTTGGCCTCCTCCTGTCCAATGGTACACTTCTTTGGATTGGCCGTAAACCCAGCTTCCCGGATAGAGTCTAGGACTGCTTGTACTTTTGGCAAATGTGAGACCCAGTCTGTGCTATGGATAATCACATCATCCAGGTAAGCTGCAGCATATTTCTGATGGGGCCTCAGAATCTTATCCATTTTCCGCTGGAATGTTGCCGGTGCATTCTGTAACCCAAACGGCATTCTCTTATATTGGAATGCCCCATCTGGGGTTACAAACGCAGTTTTCTCCTTGGCCGACTCGGCCAGGGGAATTTGCCAATACCCTTTGGTGAGATCAAGAGTTGTCATATATCGGGCTGTTCCCAGCCGGTCAATCAACTCAACTATACGCGGCATGGGGTAGGTGTCAAATTTTGTAACTTTATTTAATTGTCGAAAATCGTTACAAAACCGCCAGCTCCCATCAGGTTTGGGCACTAGTACGATAGGACTGGACCAGTCACTCTGGGACTCCTCTATCACACCCAAATCCAACATCCTTTGAACCTCCCCACGTATTGCCTCCCGTCGGGCCTCTGGTATTCTATAAGGTTTTAGTTTTAACCTTTCTCCTGGTGGGGTGATAATGTCATGCTCTACGCCAGATGTTTGTCCCGGAAGCTCAGAGAAAATCTCTTTGTTACGAAGTACAAACTCTTTAACCTCCTGTTGTTGGGCTTTCGATAAGGTGTCTGCTATTCCAACCTCAGGAACTAAGCAATCAGGCTGTACTTGTGACAAAGTCTCTGCGACTAGGGATTCCCTATCCCTCCAGGCTTTCAGCAGATTGACGTGATAGATCTGCTCCGGCTTTCGCCTTCCTGGCTGTCTAACCCTGTAGTTCACCTCACTAATTTTTTCAATTACTTCATATGGACCTTGCCATTTGGCCAGAAATTTGCTTTCAACCGTAGGGACTAGCACCAAGACCCTATCCCCCGGGGAAAAAGTACGTGTCTTGGCCCCACGGTTGTACACTCTCTGCTGTGCTAACTGCGCTTGGGTTAAATGTTCCTTTACAATTGGCATTACCTGTGCAATTCTATCTTGCATCAGGGCAACATGCTCAATCACACTCCTGTGAGGAGAACTCTCATTTTCCCAAGTTTCCTTGGCGATATCCAGCAGCCCTCTTGGGTGTCTCCCATAGAGCAACTCGAAGGGTGAGAAACCCGTAGAGGATTGGGGTACCTCCCTAATGGCAAACATCAGATAGGGTATTAGACAATCCCAATTCTTTCCATCTCTATCCACCACCTTCTTTAACATTTGTTTTAGGGTTTTGTTGAATCTTTCAACCAACCCATCTGTTTGGGGGTGATACACAGATGTACGCAATTGCTTCACTTTGTACAACTTGCATAATTCTTTCATAACCCGGGACATAAAGGGTGTACCTTGGTCCGTAAGCAGTTCCTTACAAATACCCACGCGGCTAAAAACAAGAGATAGCTCTTTGGCTATGGTTTTGGCCGAGGTATTTCGAAGAGGAATTGCTTCCGGATAACGGGTGGCATAGTCCAATATAACCAAAATGTACTGATGCCCCCTAGCGGACTTCATTATCGGACCTACCAAATCCATTGCGATCCTTTCAAAGGGGACCTCAATGATAGGAAGAGGTACCAGCGGGTTACGGAAATGTGGCATAGGTGCCGACTTCTGACACACAGGGCAGGAGGAACAATAATTTTCTGTTTCCTTCATGACCCCAGGCCAATAGAATCTCTGCAGTACCCTCTCTCTGGTTTTTTCGGTCCCCAGATGACCTCCCAGAATGTGCCCATGGGCCAATTCTAACACCAACTTCCTGTAAGGTTTGGGCACCACAAGTTGCTCAATGGTTTCTTCTGCCCTTTGAGCCACTCGATACAGCAGGTCCCTTTCCACAGTGAAGTACGGGTAAGTGCAAGTCTTATCTGGGTTCACTAACTCGCCATCTATTTTCACCACATTTTCCCGTGCCTTTATTAGGGTGGGGTCTTTTAACTGTTCTGTGGCAAAATTTTCCCTGTGAACCTCAAGGTCCGAAAACTCCACAGACGGCATGTTTTCAACTGAGGATGTTGACTCCTCCCCAGTTTCTCGAGTTTCCCCCGCCAATACCGACAAGGGAAATTCAGGAGAGTCCTCACCACTCCCAGAGGAATTCTGGTCATCTTCCTGGTCTATAGGGGCACCAGTGGGGGGCTCAGGACAATCCCAGAGTTCCCAGAATTTTGGAAAATCCCTTCCCACAATAGCATCATGTGGTAAGTGAGACACTAACCCCACCTGATGAGAGAGGTTACCTTTGGGGGTCTCAAAAAACACTGAAGTTACAGGATACTCTCGGGTGTCCCCATGCACACAAATAACAGCCACCCTGTTCTTCCCAGAGACCTCTGTAGTAACTAATTCAGCTTTTATCAATGTTACCAGGCTACCTGAATCTAGCAACACATCAACATGCCTACCATTAATACACATTTTACATAAATGTCTCTCAGGTCCCCGAATGGCAGTGCATGCAACTGTCGCAAACAGCGACTGACGTCTCTCCCTTATAAAGTCACATTGCATAGGCTCATCCACAACTGGGCAATTGGCTGCAATATGTCCCTCTTGCCGGCAGCGGTAGCAAATAATCTTTTTCGCTGCCTCTTGCAGCATGGGCTTCCTGGGCTGCTCCCGCCAGACCTTAGGTAGAACTCCCACCCTCTCACTCTCTCCACCCTCACCCCTTGGAGTCATCTTACCCGTCACTGGGGATGATCTGGTCTTAGGGGGGAAAGTCCGTGAGTCCCTGGAAGAGGTGGTCAGGTTCTCTGTAGCCAAGTACCTCTCAACCAGATCCACAAGTTTATCTGCATTTTCTGGGTCTCCATGGCTTACCCATTTTTGGATGGCAGTAGGAAGAGCTCTCAGGAAACGATCCATAACCACACGTTCCACAATGTTTGGTGCAGTCAAAGTCTCTGGCTGCAGCCACTTCCTGCTCAGGTGAATGAGATCATACATTTGAGACCTGGGAGGTTTTCCAACCTGAAAAGTCCAGTTATGCACACGCTGAGCCCGGACGGCCAGGGTGACACCCAGCCGTGCCAATATTTCTGCTTTTAGCACCACATAGTCTTTTGCTTGGTCAGGCTCTAGGTCATAATAAGCTTTCTGCGATTCCCCAGTTAACAGAGGGGCCACCAGTCCAGCCCATTGCTCCTTAGGCCACTTTTCCCTTTCAGCAGTCCTTTCAAATGTGGTCAAAAACACCTCCGGATCATCCTCTCCAGTCATTTTTGTCAGTAAACGGCTCACACCAAAGGATGCGGTATTATTGTAACCACTTGCTTCATTGGTCTGCGGACGTTGCTGTATTAATGTCTCTATTTTCTGTTGAAAATTCTGCTCTTGCTTCTGCAACAGGTCTATGAAGCGGGCTTCAGATCGCTGCTGGGCTTGTTGCTGAGCTTCCAAACTCTGCTGGTGAGCCTTCTGCTGATTTTCCAAACTCTGCTGCAAAGTTGCATTTATCTGCTGCTGGGCTGCAAGGCTCTTTTGTAAACCTGCATTTGTTTGCTGCTGATTTGCATTTGCTTGTTGCTGGTTTGCATTTGCTAGAGCCAGCTGTCTCAGTATTTCCTCCATGCTGGCCTTAACAAAAAAAAAAAGTGCCAAAATTCTCCACCAACTGTGAGGGGTTAGCTCGGCAGCGGGTGTGTGTGACCCCCTGGATGGGTTCACAACACAAAGTCAGGCACAGCAGACAGCGGTGTAGGTTCAAAAAACAAAAGATCCAGTTTATTTAGGCTACATGCAGTGATACATATAACAGCCAAACAAAATAAAACAAGAAAATAAATCCTGGTCAGCTTGACCTCTAACTACACACGTAGACTCCCTGTCTAACAACTGGGTGCAGCCTTGTGCTGCCCCAGTCCCTTTCTCTATTGTAGGGTTTTGCCACACAGGCGTTAACTCACCGCACAGAACAGATCTCAGACTCCCCAGTCTATACACACAAAACTGGTTCCAGGATGGAGCATCTCCCTAAGCATGCTGGGGTTTTTTGTAGAGGTCTTAATGAGCCCACTTACTTCAGCTGGGCTCATTAACTCTTCCCCTCTAATTGTAAAAGTCTGCATAAAGCCTGAATCTAGGACACACATATTTACCATCCTGGATACAACCAGGTGACTTTACCTGCCTGCTGCCACAATATATATATACCGAAATGGTTAAAATTATTTAAAAATATTTAAAATATTTAAAATAATATACTAATAGAAAATGATATACTAATAAAAAAAAGCAATGGAGCATTAAGTAGGGACCTTCAACAAGGCAAGAAGTGAGTGTTGGTGTTTGGATAGTATTTGTTACTGTGTAGTAGTTGTTTGGGACTGCTGGAGATGAATCACTGATCTTACACATAGTCTAGCAGTCCACATCTCCAGCTTGCTCCCAAGTATCTCACAAAAGTGAGTACACCCCTCGCATTTTTGAAAATATTTTATTATATATTTTCATGTGACAACACTGAAGAAATTACATCTTGCTACAATGTAAATTAGTAAGTGTACAGCTTGTATATATACAGTCTAAATTTGCTGTCCCCTCAAAATAACGCAACACACAGCCATTAATGTCTAAACTGCTAGCAACAAAAGTGAATACACCCCTAAGTGAAAATGTCCACATTGGGCCCAATTTACCATTTTCCTTCCCCGGTGTCATGTGACTCGTTAGTATTACAAGGTCTCAGGTGTAAATGGGGGTGTTAAATTTGGTGTTATCTCTCTCTCTCACATACTGGTTACTGGAAGTTCAACATGGCACCTCATGGAAAATAACTCTCTGAGTATCTGAAAAAATAGGTGTTGCGCTACATAAAAATGGCATAGGCTATAAGAGGATTGCCAAGACCCTGAAAATCAGCTGCAAACACGGTGGGCAAGACCATGCAGCAGTTTAACAGGACAGGCTCCACTCAGCACAGGCCTTGCCATGGTCAACCAAAGAAGTTGAGTGTGCGTGCTTAGCATCATATCCAGAGGTGGTCTTTAGGAAATAGAGGTATGAGTGCTGCCTGCTTTGCTGCAGTGGTCGAAGGGGTGGGGGGGTCAGCCTGTCAGTGCTCAGACCATACGCGGCACGCTGCATAAAATTTGTCTGCGTGGCCGTTGTCCCAGAAGGAAGCCTCTTCTAAAGATGATGCACAAGAGAGCCCGCAAACAGTTTTCTGAAGACAAGCAGACTAAGGACATGGATTACAGGAACAACTGGAACAGGAAAAGGTTGACCGCACTCACAGGTGTGAAGCTTGTGAAACGTGTTAATCTTTGCCAGGTCTGCATGGATGTCTGACGTTGTTTTGATGGATTTTTATCTTCAATAAAGTGATTACTTTTTCTTCACCCCTGTGAGTGCGGTAAACCTTTTCCTGTTGCAATTGTTCTTTATCCAGTTTGCGGACTGGACCGGCATCAGAAGGTTGAAGTTCAAGGATTGTTCTCACCTGGAGTGGCTTGGCTCTCTTCTCTATTAGAAATGGATTACTGGAGCCATGTCCTGTGGTCTGATGAGACCAAGATAAACTTATTTGTTTCAGATGGTGTTAAGCATGTGTAGCGGCAACCAGGTGAGGAATACAAAGTACACCAACAGTATAAAGACAGTCAAGCATGGTGGTGGGAGTGTCATGGTCTGGGGCTGCATGAGTGCTGCCAGCACTGGGGAGCTACAGTTCATTGAGGAAACCATGAATGCCAACATGTACTGTGACATACTGAAGCAGAGCATGATCCACTCTCTTCTGCGCCTGGGTCGCGGGACAGTATTCCAACATAACGACCCCAAACGCACCTCCAAGACAACCACTGCCTTGCTAAAGAAGCTTAGGGTAAAAGTGATGTACTGGCCAAGCATGTCTCCAGCCCTAAACCCTAGTGAGCATCTGTTGGGCATCCTCAAATGGAAGGTTGATGAATGCAAGGTCTCTAACATCCACCAGTTCCGTGATGTCATCATTGAGGAGTGGAAGAGGACTCCAGTGGTAACGTGTGAAGCTCTGGTAAACTTCATAACCAAGAGGGTTAAGGCAGTGCTGGAAAAAAATGGTGGCCACACAAAATATTGACACTTTGGGCCCAATTTGGACATTTTCACTTCAATGTGAGGGGTGTACTCACTTTTGTGCTGTACTGTAATACTAATAAAAAAAAAAAAAAAATTATATATATAATTTCACCTTTCTTAAAAAATATATATATATAATATTTTACCTTTTCTTATTCTGCTGTTTGCCTGAATTTCAAATTTACATTTTGTTTGTCCTTTAGTGTAACCTTTATAATAGGATTGTTCTTGATTGCTAAATTGATTGTTAAAGACTCAGTAGCAAGCGCAAAAAGTATGGCTTAGAGGTGACAACCCTGATGTGTGCACAGTTGAACAGAAGCATGAAAGTAACAGCCAGATATGGTATCAACCCTCCCTGTGGAAATCTGGGATTAGCAAAAATCCAATAATAGTCTTACTGTAAGTCAGTTTCATAGCTCATAGGTAGAGTATTGTGTATTCCAGGATAAATATTCTCTCTGTTAAAAAGATGCATTGGCAGTTGGGTTAAGGCATCAACACAATGTGATATAAACACGAATACACAGAACAAAAATTATCATTTATAAAATAAATAAATCAAACCTGAGATCAAAAGACTCTCTTAACTAGATATAGAACTACATACATACCATATACACACACACACACACACACACACACACACACCCCAAATGCTCAAATTTGCACACTGCCAATCTAGTCACAGGTCAACTGAACATAATGTTCTCTAAATATCTCTGTAGATGTCTGTGCGCTGTTGGCCACATAAACGTGATGCATAAAAGCCTACATGGTATACCAAACCCGTTGGTGCAGAGTGGATAACAATATGAAGACTCTTCCACCCAGTGCTGGCCGGATGTGTAACCATGACCGTCATCACATCTTTAGATAGTACTGGTGCCCTACATAGGAAATTATGTCAGCCATTTGCAGCATGGGCCCTAGACTTGTAAAGGAACGTCTTACGAGGTGGTATGGCCTAAATATATGAGCAATGCATCCAACATATATCCAGTACATTTATGATCCTCCGCGCAGGGTAGAGTGACCTCCTTCAATTAATCGGTCGCAATCACCTTGGTAAATATCTGCATAAGAATACCAAAGACTGAAACCATACTCCATGAAAAAAAAAATACCAAGTCATGTAAATAGTAATGTCCAGCAGAAGGTCACCTGCATAGAGAGAGATGAAACTCTTGACCGATCAGGATAAGCTGTGCTCAGCTTACAGTTATAATGCATATGCTGAATAATATTTAATTTGCCTCGAATCATATTTTGATCCCTCATTGAAAAATCCTAAACTTATTCAAAAGAATACAATCTAAATTAGAAGAATATTCTGCTATATACCAACATTTACTAATAGCATCCATGTGAAACACCATGTAATGTTTGGAATGCCAAACCTAACCATAAGATATGTTGCTCATGGTAACAGCAATCATGCAATCCCTTGGTCAGATAATAAAGAGTGCGGATGCTGTGGTCAGATCCAGTAGTCAAAAAAAGGCACACAGTGACACATTCAAACCATATCACCATCTCCTAAAATAAATAAATAAATAAATAAAAAAAAATGGTGAATCCATCTGCATTCTCTCTCTATACGGATTTACAAGAAGTACACTTTTGGCTTGTGTATTTACAAGTGATATTCTGCACCATCATATTCACTGGATACAAACTTGTCTTTAAGGGACCTAGCCCTTTTGTATCTTATGTAATTTGGGGACTGGTAGAGACACATTTTAGGTAATCTACTACCATTGCCAAGAATATTCAAATATTTCTGCAGTATCTGCATAACACATGTCTGATTTCTTGCAGTAAGTCTTAATTAGTCTCACTGTGTCTTTCACTTTCACTCCCCTTAACAGCATTTCACTTATAAAAGGGCCGTCGCTTTCTTATTAGTCTGACTCAAGACCCTATTCTTATAACTTCACTGCATTTAAAGCGGAACTTCAGTCATTTTTCATCTTTCCATCTATTAAATCTTCTGCCCTTGTTGTTTAAACTTTGGATAGTAAAACATTTTTTTTTCTAACAGTAAATTATACAGTCCACTTCATGTTTCTTGTCTGGTTATTAGCCTAGGCTCATAACATCATGGACAGCTCTCTCTCTCACTCTTGTGAGCGTTTGTCAGGAAGGGGGGAGTCATAAGAGGGCCAATGAGAGCTGCAGAGCTGGAGGGGTGTCTGTGTAAATCCTGGAAGTGACCAGGCAGCAGCTTCAGCTGCCCGCAGTTTAAAAGGGTTGCAGCCAGACTCAGTGGGGGGACATTTCTGCAGCATATTTGGCATGTACAGAAGCACATTATATATAAAATAATATACAAAGTGGTTGGAGGGAGGCTTCAGAATGGCAAAGATGTTTTTATTACAAATTATGTGAGCAGACTGCAGTTCCTCTTTAAGTGATTTCTCAGGGCTCAGGCCTCCATCTTGAAAATCTTTATCCTGGCTACAATATCTGCATATCCTCAAATATTAATCATGTGGGATACTTTTTAAAAGTGATATAGGATTATCACTACTTGCCTCAAGAATGGTATTACCTGCTATTTTGTTGTTTTTTTCATGAAAAAATTAGTTATACCATTTCCCTTAATTATCTTTACATATGTTTAACTGTAACAATGGACGTGGCCCATCATTCATCTCAAGGATAACTTTAAATTGTAGTCATTTATATTCAATGCTCCCAACAAATTTCTTCAAAGTATCAGTACCAGACTAAAAGATGAAAATCTCATCAAGATACCTGTGACACGACAACATATTATAGGGAAGCACAGTGGTGTGTGGTGGATAGCACTTTCGCCTAGCAGTAAGAAGGGTCGCTGGTTCGAATCCCAAACACAACACTACCTGCCTGGAGTTTGCATGTTCTCCCTGTGCCTGCGTGGGATTCCCCTGGGTACTCTGGTTTCCTCCCACACTCCAAAGACATGCTGTTAGGTTAATTGGCTTCTGTCTAAATTGGCCCTAGTATATGAATGCGAGTTAGGGACCTTAGAAGCTTCTTGAGGGTAGGGACTGATGTGAATGTACGTGTTGTCATGTAAAAGCACTGCGTAAATTGACAGCTCTATATAGGTACCTGAAATAATAATAATAACATATGGCACAGGTACATAGAGACATCATCTCTAGACCATATGTGTTGTTCCCACCCCCCCAGATACAGGTTAGCATCAGACAGAGCAAAAGATATGTCAACTGCAGTCCCATGTACATGGATACCTATCAAATGGAACCACTTCAAGAGAAAATTCAGATTGACAATAAAACGTAATCTTGGCCATATTCAGCAATAACCAACACCTCTAAAAATCTTAAAATTATATATAACCTTTTGTCAAGGAGTATAGATGTGTATAATGACCCAACATCCGATCCTACTAATGAGGGAATTGGGGGAACCTCAGGATACTGTTCTAAATCAATGGTGTCCAAACTGTGGCCCGATGCTGGATGTGGCTCTCTGCTTGCCTTTATCTGGCTCATGGGGCATTGTTCCACCAACTGACGCAAATGATGGAGCACCATTTCCCCTACTGACACCATCAATAGGGCACTATTCTTCTCATTGACACCAACAAAGGGGCACTATTCCTCCCATTTGAACCAATGATGGGGCATTGATGCCAGGGCATTTTTAACTCCTACTGGCCACAGTCTGGCTCTCAGTACCGGTTTGCAGGTTCGCAGCCGATTCCTTACTGCGCATGCAGAAAGAGCTTTCTGAATGGCCCGGCTGTGGGGGAAGGATCTTTCGTGAGATCTCGCTGTGGCGAGGTCTCCCGGAGTGGGGATGGGGAGTGGGGATGGGTACCTGTCAAAACCAGGTACCTGTTCCCCCCTCCCCCCGAAAAGTGCCAAATGTGACAGCAGAGGGGAGGAGGCAGCAGATAAGCGGAGCCTCCCCTTTTGGATGGAGCTCCGCTTTAAAAAGTTCAGAGACCCCTGTTCTAAATGTATTATGGTTTTTGGGGAATGATTCACTGTTGACTTGGTTCTTTTCCTTTCTGTGTTCCCTTGGTCCCCACAGTTTTTAATATGTTCTGGTTTTGACCCACCTCTAGAAAAAAAATCAGGCAAGAGCTTGAGCTGTACTAGATTCCCCCTGGTTTCTTGACATTGGAATGTTTAAATTGCCAAAATGCTTCTTTTTGCTTAAAACATCTCTTTTCTTTAATTACTTGGCTACCAGCAAGGCTATACTCCTGACTCTTTAGGGGTTTCTTATTCTATCTACCCCTATTGGTTTTCAATCTGGTGAAAAACCTCTGTCTTCATCCTTCATCAGCTTCCTGATGACGCATAACTGCGAAACACGTAGAAGCTGTGGTAGACATACTTTCCTTAAAGGAATAGCCAGGAACAGGTTTACCGAGTGAAGGGAGGGGAGTACCGCATGCAGAAGACCATTGGCTTGCCCGATTTCATGCTGTTTTTTATGGCTGGATAAGCTTGGTGTCAGCTTACAGACACACTGAAATGTGAGTGAAAATCGTTTTAAAAGATTTTCTTAATTAAAGGTGAAACGGTTTTACACTATGTTGGTTTTATTTACCTTTGTATGATCTTGCGGATATTGAGGAATTGCTAACAGGAGAGTTGATTAAGGATTGGTTATCCGTTGAATGAACCCAAGGCTCATTATATGGTAAAGTCTAGTGAGTGGCCATTCTTTAAGGTGGTGGTGGCACGAGTTTGTTTTTCTTTGGTGACACTTGTGGATTATTCACCAGAAGATGCATGGGAATTGAATTGAGACAGCGGAACCCGATTGAAATTACCATTGCATTACAAGGAATATGATTTAGTGGCATATATAGACACACGGAATTCATGATTCATACTATATATAATTTATTTTATTTTTTTGATTTAGTAGGATGTTATTTTGGGTGATGACTTTTTATTGAGAGCACAGAGTGATTATTTACAAGTGAATAAGCATAATTTTTTCATATTTAGGAGGGAATAACACAAGGAGGCGCAAACCCCAAACATATATTGTATATTGATTTCCAACCCACAGGGTGGGGAGGTTTATTTGGGTTTGCAGCGCACCTATAAAGGGGGGGGGAGGGATAAGTCTGAGCGCTGGTACAACTGTAGTTTTTTCTGTCTTCATCCTGTTTCACCCCGTGTTCGGTCCTCAGTTGACAGTATAATTGTTTCGGTACTATCAGAGGAAAAATCCTCCCTAAAGTTAACTTCTACACCTGAGAATCTGTTCTCCCTTCTCAAGGAACCCATTTCTTTCCCATATATATGCATAGCCATTTTGGAAAGCTGCTTTATCCTGTTCAAAGTTATGATCTTTTTTTATCTACCAACTCCCTGTTTCATTTATATATATATATATATATATATATATTTATTTATTTATTTATATCTTTCTTAGATTGTTCAAAAACATTTCCTGCAATTTCATATCCAGCATATTGATCTCAGTTTTCAGGCTAGCAAGTTTGCTGTTGTAATATTGGCAAAGAAAGATCATCACATTTTTGCTACAAATATTAAAGTTAGGGGGGCGCATGCGCGGCGCGATGCGGGATGGACGTCTCTGAGCTCAGCTCCGTCTGACCCGGACTGCCAAGCCGGATTTCCCAGGGCCTTTCGCCTCGTTTTTGGCTGAAAATCACCCAGCACCCCTGCGGAATACACCTGCACATGCCCAACCACAGAAAACGGAGGATTAAGCGCTCTAAACACTCCGCAAGCCCTCTTCACAGCATGGAGAAATCCCAGGCTAGAAAGTCTCAAGATGGCGCCGGTGCCTCCGTGACTACAGGCCTCCCCGCGCTGTCTCAGCACACCACCCACAGTGAGTACTCCTCTCCTCTCTCTAAGGCTGACCTAGACAATAGCCTCACAGCCATATATGAGAAACTCGCAGACAAAATACAGCAGGAACTGCATAAAACAACTAGCGCTCTCACACATGAGATCGCAAACATAGGCAGCCGCACCGACATATTGGAAACCAAACATGACGAACTTTCTCTTTCCCACAATGACCTCAGGAAAGATTATGAATCCCTGGCCGACAGCTTTGCGTTTATGCAAGCTCAAATCAGAGTCCGCGGTATTCCAGAGTCGGTCACCGACCTCGCACCAAACATCTCCAAGCTCTTCCAAAATTTACTGCCAGATAAGCAAAGTTCGATTTTTACTTATGACAGAATCCACAGAGCCCTTCGTCCTAAACCAACTCCTGACAAACCTCCTCGTGACATTATCATGTGTATGAAGGACTTTCTACTAAAAGAAGAAATTATGCGTGCCTCACGAAATACCCCTAACATTGTATTTGAGGGCCACAGGATCCAGATATACCCAGATATATCCCCAGCCACACTTGATAGGAGACGCAGGATGAAAGAGGTCACCTCCATTCTACAAACAGCTAGAATCAGATATCGCTGGGGTTTCCCCTTTAAATTGTCAATAATACATAATGGCTCAACTTACACGGTCTACAACATAATTGAAGGCAAAGAACTCCTGGTTAAGCTAGGCCTTCTTGACCCCGAGCCTCCTGCCAGACCTATCTCTACCCCGCGCTCTTCGCCGATCTGGTCAACACCAGCTTCAAGACGTCCCCAGAGGAGTCAAGTAAGATGGCGACAATCTCCTCAGAACTAACACCTTTCCTTATTTGAGTGCCGCCAGCCTCGCCGCCTCCCCCATGGTCACCACTAGATCTCCAATCAAGTTATCTGATACTCCCCAAAGTTCGTCACTTACACCATCGTACCTGAAGGATATGGACTCTGATCCTCCCCCCCTTCTCCCCCCTTTTTTTTTTTTTTTTTTTTTTTTTTTTTTAAGATAATTACTGTTGATCTGATTCGGCTTTTTTGTGTCCCATTATAATGGTTTTACATATTGACCATGGTTAGATCTTGCCGAATAGACCTCCTTTTTTCTTTTTTATCTTTTTTTTTTGTTTTTTTTTCCAGCTTTTCTTTTCCTTCTTTTTTTTGGACTGTTTGATATTTTTTTTTTTTTTTGGTGGGATGGTCCGTGGGTCTGGTGGTGGGGAGGGCTGGGCCCCTCTTTCATTTTTTTGTCCCTCTCCCCCTCTCCTCTACTCCTCCCATATATGTCTTCGGGACATTTGGTAATAGTAGAATTGATAAAGATACGGGATGAGGGGGAGGGGTTTGGGTGTCTTGTTATGTAATGGTATTACATTTTTCTTTTTTCTATGTGCTTGGCTTATCCGCCGTCGCTGGTTTGTCCCCACACCCGACCCGGTTACATGACGCCTCCTCTCCTCCGTAGAGGGTGCCTCGTGGATACTGTGGGATGGGTTTTGGACACTTTTGTCCTTCAAATTTTACTGTTGGTTCATTTGGCCTTTTGCCATATGACCCCCTTTTTGATTTTGAATATTCCAGTTTTTGTACTATTTTGTTATTTGGCCAGTTTGGCCCAGTTTAAAAAATGCATAATTATTATGATTGTTTACTCTATTTTGGTATTTTGGTACATTTTCAACTTTACTTATGTGATACCTCATGACTGCATTTCATATCCCACTATCCACATCATACTCACAAGATCCATTATTTCCACCTCTTCCCCAAATGTGGGCTTTCATTACGTCTCATTCTCCCCTCCTATACTCCCACGTACCTTTTCTCAACGGAGATTTAGCTCCCACCTTGTCACCACTATCGACAACATTCCTCTAACATATCACACTAAAATCTCTCCAAATGGGCCTTAGAATACTCTCTCACAACGTTCAGGGATTCAATTCCCCTCACAAACGTAAAAAAGCCTTCCAACATTATAAAAGACTGAAGGCAGACATTATCCTCATGCAGAAAACACATTTTTCAGCCACGAACCACCCAAAATTTTTTGATAAATCTTACAGCCAAATATATTTTACCACATTCCACAACAAAACTAGAGGGGTTGCCGTTTTTGTCCGCAACTCTATTATTTTTGATATTCAGAACATATACAAAGACGAAGATAGCTGCTTCATCATCATTAAGGGCACCATCAACAATCGCCATATCACAATTTCCTCATTATACGCACCCAATGATTCCCACCACGCTTTTTACTACAAATTTTTTGATACCCTGGAAAAATTCAATTCCCCACATTTGATTATAGCAGGAGACTTCAATCTAACGGCTCATCCAGCTTTGGATAGAAGTAATGCAACACCATCCTCTAAAACCTTTTCTAAATTTATGAACAGAACTCTTAACAGCCTACAATTGATAGACTCTTGGAGGGCACACAACATCGGTATTAGAGAATACACTCATTATTCCTACCCTCACAATTGTTATGCCCGACTAGATTACTTATACTGCACACCCATCCTACTTGCTAATTCATCCGAAGCACATATTCACTCCTGCCCATGGTCAGATCATAACATAGTCTCGATTGATTTCACCCACATAGGACTATCTCCAACCCCTTTTAACTGGCGATTAAATGACTCTCTACTAACGGACCCCTCTATTATCCAAAAGGTCTCTACCCATATCGACAATTACTTTCTAGATAACTCTACTGATGACATATCTCCCACGACCCTTTGGTCTGCACATAAGGCAGTCTTAAGAGGCCACCTCATTCATATAGCGGCTACCAAGAATAAAGAGAGACTTGCTACAATTAAAGACCTTACTAGGGATCTTGATCTGCTATACCAAAAAATACACTTTTCACCATCTCAAGAAATTAACTCTCAGATTCAGGAAAAACGCCAACAACTTGACACTATATTATTTGCAAACACGGAAAAGGCACTTAGATATTCCAAAGCTAAATTCCTACTACATAGCAACTCCGCATCTACGATGTTCGCACGAAAACTCAAACAAGAAATTAACCCGCCTCATTTATATAAGTTGCGAGACAACAATGGCAACATTGTCACTCACCCCCAAGAGGTTATGGAAATCTTCACAGCCTTCTATAAAAATCTTCTCTCTGACCCTAATCCCCATCCTCAAACCCCACCGCTTGATTGGATAAACAACCTACACCTCCCATCCCTCTCGAATGACCAAATTAATTCTTTAAAAGTCCCATTCACGATTTCTGAAATCACTAAAGTCATTAAATCTCTTAAATCCACCACCGCCCCAGGCCCGGATGGTTACACATCCTCCTACTATAAAAAATTCACTCCCCTCCTGGCTCCCAAATTAACTAACCTTTTCAATCATATTCTTCAAGGTAACCAGTTCCCCGAGGAAATGCTCCTGGCCAACATGTCCTTAATCCCTAAGCCACATAAAGACCACTCCCTCCCACAAAATTTCCGTCCAATATCTGTTTTAAATAATGATCTAAAAATATTTGGCAGATTGTTGGCAGATAGACTTGCAGCAGTAATTCACAATCTAATTCACATAGACCAGACTGGATTCATTCCTAATCGACAAATAGTTGATAATATTAGACTTGTCACCAACATCATACAAGACGCTAATCTGCATGCCAAACCAGTTTGTCTTCTTAGTCTCGACATTCATAAGGCCTTCGACAGTGTGGATTGGTCATACCTTAACCTCCTTCTTCCCAAATTCGGCATCCCTGACAAATTCCTTCATGGCTTTAATGCCCTTTATCATTCCCCACACACTAGGATCAAAATACCTGGCATTAATTCAAAATTTTTCCCTCTTAGCAGAGGCACTAGACAAGGCTGTCCTCTATCCCCCCTCTTATTCGCCTTAGCCATAGAACCCCTAGCTCAAGCTCTAAGAAATAACATCAATATTAAAGGATATACCAAGGGCCCCCATGACTTTAAGTTGAGCTTATACGCTGACGATGCTCTAATATTTCTTTCTGACCCTCTTATTTCCATACCTAATCTTCTCACTGAACTTAAAGTCTTCCAAAAGCTCTCGGGTTTAAGTATCAACATCAGCAAATGCTCAGCCCTTCCCATTAATATTCCCCAAAACATACTAAATCTCCTACACTCAAACTTCCCATTCACTTGGACCACAAGCTCATTTAGATATCTTGGCATTCACATATCCCCCTCTTTCAAATCCCTTTATAAGGTGAACTTCCCCCCTTTATTTTCCCACATAAGTGCCCTACTCGATAAATGGTCCTCCTACCATATCTCCTTTTTGGGTAGAATCTGCGCCATTAAGATGTCCATAGTTCCTAAACTTCTATACTACTTTAGGGCCCTCCCCATAAACGTCCCCAAAACTAGAATTCTAAAGCTTCAAAGAGAAATAAACAAATTTATATGGGCTAATAAAAAACCCAGATGTAGTAACTCCCTCATGCACAGGCCGCAAAACCTAGGAGGTCTCGGTCTTCCAAACATCTGGCACTATTTCCTTGCATCCAAGCTCTCCCAAATTTCTCAATGGCATGCCCCTATACATAACATCCCATGGAAAACATTTGAATCTTCCTCTATCCTTCCTCTATACTTACAAGGCCTTTTATGGTCGAACCACAGCAATTTTCGTACTTTAAACAAAGCTAACATGATTGTTGCTCAACTTTTCCAAATTTGGACAAAGATCAAGGATACATTTAACCTTGCATCTACCATTTCCCCACTAACCACCTACCTTGGTGATAAGAGATTTTCACTCTCTTTAGATGTCTATAATCAATATGCCTTATGGTCCAATTACAAACTTTCTACACTGGGCTCCTTTATCTATAAATCATCTTTCCCTGCATTTAACACACTTCAAATTAAGTATGACCTCCCCCCTACGGAACACACACGTTATGACCGAATAAAACAATTCTTTGATCTTCACTATACCTTACAACCCCTCACTTCAGAAACACTCTTTGAACACATCTGTTTGCACTCCTCTAGAGACAGAGGTATCATCTCACTACTCTATAACCTGTTAAACTCCTCCTCCACCCCGGAAAAATCTGCTCCAATGATACACTGGGAGGAGGAGCTTGACTGTTCTTTCACCCCTGAACTTTGGAGTGAGATGACTGACAATCTCCGGAAAAGTAATAAGGCAATTGCCTTTAGAGAAACCCCTCTCAAACTATTTTCAAGATGGTACATGACCCCTACTAAAATTCACTCCTTTTATCCTGAAACTTCCCCTAACTGCTTCAGGGGCTGCACAGAACCAGGCACATATGCTCATATTTTCTGGAGTTGCCCTCATCTTCAACCCATATGGCAAGCAGCTATCACCAGATTTGAACTATCCTCTAAGCACAAAGTCTCTCTTACTCCACAAGTATGCATGTTATATGCCAATCTCCCTAACACTCCTACTCCTTGCACGAGACTGTTTCACTCTCTCATTAGCTCGATACAATGGATGATTGCTTTAAATTGGAGAACTAATACCCTGCTCTGGTCGCAAGTTTTGAACCGTATGGAAATGCTCAAGCTATCAGAAAGAATCCACCATACTTTATATGATAGTATGCACATTTTTGATAACAAATGGTTATACTGGTCCCTACCTTGATCACATTCTGATACCTCCACTCGAAATCTCTCTTCTCTCTTTATGTCCTATACATAAAAGGTTAACTCTATTATATGTATCACTTTACCCATCCCCTATAATAACTGTACCACCCTCACATTATGTAAACCCTAGCTTGTATTATCATCTACGTTTTTTGCTATATCCTTACTGAAAATTATTTTTATATGCATTTTATTTGTATTTTCTAACTGACAAATAAAGCTTTTGTAAACGAAATATTAAAGTTAGTCTCCCATTTTTATCCTTAAATGTAATATTCGGGAAACTTGCAAACGTAGACCCTCAGGACTATAGTATATTTTATTCCACCATATCTTCGATTTATTACATCATTTTTTTACAACTTAAGAAAACAAGAATTTAAAGTAACTCTCCTTATTTTGTTCACTGTCAACAGTTATATCAGTTGTATCGTTGCCAACAGTGCACAACTAAATTTAATTACCAATAATAAACATCGTGAGGATGCCAGGGCTTTACATTTTCCCAAACGCTACATGCATCATCACAGTGTGATATAAACACAAATCCACAGAACAAAAATAATTATTTATAAAATACTAAACCAAATCTGGGAACGGAAAACTCTCATAATTGGATTAAACAGAACAACATTTCTCCTCAAAATTAGATCTTTCTTAAGAGTTATAAAAGTGTAATTTATAATATCAAAATATATACAAAACCACTCTTTATCATATTTCAATATTTTTAAATAACATTTTAAAGCAAGCTAAAAAAAAATGCTTCTTTGGTGTTATATAAATCTTGTTACAGTGTCTTGAAAAAGTATTCATATTCCAAATTTTCCACATGTAACGTATGTTACGACCAAAAATGTAAATTCGTTTTTTGGGGAATTTATGTGATAGACCAACACAAAATTGTGAAGTGAAAGGAAAATTATAAATGGTTTTCAATTTTTTTTTTTACAAATATCTGAAAAGTGTGGCATGCATTTGTATTCAGCCCCCTGAGTCAGTATTTTGTAGAACCACCTTTCACTGCAATTACAGCTGCAAGTCTTTTTGGGGATGTCTCTACCAGCTTTGCACATCTAGAGCGTGAAATTTCTGCCCATTCTTCTTTGCAAAATAGCTCAAGCTCTGTCAGATTGGATGGAGAGCATCTGTAAACAGCAATTTTCAAGTCTTGCCACAGATTCTCAATTGGATTTAGGTCTGGACTTTGACTGGGCCATTCTAGCACATGAATATCCATTGATCTAAACCATTCCATTGTAGCTCTGGCTGTATGTTTGGGGCCGTTGTCCTGCTGAAAGGTGAACCTCTGCCCCAGTCTCACGTTTTTTGCAGACTCGAACAGGCTTTTTTCTAAGATTGCCCTGTATTTTGCTCTATCCATCTTCCCATCAACTCTGACCAGCTTCCCTCTCCTTGCTGAAGAAAAGCATCCCCACAACATGATGCTGACTCCACTATGTTACACGGTGAGGATGGTGTGTTCAGGGTGATGTGGAGTGTTAGTTTTTGACCACACACAGCGTTTTGCTTTTAGGCCAAAAATTTCAATTTTGGCCTCATCTGACCAGAGCACCTTCTTCCACATGTTTGCCATGTCCCCCACATGGCTTCTCACAAACTGCAAACGGGACTTCTTATGGCTTTCTTTCAACAATGGCTTTCTTCTTGCCACTCTTCTATAAAGGCCAGATTTGTGTAGTGCACAACTAATAGTTGTCCTGTGGACAGATTCTCACACCTGAGCTGTAGATCTCTGCAACTCCTCCAGAATTACCTCCTTGGCTGATTCTCTGGCTAATGCCTCCTTGCCTGGCCTGTCAGTTTAGGTGGAAGGCCAGGTGTTGTTAGATTTGCAGTTGTGCCATTTACATTTTTGGTTGTAACATAACAAAATGTGGAAAATTTCAAGGGGTATGAGTACTTTTTCAAGGCACTGTATATATTGCTGTATAATGTAATTGAATCCAAATACTGTAGCTCCAGGAACAAACCTGTACAAGATCATAATTAACCCTAACCAAGAACTGTGCAACATCCAGGTGAGTACGTTCAAACTACATGGAACATACAGTAGCAAGAAAAAGTATGTGAACCAATTGGAATTAACTGTTTTTCTGCAGTAATTTGCCATAAAATGTGATCTGATCCTTAGCTTTGTCTCAACAATAGACACACACAATGTGTTTAAGCTGACACAAAAACAATTCGTATTTAATTTCTCTTGTCTTTATTGAATGCACCCATTAAACATTCACAGGGCTGAAGGAAAAAAGTGAACCCTTGGAGTTATTAGCTGGTTGAACCTCCTTTGGCAGCAGTGACTTCAAGCAAGCATTTTCAATAGCTCTTGATTAGACCTGCACAACATTCAGGAGGAATTTTTGACCATTCCTCTTTACAAAACTGCTTCAGCTCAGACACATTTGTAGAATGTCTAGCGTTAACAGCTCTCTTGAGGTCACTCCACGTCATCTCTTTGGGGTTAAGGTCTGGGCTCTGACTGGGCCACTCCAAAAGGTGCATTTTTTTCTGAAGCCTGTGTGTGGTGGATTTATTTGAATGCTTAGGATAGTTGTCCTGCATCCATAATAATACATTTTATCTATAATGGCCTTTTCATCAAAAGATCTCAAAGCGCTACAGGTTAGAAAGAAGCATGAGCAGTTTATACAATGAAACAAACATCTAAAAAGGACAAAAAGCTTTGCTAAAAATAAATGACTTAAGACCTTTTTTTTAAAACAGTCAGCGGATTGAGGAGCCCTCAAGGTGTCAGGTAGGGCATTCCACAGGCGAGGGCCAGCTGCACAAAAAGCCCCATCTCCCATTGTCTTGAGTCTAGTTCTAGGTATTTGAAGAAGGTTTGAGTGAGTAGAGCGGAGAGGACGTGATGTGTTTCATCACCCAACTTCTACTAAGGAGTTCACATACTCTTGCTACTGTATATAAATCATTAGAGCATAATGCATGGTTGAATACCAGTATGCTGCAGAGTCACCAGATACCCATCTGTGTTGTATGGGCTATACATATCCCAAGTGCTCAAATTTTGCACACCGCTATTCGAATATTGTCATGGAGCAGCTGGAAATGAGTAGATAAAGATTGTTCTAAAGTAAACCTATAAGGCTAAAATATCTCAAACAGATGGTACAGCGCTCTGACTAAAATAAAATGATTACTAACATATTAAAATTAATAAAAAGTCCAAAGATAGCTTTTGAGTCAAAAAGTCCACGTGAGGAATCTTCAGTGGTATACAGTCAGTTCATGCATAAAGTGACTTAGTGCCAAGGGGGGGACCACCACCAATGGTAAAATTGGCTGCTCACCTCATCGTATTGGACCCTTTAAATTACAGAGGGTCGTATGCACTTAAATATCAACTCGTCCAAAAAAAATTTAGCAAATTAGTAATTTTTCGTAATACATTTTGGCCTAATTTTATATTGCTACATATCTTTGGTAAAAATAATCCAGATCGGTGTATATTATTTGGTCTATGTGAAAGTTATAGAGTCTACTAGCTATGGTGCCAATCTCTGGAAATCGATCACACCTGAAGTACTGAAGGCCTAGCTAATTTCTTGAGACCCTAATAAGCCAGGACAGTACACATACCCCCCAAATGACCCATTTTTTTTGGAATTTAGACATTCAAACGTATTTAGAAAGAGGCATGGTGAGTTTTTTTAAGTTTAAATTTTTTCCCCACAATTCTTTGCAAAATCAAGTTTTCTTCTTTTTTTTTTTTTAACAAAAGTGTCATATTATCAGGTTATTTCTCACACACAGCATATGCATACCACAAGTTACACCCCAAAATACATTCTTCTATTCCTCCTGAGTATGGTGATACCACATGTGTGAGACTTTTACGCACCGTAGCTACATACAGAGGCCCAACATGCAGGGAGCGCCATCAGGAGCATAAATTACACATCTAATTTCTTGACTACTTCTTGCACTTTTGAAGGCCCTGGAGCACCAGGACAATAAAAACGCCCAAAAAATGGTGCCATTATGGAAAGAAAACACCCCAACGTATAATCTCTAAGGCATATCGAGTCTTTTGAACATGTCATTTTTTTCTGCAAGTTTTTGGAATGTGTTTTTTTGCACAAAGTTGTCCAATTATACAATATTTCTAACACATAGCATGTACATGGCAAAAATTACACCACAAAACATTGTCTGCTACTCCTCCTGAGTATGGCGATACCACATGTGTGAGACTTTTACACAGCCTGGCCACATGCAGAGGCCAAACATGCAGGGAGCATCATCAGGCATTCTAGGGGCATACATTTCAAATCTAATTTGACTACCTATTACACTTTGAGGCACTGTAGTGGCATGAATGAGCCGTGGATCGAGATGGCTAAGCATGGATGAGCCATGAATGTGGATGGCTGAGTATGAATGGGATGGCTGAGTATGGCTGTGTGGGTATGGATGGGATGGCTGAGTATGAATGGGTCGGGGTATGGCTGAGTGTGGATGGGATGGCTGGGTATGAATGGATGGATGAGTATTGCTGAATATGGATGGATGAGTATTGCTGAGCATGGATAAGTATGGATGAGTGTGATTGGGATGGCTGGGTATGGATGGATGAGTATTGCTGAGGATGGATGAAGATGGATGAGTATTGCTGGGATGGATGGATGAGTATTGCTGGGATGGGCACAGACCAGTGCTATGGGCAGTACACATCCAGCCCACAGGGCTGCTGCACT
Organism: Lithobates pipiens; assembly: GCF_037356315.1. Lineage (NCBI taxonomy): Eukaryota > Metazoa > Chordata > Amphibia > Anura > Ranidae > Lithobates > Lithobates pipiens. Next base: position 62,742,870 of record NW_027507718.1, on the reverse strand, counting down.
GATCGGTATGATGAAAGGAAAGATGAACTAGACATGACGCCTGATTGTAAGTAATTTGACAGAGCGATCACGTGGTAAACGCCCATTTACCGTGATCCGTGATGCACTGGGTCCTCTGGACCCGGTGGTCACGGATATTCCTGGGTGCGTGCCGGAGCAAGATTCTAGGAGAACGTCCATGGATGCCCTCCCAGCTGCAGCCATCTTTCAGCTATGGCCTGGTCTGCAATTGGTTAAAGCTGAACTCTAGGTAGATATAAGGGACACAATATTTTGCAGTTCTGTAATCATTAATACATCATAAAATCATCATAAACTCATCATCATGGACTGGCTCTGTGACGTCAGCAGAGAGCGGACTTTAGCCCACTGTCTGCTGAAAACTGGTCACAGGTGTGCAGAATGAACTGCACTCCTGTGATCCATAGGAGGAGTACAGCCAGACGAGCTGTGGCTGTACTTCTTTAAAGCCCAATGGGGCTTTTCTTATATAGAGTTGGAAAGGACTTCCATATATTTATTGCTATGTGTGTCCCATTTGGGGCAATTTCCCTTTACTTCTTATTTCTCTGACAATTGAACACAAACCTGTCAATCTCTTTTAAAAGAAGCACAAGCAGCAAAAATGACCCCCATGACTATAAATTGGCTCAGCCCTGCAGCACTTAATAAACATAGCACCCTCCTCCATGATTGGCTGGCAAATCAAACAAACTAGATGCAGCTATACTTGCCCAGCAGATTGAAGCTGTAAATGCGTGGCTTATGACTTGTAAGATAAGGATCAAATGGGTTGCTCTAAATTTTTCTAACGATCTACTGTCATCAAAAGCAATAGTTTGTACCATAAAGTGTGGACCCTTTTAATTGCATAATGCCCTGTACACACGATCGGAATTTCTGACGGAAAATGTGTGATCGCACTGTGTTGTTGGAAGTTCCGATTATGTGTGGGCTCCATCTGACTTTTTCCATCGGAATTTCTGACACACAAGATTTGAGATCTGGATCTAAAATTTTCCGACAACAAAATCGTTTAAATTCCGATCGTGTGTGGACAATTCCGATGGACAAAGTTGCACACATGCTCAGAATAAATTATGAGACGAAAGCTATTGGCTACTGGCCTCTTTATATTCCCGTTGTAGGTGTTTTACGTCACCTCATTCTGAGCGATCGGATTTTCCGACAACTTTGTGCGATAGTTTGGGCCAAAATCCGTCTGAAAAAATCTGATGGATTTTGTCATCAGAATGTCCAACCGTGTGTACAGGGCATAATACTCATCCAAGCATTAAATTGGGCATCAGATCAAGCCATTTATGGGCAGCCAAACAATACCTTGCTTTTCAGAAACAGGTAACATGCATGTATTTTTGAGTAAACATTAGTGTTCATTTTAAATGAATGCTGGCAGCCAATTTGTTTGCTATTTTGAGGTGTCTGACTATATCAGAAAATCATCAAAGTTAAAGAATATCTCTAGTCAAAATATATATATATTTTTTTTTTTTAAACCCTATTATTTCTATTCTACTCCTATCAATCATGTATGATCTTGAAGTTTGTAAACTTGCGTTGTGAAAAATCCCCACGCATTTACTTCTGTGAATTCTGACACACATATTCACTATGCCTTGGGTGTAGGCACTGCTGTGTCACACATTTCAAAGAGTCTGCCTTCTGAACTACAGAGGAGCTGAGAGTAGGAGTTTTCGGGAGGTGGAGTCAGTACAGGAATCACTGTTTGCAGGCAGCAAGTTACCATGGAATATGTAGTCCTTAGAAAATTTAGCCGAGGAGAAGCTGCAAAGCATGCAGGAATGGGATAGCCAGCAGACAGGCAGAACTCACAACCTAAAATGTGATTTTTCAAGTAAGTTTATGTTGGATTGTCAAATATAACTATTGTTTGTAATGTTATCACAATGCTCATATAAAGAGTGTGTGCTGTGACCATAGATTTCGGTTAACATAATTGTTGTTCACCTTATTGGTACATAAACTTCATACGTTCTTGTGCTGCAGGAAAGAAGACCTTGTTCGAGGTGTGGAGGAGGACATTGAACATGAGAAGCGAGCAGCTGAAAACATTATTAAAAATATGCCAGAGGAGAAACAGACCGCTTACTTTTCCATGAAAGCAAAGAATGAGCAGCTTCTAAAGGTGCCGTCCCTACAATAAAAACGATTTATTCAGCAAGATACATTATTGTTAGAATTGATCCTGAGCTGGTCAAACATGTAGCAATTCCTTTGTATAATCCACAAAATGATTTACTTAGATAAAAAGAAAGGAGCGCCCAGTGTCCAGAGAAATGAATCCACTAAAATGTGGTTCGTAGATGCTTAATAAAAAGTAGTAACATGTACATCAAGCCAACACATTTCGGCGGGATAGACTCCTCCTTCAGGGCTGTTGCTGCGTATTATTTGGTGGGAACAATTTCCACAAGTGGTCATGTTGGATCAAGGTTTCAGAAACCAGGATGGCAGAATGCAAATAAAGCTGAAATCCTGCCATCTTAGTTTCTGAACATGTTGCTACTTTTTAATAAATGTCTATGAACCATATTTTGGAAGCTGCATTTCTCTGGACACTGGGATCTAATTTCTTTTTATTTAAGTCTACATGCCGAAACAAACTTAAGGTCGCACAGAAAAGGCAGCAGCCCAATCGCTGAGAGGGACCATCGCCACCATCCATCAGTGGGCACTATGCAACGGAAGGCATTCCTTCCTTTTTGCTCACACGCATACCCACTCGGGACCAATGACCAATCCAGTCGGTTCAGCGCATTCGCCAACAAAAACAAAATTATTTACGACAATGTAATGTATGATTATTATGGGCATAGCAAGTTTAACCACTTCCGGACCGTCGCATGCCGATATACGTCCTAAGTTTGAAAAAGGAATATCGTTGTTGTGGCAGCAGCTAGTTGCCATAATCCTGGTATTCTCTTTTTCGGACAGCAGTCCAGTTTCCGATAATGGTGGTCTCTGCGGCGGTTTCACTGCAAGATCACTTTTATCAGCGGCGGGAGAGGGCCCCCTGCCACCCTCCGCCGCTTACCGGAGCCGTCGGCAGCAGCGAAGGTGATCGGATGTTGTTCCATGCTGGGTATGGAGACGAGTGAGGGGAAGATGCCCCCATACTTACGCCCATAGCCCTTAAAGGGACACTTTTTTTTGTTTGCATTTTTTAAACGACATTTTTTTTTTTTATTCAATTTTATGTTTAAGTGTAAATATGAGATCTGAGGTCCTGTCATGCTTTTTTTTCTATTACAAGTGACACAGTGAACAGTGCAAAAATAAAAGGTAAAATAAATAAGAAAAACATTTTTAAATTTTAAACGCGGCCCGTCATGCCGAGCTCACGTGCAGAAGCGAACGCATATGTGAGTAGTGCCAGCGAGAGTAATAATTCTAGCCCTAGACCTTCTCTGTATCTCAAAACATGCAACCTGTAGAATTTTTTTTAAACGTTGCCTATGGAGATTTTTAAGGGTAAAAGTTTGTCGCCATTCCACGAGCGGGCGCAATTTTGAAGCATGACATGTTGGGTTTCAATTTACTCGTCATAACATTATCTTTCACAATATAAAAAAAATTGGGCTAACTTTACTGTTGTCTTATTTCTTAATTTAAAAAAAAGTGTGCTTGTTACGGTGTGACAGAAAGTATTATAACGACCGCCATTTTATTCTCTAGGGTGTTAGAAAAAAATGTATAATGTTTGGGGATTCTAAGTAATTTTCTAGCAAAAAAGCTGTTTTTAACTTAACAAATCTCAAAAAGAGGCTTGGCCCTTAAGTGGTTAACCATTTATTTACATCTAATGAAGTCATTCTAACCTTTCCATGTACAGTAGTTATCATTTCATTCAATATATCATTGGCCCATACATGAATGTGTATACAGTTATTCAGATGTGCTCAATTATTTTAAAACCTGGTGGAAGACAATTATAAGAAAAAAAAATCTAGCTTGGAGGTGGGCTTTAAACAATTGTTGTTAGATATAATCTTCCGCTTATTCAGTAAAGAAAAGACTAGAACTATTTAGTACTATTGCTCAGAATAAATATATCATTATAATCATGCAGTAGGCACAGCAATAGGTTTGTGGTGTTTAGAAATATATCTTGAATATTATTTTTGTATCAAAAGCTTACTGTAGAGTCTATTTACAGATTGAAGAAACAGATTCAGCAATATGTACTGTAGCCTAAAAGTAACCACAGATTTACAGTCCGCTATCTAGAAAATGCCATAGAAATCAATACCTGTTTGATCATATTGCTCATATTAGGGTAGTTTATCAACATTTTATAGTGGTAGAATGTTTTGTAGCTGATATACTTATGGAAAATCGGATTTGTTTGTACTCTGTAGGAGCTAGAGGTTCAACAGGAAGAACTTGATTCATTGACTGAAAAGGAGGCGGCTCTGGAGGCTGTAAGTATTGAATTAGAAGAAAATGCTCTTTGAAAGCAGATTTGTTTATTTACAGAGTTATAACCACCAGAGGGCACAACAGTACCCATTTGCACAACCACAAGACGTTCATATTACCATAAGAACAGAACTTGACAACATGGTGGCTGTGTTCATCAAAAAGATTCAGTGCATTCATTGAAACCAAACCTGTGCTTTTCAAAACTGATAATTTAGCCTTTAATTTATATATATATACTTTTTTTATATTTTACCCTATATTAAGGATGAGCTCCGGCGTGTTCGCATGCTCCATGTGCAGAGCCCACCAGGAAGTCAGCGCAGCGCTGCGCTAATCACAGGCAGTGAGACATTTCCCTGATGCGCGGCTGCAGAGATCGGGCAATGTCCCACTACCTGTGATTAGCACAGCACGTGGAGTATGCGAACACGCCGGAGCTCATCCTTACCATGTGTATATATATATATATATATATATATATATATATATATATATATATATATATATATATATATATATATATATATATATATATATATATATATATAGTCATAGAATTATGTTAAGATGAACAGTTACATTGTTCTGAAACCTGACAATATCTATTTGGAAATGAAGATCTGAAATGCATACTGGAAACACAGACTACCCTATCAAGGCTTTTGGATTTTAATTAAGTATCCCTGTGGTGCACCATGCCACCCCACTTTAAAATGGCCTTGGGACTTTGAACACTAAACACACTAGCTAGGTATTTCCATTCACCATCATTCTGCCTCTTTTTGTCTTGCGCATAAAGAGAACCTAAACATCAAAACTCACGCTGTCACCAGGGGATCCAGCTTGCATCCACAGTTAAACGCTGACGCCACAGCACTGCAATGCTCAACCTGTACACAATCCCTAAATAAGGGGTCCGCATGGCCATTTAACGATTACTGAGAGGTTTATTTAACAAATGTAACTGACAATAACAGTGGTGTTAAAACAAAATTGACATACAAAGCTCTGAAAGTCTCTAAAGAGCAAACTGTGTTTAGATTGCATTTGACAGGCGGTAAGGAGGTGTTGTATGGTCTCCTCACCACCTGCTTTCACCTCTCAATCACCGTGGTTGTGGGGCTTATGCAGATCAACCCCATGGTTTGCGCTAAAATGTGACAGTGGATATTATTCCTACCACGGCACATGTACGCCCCCGACCACTGCCTCTGTAACCAAAGGGGAGTAATTGGGGGGGGGGGGGTAAAAATGTAGCTCAACCATTTGGTTTTAAAGCTCCTCAACTGCTAGAGTGAATGAGCCCTTGGTCATAATGCCTTTTCTCAAAGTGTGAAATGTGTCAGGATGTTCCAACACCACACTTATTGCATTAGTTCCCCCTTAGTATATACTGGGGAGTTGTTCAGAATCATAAGACATGAGGCTGGAGCCCCATTGAGCAGCACATTCCCTGGGAGGTCCCTTTCTTCTCTCCCTGTCCCTGCCCCCCCCCCCCCGTGGGGGATGCTGCATGACTGGGCTGTTGAGCGGTGTGCTCTGGGGGGGCCCTGATCCTTGATTTGGGGCTGCACTGGCTGTCTGTGTCCCTGGGCTGTATTTTGTCTCTCTGCTGGTGTCTGTGGGTTCTGCATGTGCTGCGGCCATAGCGCTGACTGGTGCCATTATCTGTGTACATTCTCTGTGTACAGTTGTTCGTCTGCCATTTTCTGTTAGTCTCTGTGAGAACCATGGTCAGTGGCCATTTTCTTGAAGTTCGGCGGCCATTTTCCCTGTGATTTTTCTCTATACAGGGCGCCCATTGGCCATTTTCTTGTAGCCTCAGCGCGTTTTTTCTCCACAGCGCTGGTTCCTGTTCCTCAGAACAGCACGTTTTTTTTTGTCCTGGACACCTGGGAGCTGATACTAGACACAGGCATCTGTAACAGCACGGCGCAGAGTTTAGTCAGGGTGTTGAGTCCTGCGGTGGGGGCCCCTCAGTCTGCAGCAGCTAGAAGGGTGGGATTGAGCACCTTGTCCTAAGTCCCCAAGGGTGGGTCAACATGGTGTCAGAAACTGGTGTTTCTTCCCCAGACCTCCCTGCAATTGCAACCGGCTCGTCTGCAAACAGTGCAGTGCCTTTGGACGATTTGTCGGCAGTCCTTGAAACGTTCGTTGCCAGAGTGGAGGCGGTGTGCGGGCACAAAGGCGGTAAAAAGCGGCCCCTGCCACCCCCGTCCTCCGGGGAGAGTTCTGATGTGTTTCCATATCTGACTTATTTTGATAAGTATATATACAAGGAATGGGGAAGTCTGCAACAGACCTTTTCGATCCCCAAAAAAATTACGGTGCGCTACCCCTTTGAGGAGAGCCTTCTTAAAAAATGGTCGGCTCCCCAGGTCGTGGACCTCCCAGTATCCAGGTTAAATAAAGTAACCACGATCCCGGTAGAAGGGACTCCTGCATTTAAGGACCCTAACGACAGAAAGGCTGAGGCAGTGGCCCGGTCCATGTTTACGGTAGTGGGGTCAGCGGTACTGGCCACAGCACTGGTGTCACAGACACTTACTGAATGGTCAAAACAATTGCACCGTGAATTGGAGAAGCAGCAGTCCCCCCCTGTCTGCGTGGAACTAGCAGACCAGTTCGTGCACGACCTTAAGTATGTCTGTGACGTGGCCCTGGATATGCTTCCCTTGCTCTCCAGAACATCAGTATCGTCAGTGGTGCTGCCGCGCCTGTTCTGGCTGAAATGCTGGTCTGCGGACCAGGCATCTAAAAAAGCCTTGACAGATTTACCCTTCCTTGGTGAGCGGCTATTTGGAGCCTAGCTGGATGACATTATTAAGAATGTCACAGGTGGGAAGAGCACTTTGCTCCTACAGTCCAGGAAGGTTAAGGAGCCATGCCGCAGGCAAGGACCCTCATTTTCCGCTCAAAAGAGGCTTTTTCGTCCACCCGGGACTTCAGCAAATTGCTCCCAGTCCGACAGGGCGACTACTGAGGGACAGAAGTATCCCTGGACTCACAAGCCAGCAATCAAAAGTGCTACCGCATGAAGGTTTACCCCCGCCCATCACACGGGTGGGGGAGTTGCCTTCGGGAGTTTGCAACCCCCTCTCGGCTGTCTGACTAATGGGTCTGCAAACTGATTTCATTGGGTTACAAGATAGAGTTACTCCTGGCTCGCCGGGAGGCCCTGTTTGGGGCAGTAAGGGACCTGCTCAGCCACGAGGTGATAGTGCCTGTTCCAGAAAAAAAGGTTTCAGGGATTCTATTCCAATCTGTTTGTAGTCCCCAAAAAAGGAAGGGGTGCGTCCAATCTTGGACCTAAAAGCCCTCAATTGCTTTGTGAAAGTACAGAGGTTCAGAATGGAATCAGTTCACTCCGTAGTCGCACTCCATCAGGGGGACTCCCTGGCATCTCTGGATATCCAGGACACGTACCTGCACATACCCATATGGCTCAGGCATCAGAGATTTCTGCAATTTGCAGTAGGGGAAGACCACTACCAGTTTGTGGCTTGGCTTGTCCTCAGCACCCGAGTCTTTACCAAGATATTGGCTCCAATTTTGGCGTTGTTGCGACAACGTGGGATTGCAATCGTGGGTTACCTAGACGATCTCCTTCTGAGAGCAGCTTCCGCCTCAGAATTAAGGGAGGTTGTGGTGATCACCATGCAAACCCTGAAGGAATTTGGATGGGTGTTGAACCTCAAAAAGTCTGTACTTGTGCCGACTCAACACCTGGAGTACCTAGGCTTACTACTGGACTCCGTGGAAGCAAGAGTGTTTCTCCCTTCAGACAAACTGCAGACTCCCAGAGCCGCGGTGAAGCTGTTGATGAACCGTGGTCATCGCTGTGCTTCTGCATGCGAGTCCTGGGCCTCGTGGTGGCCTCTTTCAAGGCGGTACCGTACGCCCAATTTCACACCCAGAGTCTTGCAGAAGGTGATATTGGCAAAATGATACAAATCTCTGTTATCTCTGGATCGGCAGATTCAGGTGAGCCAGTTAGTCAGGGTCTCTCTTCTCTGGTGGCTGAGATCTCCGGCCCTTCGGTCCGGGAAATCGTTCCTACCCCTTCATTGGACAGTGATCACAACGGATGCCAGCCTGACCGGCTGAGGTGTAGTACTGGGAGTACAATCGACCTAGGGCCTCTGGTCGAGGGAGGAATCCCAGTTGCCGATTAATGTGCTTGAACATCCAGCGATTAGGCTATGCCTCTCCACATGGTCGATGAGGCTACAAGGACGTCCGACCAGGATCCAGTCAGACAACGCCACAGCAGTGGCATATGTCAACCATCAAGGAGGAACAAGAAGCTCGGCTGCAGCACGGGAGGTCACTCACATCCTTCGGTGGGCAGAGCAACAAGCACCGGCCCTGTCGACCATATACATGCTGGGAGGAGAAAGCTGCAGGCGGACTATCTAAGTCACCAGATGCTGAACCCAAGAGAGTGGTCACTGCATCAGGAGGTGTTCAGGCTTCTTTGCCTGCAGTGGAGCACACCAGATGGGGATCTCCTGGCCTCTCAGCTCAATCGGAAGGTGCAGAGGTTCGTGTCCAGGACACGAGATCCCTGGGCAGACGCGCCAGACGCATTGCTGGCTCCATGGGAGCAGTACCGGAGTGGAGGTCGAGGGGATTCCAGTGATACTGATTGCCCTAGATTGGCCTCGGCATCCTTGGTACACCGACCTGGTAGGCCTGGTGGCGGATGCCCCTTGGTGATTACGATGCGAGAAGACCTTCTGTCACAAGGTCCGATACTCCATCCTACTTTACCGTCGCTGGTATTTAACAGCATGGCTGTTGAAAGCCAGGTGCTAACAAACCGAGGTCTGTCTGACTCAGTGATTTCCACTATGTTAAGGGCACGAAAATTCTCTTCTCGGAAGATATACCATCGTATGTGGAAGGCTTATATCTCCAGGTGTGAGGAGATGGGGTGGCATCCACACACCTACTCGGTGTCCAGGGTCCTGCTGTTCTTACAGTGTGGGGTAGACCAGAAGTTGGTCTTAAGCACCATCAAGGGACAGATATCAGCCTTGGCTGTCTATTTCCAATGGCCCCTGGCATCTCACTCTTTAGTGAGCAGCTTTGTGCAAGGGGTCCGTGGGATCTGAACCTGATGCTATCGACGTTTCAGAAACCGCTGTTTGAGAACATCAAGGAAATTCCTTTGTTGATGCTCTCTCAGAAAGTGGTCTTTCTAGTGGCCATTACATCTGCTAGGAGGGTTTCTGAACTGGTGGCCTTGTCTTGCAAGTCGCCCTATCTAGTTATCCACAAGGATAAGGCGGTGTTGAGTCCGCAAACTTTTTTCTGCCGAAGGTGGTTTCGACTTTTCACCTCAATGAAGACATTGTGTTACCATCTCTGTGTCCAAAACCGACACACCCTAAGGATGGGGCCCTCCATTCCCTGGACGTGGTCTGGGCTCTAAGGGTATATCTGTCTGCCACGGCTCCCTTCCGGAAGTCAGACTCTCTGTTCGTTTCGGTAGCTGGTCCAAAAAAAGGACTGGCGGTCTCATCGTCCACCATTTCCAGGTGGATCAGACAGATCGTGGTCCAGGTTTACACCTTGAAGGGGCAGGTGCTCCCCTTTCCTGTAACAGCCCATTCCACCAGGGAAATTGGGACCTCTTGGGCTTTACGACATCAAGCGTCAGTCGCTCAGGTGTGTAAGGCGGCAACTTGGTCATCCGTTCACACTTTTACAAAGTTCTACAAAGTTGATGTAAGCGCATCTTCTGATGCCTGCTTTGGCCGCAAAGTTTTGCAGGCGACCGTGTAATGTTGGAATTTTACACTCTTTCTTCTTGTTAAGATAAAGTTACCTCTTGATTGTTAATGCACTCTGCTGCATATGTTGACCGCAAGTTCTGATGCAGATGATTCAGATGGTGACTCCCCCGTTAGGGAGCACCTCTAGTTGTGGAGGAAGTTATGTTGCTGTTCCCACCCCTCTTTATGACACTGCTTGGGGACATCCCTACAGTCAAAATAAATAGAGCTGTGTCCGTAAATGAACAAAAGAGAAAATGGGATTTTTATACTCACCATAAAATCCTTTTCTCTGAAGTTCACTGACCCATCATTTGCACCCTCCCCTCCTATTGGTTTACGTTATACTGCTTGTTGATGTACTGAGCTGCTGGAAGGAGGCTGGGGGGTTATTACCAGAGGGAATGCCCCCTGGGGGAACTGTACAGTTCTGTTGTTTTTCACATGTATTACATGTTCTGCCTAGTCCTCTACTGAAGGTGGCGTAATAACCCTACAGTCAAGATTAATGGAGCTGTGTCCGTCAATGAACTTCAGAAAAAAGGATTTTACGTTGAGTACAAAAATCCGATTATATCTTTTCATGTGACAACACTGAAGAAATTACACTTTGCTACAATGTAAAGTAGTGAGTGCACAGCTTTTATAACAGTGTAAATTTGCTGTCCCCTCAAAATAACTCAACACACAGCCAATAATGTCTAAACCGCTGGCAAAAGTGAGTACACCCCTAAGTGGAAATGCCCAAATTGGGTCCAAAATGTCATTATTTTGTGTGGCCACCATTCTTTTCCAACACTGCCATAACCCATTTGGGCATGGAGTTCACCAGCGCTTCACAGGTTGCCTCTGGACTCATCTTCCACTCCTCCATGACAACATCACGGAGCTGGTGGATGTTAGAGACCTTGCGCTCCTCCACCTTCCGTTTGAGGATGCCCTACAGATGCTCAATAGGGTTTAAGTCTGGAGACATGCTTGGTCAGTCCATCCCCATCCCAGTATTTGTGCAGCGGTCTTTCAAATGCAACTTTTGGGGAAAAAAGACACTTACATTCTTTTAAACCCCTTTCACACTGGAGGCGTTTTTTCAGGTGCTAAAGGGATAAACATAGCGGCTGTAAAACGCCTGAGAAATTACTCCCCCGCAGGCCCAGTGTGAAAGCCGAATGCGGTGGTGTGCTTGCAGGATGTTAGAAAAAGTCCTGCAAGCAGCATCTTTGGAGTGGTGTATACACTGCTCCTCCACCGCCCCTGCCCCGTGAAATCATTGGTAAAGCGTTACCCCTAAACAATGCGAGTGTGAAAGGACTCTTTAAAAAAAAAAAAAAAAAAAGGAAAGTTAGCCCACTTTTTTTGTATAATGTGAAAGATGATGTTACACTGAGTAAATAGATGCCTAATATGTCATGCTTTGAAATTGCGCACACTCATGGAATGGCGACAAACTACAATACTTAAAAATCACCATAGGCGACGATTTAAAAATTTCTACAGGTTATCAGTTTGACAGCTCTGACAATCGCACCGATACCTCACATGTGTGGTTTGAACACCGTTTACATTTGTGGGCGTGACTTGCGTATGAGGGACAGGGCGCTTTCATTTGATTTTTCTTTTTTACACAGTCTCTTTATAAAAAAAAATCAGATCATTTTTATTGTCTCAAGGAATGTAAACATCCCTTGTATGCATTTTAGAATACTAAGGGTTTCTTAAAATCGGCTCCATTGGCAGCCGAGTAACCCGGATGTCATGACATTGCTTCCGTGTTAATAGGTCGGAAACCCAACAGAAGCAGATTCTGTCTTCATTCGGGTCTTCGCTCAGCCGACGGATGTGTCTGCTGGTCGCTCGGGCCTCCCAGTGGGACAGGAGAGCCCGGGCGTCCCATCCCCTCCCGCTCCTTAGGATAACAGCCGAGCAGCTTTTAGCTGCATTAGTTGTTATCACTAAAAAGCCAACCGCTGTCTGGTTGCTCCACGCCTCAGCATGATTGGGCATGCTGAAGTCATGTGGTAACTTTCCTGGGTTTTGACTGGATGTTAGTGATCATGGGGCATATTCCACAAGACAGCAGAAGTTCAGTGTAAGAAATATCGATGCCTGGCCAAGGGATGTGTAGAGGTGGGCAAGGGGTCTACTGACATCACGACTCCGTCCACCGAGCCCCAGACAACAGACCTGTCCACAGAATCTGGAGTATTGCAAAGCTCCAAACCGCTAAAGGGGAGATACAGTATTTGACATGTAAGGATACATGCAGAAGGCATATATATCCTTATAGATAAGCACTATGAAAGTAATTTAGAAATGATGAGAGTGGGTTTACATCCACTTTAAGTGAAATGTTTATTTGTTAGAACGTTGTTATGTGTGCACAAAGAGCAAGAAGTATTGTTAAAAAATGTATACGAAAACTCATTTAAAGCCATTGTAGGTACTTCCAGGTTTCTATGTTTCTTTTTCGGCTTTCTTGCTGAGAAAAGAAATCAATATTTATGAAACCCAAAGTGCTCAGGTATGCTGCCTGATTGAGAGCTTGGCTTTGCCCTCTCCCATTTACTGTTGACCCATTAGCTTAATTGGTGGCTGTACGGGCCACCAATAATTTGCGTTTTGTCACTCTGAACAGACAATCTTAGCACCAGGAGGTGCCTGCTGGGGTGTACTAATGGAGCTTTACCAGCTTTTATCTGACTTCAGGTATGCTGTAATTATTTAGCTTTTCAGCTTTTGAATTTTTGGAAGGTTGCTTTAAAAAGAGATTTTGGCAACTGCATTTTTGTAAAGTTTACAGGATCCTTTCCATTTGTATTATGGTAACTGCATATAAAACAGTTCAAAATGCAACAAATGAAAAAGGTGTGAATTGGCCCTTCAAGGAAACATTAAATGGAAACCAACAATTTAGCTTGATTTAACTTGATTTAGCCTACTTAACTTTTGTAAAGTCATTATAACAAGTGAAACATTATGTTATTTGTAGATAACCTGGTACAGCCCATCTCATTCAGTGAGTCATCTTGGCATGCCAAGCTGGTAACTCTGTTCACATCCTGCAAATATCCTTTGCTGTTTATGTGATGTGTGCTTTCTCCCACTTCTCCACCACTGGGCTGTAGTGATGAGTGTAAAGCCTCAAAAACCTTTAGAATGCGCAAAAGGGAGGAATTTCTGTTCAGTCTACACAAATACAACTGTTGCAAACTATGTCTGGACCAGACAGTGACAGTAGCAGTCTTGACCTGTTCTAATGTAACTTTTAAACAGATTTATCGTTTTTTTTTTGTATTATATCATAATGCAGGGCCTGCTGTACCTGGTAGCGTGGAAGGGAATATTAGTCATAATATTACTGCAAAGAATTGGAAATATTTTAGTTGGTGAAACAGTTCACACATTTGTATTTTGGATGTGTGTTCAGCAATTTAGTGCAATTCAGTTTAGTCTCGTTTTTTTCTTTTTCTATTTTTTAAAATCTTACTGCATGTCTGTTGTGCTGATATCCAATGCCTGGAAAGCTTTTAAAGCTGGAGGCCAGAAAATTAGAGTGATGATCAACAGAAATGTTTAGATGATGCTTTCTAGATCAAATACCATTGTGGTCATTGCCTGGGACTGGTGGTGATTTATAATGCTACTCATTTCTTGTATTAAGGCGATATGCATTCCCTAACTTCAGTGAATTTAATGTATTGGTCACTAGCTGTAGTGGTTTGACTGCAGTTGTGGTCTACCCTTGGGGTTGCAGTTCATCATTTCTTGCACCCAGTGGTTGTAAGTCTGTATAACCAGTAGTGGTCAATCCCTGTGTCCAGTGGCGGTCACTTCCTATCTTCATTGGTAACCTGTCTCAATGTCCAGCATTGGTAGCCAGTTTCTATCTCCAATTTATTGATGGTGACTGTCTTTATCAGTTTTTACATGTGTTGGTCACTAAATGAGTGTCTAGGGTGAACACAAGATGCAGAGGGTAGCTTTATCCTGCTCTTGTCACATAAAAGATTAAGTTCCCCCCTAAACAAAAACCGGGGGCTCTGACCAGTATACTATTCTATCATATGTTAACAATGCTCTCTATATGGAATCATTTAATGCTGTCAAGCCCACTAATTATTTATATGTTCAGCTAATTTGTATACAAATTTCTGAGATGCTGTGGTTTGTAATAACACATCACTGAAGCCATCGCGTTTCCTTCCTTTTATGTTTCCTTTCATTTTTATCTTTATCAATTGTCATTGTCACCTGCAATTATTTAAGTTAAAGACACAGCAAAATGCTATCTCTTTTCTCTAGGAAATTGCACATTCCCATATTAAACAGGAGGCGGTACAGCTTTATGAAAAGCTGCACAATTTGGAGGCTCGTCGGGACCAAGCCATTGCAGAAGACAAAGGCATGGGAACTCCGCAAGAAGAGAGGGAGAAGTTACTTAAACAGGTATTCCAAAGAAACCTTTTGTAACTAGTTTCATGTAACCAAGTCACAAAACACAATTTTATGAAACGCTGCCAAGATTAATAATGCCGACATGGAGCTCTGAACTGAAGTGACATTTTTATTAAGCATCAAGCAACCGTTTTATTAGGTTATGGTTCAGAACATCAAAATGTATGGTTTGAGTTTGTAGGAAAGCTCCTGTTGATAATATATCATTACAAATGGTTCCCATTAAAGGTGCATTCATACTCTATTGTTTTACTTCTTTCTCTGTCAGATACAATGATAAATAAATGTTCATTTGTACTGTAAAGGGTTTGCTGCTTGAGACCAACAAGTATTAGGCCTCATGCACACTGGGTGTTTTTGCAGCTGCTTCTATGGGCATCAGGCATTTTTTTTCCAAGAGTAATATATTTAAAATAAATCCTGCGCTTATCCAAACAATTTTCAATTAAATTAATCAATCAACCATTAAACAAATCAACTGTGACTGGAAACTATAAGAAAAGCTGCAACCTAACAAGTTCAAACACAAGACCCACCTAAACAATAAAATAAGAAAATTGGTTCACTAATCGCATAGTCAAAAACTTAATTTAACATAAATAATAAGCTAATGTTACAAATTCAAATAAATAACTTTGATAATAATCTTTTAATAAAACAAAGTGTCCTTTTTCAAAAAAAAAGTTCATAAGTGACATTTCTTAAGTGAATTTTTGAAAATGAATATCCGATCCGGTAACAGGATTCCACTGTGTACAGTGCCTTGCGAAAGTATTCGGCCCCCTTGAACTTTTCAACCTTTTGCCACATTTCAGGCTTCAAACATAAAGATATAAAATTAAATTTTTTTGTGAAGAATCACCAACAAGTGGGACACAATTGTGAAGTGGAACGAAATCTATAGGATATTTTAAACTTTTTTAGCAAATAAAAAAACTGAAAAGTGGTGCGTGCAAAATTATTCGGCCCCTTTACTTTCAGTGCAGCCAACTCACTCCAGAAGTTCAGCGAGGATCTCTGAATGATCCAATATATAAAAAATATATGTAGCGCTACCCCCTTTTTAAATATTAAAACGCCTATTAAGTGTAAATAAATAAACTAACTATAATCAATAATTAATACTGTGCAAATATAGCAAGATACTGTGCTTTCATACACATGCAAAACACAATTGTGTGCAAAAAAGTGCAAAATCACCTATATCCAACGTGATACATACAAATAGTAGGAAATGTGCAAATATCGCAAAACACTATGTGACTAAATCACAATAAAATTCCAAAAAATATTGTTAATAACATTAAATAAAAAATTGATAAAAAGAGTCCATAAAGAAATACAAAAATTCAAACAAATGTTCCGGTGCTATTCAGTAGCTCAAACATCCAAACGTGGTAATGTGTGTAAAAAACTCTGCCGTGTAGACACCAATGCAAACGTGCTTCACAAAATTAGAAAAGGCGATCCACCTTCAGTGCTCCACCAGTGCACCCCCCCCGTTTCCCCTAGCCTCTCACCTCAATATAAGACCCCTCAGGGTCAAACATACTTGTGGGGGAAAATGCAGATCTGGCTCCTTTTGGTGATTCGTATAGCTTCACATGTATGCTCCAATATCACCGATCATAAGGAAAAGAGAGGGGACTCTCATGTGCAGTAACGTACATTTATTATAAAACGACATAAAATATCCAATTACATAAAATATTGAATCTCGCGCTTGTGAACAAAAGGAACTTCCAGTCTCGGCCGTGACCGGAAGTAACAAACGTGACACCTGGCTCCTCCTTGACGCGTTGCTTTTTCAAAGGGTCCCGGAAGTTCCTTTTGTTGGTGTCTACACGGCAGAGTTTTTTAGTTTAAAAAGAACTAATGGTCTGTACATGTTTTAGTTTGCCAAGTCCATTAGCTAATATACAAATTCCTGCAGCAATTTTATTTGACTATAAAATACATCTAAAATGTGTTGTGCTGGAAGCTCTTCAAAATCTAAATGCAAAATAATAATTGCATTGTTTAAGTTGCTATTGTCTTATGTAAATACATTAATACAAAAAGTACAAATTGTAATTTTAGTTGAATTAAATTGTTTTTCATAGGTCAAAGAAGACAATCAGGAGATGGCGAGCATGGAGCGGCAGTAAGTGTTTTTTTTTTATACTTTTGCATCTGCAAGTTGATATAAGATATTGTAATTTTAGCAGTTTCCAGACTGTGATATTATTTTAATTGCCAGCTCTAGCCATGTGTAAATAAATTTGCTATATTATAGGCAGTTCTGGTTCGTGAACTGCATGTAGGCAAGCTGCTCTTAAAGATGTGCTGTCAAATTCCAATTACCTCATGTTGTAAAACCACAGGGTGCTGCTGTTCCTGAACATAGAATGATTCAGCACAACGTTTTATTTATGTCTGAACATAAAAATGTATTTAGAGTCTGTATACATCTCATCTCACCTCTGATGTAGTTTTGCTTTTGGAGATAAAAAAGAGATTGAAGCTTGAAGTGAGATCATTGATCTCTCCGGAGCTCATAATATTTGCGCCCATCTCTCTGCAGTCTCCGAGTGCAGTAACAGAACCGAAGGAAACTAAAACTTACACCTGCATGCAAAGATGTTTACAGAGTCTTGGTATGAAATAAATATTACAGTAAAAAGCAAACCTACTTCGAAGGAAGGAACTCTAATGTAAAATGAAGTCCGAGTGTGTGAGTAAATAAAAGTACTCTACAGGAGAACTGGAAATATTGTCAACATTGTAGCAATGTAAAAATAATATGAATATAGGTGTGGGTGGCGCTGCCCATCACCTGAAGAGTGCTCCTCCGCAATGGGTCACTCTTCCAAGGTGAGTATGCAGTAAATAGGTGAAAAAACACTGCCGTCACCTGAAGGGTAATCCTCCACAGTGAATCACTCTTTTAAGAATGAGTAGTGAGTGCTAAATAGTGTGGTTAATCACAAATGGAATACATATCATAATGGGTGTCCTCACTCTGTGCTTGAGACGAGTTTATACAATTAAAGCACTATTAGTTGTGCTAGTTGCAAACTGGTGTATCAGCCTGCAGTATTACCGTGAAGGTGCTTAGTGTGATAGTGAGTGTTCTCACCCAATCAGCAATTATAACCAGATTTCATCCTAAACAATTCATCCCAACAACTATATCATAAAAGTGCAGAATGAACTATTTGTATCCAAATCATTAGTGTCCAAAAATGAGTGCATTAACACATTCTATTAAAAGGATTTTTTCCATAAAAAAAGATGTGTAAAAAAATGAGTGGTTAATAACTGATTTTAAGTTCAGTCTTTAGTATCGCAAAAATGGCAAGGTTTCAAGTGTCTTGTGCTTATCCAAAAGTGACTCATGCCTTTGTAACAATTTCGGAGACTTCCATGCTCCTCTTCAGTTCCCCACTCACCAGATCAGTTCCCCACTCACCAGATCAGTTCCCCACTCACCAGATTCCTGCACCCTTGCAGGGGTAAATCACATACAGTGAGTGTAGTGGCAGTCCTTAGGGCATTCAACTCCTCCTTAGCTCAGCACGTGATGGGGGGCTATCCAGATCCTTGTGCCCCTCTAGGGGTAAGATGTTCCTCATAGATTAAGTTGCAGTAGTTACCTCCGTTATCCATGGGTTATCCTCATGGACAAAAGAAATGGGTACTCGTAGTGTAAATCTGGGTGATTTTATTAAAAATTTAAGTTTAAAAACACCACTTGACACAGTCGGGTTTGTGAGCTAGCATAGCTTGCTTGCAGTACAGGAGCTTCGAAACCTGCGTGCGTTCCATTGAACGGAGCTCCGCAACCGGAAATGACTTGAGAGTGTACCAAGCTCCGCCTTACATCATAGGACATCGTCTGAGGCTGTGCCATCTTAGTGCACCTCACGCCTGTTATAGTGAGCGGTCCTGCAGGGTTCACCCCCCCGTAGGCAGATTCACAAATTTGGATATTTAGTTGCCATGTGTGTATTATGCACACCTGTGTCTGTTTATCATTCACATCCTATACATAGCCTTATAGATCCCGGAGAGGACCGTTTTGTCACATCTCCTCAAATAGTCCACTCTCCGTAGGGATCTGTGTATGCTCGAGCCTTATGCCCCCGGTGGTCAGATTTAGTATTTACACCCTGCAATTTCGCTCTCCATTACAATACAGATATTAATAAGTAAACCTAAAAACCTTCTAAAAATTCTAAATCACTCTAAAATCACAATGTACCCAAATCAAAAGGAAAGAGTAATATTACCGATGATACCGTTGTTATAATTCTATATGCATTAGCCTTACCAGACAGCTGAGTGGTACATATACTGCATTTATTATTACCACACAGACATTGTCAGGCAAGGCCAGCAGTATTCTAATGACCTACATAGAGGGAAATATACAACTCCTTCAGAGGAAAGAGATGTGTGTGTATATGCATGTATCTCATTGATTGATGCTTCTATTCTTATTATTATATATACCACACACCTAGTAATATTGTGCATGTTTTACATATAAGTACCCGACAACCAGTCCCCCTACATGTGTTGTGACTAGATGTCCTAATCTAATCCTCCTCATGCACATCTATTTATCATTTGTAGAGTATGATACATGGTTATATAACATAGGCTTTGTCATATCTATTTAGTATTTCCTATGAAGCAAAAAATAATAATAATAAGCTGTATTTAGGGACTGTAGTAGGATTCATATTTTAGGGCCCCCAGGCGCCAAAGACCCCAATCTATATATCCACTTAGTCTCATTCTGTGAAACCAAGATTTTCTTATTGCCCCCTCTCCAGTGGTCCTTGATTTGATCTATTCCATAGAATATTAATCCTTGTGGGGTCCCTTTGATGTTCTTCTTTGAAATGTCTGGAAAGGCTGTGTTTTGGGAAACCCTTTCTTATGTTGTTAATGTGTTCCCTAATTCTCACATGGGAGCCGAGTAGTCCTACCTACATATTGAAGGTGACACGGACATTGGATGCCATAGGTAACATGGGTGCTGTTGCATGTAATCAGCTCCCTAATATGGTATTCCTTATTGAAAACCCTAGATTTAAATGACTGTCTTTTCCGTGGTTGCTTCTTGCTCACTCCACATGGAAGGCATTTTTGGCATCTATAGAATCCCTTCATTTCTGAGCATATTTTGACAGGTTGTGGGGGGGTTGATCACATTATAAACTAGATGGTTTCTTAAGCCGCGTACACACGGGCGGACTGTCCGTCAGACAATCCGACAGACAGTCCGTCCTACTTTTGAATGAACGGACTTGACCACACACGATGAACAGACAGTCCGTTGAAAGCTTGCGCGATGACGTGTACAGCACGTACGACGGGACTAGAAATACGACGTCCAATACACTGCAATGCAACCTTTGGCCGTGTAAATCCTTTCTGAGCATGCGCCATACTTAGTCCGTCCAACTTGCCTACTCACGAGCGGACTGTCCGCTGAAACCAAAGTTGGACGGACAATATTACGGAAATTCCGAAATACTTAGTCTGCCAGACTGTCCGCTGAAAAAGTCTGCTGAAGCCCACACACGAGCGGACTGTCCGCTGAAATGTGTTTCAGCGGACTAAGTTGGACAGACAGTCCGCCCGTGTGTACGCGGCCTAAGAGTGGGAGCTCTTCTATACATAAACCTTGGTTTCTTTGGTAGAATTTTGGACAGAACCCTGTCTTCTTTCAGGATAGGCCAGTATTTTCTAATGATGTGTTCTATAGCTTGGTATTGTGTATTAAACCCAGTGATATAAGCCACATCGATATAGTTTTCTACTTTTTTGTCTTTTTTTGAATAGTAGTGCACCTTTAGCCACTTTCTTTATTTCAGTTTAACTAGGTTCTTTTCTTGATAGCCTTTTTCCTGAAATATTTTAATGAGAATGCTGGTTTGTGTTTCAAAGTCTTCCACCGTTGGACAGTTCCTTCAGAGTCTCAACAGTTGGCCTTTGGGGATGTTAACCTTCCACTTGGAGTGGTGGCAACTTGAAGATGGTATATATCCATTACGGTTTGTTTTGAAAAAGGTCTTCGTATACAATTCATCCCCCTTTTTAAATATCTGTAAGTCTAAATAATCAATCTGCTGGTAGTCCCATTTCCCAGTGAAAGAGATCCCATACTTGTTATGGTTAATTCCCCTGAGAAACTCTTCAAAGACCCCACTGTACCTTCCCATAAGATAATTAGATTGTCTGTGTCTTCGATACAATTTTATTTGGGTTATTTTCCTGTCATAGATGTATTTTTCTTCCCACATATTCATAAAAAGGTTAGCTACACTGGGGGCATAACATGCCCTTTAGTCTGAACGTAATGATTTCTCCTATACCAGAAATAGTTACTTTCCATGGCTAATTGGAGACCTTCAAGGCTGAAACCTATTTGTTCTTGTCTCAGTTTTGTGTTTTCAAGTAATGCCTTCTCTACTCCTTCTAAGCCATCTTTCTGTACAATGCTGGTAAATAATAAGCTGACGTCTATTGTGACAAGTAAGCAGTTCTCAGCACCCTTAACCACTTATTGACCGCCCACCGCAGTTTTGCGCCAGCTGTTTGAAGGAGGATATCTTTGTTATGGCAGCAGCTAGCTGGGGCCATAACAGTACAGTGGTGTAGTGGTTAGCACTCTCACCTAGCAGTAAAAAGGGTTGCTGGTTCGAATCTCAATCACGACACTACCTGCCTGGAGTTTGCATGTCCTCCCTGTGCCTGCCTGGGTTTCCTCCCACACTCCAAAGACCTGCTGGTAGGTTAATTGGCTTCTGTCCAAAATTGGCCCTAGTATATGAATATGGACCTTGGATCGTGGGCTCCTGAAGGGTAGGGACCGATGTGAGTGTGCAATGTACAGGGATAGAGACAATTGTAGACACTCACTCAGGTTGAACTGGATGGACTGGTGTCTTTATTCAACCTTACTAACTATGTAACCTCGGTATCCTCCTCTTCAGCGGGTGGTCCGCTACAAGACTAAAGAGGTCTCTGCGGTGATTTCGCCGCAAGATCACTTTTATCGGTGGCAGGAGAGGGCCCCCCCTCCCCGCGCGTTCCAGTGCCCTCCTCCGCTTACTGGAACCGTCAGCAGCGGCAGAGGCCATCACACCTGTTCTCCTGTTAGGTATGGAGACGAGTGAGGGGAAGTGACGTCAAAACGCCACTTCCCCCCAAAGCTCTTAAGGGGCCATTTTTTTTAAAAGATTTTTTTTAATGACAAATATTTATTTTTTTATTGCATTTTAGTGTAAATACAGTATGAGATCTGAGTTCTTTTTGACCCCAGATCTCTTATTTAAAAGGGCCTGTCCTGATTTTTTTTTCTATTACAAGGGATGTTTACATTCCTTGTAATAGAAATAAAAGTGAAATTTTTTTTTTTTTTATAAAAGGTAAAATAAATAAGAATATATTTTTTTTTTTAAACGACGAGCTGGCGTGCAGAAGCAAACACATATGTGAATATCGCCCGCATATGAAAATGGTGTTCAAACCACACATGTGAGGTATCTCTGCGTTCAGTAGAGCGAAGGAAATAATTCTAGCCCTAGACCTCCTCTGTAACTCAAAACATGCAACTTGGGGAATTTTTGTTAACATTTTTAAGGGTAAAAGTTTGTCACCATTCCAGGAGCGGGCGCAATTTTGAAGCGTGACATGTTGGGTATCAATTTACTCAGCGTAACATTATCTTTCACAATATAAAAAAATTGGGCTAACTTTACTGTTTTATTTTCTAATTCAAAAAAGTGTATTTTTTCCAAAAAAAGTGCGCTTGTAAGACCACTGCGCAAATACGGTGTAACAAAAAGTATTGCAACAACCTCCATTTTATTCTCTAGGGTGTTAGAAAAAAATTTATAATGTTTGGGGTTCTAAGTAATTTTTTAGCAAAAAAAAAAAAATGTTTTTAACATGTAAACAACAAATCTCAGAAAGAGGCTCAGTCCTTAAGTGGTTAATATTTTGTAATTCCAATATTAATTGTGCGCTGTCTCTGAGGGACGATTTCCCTTTTTTGTACCAATGGTTTTAGGAATTGATCAAGGTATTCCCCTAACCGGGAAAATAGTGAGTTAATTCTGCTGATGATCGGCTTTCCTGGTGGCTTGTCTACCCTCTTATGAATTTTCGGCACATAATATATTACGGGGGTCTTTGTGGATTCTGATAGTTGTCGGCTTGTTTCTTGCTTAGTATTCCCTTATCCTTCCCTATTTTTATAAGTGCTTTCAACTTCTTCTAGCGTAATTTAGGGTTCCCTTTTGTTTTTTTATATGGGTTCTCCACGTTGAGTAGATTCTCCATTTCTTTTTCATAGTCTTTTTTATTTTATTTATTTAATATGACTAGTCCCCCACCCTTGTTGGCCGGGCGTATCACCACTTCCTTCTTTTTCCCTATTTCTTTAATGGTTTTCCAGTTATTCATGTTTTTAGATCCCCTGCTTTCCAGTTTCTTCAGGTCATCTTCTACCATCTTTTTAAAGGCTCCAAGACATTGACTCCCAGCTGTTTTGGGGTTGAAGATGGATTTATTCCTAAGATCCCTTTCGCACTGAGGCATTTTTCAGGCACTACAGTGCTAAAAATAGCACCTGCATAGAGCCTAAAAAAAGCCTCAGCTGCAAACCCAGTGTGAAAGCCCGAGTGCTTTCACACTGGGTCGCTGCACTGCCAGGGCGTCACAAAAAGTCCTGCCAGCAGCTTCTTTGCAGCAGTGGAGGAGCGGTGAATACACCTCTTCTCCACCGCTCCTTCCCATTGAAATCAATGGGGCAACACTGCTATACCTTCGGCAAAGTGCCTCTGCAGCAGCGTTTTGTGGGCGGGTTTAACACCTTTTCGGTCGATAGCGGGGGTTAAAACCACCCTGCTAGCAGCCGAATAGTGCCACTAAAACTACGCTAAATCGGCGCTAAAAATCCTGTATGGGACGCACATATTTCATCTTCCTGGAGGTCTTCCTCGCTGCCCTCCCATGTGAAAATCCCTTTCTTCCCTAAATTCTCTCCTCTGTTAGAAGTTGCAATAGGGGGTGTGCTGACCCCCCCCCCCCCTCCCCAGGGGAGAGAACCTATTATTTATAGGGATGTTATATCTTGGAATGGTGTCCCAAGATAGGTAGTTTCATGTTGGTTGTTTCTCCTCATATCAGGTCTTCCCAGCTGGTGATTTGATGGTCTAGGTATTCCCCTACGTCCCAACCCCAGAGTGGGGTTGAAACTTAACTGGGGTGTATAAGCCCCCTTTTGTAGGTCCAGTTCCCCCATTCCTTCACTTCAGCTCTCCTCCATCGATGGGTCATTCACCTGTTCTGTTGGTTCTTCAATGTCCACTTGCCATTTGTAGACTGTATTGTTTTTATAGTCCAACACATCTTTCAATTGTTTTCTGCTTTTTGCCTGTATTTCAATGTCATGCTTAATAATCTCCTGCATTTCTTTCTCTTTAGCTTTATATTATTTTTGATTAGCAAAGGGCAGCAGTGAATTATTTATCTCTGTGATGTTAATCTCTATTCCTCTTAGTTTGAATTGCCTCCTCTTGACAATATTCACAATAAAGAATTGCCTTTCCAGACATTTCAAGGTAGTACATCACAGGTACACCACAGGATTGATATATGGAATAGATCAAATCAAGGACCACTGGAGAGGGGGCAATAAGAAAATCTTGGTTTCACAGAATGAGGCTAAGTGGATATATAGATTAGGGGATTTGGTGCCTGGGGGCCTTAACCTCGACATAGACCTCAATTGTTTTATATCGAACTTCTAAATATGAATCCTACTACAGTCCCTAAACGGAACTTGTTATTATTTTTTTTCTTCATCAGAAATAAATAGATATGACAGAGCCTATTTTATATAACTATGAATCATACTCTACACATGATAACTGGATGTACTGAGGAGATTGGACTGGTTGTCGGGTACTTATATATAAAACATGCACAATATTACTAGGGGTGTTGTGTGTGTGTGTGTGTGTGTGTGTGTGTGTATATATGTATGTATGTATGTGTGTATATATATATATATATAATTTATAATAATAGAACCAACAATGAGATTGATACAAACATATGTGTTTTTCCTCTGAATGAATTGTAAATTTCCCTCTATGTAGGTCATTAGAACACCGCTGGCCTTGCCTGACAATGTCTGTGGGGTAATAATAAATGCAGGATATGTACCTCTCAGCTGTCTGGTAAGGCTAATGCATATAGAATTATAACAACAGGACCAGTTTTTGAGTTTTACTTGTTAATATCTGTATTGTAATGGAGAGCGCAATTGCAGGGTGTAATTAACTAAATCTGACCGCTGGGGGCGTAAGGCTTGAGCATACACAGATCCCTATGAAGAGTGGACTATCTGATTGATATGCATTGTGAGAGTCATACGAGCATGTAGTTTAAACACCTACCGGACTGATTGTGGTGTGGCAGTGCCCTCGTTTAAGGTCAAGTATTGTTTCCATTCTGTGACAATGTCATCATCCTCCGGGAACCAACCAGAGTCAACCAGAAGGGGTTCAATATCCAGGTAGTAGGTGGTTTTTCATGGGGTAAGGAGATTATAGCCCAATAGGGGCAATGATTGGATAGTGATCTAGGGGAGAGTCCCACTCTCTAATCAGTCTCGGCTGGAAGGACTTAGAAATAAGGATTAAGTCTATACGAGACATGGAGTGGTGAGTGGGCAAAAAGCATGAATAAGCCCTTGTCGTGGGGTTTCTAATCCTCCAAGTATCCACCAGACTGAAATCCATAAGCATGGCAAATCAAGTCTGGCGGGTAGGCGGCAGAGAGGACGCGGCCCCACACAGTCTATCTAGACCAGAATCGAGGACATTATTAAAGTCTCCCGCCCAGATTGCTGGAGTTGAAGGGTGGAAGGCCATGAAGTCAAACCCTGCGGTCAATATGGTAGAATTAAATGGTGGGGGTATATAGAAGGCTAATAACAGTAACACATCTCCATGTATCTTTACTTTCAAGAGCACGTATCTACCCTCTGGGTCGATCACTGAGTCCTGGAGCTCGAAATGCGTGTATTTTGAAATAAGTACTGATACACCCCTAGATTGAGTAGTATATACTGAGTGGTAAGCCCAGCCCACCAATGGGCATTTACATGCCCTCACCATTGAGCCCTCAGCATGAGTCTCCACCAAGATTGTCACGTTTGCCCGCTCTTTTTTAAGCAGTGAAAATATAGCAGACCTCTTAAGTGAGAAATACAGTATCTATTTGGGACTTTATTTGAGGTAGAGACCATTTAGGTCATATAGCTCCATCCCTGTCTATTGAGACTGTCATAAGGGGAAGGGGGCAAGGGAGAGGTTGGGACTTTGTATGAAGCATGTAGTCTCCAGGGGCAACCAACTATCAATAATATAATTTTTAAAGAGAACATACATTGAGACCATGTTCCATAAAATCACATAAATAAGTGGTAGTGGTACTGTAACCAAAAAAGCATGCTTGCTCCGGATGAGTGGTCCCATCAAACCACAAAACGCGTTGAGCTAATTGAAGCTGTGTTTGCACTTATATTATTATAGTTATTCTAAGCTGTGTCTGGATTTATATACTATATATATAATTTTTTTTATATTTAATCTTGATGTAAGATGGAGATACCATACCTAGAACCCTGTTCTTAGAAATATATGGCAGATTAGCGAGTTAATAGAATTTTCCATTATTGTAAATGCTGTTTGACATGTAAATGATTGATGTGTACGTATACATGGATGAAGTTAGTGGCTATGCTACCACTATTAAAAATAGTTTTTTATTGTACCAATCATGTTTACTGTATTCCAATAATTAGAATTACATCTGATTGATAGCAGGTCCTCCCTGTGATGATGTACCATATATATATATATGCCTTGGCATTTTTAGACTCTTTCCAGAGGTTACAGTACCACTACCACTTATTTATGTGATTTTATGGAACATGGTCTCAATGTATGTTCTCTTTAAAAATTCTATTATTGATAGTTGGTTGCCCCTGGAGACTACATGCTTCATACAAAGTCCCAACCTCTCCCTTGTCCCCTTCCCCTTATGACAGTCTCAGACCTCTGAAGTGGATCCCTCATTCCTCGGACGTTCCACGTTAGAAATTTCAAGGAGGCCATATTGGTTGGTGGTAGATAAGGCGTGAAGCTCCAGGACACATCCGCCCCAGAGCTTGCGTGTATCTATTAAGAGCATGTACATACATTCTATCTGGATTGTCATTGCAATATACATGTAGTCCCATATCGCAACATCTGCACTCGTCTTCAAACATAAATAAGCTTACATTCACCCCTCCCTGCCCTGCACGAACCCAAACTTGTGCGGGCCTGTACCCTTAACTGCCAACATGACATGAACAGTCTCCAACCTGCGAAAAAAAGGTTAGCAGTTAACATTATTAGCATATGCGATACTAGTATAAAGGTAGTTTGCATAGTGTTGTGTAAACAGGATCTGTACAACTTAGTGCTAGATCCTGTTATTCCATTCAGGTTGAAAAAGTATAAAAAAAATAATAAAATGGGGAGAAACTTAACGATTAAAGGACTTTTGCTCACGTTACTTAGTGAGCTCTCTAGGTAAGCGTCTTTCTTTGCCGGCATAGGCGTTTGCTGACAGTTATTGCTAGAGTGATAAAAGAGTAAGGCAAAGTGAGTAAAGAAGAACATGCGTCTCAACATTGGGGGTGCTAGGCACAACCTGTGCTAGGATGCATATATCCAGAGGTGGTAGCACAGTTCTAGTGCCTGTTGCATTTGTTGTTGATCAGCTTTGCATATAGGGAATATGCCTCCATATTCAATCCATACATATGAAAGCATAGCAGCAAAGAGCATTGAGCTTCAGGTATGTCCACCTGAAATGTTATCAGTAGGGTGATAAGGGCAGTATAACCATAGATGTCCCATCACTTTAAAAGGGCTAACTGTGACTGCAAGTGCGGCTGGCATAAACAGTAGAGAACTGAGGATAGTGGTGTGGGGGTACTTATCTGTGTGCCTCCCGCTGTTCAATCCATGACAGGGCAGTCTCAGGATCCTCAAAAAAAAAAGTGTGCTCTGTCTTCTCCTTCCACGCGCAGTTGAGCAGGGAATAGCATAGCGTATTTCACGTTTTTTATGCAAAGGCACCTTTTAACTTCAGTGAAGGATTTCCGTCTGCGTAGAACCTCCACTGCAAAATCAGGGAATATGGCAATCATTTTGTTTCCATGGGAAGTATTCCCCTTTTCTCTGCTGAGGCGCAAAATGGCATCTCTGTCCCTGAAGTTGAGAAACTTTGCGATAAGGGTGCGAGGGGGGGTTCCAGGAGAGGGCGGGGGGTTTGCCGGACATGCGGTGTGCTCGTTCGATAACAAACGTGGGGGAGAAGGCCTCTCTTCCATATGTGTCACACAACAGCTTTTCAAGAAATGTAGGGAGTCTCTTCCCTCCTCCCCCTCAGGCATACCAATGAACCGAAGATTACATTTGCGCAGTCTGTTCTCTATGTCATCCTACTTCTGCAGGATCTGGTTCACCTGTAGCTGCATGGCGTCTGTGGAATTCTGGAGGAGGGGAGTAAATCCTCCACGCTGCCGAGGCAAACATCTGCCTCTGTGACTCTCTCCCTCAGCTTCTGAAAGTCTAGCCGCACTAGGGATATATCAACCTTCACCTCCTCTATCTTAGTAGTAAGATTTGTTTGGCAAGCAGTGATGGCCACTTGAAAGGCTGTGATGGCTTCTAGTACCTTGGCAGTGTCTGGTCTCAGGGATGTGTCCTCCGGCGGGTCACCGCCATCTTGGTCTGAGGGGTCCTGTTACAGTTGCCGGTATTTTACCCAGTTTAGCCACTGCATCTGCGCTTTTTTTTGTGGGAGACATGTTCCAGATAGTTTCCCCTATTGCTGCTGTGATCGGTGGGCTTTCAGCGCTGTGTGGGGTGTCAGGATCTGCGATATAGGATGTGTTGCCAGCAGTGCTCAGGTCCCCAGCGTCCTATCTCATGCCGCTCCGTGTCACGCCCCAGCTTAACAATTTTAACCTGAAAATAGATTACAACTAGGACCATTAAACCTTGGTGTCTACTTTTATTCGTTTTTGCATACAGCACAGTTATTATTCATTTTTTGAAGTGGGGCAGTAGGATTTTATCGGTACTGTCCTAGGACAAAAACAACAAGAATTAAAAAATTCATGGCTACTACAGCCCCCATGTATCGGGGTCACTTCTACCTGGGAAGTTACTCCACAGAAGATATTTGTATATAGGCGTTTAACTTGACATGTTTTGAGGTCGCCCTCTTCTTCAGGAAGAAAGCAGAGGGAATAAAACACTGGAAAATTAAATACAAAGAGTATGAGCAATATATATATAGCCTATTCATATCATTGGTAACCAAAGAGGTTTTTTTCAGTATATGCCATAAGGTCTATACACTTTACATTTATTACATAATTTGTTTTTGGTTATGAATGTTGCTTTTTTTACACTCAGGTTAACAGATATAAAGGAAAGGGCTAAGCAGCTCAGTGAAGAAATGGGAAGGCTGGATATGGACTTGGAAGAGCACCAGGGTACCATTTTATTCTAATATTTATTCAGAACGTGTATACACTAGACTGTGGTAAAATAAGTTCTGTTACTTTGTGTATTGGCGTTGCCATGCTAATAAGGAAAGTACTTGACCAACTGACCTCATTAACACACACCCTGCACCTGGCCTTCCCCTTCCAGGCCATTGCTCCTGCCCACTTCTGCAGGTACATGCAGTTATTATCAGTAAGCATTTTTTCCTTGAATACGCAGCCAGTGTCTTTCTCTACTGATCAGTCATTTTGTATCATACCTTCTTCTTTCATAGGCCCTTCATTTGGCAGAGTGTGCAGGAGCTGAGCGATCACATAACCGCCTATGTGGGGCAGAGCTGTAGTATTGAAGAAATATGCCCCTGGAAGTCTGTAAAGCTCACCATACACTATACAATCTGAAGCTTCCCTCCAACCACTTTGCATATATATATATATATATATATATATATATATATATATATATATATATACACACACACACACACACACACACACACACACACACACACACACACACACACACACACACACTGTGAGTCTGTACTTGCCAAATATGCTGCAGAAATCCCCCTCCACTAAGTCTGGCTGCAGCCATTTTAACTGTGGCAGTTGAAGCCGCTGCCTGTTCACTTCCTGGATTTACATAGACAGCCCTGCAGCTTTCACTGGCCCTCTTATGACTCATCTTATGACTCATCCCACCTCCCTTCCTGGCAAACTGTTACAAGAGAGAGAGAGAGCTGTACATGATGTCATAAGCCTAGACTAAATACCAGACAAAGAACAGGAAGTGGGCTGTATAAGATATTTTAATAATAAACACAGGTCACCCAGGACCAGACCGCGCTATAGTGGTACTAACAGCACACGACAAAAACCAACAAACCACTAAAAACGGTGTCGCCACCCCTATACCTCACAGTCCTATAAAGGGTCGTGAGTTGTAACAGATATCAAAAAATACTTATGTATTAAAAAGGGCCCAGGCGCTACCTTCAGTGGCTAAAAAGAGAGATATATGTGCATATATGTGTACATACATAAATATATAGGTACACATACAGCACCACCGACTAGAAAATCCCAATAATTGTTGATGGTAAGACCCTCCAACATCCGCTAGTTGAATGCAGGAGAGTGGAGTAGACAGGCAAATTGGCTAACAAACCATGTAATTTTACCCAGATGGCAAAAAAAATATATATTCGATGCTAGTTAAACTAAAGATAATGCAGACTATATATATCAGACCAATCCCATGAGTGCATGCATAAGCCACTAGGCCCAACTCATGTAGCCAAACGCCCACTGAGCAGGCTAGTCACATCAGAAATATATATAGACCTGAATAAGAATTAATAAAATGAAAATAAAAATAAAGATAAAAATAAATTGTGACTGTGCAAACACATAAATACTAAAAATATATATGAAGTGCTACAATACGCAAAATGCTGAAAACCACAAATGTGCAAAGATGCAAAAGTGTACAAAAGTGCAAATGTTATACAATAATTAATCACATAGAAAACTGATATAATTTATAATTAAATTTATGTATGTACACATATATGCACATATATCTCTCTTTTTAGCCACTGGAGGTAGCGCCTGGGCCCTTTTTAATACATAAGTATTTTTTGAATGTATAAGATATTTACTAGCAGAAAAAAAATGTTTTACTATCCAAAGGTAAAACAACAAGGACAGAAGATTTAATAGATGGAAAGTGGAAAAAATACTGAAGGTTCACTTTAAGGAGATTTATCAGAAATTATACAATCAGATTGTATAGTGTATGTCTGTAGACCGAAAACGAACTAGTCGTGCTCTCAGGGCTATTTATTATTAATGGCACCCCAAATGCAGAAGCAAACACTCATTGTGCCATGTTAAAAAACAAACGACAAACGTGGCAGAACGTGCAAACTCCAACACGCCAAAATATCCTATGAACTACTTTACCGCATGTAGGTCAGCCCATTGAGCACTTACTGACAGTAGTGCCTTTTCACACAGTTTGGGATCCTCAGCTTTCCCAGGATGTTTTGGTAATGTTTAGAAATTTTTAGGACTTAAATTTTAGGATTGTTATACTGTTACACAGTTTTTTTGTTTTGTTTTTTAACACATTTAAAAAACATACATAAAATATAATTGAAAGTCGATACTACCAAAGAAAAGCCTTGTTTGACCCCCCCCCCCCCCCCCCCAAAAAAAACAAGAAAAAACACACAATGGAGGTTATTTACTAAAGGAAAATCCACTTTGCACTGAAAGAGCACTTGGAAGTAAAGTCGCTGTAGATCCGAGGGGGACATGCAAGGAAAAAAAAAAAAAACGCATTTTAGCTTGCACATGATTGGATGATAAAATCAGCAGAGCTTCCACTCATTTCAGATCTACCCCTTAGATTTAGAGCGACTGCACTTCCAAGTGCACTTCCAGTGAAAAGTGGATTTGCCTTTCATAAATAACCCCCAATGTGTTTTACTTCAGTATTATAGTAATACCAAGTTATTGCCCATTATAATATAATAATAACAACCTATTTCCCATAGAACGGGGGAAATGGTTGTGGAGCGTAAATAGTGGATCAAACCCTGGCAGCCTTTAAAATGTGGCCATTTGGATTTGTGTAGAAATTAGCAGAGCTCTGTCAT
Source organism: Lithobates pipiens (assembly GCF_037356315.1). Classification (NCBI taxonomy): domain Eukaryota; kingdom Metazoa; phylum Chordata; class Amphibia; order Anura; family Ranidae; genus Lithobates; species Lithobates pipiens. The sequence continues at coordinate 62,710,864 of NW_027507718.1, read as the reverse complement.
GAGAGAATAAAGACAGATATTATTATGTCTCCACTTGAGATTTTTAGTTTCCTTTCAGTCACGCTGGTGATTTGGCTTTACCTCTTTTTCAGTCACAGGCCTGTAAGTGTAATTCTGACACTTGTCTCTGACCAGGGACAAATACAAAAGTTAAAGCAGAACTAAACCCTTCTATCCTCTACAGCCAAGGAATCTGCCATCTTATCCTCTATTAGTCTATTTGATCTGACTAATGTGGCCGTGCTGTGTGTGAAAGGGGTCTAAATGTAACTATTTTGGTAAAGCGTTAAACCAATGGGTTTACTTCCACTTTAAGGAATTCTGACATACATTCACAGCATGTTCACAGTATGTTCCGTTTCTGATTCAATATGTATTGAAGGCATTTTCAGAAAACACCATTAGTGGCAGCCCCCCACTTGTCTGATGGCAGGGGTACCTTGAGAAGCACCTCTTGCATACACACCATGCAATAATTATAGCAGACATAATTATCTCAGCAGACAGTAATTCTATTCTAATGTCACTCATTGTTGCTTTTATTGCTTTTAACCCACTTTTTCCTTACATTTTCCTTTCATTTGTAATTGTTTTTTTATATCCCTGTCTTTTCTTTGGATTACTATTTAGAAGGTGAGAATCTCTTGCGTTTGTAGAACTATATGATGTTGAGATACCGCCAACTAGAAAACATAGATATGACTTCCGTTTAGAAAGACTTATTTGGCTGTTTACGTATTTTTATCGTTCTTTGTACAGAAAACAAAAAGCAGCGCACGATGAAAATCGCATGAAAATATATTAGTCTTAAGATAAGTAACATGATGAATTTATTACACCAGAGCCAAATATAAAAAGTGGACTTTGATAAAGCGCTGAAGAGTGAAACATATAGTCAAGGCTTCCCCTGAGCCTACGATGTTCCACTGCGGATTACTGACGAGTTCCCGTTGTTTCCAGCTTCCCTTTGATTCCGTGGTAACGCTGATGTCACCCAGTGCGTCCGGCTCCTAGTCTGCCTGCTTGGCTCTTTTGGCTTCCTTCCCCCTTGCGGTTGTCTCTGTCTAGCCTTCGCTCAGCTCAGCTACACCGCTTCCTTATAGGAGCGTCATCCCACTTCCCACGGTAGGACTTGCTGTGCCCATCTGAGGATCCTCCTTACCATTCCTGCATGTGTGTTTGTAGGCTGAGCGCTTTCATCTGGCAGCTACAAGATTTGAGACACCATTCTCCCCGTCATACTGGGATTTTCATACCATCTATTTAGAGTTGTGACAGCCCTCTCCACGGTCCAGCCTGAAGCCGATTGGTTGATGTTAACCCCCTCTCATCCTGACTCAGCAGTAGTATAATTTATTATTTATACCAGTTTCTTATTTAGCTATATGCTTTTATAACTGTTCTTCAACCATCTACAAGTATTTATACTACTATTGACTGTTGCTGCAACTTTTTATATTTGACTCTTAGTGCAAGAAATTCATCATGTTACTCATCTAAAGACTAATACGTTTTCATGCGATTTCCATCGTGCGCTGCTTTTTGTTTTCTGTATCCTGATATCCATTTTTCCAGTGGTTGGTAGCTGCACTGGAACTTAGTTTACTTTATATTTTTCAGGTTGTACATGCCAATGCACATGACTAATAGTTTGTAGCGCTAATAGGAACTGTATATATGTTTGCTATCGTTCTTTGTCCCTTTTTTTATTTTACAGTTTTGGCTTTCTTTTTGCTTAAATATATTTTCAAGCATTAGCTTTCTTAAAATTTCTACTTTCACCAAAGCAGTAAAGCTAGCCATACATGGTTCAGTTTTTTTGGTCAGTCAGGCGGTTTAAGCAAAAAAAAAAGAAAAGCAATTTCCCCCATCCACACACCTCCCCTCTGCACTATTGTATCTTCACAGTGGGGAGATTCACTTCAGAATACACAGATCAATGCTGTAGCCATTGGCTGCATGCCCTAATCATGCAGCTTTTATCTGACAGGGAGGTTAAATGGGAGGGGGTGGGGGGATCAATAAATCGACTTCTGTTCAACTGCAACAGCCACACATGTATCGAAACTGGCTAAATCTCATACCATCTATGGCCACCTTAAGATAAATTCTTTTAAAGCTGGCTATACACTGATCAAAATTTGAGACAATGTGTGGGTTATGCTGTTCAACAGAAGGTGAATTGATTATTTGACTTCGGAAAAATTATCCCTTGATCGCCAGCTGTAGCCAATCAGCGGGTGCTACTGTCAGATTACAATGTCCCAGCAGGTGGGTTCCTCCATCCACCTCATATTTGTGAATGGATGTTTTTTTTTTTTTTCTAGCTAACCCTATATGGCCAAAACCAAAAAATGCTGCACATACACTTTAAAGCAACCCTATCAGGATTTAAAAAGTATCCTTGCAGTAGAAGAGCTCACCTCTCCCCTGGCCCATTTCACCTACTTTCCCTCCATTTTGGTGCTTCAGGCTCCAATTTGACTTTCATCTACATTAATCAATTTTACAATTGCGGTGCAAGGGTAGAGTCCTTACCACTATATCACCATGTTGCTTTAATAGCACAGAGCTGCTGAGGCTAATTTACTAAAGCAGGGGTCTCCAAACTATAGTCCTTCATTTGTTCAGGAACTCCAATTTCCATCATGCCTAATCATATCTCTGAATGTCATAGTTTTACAGTGCCTGATGGGGCATGTAGTTCCGCAACAGCTGGAGGGCCGTAGTCTGGCAATCCCTTTACTAAAGGACTTGAGAATATTTACAAAATATGTTGTGTGAGTGTTCACGTTAAATATCCAATTATGTGCAGCTGAAACAGGTAAACAGGGATTTTCTTTAACCACTTAAGCCCCGGACCATTTTCCAGCTAAAGGACCAAGTCCCTTTTTGTGATTGGGCATTGCGTCGCTTTAAGTGACAATTGCGCGGTTGTGCGACGTGGCTCCTAAACAAATTTGACGTCCTTTTTTCCCACAAATAGAGCTTTCTTTTGGTGGTATTTGATCACCCCTGCGGTTTTTATTTTTTGCACTATAAACAAAAAAAGAGCAACAATTTTGAAAAAAACACATTATTTTTTACATTTTGCTATAATAAATATCCCCCAAAAATATATAAAAAAACATTTTTGTTCCTCAGTTTAGGCCGATACGTATTCTTCTACATATTTTTGGTAAAAAAAATCACAATAAGCGTTTATTGATTAGTTTGCACAAAGGTTATAGCGTCTACAAAATAGGGGATAGTTTTATGGAATTTTTATTAATAATTTTTTTTTACTAGTAATGGCGGCGATTAGTGATTTTTATTGTGACTACGACATTATGGCGGACACGTCGGACAATTTTGACACATTTTTGGGACCATTGGCATTAATACAGCAATCAGTGCAATTAAAAATGTACTGATTACTGTAAAAATATCACTGGCAGGGAGGGGGTTACCACTAGGGGGCAGTGTAGGGGTTAAGTGTGTGCGTGCCTTTTTTTAACTGTAGGGGGGGCGTGGCTTGGCGTCTGATGTCACTGATCGTCTTTCCCTATAACAAGGAACAGGCGATCAGTGACAGCCTCAGTAGGAAGCATGAGGATAGGTTTGTTTACACTTACCTCTCCTCGTTCTTCAGCTCTGTGACCCGATTGTGGGACACCGGCGTCGATCAGGTCCGCGGGTCCCGCGGCCAAGGTCACGGAGCTTAGGACCGGGTCGCGAGCGCGCCGCCGTTCCACGACTGGGCACTTAAAGGGAAATGTACCTGTACGTGCCTGTGCCCAGCCGTGCCATTCTGCCGGCGTACATCGGCATGAGGCGGTCCTTAAGCGGTTAAAGACGGGTTTATTGGTCACCTCATTGGGGTAGATGGAACAAAGGACACTATACAATCTTATTTCACTGCTAGATCTTGTACCGTACGGTGGTTTACTATTTTACTTATAAATTTACGGTTGTTTGTTGTTAATAATGTTAACCATAACATACTTACTGTAACTAAGAATGTTCACACTCTTTGGATTGCTCTTTATAAAGCTAATCCAAATTTTAAAGTTAAAAAAAATATATAAAAATAAAAACTGGATAATTCCCAAATCCCCAAATATTTTAGTAAATCGACCTCAGCAACTCTGTGCTATAAGGCAGCATGGAACCTTAACGGTAAGGACTGTTCCCTTGAAGCACCCTTTGCTCAGGCCCACCAGCAATACTATCTGAAGGCATTTTATAATTGCCTGTTTTAATTGGTTTCCTCCGGGGTTCTCATTTTTTTGAGCTTCTGCCAACATTCTTAGCCCTTGTACACACGGTCGGAGAATCCGTCGGAATGTGTCCTATCGGACTGTGTCATCGGATAATCCGACTGTGTGTGGTATGCATCGGACTGATTCCGTCGGACCCTATTTTCCAACATGTTGGAAATATTTCCCAACTGGGCCGATCGGACATACTCCGATCATGTGTAGAGAATTTTGATCGGACCAAGTGCCACGCATGCTCAGATCAAATTCCTACATCAAAGCTATTGGCTACTAGCCTGAATGTAGTCCCATCGTAACGAAATTACGTCAGCATGTTCTGAAAGATGGGATTTTTTCACCAACTTTGTCCGACTGTGTGTATGCAACAGTTTCGGACAAGATCCGACGGACAAAATCCGACGGATTTGGTTGTGGAAATCTCCGTCCGTGTGTACAGGGGCTTATAGTGTGTTTTGTAAGAGTGTGGTAGAGATACAAGAATATCAGCTCCTTTAGGAAAAGAGGCCGATATAAATGGTCTGTATACTTTTCATGTTCTGTATGTTTTTTGATGGTGCCATATACAGTAAAACAACAAGAGAAAGCTCTTCGCCAGATGACAGTCATTAGCGTTTTAAAAAAAAAATTTGTATTATTATTCTGTTGGGATTAAGGAAAGAGAGGGGAAATGCAGGAATCTTCCTAATTTTTGCATGTCTAGAAGGGAAGCCGGCAAGACATCCTACAGCTGCAAGGAAATCTTTGCTGCGAGTCCCTCTGGAATGTCTTATTGTTTTATTCAATAAATTAAGGAAAGAGGATGCGGATGCAATTCCATTTGGTCAAAGTGCTTTTTCAGCATTTCATTAGCACATGATTTTTCAAGTGAGATATGACAGAATAAGAAAAAAAGCACGCTGGTGAAATGAAATTGGCTGTTAAATACAGATTTTATTGTAAACTATTGTCTCTGTCGAATGCTAATGTTTTTATCCCTATCATAAATAGCTTGTGTGATGTGAGGTCTGTTGAATAGGTCTATGGAGTGTATTAGATCTCCACCACTTAAATGGCAGGCAGCCTATCATTATAATTCATATTCCAAGTTCTTCAGCTGAGAATGTCAGCATTAGCAATTAGCGCAAGCATTGTGAATATAAAATGTTCATCTTTCTTCCCGTGAATACAATTCTGCTGCTCCCAACCTAGGCAGTCTAGATCACATGGCCTATGGCTACCAATCCATAAAAAATGCAGATAGTCTATTGTTTCTTTATGGAATCATTCAAGGCGATAAAAAGCGATATGCTGTATATTGTTTTTTGAGAAGCTGCTTGGAGCTGGTTTACATATATTCAGGAGGCAATACTACTGCCTCCTGAACACCTATGTTGTATCCCAAGGGGGATTTTTACCTTCTCAATAGAGGATTTTACATTGAACTAAAGCATTTCAACTGCCATAGCTGTGTTTGGAATGCAGTTGCTGTACAATCCTATTTATTTCAATGGGTGAGTTTGATCAGATGCTGCAGTGGTGGTGATTGATCGGGGGGGGGGGGGGGGGGTGAGGGGTTGAGGAGCCATAAAAATGCAGATCAACTACCTCTTTTCACCATACCCTGACTGCCCGTAGATACATATATATGGCTGACAACTCCTAGCGCTCACACGGTCGGAGAATCCGTCGGAATGCGTCTTATCGGACCATGTCATCAGATAATCCGACTGTGTGTGGTATGCATCGGACTGATTCTGTCCGAATCTCCGTCGGACCCAATTTTCCAACATGTTGGAAATATTTCCCGACCAACTGGGCCGGTCGGACCTAATCCGATCATGTGTAGCGAATTTTGATCGGACCAAGTGCCACGCATGCTCAGATCAAATTCCTACATCAAAGCTATTGGCTACTAGCCTGAATGTAGTCCCATCGTAACGAAATTACGTCACCGCGTTCTTGGCAACCGCTAAATCAAACAACTTGGCCCGACCGTGTGTATGCAACAGTTTCAGACACAATCCGTCGGACTAAATCCGACAGACAAAATCCGACGGATTTGGTTGGCAAAATCTCCGACCGTGTGTACGTGGGCTAAGACAGACACACTCTTGTAGACTTGCAGTAAAAAAAGAGGATCAGCAAAACGCAAAGGAAGCAGAGCCTACATATGTTTGAACAAATATGGCTGCCGTCATACTATAGATAGTTACAAATAAAAGGTAGCAACTAAGATTGTAACACCTCATCACACATGGACACAGATGTTAATTTTGAAAAAAAAAATTAAAAGCCTAAAGCTGCTCACTTTGGGTCTTATGCGTTTTTAACCCTAATGGACCAGGCCACGTTATACCTTTTGATCTGGCACAAACATCATTACCTATGACACTTAAGCAGGACCATTTTTAAAGCAGGGCAAAAGGGACAGCTGTCCTGGGCCCCATCATTGTTGTGGGGCCCAAAGCAGCTGCCTCATAATTGCCAACTATCCCAGTTTAAATTCCCTTATCCCTTGAAGGTTTAGTCCCGTGCTGTGTCCCGACATCTCAGTGTAAAGTTCTGTTGCTGCCCAGCTCTGCCCTATTGTCATGTACAGATGATTCACCTGCAGACCCTGTGTTTATATGTAAATTACCTGCATTGATATGTAAATAGTGGCAGCATTAATATGTAAATTGTCGCAGACCAAGACATTAATATGTAAATAGAGGCGGCATTAATATTATGTCCCCCTGAGGTCATATCTACCATAAATTCTGCTGAATGCTGCCCACTGAGGAGGTAAAGGGGCATGCTGTAAAGCAGGGATATGTAATTAGCGGACCTCCAGCTGTTGCAAAACTACAATTCCCAGGAGGCATAGCAAGACTCTGACAGCCACAAGCATGACACTCAGAGGCAGAGGCATGATGGGACTTGTAGTTTTGCAACAGCTGGAGGTCCGCTAATTGCATATCCCTGCTGTAAAGTCCTGCCTACAACTGTGGTCATTAAAGCGGAGGTCCACCCTAAAATGGACCTCCGCTCATCGGAATCCCCCCCCCCTCCGGCGCCACAATCGGCACCTTTCAGGGGGGAGGGGGGTGCAGTTACCTGGATAATCCAGGTAACTGCACCCACTTCCGGGCTAGCTCTCTGCGGAACGGGGCGTACGTTCCGCAGCGCCCGCCCCCTTCAGCAAGTGCCCCGCTGCCTGCTGGGAAACACACAGCTCCCAGAGGCACCGGGGACCGTCCGGATTGCGCCGCTCGGCTCGCGCATGCGCAGTAGGGAACCGGGAAATGAAGCCGAAAGGCTCCATTTCCTGATTCCCATACCCAAGATGGCGGCGGGACCCGGCAGCCGAGCAAGCGATCGGCTTCGGGTGCCGACATCGCGGGCGCGCTGGACAGGTAAGTGTCACTATTTAAAAGTCAGCAGCTGCAGTATTTGTAGCTGCTGGCTTTTAAAAAAAAAAAAAAAAAACGCGGAGTCCCGGTGGACTCCCGCTTTAAGGTCATTAACATCAGCCTGTTCTGCAAAAGGTAAGCAAATTGGAGGTGGAACCCTTCTTCAAAAGAATGTGGTGCCACAGCACCCTGAATTTTGGTGCATGTGAATATGCACATCTCAGCCGATGCATGAGGGTGTCATTAACAAATTAATGGCACTTCTGTGCATCTGCTAAAAGGCAGTAGGTTTCTGTGGTGTCAGGAAAGTGAGTATTCTTGAAGCACACAAATGTTAGCGCAAGCTAAATGTCTCTGTTACATTGGTGGTCAGTGTAAATCTTCTCATTACATTGAGGCTTAATGTACAATCCTTTCATTCACGCTAGTGGCCAGTGTGAATGTCCCCCTTATATTGGTGGTCAGTTTAAATCCCCGTTTACATTGGTGATTACTATGAATGGTCCTATTACATTAGTAGTCTGTGTAAATCCCCATTACATTGGTGGCCAGTGTAGAAACTCCTCTTTATATTGGTAATCGCTAAAAAAAATCAAAACTTGCATCTGTAGTCAGTTTCAAATCTTTGCTTACATTGGTGGTCCTTTGTAGAAGCCCCCTTTAAATTTGTGGTGAGTGTAAATCCCCCTTGCATTGGTGGCCAGTGTATAAATCCCCCTTTGTTGGCAGTTGATGTGAAATCCCCCATTACATTGGTTGTCGGTGTAAATTCTTCATAACATTGGTGATCAGTGTACATTTCCCTTTACATTGATGGTAAGTGCAGAATTGCCCTTACACTGGTGGTCAGTGTAAATCCCTCTTTACATTGTTGGTCAGTGTAAATACCCCCTAACATTTGTGATCGGTGTAGACGTGTCACCTTACATTGGTGATCAGGACAAATCTCCTCGACAATGGTCGTCAGTGTAAATGCCCCCTTACATGGAGGTCATTATATATTTCCCCTTACACTGGTGATTGGTGTAAATGCTCTTTTTACATAAGTGTCAGTGTAGAGATCCCTCTTTTCTATTGGTGAGTGGTGTAATATCCCCTGTTACATGGTGGTCGGTGCAAATTCCCCCTCCATTACATTGGTACTATCCCCCACTGTATACTTGCCAAAGATTTCCAGCTTTGCTCTACATGATTCAGAATTTGTCACAGTGTACTGCCTTCTAACTAATACCATACTCCCACCACTGCCACTGATCCCATCAACCCCCCAGCATTGCCACTGAGACCCACCCCCACCCTCCCCAGCATTGCCACTGATCCCAGGAGTCCTACAATTCTTAGGAGTTTTCTGTCGATTGATGGGTCCCCTCCCACCTCCCCAGGCCATGATGTGCAGGCAGTGAGGAGATGATGTGCTGTAACCTTTAGCAACCAATCAGTGAGCAGTAATGCTGTAACTAACCTCTTGCAACCAATCATTGAGCGGTAAGGATATGCAGTAACCTCTAGAAACCAATCAGTAAGCAGCAATAATGTGCAGTAACCTCTCGCAACCAGCTTTTAATTTCTTATATAATCCAATTTGCTTCTTAATGATAGGTGGTCCTGTCTGTGTTTTATAAAAACAAAATGTAGTTTATACCTGATTTAAGAGCGCTGCTCAGTGCTCACCTGACCGGCCGACTCTCTCCTTCACTCATCCTGACCGACATCAGTGGGGAATCTCGGCCCCACCCACTGCAGCTGTGAGATGGGGAGAGGAGAGAGCCGACCGGTAACATGAGCGCTGAGTGGCGCTCTGAAATCAAGTATAAACAGCATTTTTTTTTTTTTAAAACACAGAGACAGGAGCACCTATAATTAGGAGACAAAGAAGATTATATGAAGATATCAGGGTTGGTTAACAAACACTTCAATTTTTGATTTACATGGATGCCCAATAACAGCTTTACTTTTTATGTTTTAGGAGAGAAGAAGCAAAAGTACAAAGAGCTGAAGAAAAAAGAGGAAAGCTTGGACAGTAAGTGACATTCCAGTTATATCTTCCCAATACTAACCCTTTAATGCAACATCGCAGAAGAACAGTGCTCACAACAATGTCATTACATCAACATTGGCAGGCTGCTTTTCACTTGGCATCTAAACTGTCTCTGCATATAAATTCTATTAATTTTGTTCCTTACAAAGGAGTTAGCGGGCTTTCACACTGCAGCGCCATGCCGTTAGCGCTAAGTGCCTCTCCTTTTTGTGGAACTTTAGCGGTGTTTTAGCGGCACCTTTTCGGCCGTTAGTGGGATGGTTTTTACCTTAATAAAAGGGCGCACAGAATGGGAGGCAGCTTTCAGGTGCTAAAATGCTTGAAAACTGCCTCAGTCTGAAAGGAGTCTTAATTAGCCCCAAACTCATTGGAGGAAAGTGTTTCCAGAAGATGAATGCCAACTTGAGATTGTTTGCTTTGGGCAATGCAGATGTTTTGTCCAGTGTACTGCTTGTTTTAAACAAGTCCCGAGGTATACGTATACTTCTCGTTCTAGAACATCTATATTTCTATTAGCTTAATGAGAAGTCATTATCATCAGAAGTCATCAGCTTGCAAATGAATTTACCTTTTCAGCAAATTAGAATATCACGTGACCTCTAATAGCCTGTAGTGTTGGCTTGTGTACTAGGCTGAAGCTTTCATATTAGCCTGGGGGTTATTATTTCACAACTGCCCTTTCAAGAATCAGGTGACCAGTTTTAAGGAACATCTACAAAATGAAAGAAAAATTGAACACTTTTAAAACATCTGTTTTCACAGTAAAACTATCAACATTATAGAATCAGATGCTTAGTGCTGATTACCTTTCTTTTCTATGCAGCAAGCTTAAAGAGGATCATCATCCTGTAAACCAAAATGTAAAATAGTCAGCAGCTACAAATACTGTAGCTGCTGAATAAAAAAAAAAAAACACACTTTTACCCGTCCAAGGATCCATCAATGTCCTCACTTGACCTGGCCCTTTGCCAGTCTCTGCCTCTTGGGGGGGATTTCCATGGCAATCTGATTGGAAGTGGGAGTGGGCACCTGTTGAAAATCAGGTACCCCCTCAAAAAAAGACATTCCAAATATGGCAGGGAGAAAAAAAAGCAAAACGTTCCCTTTTGGGTGAAGTTCTGCTGTATACATAAATTCTCTTGACATACAAGTGTTCCTTTTAGGAATAGGGGAGGAAGCATTCTCAATGCTGGCTTACCTGGGGAATAGATCAAGATCAAGGTCAAGATTGTCTAATCTTTCAGGTTGTTTTTTCCCTAAAATCTGTCAGCAGCAGAGTGGGAGTAGATGCTCATATACATGCATTTGTGTCTCCATCCTGCTGAAAACAACTTGATCAGTATGAAATATATTCTATATATATATATATATATATATATATATATATATATATATATATATATATATATATATATATATATATATATATATATATATATATATATACACTTGCGCTGATGGTGTACACAATATCATGAAGTGAAAAAACGTATAGTAACAAATGCAGCTGCTGTACACAAGGTGCTAATCCCTTGAACAAATATATACAATACAGCGCTAGCAAACACAATATAAGTGAAAATAAAAACAATTGATTAATAATAACCATAAAAGTCCATATAAATATAATTATATAAAATATATACTTTTCCTGAAGTGACCCCTAGATTGAAAAGCTGGTGGTCCATTTGATCCGGTGAGTGGTGACACAGGAGGGGGTGTTGTGGTACACCTTGAAAATTCTGAAGCACTTTGCACTTTTTGGATTGGAGCACTTTAGTCACTTTATATGGACTTTTATGGTTATTATTAATCAGTTGTTTTTATTTTCACTTATATCGTTTGCTAGCGCTGTATTGTATATATTTGAACTTGATCCGTATACTGTGCAAATGTTACTAGCAAGTTGCATTGTTGTTCTCCTACTGCACATTGAACAAAGAGGTTGATATGTAAATTGTGAAAGGTTCTGTTTAATTGTCATCATCCTTATTCATGAAAGTGTAAACTACACCTGTCATCAGAGAACTATATAGGCTGCTATTGCTGAGCTTTTTGAGAAGACTGGTCCATGCCGCAAGTCCGAAAAACAGAAAGTTTATTCATAAAGAGAAATCACAATAGTAACAGCAGTGTACGAACCTCTTTACACGTTTCACACTGAAAGTCTTCTTCATAAGGCTTATGACTAAGTACCTTTATGATTAGCAGGTTATACAGTACATTGCCATTATTTACAACATGCTTGTTCCTGGAATCAAAAGTAATGAAGCCAGACCGAGCCAGGCGACACAGTTTTTTATAAGGACAGCAGCAGCGACAGCCCCTGTTCTTCTCTCATGATAGCACTTTTTTAAGAAACAGTGTTTGCCATAAGCACCCTATTAAATTCAGCCATTGCCACACATTCATCAAAGTTATTTTCATAGGAACTCTGTGTAGCCTGAAAGTATCCAATAGGATTCCAATCCACACACCGAATTTTCTGCTTCATCGTAACAAGCACCCAGCAGCTCTGTACCTGTTGCAATCTTCCTAAGGTGGTCAGATCTGGCCTGCTATCTAATGAAAGATATTCTGAACTGTAGCTTGGTCCTACTGTAGCTGTACACCTGTCCTCAATAAGTAGTGTTCAAACCGAGAGCAGGGCAATCAATAATTACTCGATCATAGTTATCTGTATCTTCACCTGGTAGGTTGCATTTGAGAACCTCAGACCTATTTTACTCATTACTACATACAAGATTATTTTATGCATTTGTCTCCTGGCTTTTCCTTAATATTTGCTACTTCTTCCCTTGGACTGTTTTTGGGTTACAATTTCCAGCAATGATCTCCAACCTGCCCTAGTTTGGTTTCAGCTTTTTGCTTTGCTACTTTAGTTTGGTTCTGCCTAAAGTGTCAGGTGTCATCCTAAGCAATCCCATGGGGTCCCTCTATAGCAGTGATGGCAAACCTTGGCACCCCAGATGTTTTTGAACTACATTTCCCATGATGCTCATGCACTCTGCAGTGTAGTTGAGCATCATGGGAAACGTAGTTCCAAAACATCTGGGGTGCCAAGGTTCATCATCACTGCCCTATAGTCTCTCGCTACAGCACAATATGCATTAGATCTGCAGCTTTGAACAATACCAGACAGTGTAAAAGCTTTCTGTTGCCTAATTTTGCCACATTAAGATTGAATGGTTAAATATCATGGTTTGCTATGGAATAGTGCAGAGTTCTTATGAGAAAAACCTTGGCAGGCAAGTCCCTGTTTCTCTTTCTTGTCTAAGTTTATTTTTCATCTGCAGGATGCATTTGTAACTTAAGAATTTATTGAAAAATAGGAAAAAGCTAGGTGCCAGCATTTTAAATGTACAGCAAAAAGTTTTTATTGTCTGTAGCTCAGTTTTACTAGTGCATACATTTTTCATCGCTACACTGCATTGTGTTTTTCTGTTTTGTTCCTATGTGTACAATTTATTTTATTTTAAATAGGAAATTCACTTTTGAAAATAAAAGTACTATGTCAAAATTTGTCTTGCACACAATGCACTTGTTTACCTATATGGCTTCCGCTGAGAGTTGGAATTTCTTTTAAAGGAAGAAATAGCTTGGCAGGAAATTTAAGTTTCTTTGTTTCCTGAAATTTTCTACATCCACAATCCAATATTTATATGGTCCTTAAACAAATAAAATTGCATCTCCAAGGGGTTTTAACATTGTCCAGTAAAGCAAAGAATTCTATAAACAAATTTCCATGCTAGAATTTTTTAATAAATTAAAATAAAATATATTGCTGCATTATTAATATAATCATTTTTCATAGCTGACCATTATATGTGTTAGGAAAACAAAACAATTCTCGTTTTGGGAGAAGAACCTCTTAAAATAAGTTGTACCAAAAAGGAAGAATATAGAGCTGTGAGCTTCTCCATGGGCAAGTATTATTGATCAGATGGCTTAGGGCACATGGAGATAATCAAACACCTAATACTCTAAAATTGGCCGTAGACATTGGTGTATATCCAGAAATGAATGACTTATTTGCCCATGTCACTTTGCCTAAACAGAAACGCAGTGCAAAGTTTGGTAGGGGTAGTAAAGGAAGAGTGCTGGGCAACAGTACTAGCAATGGGAAAATAAGGTAAATAACCTGCCTGATTACTTTTTGTTTTCTTTTTTACAATTTTTTTGGTCAAAAAGACAAGACCCACAGGGTCAACAAAATGAAGATACCGAGTCATATTATAATCTATGAGTGTAGATGGTAATACACAACACAACAGTTTGTAATAATACAGAAGAGGTGTGCTCATTGACAGGGATTAGATGTATCTCTAGGATTATGTGACACGACAAACCGTCTAAGTGTATAGGTGCCCTAGGTATATTATGTATTCCACCTCCTATGATAGCATTTCTGTATACGTGATGATAAAATTAAGTGTTATTCCATGAATCTTGTACAGTTTTCTTGTTACTAAAAAACTATGAAAACAGGTAGATATAGCTATAGACAGCAAGCAAAGTAAGATGGAAAGAGGGAGAGAAAAGGAGTAGTGGGGTGAGAAGAACAATGGGACAAGTAGAGGCTGTAAGGCCAGAGTGGACAGGGCAAGGATGGGGTGGGACCCTGGTTGGCTCAGGGAGGATCGTATTGCCAGGACTTGCAGACATGTCTGAGCTGTCAGGGAGCCGGAAGAGCAACACCCTCTGGGAAGAGAATGAACTGATTCTATAGCGCTCTTGTCTTGGAGTATTTTTCATGTTGGTGTCGTGCAGTAAGAACTAGGTCTTCCAGCTTGTTAATATCTTTCACCTTCCGGAGCAAACTGGCTATAGTCGTGGGGATTGCTTCTTCCAATTAAGTGGTATACACGATTTGGCGCCATGCAATAGGTGACGCACAATGGATCTTTTTTATAACTTAGCCGAGATGGTGGAGACGTAGTAAGAAGAAGACCGGGTCACCCGGAACAGTGTATTATGTGAATTTCTGGATGGTAGTTTGGACTGTGGACTAGAAGTGGGATAGTTTCGGGCAGGACCAGAATACATGCAGTAGTGGTTTCCTGTCCCCTTGACATCTCTAGCAGAGTGCGGATGTGTCTGGATAGTATTTCTGTAGTACGTGGGGGTAAGATACCACCTGGTCAAGAGCTTGTAATTGGTCTTCTGTACTGTACAGATGGAAGATTTTAAAGTCCACATAAGGATGTGTTGGACTTGGGTGAAGGTGAATGTGCAGCCCAGATTTTTTTCCCATTTACCTATGAAAGGGAGGGTCAGTTGTTCTATTGGGGAGGCCAAGATGTCATGGATAGAACCCGTGGAAGGGTACCATCTGTCGAGCAATGTTCCTCAAATGACGTTAAAGGTTGGCCAAAGCGTTGCGGGTTTGGTATGGATGTGAGGTAGTGTTGTAATTGGAGGGCACTCCAGAAAGGAAACTTGAATTTTCTGGACCGCCATTTTTGTAAATATTTTATTACATCTTTTCATGTGACAATACTGGAGAAATGACACTTTGCTACAATGTAAAGTAGTGTGTACAGCTTGTATAACCGTGTAAATTCGCTGTTCCTTCAAAATAACTCAACACACAGCCATTAATGTCTAAACCGCTGGCAACAAAAGTGAAGGCACCCATGTGAAAGGGGCCTTAAAATATTTGAAGGGCAATTGTTTAACCACTTCAATACAGGGCACTTTCGCATCTTCCTGCCCAAGCCAATTTTTAGCTTTCAGTGCTGTCACTTTTTAAATGACAATTGCGTGGTCATGCTACACTGTGCCCAAAATAAAATAGAGATTTATTTTGGTGGTATTTGATCACCTCTGCATTTTTTGTTTGTTTTGTTTTGCTAAACTAAATTTTTGAAAAAATATAATTTTTTCCTCTGTCAATGTTTTCTTTGTTCTTGTTATAAAATTTTGTAAATAAATACGTTTTCTCCTTCACTTATGGGCACTGATAAGCTGCATTGATGAGATGGCACTGATAGGTGGCATTGATAGGCTGCACTGATGGGTGACACTGATGAGCACTGAAAGGCTGCACAGATGGGTACTTAAGGGTGGCAATGATATACGTTACTGCTGGGCACTGATAGGCGGCACTGATGGGCACTGATCACTGGCACTGATATATTTCATTGATAGGCATCACTGATGACGCTGGCAGGCATTTTTTTATTGGCAGCTGCCTGGGCACTGATCGTCATTTCCCTGGTGGTCTAGGGTGGCATATCTGGTGGCCCCCAGTGTGCTGGCCATCTCTGGTGGTCATGGCAGCATCCTGGAGGTCAAACAATCAGCACAGACCCCTGCCTGTCAGGAGAGCAGCCGATCGGCTCTCCTCTACTCACGTCTGTCAGATGCGAGTGAGGAAAAACCAATCAATGACTCTTCCTGTTTACATTGTGATCAGCCATGATTGGACATGGCTGATCACGTGGTAAAGAGTCTCTGTCAGAAACTCGTTACCTAGATCGGCGTTGTGGTGAGTCAGACTGACATGCTGCAACAATGATCACCATAAGCAGCGGCTTGATATCCTGTGGACGTCAGCATATTGTAACCACTTTGCCGACGACATTTTGCTATATGGTGGATGGCAAGTGGTTAAGAATGGACAAGTTGCAATACTTGAGGTAAAGGTTTATAGGATTAAAGGTTTCTGATGTTACTACAGTAAGCCATCTGAATCAGGGTTCCTTTGTAAAGCAGCTTTACCTTTTTTTATTTACCCTTCCTGTCTCTATGGTCAGTTCATCCAGAACTGATATTTCACTTGACAATTTCTTACATCTCCCAAGGGCTTTTTGATTAGCTCTGTGCTTGAATTCCTCAGTCTACCCACCTGCTGTGGCCATTATGAGATTCCAGTTTTTATTTTTCAGATTAGAGGGTATGCAACAGGATGAGCTGAAATACACAAAGATGGACAAAAATAGAGCTGAAAGCTATGGAATGGACATCTCACTGAAAATAATGTTTATTGTACAAAACATTTTAAGTTTATTTATAAAACTGAAGTAAAGGCTTTTCGTTATAGTGCATCCTAGGACACAGGGTGCTTTATATCCATTGCAATAGGGTTAAACTGCTACCTTCAGGTGATTGGATAATAGCAAAAAATGACATATATGTAAGGATTGAACAAGTCAAAAAATTGATGGACTTTGTGGGCACATAATGAGTGGGAGAATCAGTAAAAAGGTATAAATTTTATTACAGCATAATTAAAAACAAACGTACAAAAACAACACCCTGTATAGACAGTTACCAGTTACCCAATAATGCAGTTACAGAAGGCTGGATCTAAGGTACAAAGATTAATTTGGTTATATATCAAAGTGGGAAAAAGATTTTGGACCCAGTAATGCCTCCAAAAACTTGCTCGTCGACACGTTTCACTAAAATATTAACTTCCACAGGGCAGATACTGAGTATATTTAAAAACAGAAAAGTACATGTGTAAGTATTTAATGTAGTATATATCCATGTAGGTATATCTATAATTATTACAGCATTTCTGCAGGAGGAGTACATACATGTACTCAAAGATCAATTACATATAGACATAACAACCTATATGCTTGCCTGGTGAACTTGGGGCTCAGGGTATGGGAAAACCTCATCAAACGAATGAGACAACCGGAAAGATGAAAATCCAAATTTCATATGTATGTGTGTAGTACTGAAATACACGCATATCATGTTGTCTATGGTAGATACCACTAAATAAAACAGAAACATATGCATTATGGACTAGAATGCTTATATATATTGAATTGAAATAAAGATCCCCAAATCAAAATGCAAATTTATACTAGAATAGCTCTCACCTGATGTATAACAGTCATATAGATGGAGGATGTAAAAATATATTATAAATCACACACAGAGGTAAGTGGTTACTGATTCCCACTATGAATGTTGCCAACGCAAGTATCTAAAAGTGTACAAAATCTGTAATTGGGTATTAGCCCTATTAAGCAGGGTATATATAATGAAGCAGAATGAAGGAGAAATATAAAAAGTATATATGAGTGGTACTTGCCAATAGTACCAAAAAATGGCCCATAAGTACAGAACCAATGTATCAAATGGATGAATCAAAATCCCCTCAGGTATAGACTGATGGCATGTCTAAGCCCTTGTACACACGGTCGGACATTCCGACGGAAAATGTCCGATCGGACCGTGTTGTCGGATAATCCGACTGTGTGTGGGCTCCATCGGACTGTTTCCGTCGGAATATCCGACGGACAAAGTTTTAGAGCTGGGCTATAAAACTATCCGACAACGTGATCCGATTGGACCTTGTCCGATTGTGTGTAGAGAATTCCGATCGGACAAAGTGGCACGCATGCTCAGATCAAATTCCTAGACCAAAGCTATTGGCTACTAGCCTGAGCGTAGTCCCGTCGTAACGAAATAACGTCATCACGTTACGTACGATCGGATTTTCCGACAACTTTGTCTGACCGTGTGTATGCAACACAAGTTTTGGACAAAATCCGTTGGACAAAATCCGACGGATTTTGTTGTCGGAATGTCCGACCGTGTGTACAAGGGCTTAGAGAGGGGGTATAACAACCTATTAAGTATTTTGCATATATATAAGTGCAGGCACAAAATGACAAGAAAAGGACAGAGAGAGGACATGAGGACCACCTGGGTATGTAAATATTGCACTTATCCCATAAGGGGAGACCTTTTGTTAGGGCTCAGACCAAAAGTTGCCGCATAAGCATGGGAAAATGTGCCCCTATAACAAAAGCAATTATATGGATGGAGTAAATATGCAATCAGCAAAAGATGTCATAGAATAGTTTACTAGAGTGGCTATCAAAAATACGGCTTACCCTTCGACACTGCACCAGTTTGTACAGCTTCCCTCTTTGTGTGTGGCCCAAACCCATATGCATTCCTTCTTCTAAAGGGGCATGAGAATAACCAGAGGGACGTTGTGGCACGAATATGGTGCCAAAAGGCCAAGTCACATGACATATGGCATTGTCACGTGATCATGATCATGTGACCAGATACGTCCCCTCTTATGATAGGGCATAGGGATAAACAGAGGGTGTGGCAGCACGAATATGGCACCAAAAGAGGCCCGGTCACGTGACGCATAACATCACTACATGATCTTAGTCATGTGAGCATGGTCATGTGACCGCAAACACATCTTAAATGATTATATACGTCTGATGGGTAGACAAACTACAGGAAGTGGGAAGGTGCGCAGGGTGGTGTAATCATATCTTTCCATATGGGGACACCTATCAGACAAGACTACACCCGTAAACGAGTGGGCGCATAGATAGAGCCATTCATGGTAGGTCACATGACTATTGCGTACATATACCCCCGCATCAGCGCATTCACATGACGCAGGAGTTGTGATTATGATTTAAAAAGAGTAAACACAGTTGATTGTTAATAAATGGCTCCAGCCTAACACTAACCATGAGTGAAAGAAAAGTTTTTTGTGTTCTTAATATTAATATTCTGTGAAAATGGCCAAGAAATCATAAATTCTGCCAGGGTATGTAAACTTATGAGCACAACTGTAGCAGCAGTAGTGTTTAGGGGTGGTACAGAAATCAGTGTTATATGGAGGTGAAGCCTAATGAGAGCCACCATCTTGGAGAGCATATGCATTGCACAGCCAGAGACAGGCGCTTTCCTCAGCTGTCAACAGCTTTTCACCCAGAGCCGAAGGTGGGGGACTCTGGGTGTGGATCTTTTGGCATCCAGGTTCAATGCAAATTTCCAAATACTAACAACATAGAAAGCCATTCACAAATCTGCCCCAAGCTACAGCACTAATTTTGTCTCAAAATATCACCCAAACCATCCTCTCTAAGCCCTTGTACACACGGTCGGAGATTCCGACGGAATGTGTCCAATCGGAGCATTTTGTCAGATATTCCGACTGTGTGTGGTCTGCATCGGACTGTTTCCGTCGGAATATCCGTCGGACCAACTTTTCCAACTTGCCGGAAATCTTTTCTGACAAAATGCTCCGATCGGACATACTCCGATCATGTGTAGAGAATTCCGATCGGACAAAGTGCCACGCATGCTCAGATCAAATTCCTGCACCAAAGCTATTGGCTACTAGCGTGAATGTAGTCCCATCGTAATGAAATAACGTAATCACGTCGGATTTTCCGACAACTTTGTCCGACCGTGTGTATGCAACAGTTTCGGACAAAATCCGACGGATTTGGTTGTCGGAATCTCCGACCGTGTGTACAAGGGCAAACTCTCTGTTCTCCTCCTCCCTTGCTCATCTGCAGGACTTATGCAGAGCTTCTCCCATCCTTTAGAACTATCTTATTCAATCTGGTCGGCTATCTCCTACTCTGTCCACCTTTAGACAATCCCTAAAATGCTCATTGCATCATGGAAGCCTATCCTGCTTCAACCTAACAACTGAAGTTTTAATTCTTCCATTAGCTCATATCTCACAGTTTTTACTTTTTGTATGACTTGTACCACCCTATTATATTGTAAGAACGTATGAACCCGGCCCTCTTAACCTTCTTGTATTGTGAGTGTACTGTACTCCATTTATATTGTAAAGCACTATGCAATCTGTTGATGATATATAACTCCTGTATAATAATAATGTGATGCTGGACAGGTTTGTATCCAGGACCAAGGATCCGTAAGCCTTCACAGTAGATGCTCTGGTGTCACCATAATATAATTTCTTCCTAATGTATGCCCTTCTGCCGTTACAGCTTCTACCTTGTCTGCATCACAGGATTTGGATGGAAGGCAATCTGGTAATCCTGATCACCCCAGCTTGGGCCAATAGAATTTGGCACTCCGCGATCGTAAACCTTTTAGTGGGTGAACCTTGAACCCTGCCGGATCGACCCATCCTCCTGTGTTTCAGGGTCTGACATTCCTTCTTTACAGTCCCTGGGTTTAATGGCATAGCTGTTGAAGCTAGGATCTTGAGAGACAGGGGGTATCAGATTTGGTTATTCCTTCCTTTCTGAATGCTAGGAAGGTGACTTCACTGAAGATTTAGCATTGGGCTTAGATGTCTTATTTTGGCTGGTGTGACCCTTGGGGGCTTTATTCATTTATGCATTCTGGCATTTCTCCAGTCTGGAATTGACCAGGGCCGGGCGTTAAGTACAATCAAGATTCACATTTCGACCTTTCTGGTCCTTTTTCAGAGACCTACTGGTTTGTGTTCCTTGGTGCATACCTTTTGTACAAGATGTCACAAATATTCAGTACTCTGTTGACCCCATGGGATCCTAGCTTGGAACTTTTTGTTTTACAGAAATCTCGGTTTCAACCCATGCAGGATATTTCCCTTATGCTTCATTTACACTGTCAATTTCATGCTGCAGCTCTCATTGGCTAGGTGTGCCCGCTAGGTGTGAATGTAGCCTTAATCCACTTGACATGGAAAGTTGTTTTTATGGTTACCAATATTTCAGCTCGCAGAGTTCCTGAAGTGGCTGCATTTGCGTGTAAGGAACCTTATTCCTGGTGATTAATCGTGATAAGTTGGTTTTGTGGCCTCAGGTGTCATTTCTACTTAAAGTGTTTTCCTTATTGCATCTTAACAAGGATATTATGTTGCCTTCTTTCTGCCCTAAGCCTCAGATGCCAGGGAATACAATGCTCTTCGTGCATTGGATGTGATTCTGTAGCCAAGGTTTACCTGGAGGCAACTGCTGTAATTCATCAGTCGGATTCCCTCTGTACTATCTAAAGGGGCACAGAAGGATCACGCAGCTTTGAAATCTACCATTTCTCATTGGATTCATCAGCTTATCTCTCAAGCTTATGGTCTAAATGGCAAAGTGATGCTGTTCTCAATGACAGCTCATTCTACCAGGAAGGTTGGTGTATTCTGGGCTGCACAGCGTCGAGCTTCAGTAGCTCAGGTTTGCAAGGCTGCTACCTGGTGCTCAGTTCATACTTTTGCAAAGTTTCACCTGATGGACATCCGGCCTCTGGGGATGCAACCTTTGGTTGTGCGCCATTGCAGGCTGCTACATGAAATTCTTACCTGTTCTTGTTTGGTTGTTTGGGGTTTGTTGGCTTGTTGCCGTGTTGCCCTTGCCTCATATTCCGTGCTTTGGGACAGCTCTATTGTAATGGATATGAAGATACCTTGTGTCCACAATAAAGAAAATGCGATTTTTGGTTTACCTGCAAAATCCTTTTCTTGGTGTACATCACAGGACACAGGGATCCCACCCCTCATCCTTTACTGTTTCATGGCTTTCTACAAAACTGAAGCTATGCCTAGCTGGAACGGGTAATGTTTACGTAGGGATATCATGTCTTTTTTTTTTGGCAGTGTCCAGTCACCTGAAGGTGGCAGCTGAATTCTATAGTAATCAATATGAAAATACACTGTGTCCTGTGATGTACTCCAGGAAAATGAGTTTAAAGGTAAATTACAAACTCAATTACATTTTTTTTTTTCGATCTGTATTTTTTTTATAGAAACCCACAGATGTGCATCAGTCAGAGTTTTTGATCTGCTTGTAAAAACTGCAACAGAATGCAGTGTAACAATATTATTCATTGTATTTTTTATGAATGAAGTGCATTACAGCTGTCTACACTGTTCACCCACACAGGAGCCGCTATTTGCACTCCTGTAATGCAGGCTGGGATGGAAAGCTGGGTCCTGTACTGTTACTAAGTACTAATAATAAAGCTATATATAGGGTAGGATTTAAAGCAGCTAGACTTACTTTGTTTTTTTAGCATTCCTCACAGGGTCTATAATTTTTATTTCAGACTTTTTTGCCACTTTTGAAGAAAATAAGAATCAGGAGATGGAACGGAAATCGGAGATAGAAGCAACCATTGTCACGCTGCTGGAACACTCAAGCAGGGTGAGGTTGTTTTCAGAAGCAATTATTTCCTTTGTTATAGGGCATTAAGAATGTAGTGTACTAAGGCACTTACTTTGAATAGTGGATATGTTTGGGGTTTTCTTAGTTTTTGCCATGATACTTTTGTTTCTAGTTGATGCTTTATTAATGTTGCCATTACTTTACTTTCACACAGAATATAAATAGGATGAAACAAATTTCTTCTGTCACTGCTCAAGAACTTAAAATTATGCAAGAAGATCTTAGTTTTAAGGAAACTGAAATGCACAAATCGCAGAGCACATCAAAGAATTTGACAACTGGTAAGAATAATCCATTTGAACATTACAATGATGTGTTGCTTGTTTTTACTATGCAGTTTATGAGACTTAAAACGCTATCGCTAAAAAATGAAAAAAAGAGAGAAATAGACTGGACATTTTTTTTTTTTTGCGTGGGGCAGATGTTATAGTCTGCATACCCTGCTTTTTGATTTGCAAGGCACCCCAGCAGTTTTAGGTTTGAACTTCTCCTAAGATAAACACCTTAACACCTTGAATATAAGACATTACTGGTAATACATTAGTGATTACTGCATCTTAGAGCTATTTATAGCTGTAGAAGATAAAGATATAACAGATGTATACTTACATAATTATTCCTATTTACGTGATTACATATAGTACTGTGATAGAAAAGGTTGTGTTTTCCAAATGCTAGCCATATAAAAAAAATACATATATAATATTAATCACACAACAGAACATGAACAGCAACTCTGATGATAAGGGACTGTTTATTGCTGTTTTAATGGAACAATCCTAAAAAGATGTAGCATTTTAAGGACTATTTTTTGTAATTCGGGCTTATCAAAGTAGCCATTATAAAAACAAAATATACACTATATGATAATGGCAATTAAAGTGTATATAGACCCCGAAACAAAAATATAATATATTACAGCTTACCAGTCCTTACATTTAGTAATTGCATTTGTTTTGCTTTATTTTCACCTGTTATCTTGCAAATAACAAACTTTGTTTCTTTGTGGTTACACTCATTTATTTGTATCTGTGGAAGGAGCTATGTGTGTCACACAGACTGGACTTCAAACATGTCTGCCTTTGTTCATCTTGGTTACACGATGAACTGATGGGACTAGCAGTCGACACAAAAAAGATTTGGTTATTTGTGTTTTCTTTTAATGTGTATCTTCCACTGGCTACTTGCACATTTGAGCGTTTAGACCAGGGATATGCTATCAGCGGACCTCCAGCTGTTGCACAACTACAAGTCCCATGAGGCATAGCAAGACTCTGACAGCCACAAGCATGACACTCAGAGGCAGAGGCCTGATGGGACTTGTAGTTTTGTAACAGCTGGAGGTCCACAAATTGCATA
Organism: Lithobates pipiens; assembly: GCF_037356315.1. Lineage (NCBI taxonomy): Eukaryota > Metazoa > Chordata > Amphibia > Anura > Ranidae > Lithobates > Lithobates pipiens. Next base: position 62,686,929 of record NW_027507718.1, on the reverse strand, counting down.
TCCCTGGTTTAGACCATGTGCATCCAATTCTGTCAATTTTGATGCAGCATCAATCCCCGCTGCCTGCAGCCTGTCAAAGTCTATGGCAGGCTGAAATATGCTGCGGTTTGACAGCACTAAACGCTGTACCAAGCTGTACTCGTGTTTAGGTCCCTATGTGTTCAGGGACAAATGCCTGGAATGCGAGTACCATGTCCAGCAGCCTGTTATAGACAGGTTGTAAGCAGCAGGGCTAAATGCTGCACCTGTACCTCCCTGGTGTACTGTAATGCCAGGATTGGACACAAAGTGTCTAGATGCCCTGTGTGCAAGTTTCCATAAAAGAGCTTTTTCACTCCTGTTTCTTTCCCCATCCCTCTTACACAATAGTAGAACATTTCAGCATTTTTTGGAAACCTTTAGTACCTTTTTTGTGCTGCAGCCCAACACCCCCTGCTTCCTGGCCTAGACTAGAATGGCATAGGGGTTCCACTGCCCCTAGGATGTCCATGTCACACATCCCAGGAGGCAGTGTTTCACTGAAAAGCAAATTACACATTTTCTGTTTTTAAGTTTAGATCTATTTTAACTTGATGTTGTGGAGCATAGATTTTCCTGCTGAGTTTGTTCATTTAGTGGGCAGACATACTGTATGTTAGAATCTTTTTACATTTCTTATAATTGCAAAGGGGTTGCAATTATACATTACCCATATATACAAAGATTATAGATACTAAACTTACTATTGTATCGGCTAAATAGTCTTAATTTTACTGGCCAGCATAAATTGTGAAATAGAGTCAAGGCTTCTTTTTAATGGTTTGAGATGGCTTAAGAAAAAAAACATCAGCATTGCTGCTGGAGAAAGAGGAAACTACCCAGCGTAAACAATTTCACTAATGCTATTGTTTCCCAGATATTTGTTCAAGGGTCAAGAAGTTTGGTCTCAGGCTGAATTGCTTTGTACACACCTTCTGCCACTTGAGTGCATATCTAAAGGAACCGGCCTGTATCCTCTTCCTGACTACAGCTCTTATTTATTTTTTTTACTTTTGCAGCAGTTTCTCTGCTCACACTGTTAGAAGAAGATAAATTATAGAGCTGTCCTGTCCGATTTTCTTCATCTAGTCATAGGAGAAGCATGCAGTGAATGTTTATAATAATTAAAGAAAATGGCTATAATAATTGCACTGGCTAAGAGTGTCAACAATTCACAACTGAGGAAGCCATTTTTGGGCTGAACCAGTACTTACAATTGGGCATTGTGTAATTTGCCTAGGAAGCAGTGACAGCACTGCAGCAACGTGCTTTTGTTGCAGTCAAAAAAATGTTTGGTAGTGTGAGACACAGATAGACTTGAAAAGACTTACAGGATTTCTTTAACAAAAGGTTTATTGGCTGTAAGCATATTGTACAGACCTGAATAGCCAACAGAGACCACATGAGATACAGAAACTAAAATGTAGAAGGCAGTCTCGTGTAAACCAGTGCAAGAAACACACAGGGTCAAGCAGAACGCTGGCAAATATCAATGAAGCCTCTTTCAAAAGGGAAAGTCAGATTGATTAGGGACTGCCCACACCAGTAGATACCTTACAAGCAAATCAAAATAGGAAAAGATCAGCAAGATACAGAGAGAAAAGATAGGGAGTGACTTGCAGAATTTCTGTATGATAAAATTATGATTTTGTGTTTTAATTATCATTGGTCTTCATGTTGTGTATTTGGACATCCAAAGAAAGGGGGGAAATGTTTTTCACACTTTAGACTCAATCCATAACTATTGTTAATTACCATATTGACAGGTATGTTCAGCAATGATGGCCACTGGAAGTTGAACTTAATGGTCATGTGACTAAAATAAAGATCCTTTAGGCAAAAAACATTGCAGTCTAGAGAATTTAGCTTATTACTTTTATGTAGACATAAACCCCAAAAATTTACGTTTTGTGTTAATGGGAATGTCTAGCAGTATTAATTGTGTTTAATCTGTTCCACCCACAAAAGGATCTTTTCTCTTGAATTCCTTCTGAAATATAGCAGAACACTTCCTGGAGTGTGAATGTACACTTCTGTGCCTGAAGCCTCATAGCTATAACTGCAGTGTGGAATCTAACACATTGATGCCTTTGACTGCTATTTTCAGTGAGATTTGGTAAATGCACCACTGTGCTGCTCATTATTCTCCTTTCTGAAATCTCTGACATAGAGAAGCAAAGCCCTGCCTCTACCAAGATCAGAGTCTGAAACACAGTGCAGAACAAGGCATTATAAATGGAGAAAGCTCATCTGCATGGTGACCATAGGCAATACTGGTGACTAATCCTTTGCCCTCTTCCTGAACGCCTTTAGGGATTCCCAGCTCTTATCATGTTGTAGCTAAAGGAGGCCGTATTACAATCATACTATTTAAAAAAAAAACCACACAAACTATTTATACAGTATGTTTGTTTTTGGTTTTTCAACAGAAAAAGTACTGCTATGTAAATCCAGTGAAATATATAAATCATAGGGCCATTGCTAGCCCTTTGCCATCTGGCAGAGCATACCTTCTCCATCAGCAGCATGTTTACTCCCTCTCCTGTGTAGAGACAGAACACAGGCAGACCAAAAATGCAGGAGAGGACATTCAATGGCTGCAGTGCAGCCTGGACTAAGCCCATTCCTGGCAACAGGACAAGGACGCATTCCCATTGGCCACCGCCGTGACCCTGTTACAGTTAGGCTGGATTTACACCTATGCATTTTTAGTGCTTTTTGCATTTTGCAGATTTGCACTACAGTCCATTCAACATGGTTTTCTATGGAACACGTTCTGTAGTGCAAATCTGCAAAATGCAAAAAGCACTAAAAATGCATAGGTGTGAATCCGGCCTTACACCCACGGGAGGTGCTGAGCTGTAGGTAGTGGAGCTGGAACACGCTTGAAGCAGAGGGGCACTTGCGTCCAGAAACCCAGAAAACAAGAGCGAAGCCTACTTCTGAGAAACTGTAGAAGAAGCAGGGCTGCAGAGAGATGTTGCTGCATTTTGCTATCGAGGACTTTGATGCTACTAGGTTTCCTTTGCTGGGCAGAGGGAGTGAAGGCCTCCACAGAGGAATCTGACGCTGTGCAAGCTGTGTCTGGTCTGTGTGCTAGTGAGCCCAGAGCCATGTGCTGTGCTGAGAGAGTGGATGTAACATGAGGCTTTTGCTGTATGTGAGCCATTGTACTGCTTCTTCCTATCTGCCTAAAGTCCAGGGAGAGGACTTGGGACTTTGCTGCTGTGTTCTGCACTCCCTTTCTAGTGTTGAGACCAAGAGGCATAGGCTGGAGAGGTAGGCCCCAGCATGGCCAGATACCTTTGGCCTGATCCTATTCCAGATCTGTGACTTAGCTCCATCCTGAGTGTGATAGCGATCATCACAAGAACAGACTGCATTTAACACCTTTTCACCAAAGTGCCATAGCGGTAGCCTATTGCACACCCAGTGTTAATATTCTTAAGGTTTACAAATGGTTGAGAGGAAGTGCTCCATCAAACGTTAAGGGCTCCCACATCAACAGGACTGATTAATAAATATTCTCCTCTAGCCATTGACTTCTCAGAGATTGTGACTCGTAGATAGGTTGATCATTTTCTTTTGTCATTGTGCTACTCTCTGGCATTTCTTTGTGCCAGTAGTTCAGGCACAGGTACTGTGTCTGTGTGGAACCAGCCAGGCAGGTTACCAAGATGGGCTCAGTCACCTTTGCCAGGTTGCCAGAGGTAAAGAAACTGTCTGTGGTAGTTAAGCCAATAAGTGCAACTGTCATCTATTCTGAAATAACCACGGCACAACTTGAAGAGATGTCACAAGCTGCCCCTTTAAGAAGTTGCCAGGTGTAGTGGTGTGTTACAATTGTTGTTGTATGCAATTTAAAGTGAGTTTGCCCAAGTTTGTCATAGAAGATGAAAAAATTGCAGAAGTAACAGGGGACATTTGGAGGACCCAGGTTTAAAGAGCCACTCAGATATCAGACCACATCACTATCTCTCATGTAAGATGTGAAGCAAGAGGTGAAGGGGAAAGCTTAAGCATTTAAAGTGATTGTAAACAATGACCTTGTAAAACAACTCATTCAGTTTAAAATAGAAATGAAAGCCAAAACACTTTTGTATAGATATAAAAAAGCATTATAAATACTTTTTTTCTCAGCTGCATAAGAGCTGGGGAGGAGGAAAGGTAGCAGCACACTCCCAGCATAGCTAGAGAACTGACAACGATGTGCTTTCCTGTTTAGTGTGGTCAGTTTTTAATAGGAAAGCATGGACTGGCAGGAACACCAGAGATTTCACATAAAGGAAGCAATATTAAGAGAACAAGATACTTTCTCATACAAGTACATGGTACAACAGGCACATATCAGGAATTTGAAGTGTTGTGGTAACACTTCAAAGAGACAGTTGAGGAAGCCATGTATTGAATTATGCTGTTTAAAAGAGAGATGCCTGCTGACCTTCGAAACATTGCTGGAAGCATAGTTTTAAAAGCCTTAGAAGAAAGGTCCAGTTATCTAGGCCAACTACTTAAAATACCAACGTCCCTGTCAAACTAATAGGCTCTTCACCTGTGGTGCTTTTGCAACAAGAGCTCTACTTTATTCAAGTGCCCAAGTGACTTTGCTGATTCAAGACTTCTACAACAAGCACCTGAAGTATATGGTTCTGCGAAAGTTGGAGAATCACTGCAGTTGGGTAGAAGGACCCAAACAATCCAGTTGCTCCTCCTGGGGTAGTGCCACGATAGCAATGCTAGTCTAAGAAAACATTTAAAGCAAAAATGTATTTCTACTGGTAGATTTTGAAGCCTATAGTCATGGTTATCAATAAGTGTTTAGTTTTAGGACTTCATTTAGTGTTAAATTATGTTTTAGTTATTGTAGGGTAAAGCTGGCTCAGCAGGGATCGGCTGAGATTTGATCCATGCATAGGCAGGCTGAATGTACCCAAGTTAATCGATTTATTAATTTGCAGTTATTGCCAGCGGCTATAATCTGGCATATAAAATGGCACTGAAGAAAATCGATCCATCCTATGGTCAGCTTGATTTTTTCATCATACCTTTCCAAAAAGAGGTACTGGAACAGTTTACACAAATGTTTAAATTTTATATTAAATTGTATGCATTATGTATGTGTGTGTTCTCAGAGAGCCAGCGTTTACAACAGGACCTTCAGAAAGTAGAGCAGCTGGAAACCAAGATAAACAGTGAGCTGACATCCCTTAAGGACAAAATCCAGCAAATGTCTGAAGGATTAAAGACGTACAGTAATTTGGATGCCCTTAGAGCATCTGCAGAAGAAAAGAAAAAGGTAAATTATAATTTTGTTGTGCTCTGGCCACTATTAATGGAAATTGGTGAATAGTTGTATTAATAAAAAAAAAAAAATATATATATATATATATTATACAGTATCTCACAAAAGCGAGTACACCCCTCACATTTTTGTAAATATTTTATTATATCTTTTCATGTGTCAACACTGAAGGAATGACACTGTGAGTAGAGCTTGTATAACAGCGTAAATTTGCTTTCCCCTCAAAATAACTTAACGCATAGCCATCTCGCTCTCTCTCTCATACTGGTCACTGTAAGTTCATCATGGAACCTCATGGCGAAGAACTCTCTGAGGATCTGAACAAAAGAATTGTTGTCCTACATAAAGATGGCATAGGCTATTAGAATATTGCCAAGACCATACAGCGGTTTAACAGGACAGGTTCTACTCAGAACAGGCCTCGCCATGGTCAACCAAAGAAGTTGAGTGCACGTGCTCAGAGTCATATCCAGAGGTTGTCTTTAGGAAATAGATGTATGAGTTCTGCCAGCATTGCTGCAGAGGTTGAAGGGGTGGGGGTTCAGCCTGTCAGTGCTCAGACCATACGCCGCACACAGCATCAAATTGGTGTGCATCTGCATCATCCATCATCCCAGAAGGAAGCCTCTTCTAAAGATGGTGCACATAAAAGTCCATAAACAGTTTGTTGAAGACAAGCAGACTATGGACATGGATTACCGGAACCATGTCCTGTGGTCTGATGAAACCAAGATAAACTTATTTGTTTCAGATGGTGTCAAGCGTGTGTGGCGTTAAGCAGGTGAAGCGTACAAAAACAAATGTGTCTTGCCTACAGTCAAGCATGGTGGAGGGAGTGTCATGGTCTGGGGCTGAATGAGTGCTGCTGGAACTGGGGAGCTACAGTTCATTAAGAGAACCATGAATGGCAGCATGTACTGTGACATACTAAAGCAGAACATGATCCCATCCCTTTGGAGACTGGGCTGCAGGGCAGTATTCCAACATAACGACCCCAAACACACCTCCAAGACTACTGCCTTGCTAAAGAAACTGAGGGTAAAGGTGATGGACTGGCCAAGCATGTCTCCAGACCTAAACCCCACTGAGCATCTGTGGGGCATCCTCAAATGGAAGGTGGAGGAGGGCAAGGTCTCTAACATCCACCAGCTCCATGATGTCGTCATGGAGGAGTGGAAGAGGACTCCAGTGGCAACCTGTGAAGCTTTGGTGAACTCCATGCCCAAGAGGGTTAAGGCAGTTACAGTTTTGGCCACACAAAATATTGACTGGGCCCAATTTGAACATTTTCACTTTGGGGTGCACTCACTTTTGTTGCCAGCGGTTTAGACATTAATGGCTGTGTTGAGTTATTTTAAGGGGACAGCAAATTTACACTGTTATACAAGCTGTACACTCACTACTTTACATTGTAGCAAAGTGTAATTTCTTCAGTGTTGTCACATGAAAAGATATAATAAAATAATACTTTTGTGAGATACTGTGAGTGTGTGTGTGTGTGTGTGTGTGTGTATGTGTATATATATATATATATATATATATATATATATATTATGAATGACTGTGGCAAATGTGATCTTTAGCAAAAGAGAACAGTGAAGCAAGTAGGGAAAGAGATCTAAAAATAGCTATATTGTCAAATGAATGTGAGTGGATTCATATAGATCAAATACAATATATTTTCCAAATAGCTGTCATCTACCATGCATTATATTGAAAGTCAGGTGTGGGAGCCTGACACATTTGTTTCTTTCAAAGGCTTCTTGGTGCTGAACACAAATGCAAAAGAATGCATACACACAGACCTCTGACTATTAACCTGTCACCAAGACTTATCCCTGACTATTAACCTAGCCATTTAATGAACAGCAATATTAAACCCATTACATATGGAAGAGGGCTTTGGTGCTTCACTGTGTCAGCCCTGCATCCTATCACAACAGTGTAAATTCTGTGGAAAGTGTTTTGTACTGTGAGAACTGATCATCACGCAGCTGCTAGCTTTCAGCAGCATAGCTGATTCTCTGCTTGTGCATCTATCCACTTTTGCAGTCATTTTTGATAAAACCTCACACAAAAAAAGTATCTTCAAATAACCCAAACTACTGCGCCAATAGGGCGCAGATGTTTTTTATCCAAAATATACCTGGCGTACTTAAAAATAAAATAAAAATAATAAACCAAAAATTCTCTGCTGCTACCTTAATTCAAATCTAAATATATTAAATCCCATCTGCATCAGATAACATGAAACAGATATGAGGTATCGATGTGAACCCAACTAAAACCAACATATACAAAAAATATGTATAAATATATAAAATATGAAGATCAATGAACTGCAATAAATAAAGTGTCCATATGAAATAAAAAGCCCAAAGGTACCAGTGAAAAGTGCTTCACTCCAATATTGCATCAAATTGCATACATGACAATTCTGTAAAAAGCTCCTCCAATCCACCACTTGACAGGTGCTCAGCCTCTCCCCAGCGTTCAATCTCACTCACCAACTCATATTGCCTATCATGATACTGATCGGCAAACGCAGCTTTCAAAATGTCACTTCCAATCTTTGTCTGAAGTAAAACCCCCAGCCTCCGTTCCCCTTTAGAAGGTCCACCAAGAAGCCCACATCAAAGCACTGACTCCCGAAGGAGTGTCTGGTTTTAATGGGCTTACCGTTACCTTCTCTCGCTCGCTCCTTGTGTCTAGGGGTTTCCCTTGATAGATGGCCCAGAAACTTTAGAGACTGACAACAGATCCGCTTAAAGGGATTTTTATTTGCTAAAACATAGTTAACAGTCTCTCAGTATAGAATCAGAGGGTTAGGTGAAAAGTCCAGGTACTCTTAGTGTCAAAGTCAGTAATAAAGAACTTTCTTACTTTAAATAAATCCAGAGAATAGCCATTCACAGCTGGATGTTCACTCTAGTTGGATAGTCCCTCTCTCACAAGGCCTAGCAGCCAACAGGGTGTTCGAGTCAAGAACAAGTCTCTGCCACAGAATTTGTTGTAGGACATGAACAAGGAAACTAGAAACTTGTGGAACACTCGCGTTGCACCAGTATCTTGCAGCCAGTCCGGCGATACTGCGCGAGATTGGATTCACTTAGGTCCTTCAGCTTTACCAGGCTCTTGCTAAGAAGCCAACCCTTGCGTGGCCTTCTTCTGAAGAGTCCTACCCCCTCCCCTGGATAACTACGAAGCTGCTGGGCCTCTCCACAACTTGAGATAGCACAGGACCACTTCTGAATCCCTTCCTTAGTTTCCTCACCTCGGGCTAGCCAGCCCCAAGATGTAAAGCCGAGTGGATCCGCACCCCAGGCCATAGGGCTGCTCAGGAGGACCAGGTCCATGGAGTCAGAAGATACTTCTGGACCGGAACCCCGAAGCAGGTGACATCCGCATCTTAAATACCCTCTCCCAGAAAGCACAGCAAGAGTGACACTCCCACTGGGCTGGCCCCCGAGAGAAAGTAACCTTAAAGCACCCAACCAGACTGTGTTTCCATGCCCGCCAGAAGAGACCACATCCCCCATGGCCAGCCCGAACACCCTATAGTCCAGTCAGACTGATGCTGAGGTCAAAATTTAGAATAATTATACCCAAACCAAACTGCAGTTGAGGTGTAACGTTAAATTTAAAAAACACATAGCGCGTGCTCTTCAGGAGTCGGCGCTACACTCGGATAGTGTAATACAATCACAAAAAAAATATATTTTTAGCCTAGTTAAAATCCACTCACAAACATAAAATAAATTGTGCAAATGGGCCCACACACCAAGCGCTTGAGGACACAGTGAAATAGATAAAATTAAAATCGGCCAATAAGAAAATCCAGTCTATAGGCAGCTGCTAAAAATTCTTCAAGATAAGATCCAAACAAACATAAATGTAACAAACATATTGCCCATCAAACACTCTAAGGCCGCGTACACACGCGCGGACTGTTCGCCCAACCTTGTTCGTCAAACAGTTTCGGCAAACAGTCCGCTCAAAATTAGCATGGACGGACATGGCCACACACGACGAACAGTTTGCTGAAACCGTGCGCGATGACGTGAACGGCACGTACGACGGGACGAAAAATACGACGTCCTATACACTGCATTATAACTTTCGGCGTGTAAATCCTTTCTGAGCATGCGCGGAACTTAGTTTGACGAACAAGCCTACACACGGGCGGACTGTTCGCTGAAACAAGGTTTCAGCGGACAGTTTTACGGAATTTCCGAAAAACCTTGTTCGTCAAACTGTCCGCTGAAACTGTCCGCTGAAAGCCCACACACGAGCGGACTGTCCGCCCAAACACTGTTCAGCGGACAATGTTGGGCGAACAGTCCGCGCGTGTGTACGCGGCCTTAGAGCCAGTTCACACCAGATGCAGTTCCGTGCAGTTACGTTTTTTTCTGCACCAATACAGTCAGTTCCAGTCAGTTTCTGCACCAGAAACCAACCGAAACCAGAAACTGACTGCATGGTGTGAACTAGAGCAATTGGAATACATGGGAAAACACAGTGCATGCTTTTTTTGTGCAGAAAAAAAGTGCACGGAACTGAATCGAACTGCATCTGGTGTGAACTGGCCCTAAAACATATTGCCCATCAAACATTCTAAAACATATTGCCCATCAAACACTATAAAACATATCGCCAGACTCCCCCCCCGCCAGTGTGCCGAACACAGTGTCTCACCCAGTCCCCATCTCTATGAGTTTCGGTACATTACTTCTGGGTTGGGGGTCTGACATAACTTCTGGTTGCTGTGCAGTCTGACCCTAACATGTTTCATCCTTGTGATTTTCTCAAAGGGCTTGTGAGCTCTTGCGAGGATGAGACGCGTTAACAGTGGCATAACTAGAACCTTCAGAGCTCCGATGCAAGAAACCATGAAGGTCCCCCTGACCCCCGGAGAGGGCCCTTTCCTCCGAGCCCAGTGGCGGAACAACAAGGCATGGTCACAAGTGGGTGGTTGCATATAAAGGAACCGATTTTATCCATTTCCACCCGCTTCTCCTCCTCTCCCTCCCGCAGACATTTAGCAGCTGCAGGAGGAAAATGGAGAGATCAGTTCCTCTATGTCAGTGTTTCTCAATCTTTTTCCAGTCAGGGCACCCTTGAAGTTTACTGTACCCCTAGGTGAATGGGGCTGCACTGCAACTACCCCGCAACTGTGTGCATTGCATGCAGTTGCAGCATAGTGATGATGCATTTAAGGGGTTAAAACAGGCAGTCAGGAAGCAACACATTGCCTCTTTACTGGCTTTCAAATGCCTCTGAAAAGCGTTCTGAGCAGGGATCGCTTTTCAGAAGAACAGCATTTTTTTGTTGACACTATGAACAAGCAAGAAAGAAAAATCAGTTCTGATTGTACACATATAGGGGTTCAGGATTAAATGTGCATACATACATGTAAACACACACATACATACATGCACACAGTCACACACACACACACACACACACACACACACACAGCCTTTTAAAAATCGGCAGTGTTTTACCTTACCTTTTCCGGATGGGTACTGCACTGTAGGGGGAGACAAAGAGCACAGCACACACTGTGCTTTCACTTTAGTTGTAATAAATGTGACAAGCTCCCTGCTCAGTGCCAATTACAGTTCAGCTGAGGACGCCCTTGCCGCTCCTCCTATCGAGGTATACAGGGGCAACCGGGCCCCCAGAATGTGGCCCGGACGCCATGGCGACTTCAACAAACCCTATATTTCCACCATTGGTGTGAAACAGGCTTTAGATTTCTAATGTCTCAGACCAGTCCCCCACTTGGGAATCCCACCCCTGTCCTGTTTCTACTGCTACACAGGATTCTGTGGCCAATTCCTCTCATTCCTTTAACAAGGGGAAAATGTCAGATGCATTCCTCACGTGTCAGAAGAAGGTCATGGTGAGCCTAGTTTAAGTGGTTACCAAGACACTTCAATTACACAGTCTATCTGTCCCTTCCTCAAGGAAAGTGGTACCCTTGGAATTCTGCAGACCCAAGCTCTTTGCCAAGGTCATCTCAGTTCATCCTATTCTCACACGAGTCGTGCTTTTCTATTTAAGTGGAGTTAAACATGAAAAAATCTTCCAGATCGACATTCATAAAGTGATCTGTAATGTTCCTGGAAATAAAATTGTTGTGGTTAGGTAAGTAAAGTCCCCTATCAGGTAATAGCAGTGCTTTTAAAGAACCTATAGAAATCGTATTATTCTACACTTATCCCGCCATATTTTTATTTTAAGAATAAGGTTTGAATATTAAAAACAAACCAGTGGATGTATATTTTCTTTTGTCCTCAGAAACTTCAAGAGGATAAGATCATTTTAACCAAACGCAGGGATACCTTTAAGAAGACCAACATGCAGCTAAATTCTGAAAATGAAAAATTGAAATCACAGCTACAGGACAATGAAACTCACTCTCAGGTAATCTTAAAGCGGTTGTATAGTCATATTTGTAACTTTGACCTACAGGTAAGCCTATAATAAGGCTTACCTGTAGGTACAGGTTTAGGAGATATTCCCCACGCAATGAGCCGCTGACTTCAGCAGCGCATGCGCTCCAGAGATTCCCAGCTGAAAGTCCAGCAGACACCACACCCTGCCTGGAAGAAAACGCCCGCGTGGGAGCGACGACATCGCGGCTCCAGCCACTCACAGCGCCGGCGCCGCGCTAACCGGAAGACATGCCTTGGCGTGGACTGATTGAGATGCCGGCGCCTCGTTCTAAGGCAAGTTTTTCATAATGAGCTAGTATGCCGGGTATACTAGCTCATTAGGCCTTTTCCCTTACAGGTCTAGAAAAAAAAAAGTCAGTGGGTTTACTCCCCCTTTAATGCATATGATGCATATGAACACAAATGTTGCAAACTGATTGTTTAGCAGTTGCTTGGTGTTTCATGTATTGAAATGTACAGTATAATGTAAGGCCTAAAAGCAGGAAATACAATTTACTATATATAAAATAGCTAAAAAATGTGGTAAACTAATCTATAGCCCATTTACTCCCTCTAATTTGCGTTAACTCATTTAATAGATTATGTTGAAACCAAAGAACTGACTAGAACGATATTGCAGCAGCCCAAAAATAGGGGGCCTATCACCCTGGCAAAGTGACTTGCAGCCATTGATGTCTACCTCTTACAGTGGATTCATAGAGTCTTCTAATTAAAGTGGTTTAACGTGTACCTTAAAACAAAAATATACTAAACGGACAATAGAACCACATAGCAGGGACCCCCAAGCCCCTGAATTTCCTCTTGTTTTCAATGAGTCTGTTCACTCATGAGAAGGAGAAGGATCAGTAACGTACAACCATTGTGTAGCACTATTAAACAGGAAGCAGAGCAGAGTGTATAATGGGCAAATGTAGCTGCCCTGGTGTATTTGCTATTACAACATTACCTATAAAAAGGTTTTGAAACATCAACAAAGATTAATAAGATTATCTACATCAAGCTGATCATTTTTACACACCGATTAAAAAAAAAAAAAAACTTTTCGGTCCCTGTTAATACTTATATTCGCTAATCAGCAGCAAATCAAATTGTACTTTTAAATGTATTTTTAACCCACTGGGTACTCTTATGCCACATACACATGACCGAATTTTCCGACAACAAAAAATTCACACCGTGTGTACGCGGAATTATAGTGATGTAATTGATGAAGACCTTTCCCTTCTGATGTTTTAGTGAATGTATATTTTGAACCTCTCTGCTGGTATGTTACTGTACATTTTCTCCTTTGAATTGGCACTTGGATTGTCTGGTTCTACTATCTGCCTACAGGAAGCAATTGGCAAACAAAACACCACCCTAAAAAAAGCCAGTCTGTGTAAAACCCATCCTCTACCCAGCATGGCTCAGTTTTTTGCTAATGTCCTCAGAAGTTGGATGCCTTTTCCTCAGTTCCACTGAGAAGTGTAACTTTTTTTGCTGGCGCTCCCTAATTTGCAGAAATTGTTTCTCAGGTGACTTCAGTCGGGATTCTTTGCTGACACTGCTGCTTGAGCTCATCTTTATATTGCAAATCTTGCATATTGGCATTTCCTCAGCCTAGATTTAGACATTGTACCTGGACCCCACTGGACTTGACGTGCAAAAGTAGCATAGGACATGACCTTTGGGCCATAGGCATTACATTTGTGAAAATTTTCAGACTAGAGTGCATTGTGTTGGTTAGCTGTAGAGTGCTTTCCAGGTCTAGATCCATGGCACAGCCCTGATGTGACCCTGTTTCTGAAGGCTCACTTTGTGAATAAGGCTATTTGTGATGAAAGCCGTGGGAACTACCACTCTGTTTGCACTGTAGAGCGTCCTTTTAAATGTCTTGCTATTGCTGGCTTTACCACAGTAAGGTTTAGGGCTGAAGGACTGAGTCCTGATGTCATCTATTCGGTGAAACAATGCATGAACATTCCATGCTCTCCTTCCTGCCATTTAGTCTCAAGGAACTTCCAAATTGCTGCTGCTTCTGAAGCACCCACATGCATCTCTGGACTATTTAGACTGCTCACCCACAGTGACCTGGGCACAAACCCTCATTGTCACCAACTACCTGGGTTTGTAAGTACCTGAGTTTTGCCTCATTTTGGGACTAGTTCAAGACCTCACAGAATAAACATGTCTTTGTAAGACACTGAGGACAGTGCTGCTGCTACTTTTTACTTTAGGCCATACTTCACTTCCCTAGAGGTTCCGGGGACGTTTACTTGGTTTCCACAGGAGGACCCGATGTGTGTCATCTAAAATCTCAGTCCCATATTGTTATAGGGTAGTCTTTATCTGAGTCTCCCTTGCTCCATCACATAAGGCTGAGGCTTCCCCTGTGTCCACAGGGAACGCCATGTCCACTGTGGACCTGACTGTTTGTGCTCAGTTACTGGGGCATTACAGTGACATCCCCTGCAGAGTGTGCCTCTGAACCTCCTGAGCCCTTCCTTCGAACCAGGCCTGAAGCCACTGTCATCATCTCAGACTTTTCTAAGGTGCTGCATTTCCCCATTGACTTAGATTTAGACCAATGCTTCAAACCTATTACACTGCATCCAGAGGATCAGCCTACTATTTCAGGACATGTGTCTTGGTAATTTATACATTTTTTTTTTGTTTTTTTTTCCAATCGTTAATGCACCAATGACCCACCTTAACAGGAAGACACTAGGCTTTGAGTGGGTACAAAGCTTTAGGCAGCTAAGTTCCCTCTATAAATCCCAGGGTGAATTAATTGTTGCTCTCCATCACATTCTGGAAATAACTCTAATTTGTCAAACCATGCATAAGGTGTAGATTCTCTCTTCTTCTTTGCTTTGGTAGGCCCCAGTTTCATAGAGCGGCTGGAGCAAATGTGGGGAGCCATGTGCTCTAAATGTATTTTTCAATTGGGATGTGAAGTACATACAATTGCAAAGTGCACTCTGGCTACTAGCTTGGGACACTAATGATACAAGGAGTATATGACTTGATTAACCTTCAAGGGACATATTCCCTTTGGATGCGCTCTTGACACCATCATTTGAAATGCTACAGATGGCCATGGTATGCTCCCTCCTCGACTCTGGAGGTCTGTGGGAAGGTAGTAGGAATCACAATATTTGCCTTTATCTACTTCTGCAGCAGGTACTTATAGAACTTCAAAGCCTAAAACCCACTCAACCCATAGGGCTGGAAACCAGAGGTCAGCTAAAACCTCTTATAAGCCTTCTTTATGACTCTGCCCACACTTCTGCAAATGGGGGCTGTTTATACATCCAATGGGCATCATCTGGTAGTTTTCTTTGCCAGCATTTGGTATCCAAGGTCTTCACTATCAAACCAACAGGCTGAGCATTTCTTTCAGCTGCTTGTCACCTCTTTTGTTGTGCTAATGCACACGGCAGTGCATCTTCCCGAGTTCCCCGAACCTTTGGACCATTTGTTCCTCTTCAAGTAGGAAGACTTGAAGAGGCACACATGAACTTGCATTTCCTTTCCTGGGACAATTCTATATCCTAGGATTCTCATGGTACTTGGTACTCCTCAGAATTCGACCTGTCCAGAGGGACTTCTGACCTACAAGGTCTGATGGGGTCACTTCCTACAGTTCCCTTTCCTAGCAAAGACCTTAGCCTTCAATGTCCTTCAGAGGCACTTGCTATTTCTTGAAAGGTCTGGACCTTATGTCCACCCTAGTGCCTTTTCCTGGCATCCCCATTATGGAGCACTCAGATGATCACCCAGGTGGTTCGCAGTTTGGCAGGGGAACCTGCTGAAAGTCAGCTTTCAAACCTGGACTCTGGTGGACATCATTTAGGTGTTTGTAGAACCTTCACCTCCATAAAGGTTTGGGAGTTCTCCTTGAGACAGGACAAGTGCTGTCTTTTATGCTGCAATGACTCTCCCCAACTGGTAGTATCCACTACGAAGGGAGATGTTTTTTCACCTTTAAGCCTCTCTTGTCCTATGGGCAGGAAGAAACCATTGCTGGATGGTCCTGTCCTCTCCTGGGTTGTCAGCAGACAGAACACCCTGGAATCCTGCTGCAGATGCTCATTTTGGGGATAAAGTACATGAAGAAGCTTTCATGCTATCTGAGCACCTAGAGAGAGGTCCTCCTTCCATGGCTGATCCAAAGTCTCTTGAAGAAAATTCCTTCAGATCCCTTTCTTGGCTCTGTCCCTAATTGGATCAATGTTCTTAGCAGTGTTGCTAAGACTTTTGCCGCTCACTTCACAGCTTCGGATACTTTGCTTCACTTTTCAGATGGTTCTTAGAATCATGTTCTGCATCAAAGTTAGGCAGGTCCTGTAGGCTTCCTCCACCAGGACCCAGAGACACCTCCAGGTGTTGAAAGGGGATGGGTTTTGCTTATCCTCTTGCTAATTAGTTGTTCACATGCACATTTTTTATTTATTTTACCTTTATTTACACTTATTGTGGTTTACCTTCATTTATGGGTTACCTCTTGTGCACCCTATCCCCTTTTTTATTCAGGTTGACATTTATGTTGGTTCCCCTTGAATTCTCTGCCAGTCTCAGGGGCTACTTAGCTATCCTTATGGGATATCATACCATGATTATTTTCTCTGTATCCTGGCCGGGCAACCTTCCTCTTATCATATAATTTTCATTTCCTGTATCCTAAGGGATAAAATGTAAGGCTTATGCCCCGTACACACGATTTTCCGATAACAAAACTGTGGATTTTGGTCTGAAGGTTGTTGGCTCAAACTTGTCTTGCATACGCACAATTCTGAACGTGAGAACGCGGATGACGTACAACACGTACGACAAGCCGATAAAAAGGAAGTTCAATAGTCCTGATAGCTCCATTACGAACTCTATTTTTACAAGAACAAGCGCTTCCGGCTCGTACTTGATTCCGAGCACGTGTAAATTTTTGTGCGCGGACTTGTGTACACACGATCGGATTTTCCGACAACAAAGTTTTGTTGGTGGAAAATTTGAGAACCTGCTGTCAAACATTTGGGGGTGGAAAATCCGATGGAGCATACACTCGGTCGGACTTTCTGACAAAAAGTTTTTTCTCACATCGAACATTTCCCATCTGAAAATCTGACCGTATGTACGTGGCATTAGGCTTTGCACATGTAAACTAGCTGGTCGTCTTTAGTGAGAATAAGGGAACAAAATAAGTCTCTTGTACTAAATATCAACTTCCAAGTATCCAAAAAATTGCTATATACATCTAAAATAATTCTAATGTTCAACAAATATGATAGTCCACAAATAGTGTAAATTAAAGTCCAATCAGTATATGCAATCACAATATGATATATGATTCAAATAATAGAAGTTTCATCACCATACAAACTAGCCACTCACCTCAAAGCCATGACCCCTGCCTTACGAGAAGGTCAAAGTAAGCGGTGTTCCCCTCAGGGCTAATAGCTCTGGCAGAGTCTTGGCAGATCTTCACTTCTCTTTTCCCATAGGAAGATTACACCTGTCTACATGCACTCAGAAACACCCATTGTATACGGTAAGAAAAGGGACCCCTACTGAAGAAGTTCCTTGCTTTGGATGTAAGGCTTATAAAGGGAGCGTTGGGTGTCCTCTCATCCCACAGCCATCTTACCAATGGGCCAAGAGTCAGGATATGTGATTGATATGTGCATTTGAGCTAGCACTGGCGGCAGTGCCCTATTTTGTAAGTGCAGTATTCTTCTTTTATTTATTAAACTTTTTAAACCAAGAGCATTAGATCTTGTGTGCTTCCCTTTTCTTCCCATATACATTGGGTATTCCTGAGTGCCTGAGGACCTGTTTACCCTTCCTATGGGAAAAGAGGAGTGAGGATCTGCCAAGACTCTGTCGGAGCTATTATCCTTTAGGGCAGGAGTGTCCAAACTTTTTTCAAAGAGGGACAGATTTGATGAAGTGAACAGGCGTGAAGGCCGACCATTTTCCTGACATTATTTGAACCATTAAAATTAAATGCAAATTAACTAATACAATAATGCAGCCTCACCATTGCCATGAATGCAGCCTCACCATTGCCATCATTGAAGCCTGATCAATGCCCATCTGCAGCCTCAGAGGGGACAGGGAGGGGGACGGGACGAGTGCCAACAGATTACATACAGAAGAATCTGTTTACTCAGCAGCCTCTTTAATGCAAAGTCCTGCCTCCTATGATAGACAGAACAGTCGTCCAATACCAGCCCAGGAGACGGGACTTCCTATTACAGAGGTCACCAAGTAAACGAGAGATTCTTCTGTATGTAAGCTGACGGCACTCGTCCCACCCGCTCCCTGTCCCCTCCAAGGCTGCCAGAAAGATAAATACGGTATATATCTTTTGTGCCCCCCCAATGATTCATTGGGGGCCACAAAAGATATATAAATTACCAGTGTGGCCACATTAAACCGGAACACGGGCTGGACTTTGGACATGCCTGCTTTAGGGGAACACCACTTACTTGGACCTTCTGGTAATGTAGAGGTCATGGTTTTAAGGTCAGCAGCCAGTTAGTGTGGTGGTGGAACACGGAGCACTATTATTTGGATCACAGTGGTGATTGCATTTACTGATTGGACTTTAATTTAGACTATTTGGGGACTATAATATTTGTTGCACATTATAATTGTACTAGATGTCTATAGCCCTTTTGTTGATACTTTGGTGTTGATATTTAGTACACCAGATTCATTTTTGTTGCGTTGCACTGTTTTCTATTTATTTATGGTATTGCTAAGTTGTTATTTTACTTAAGTAGAGTCAGCTGGCAGCATTATTATTATTTCAGATATTTGAGCACAGGATATGCGTGTGTATATTGTGGTTGCGCTAATTGATTTTAGTATTATGGTCGTCTTTTGTGGGCTGCTTTTGTCCAACAAAATTCCCTCTCGGGACCTGTTCCCTTTGGGACTTGTCACAGTGTTCTTTTGTTAACTACATCAAGTTGGTGGACTATTTTTTTTTTTTCAAGTAGTTATGTTGTTTTTGTTTGATTCAGGCTTACTAATTCTGCAGATGGAACCACTGCCTTTCCTTGATCACCGCCAGCTTCCCCTGATCGGGAGGGAGCTTAACCTCATCTGGTTCAAATGTGGTTATTGGCCATTCAGGTTGCAAAAACTTTCTAGTTTCTTCTTGGATCTGTCAGCGGCCCATGCCTACCCCTCAGTTGGACTGCTTTAAGATGTCCCATCTTAATTACTCTGCCCCTCAATGGACAAGAAAGATAAAAGTATTTTTGTACTTACTGTAAAATCTATTTCTTGAGGCCTATTGAGGGACACAGGTCCTTTTTTATGTTTTTTGCTTGCTACTGCTTTGGTACTGTACAAAACAGAGGTTTGCTGGGCAAAGGATTATTTTTATTCCCCGGTGCCCTAAACTTCCTGTAGGTGATAATATAACCTGTTTCTGAATTTCTGTGTTCTTTAATGACTACTTATACATTTGTAAACACTAATATCATGATGGCTTGAATTTGGTTTCTAATATTTTGTTTTTATGCACAGCTCACAAACCTGGAAAGAAAGTGGCAGCAGCATGAACAAAATAATTTTGTGATGAAAGAATGTATCCTTTAAAGTAATAATAATTGCCAACAAGGTTGCCTATTTTTCAGACGTACTGAAAAACTACTTACCAGTCACAGTATATTTTATAACCCTTATGAGCCAAAACTTTTTTAAAGCTTTGGATAAAGTTGAAACAAGTTAAAAAAACTGCATGTTTTTGTTGATGGTGTTGCAGTTTGAAATATTTCATCTCACTTTCTGCCCAGAGACACAACAGAAGGTAAGAGTATTTATCTTTCCAAAGTTTTGGAAAACCCCACTTCCTTGGAGATTTCCCACTCTACTCCTTTTCCAGTAACACAATATGCCAGAGCAGTAAGTGAATGTGATTCTCCCAAACAGTGACACAGGCAGCAGTACACAACCAACAAGTAAAAGACAGCGCAGCACTTCTTGTGACAGTCATAAGTTATTGCTCTCTCTATTCTTAGAGAGCCTCTTGCCAGATCATTTATTTTAACAAAAGTCCTCCCATAAATAAGATTTTATGTACATTTTAATGTATTTTATACATGTTATTAAACTGTAAAAGTCTCTCTTGTGTAGACATCTAAAAGCTCCAAGACTGCAGCTGGGTGTAGCCATTTTGGATGTGATGTTGGCAGCCCCAGCAGGCTCACTCAAGTATCTCCCTTGGCGCCACCCCCCAGCAGCTGCATAAAATGTAATGTAGGTAGGTAGGTGGAGGAAAGTGCAAAGGACCTTGGCCAGCACAAACAGTAAATAGACATTTCCAGAAAGAAAGATCGGCTATAACATGCAAGTAGGATCGGGCTGCCTAAGGGAATTGGGTAGACGTTTTTTTTAGCAAATCTAAGGGCACATTGCAAATCAATAAAAAAAAAAAAAAAAAAAAAAAAAAAAGATTATGGAAGTGGAAATTGCTGCAGGTAAGTATTTAAAATGCTTGCCTTTCTCTCCTTTTAATTGTATTTTTTCTTTTAAAAGAGAAGTATGGCCAAAGCTATTTTTGCCATACTTCTCTTGTGGATCACAGGAGTGCACTTAGTTCTGCACTCCTGTGAGTCATATTCAGCCAACCGTGGGCTAAAACTTACTGCTGGCTGACATCACAGAGCCGGTCCAGGCTCTGCAGGGATCCCGACAATTTCAGGATCTGCACACATGTCTGATCAACGGCTAGCTCGGCCTCCCAGTAAGCTGCTAAGAGCCTGAGCCAGCTGCTCCTACCCCCTCCAGAGTCCAGTGCTCCAGGAGTGCTGGATGGGCAGAGCACAGAGCTGTAATAATTCTTGCACTTATTTTTTAAGTTGGTGATATAGGGTCTCTATAAGCAGCCATAGTGAATTGTTAAAGGTAGAGATGAACTGTTGGCTGTTGACTTTCTGTTGAACTGTTGGCTGTTGACTTTCATTTTCACATTGGATTGTTGCCTAAAGTTGCTTTTTAATTAAATTCAGCAGACCTGTAATAGAGTATGTTATATTTTGGGATTAAAGGTGTGTATATTTGTTTCTGGTATAAACATAGTATTTGTTAATGAATTTCCTTGACTGCTTTGTCCAGTTATAGCTACAAAGAGTCAGGAAAGTGACTACAGACAAGTAATGAAGAATGTAACGAAACAGATTGCAGAGTACAATAAAGTTCTCATAGATGCACTGCAGAACTCCAGGAACTGAACCATTCAGCTCTTCCTTCCTGCACACCAGCAAGTTCAGCATATTGGAAAAGTGATCAGTGTCATCTTGTTACTGACATTCAAGTACAACTGTAACAGTTCAGCCTCATATGCTTTACACATATTTGTATATTCATATACAATTTTTGGTAATGTTTGCTGTGTTATAAACTGAAAATAAAAGTTGTATTTGTAATTTTGTGCTATATTAGTTTTCTCATTTTTTTTACAGTAGCAGTCATTTTCTTTTTATTATTGTAGTGCAGTGTTGGGAGTAACCACTAACGGCTTCAGTTATGCAGTGGTTGCTATGGATCATTGCACTTACTATTTGCCTTAAAAATGCCATGCAAATAATGATTGCAAGCGATACTAAGCAAATATGGAAATCTGTACTGCTGAAGAGCTCTAGGGTAGATGCCTAGCATGGGTGTAACAGTGCCAAGAGATTTCCTCTCATTTCCAGTTGTGTCTTTAGGACAAAAAGTGAAGGAAAATTGCTTAAATTGCAAAAAAACATAAAAAAAAAAACCTTACAAGAGTTTTAGCCCTTTTCTACTCCATCCAAAATGAAAAAAAAACAACATTGTGGCTTTAGATATATTTTGAATAATTGAGATTACTCAATCATTCAAAATATATCTAAAGCCACAATGTTGTTTTTTTCATTTAGGATGGCGTAGGAAAGGGTGAAAACTCTTGTAAGATTTTATTTTTATTTTTTGCCATTTGAGCAATTTTACTTCACTTCCTCTCCTACAGACACAACTGTAAATGAGAGGAAATTGATTCAAATTGAAGGAAATCCCCTTTAAGACAGTTGTCACAGGTACAAGTGTCCCCACTAGAAAATTTTCCTTGTATTCCTTCTCTGGTGACACCTCTAAAGTTTCATAATTTTCAGTCCTAGTGACAGTGGTTACCAGGATAAATAGAGAGAATGAATCTGCCTAATGTGGACATGGACCGATGGGTTCTAACCCTTTCCAACTCTTTTTAAAACTAAAAAACTGAAAATTGTATACTCACCTTTCCATAATTTTCCTTTCCTGAAGCATTTTCATAGCAGCACACACTGGCTTGTAACTCCGCCCCGACAACCTGACAGGATTGGTTTAACTATAAATTTGAAGGGGAGACACCCCACTGCATTCTCTGTATATATCATCACAAAACTGGGTGGGAAACTGTATGCTGCCATGAAGAAGCGCCAGGAAAGGAAAATTACGGAAAGGTGAGTATACAATTCTCCTTTTTCCTGACGCCTTCATGGCAGCACACACTGGGAAATAACTCGCCAGTCGAGTTGGTGCAAGAAAATATTATTTATTCCTTATAATGCAGAAGAATTAGCTCTAACAACGGATCTACCAAATTCTGCCATGGCTAAGTGAGCAGAGTCCACTTTATAGTGGGAAATGAAAGTGTGTCTGGAGGACCACGTCACCACCCTGCAAATTGTCTCTGGTGAGACCCTGCAATATGCTTCCCAGGAGGTAGCCACTGCCCTGGTCGAATGAGCCCTGATGTCCTCAGGAATCGCCAGATGTTGAATGAAATATGCCTTCTTGATAGATCTTACAAACCAGGAGGCAATAGCACGTTAAGTAGCCGCTTGCTTCCATGAGGAATGACCATGAGGGAATCTGTCTTCCAGCGGATGAGGTTCACCTTGATCATCAGTGAAGGATGGACGGACGATGTCCTGGTTATAATGGAAGGAAGTTGCTACTTTTAGTATGAAGCGGTCTGAAGGTCTCAGAACCACTCAGGAAAAAACACTAAGGGCTCTGATGCCATCAGTGCTTGGATCTCAGATACTCTCCTTGCTGATGTAATTGCGATGAGAAAGGATAGTTTCAGAGTTAGATCCCACAGTGAGGTAGATTCAGATGGAGTAAAAGGAGGATTGAAGAAGGCATTAAGGACTACTGAGAGATCCCATGAAGGGAAAACGGGTTTATTGGGAGTTTTAATCCTTAGACAGGCTCTCAGGAATTGGATTATCAGAGGATGGAATGCCCTGTTTTGGCAGACAGAGCGGATCCTTGTACCTTTAGGGTACTTGAGCTTAAGCCCTTATCAACTCCTGACTGGAAGAACTCTAGAATCTGAGGAGGCTCTGGAGAAATGGGATTCCATCCCTTCTGCTGGGCCATGGAGAGGAACTTCCTCCAAATTCTTGTATAGGTGGTGTTGGTAGTGATTTTCCTGGCTTGCATCAAGGTTAATACTACTTCCTGAAAACAGCCCTGCTCCCTTAGCCTAGCCCTTTCAACTTCCAGGCCGTCAAATGCAACTTCTCTGGAGTTGGGTGTAAGAATTTGCTTTGGGATAGCAGATCCGGGGTTATTGGAAGAGGAATTGGAGGTTGAAGGCTGAGCTGCAATAGGGTCGTGAACCATGGTCTTCTCGGCCAAAGAGGAATTACCGCGATTACTGTAGTTTAGGATCTCCGAAAGCCTGGACAGAAACCTCGCAATTAGCGGGTTGAAGGGAATATGTACCCCAACCTGAAGTTCCATGGGTAAATTAGACAGTCTACTCCCTCAGCTGATGGAAACAAAGCTCTTGACAGGAACCTTTGACATTTGGCATTCGCAGTTGTGGCTGCCAAGTCGACTTCCGGCATTCCCCAAGCCTTTGTAAGAAGGGAAAAGGCCTGGAGGCTCAAAGACCACTCGTTGTTCGATAGTGTCTCTCGACTCAGTCGGCTAACCTGTTCTGTGCCGCCGGGACATATACTGCCCTCAAGTCTGTTAGGTGTACCTGTGCCCATTCCAAGATAGGACAGACTTCCTCCATCAGTGTGACACTCCTGGTACCTCCCTGCTTCTGAATATAGGACACTGCCACTCTGTTGTCCACCCAGATAAGCACATTCTTCCCCCTCAGGACTGGTGCAAATGCCATGAGAGCCTGAAAGGCCACGCTGAGTTCTAGTATGTTCGAAACTACACCCGGAGCCTGGAAGTGCCATCGGCCCTGAGCTTCTTGATCTTGAAAGTGAGCTCCCCAACCACTCTGGCAGGCATCCAAAGTGACTACTTCGGGGTCTGGAGGGGCTATTGGTCTCTATCTTCTGAGATTGCTCTGGTGTGTCCACCACCATACCGATTGTTTCACCGACCTGGAGATGGGAATGGTCTGATGCATCGATACTCCATCCCACTGCTTTAGAAAGGAGTTTGCAGGACTCTCATGTGCCATTGTGACCATTGTACCATGGGTATGGTTACGGACATGGACCCCAGCACACTCTTAGCCCTTGTACACATGGTCGGAGATTCCGAGAACCAAATCCGTCTGAGTTATTCCGACGGATTAATTCCGGACGAGGTCCGGAAGTGATGTTGCATACACACGGTCGGACTAAGTTGTCGGAATTTCCGGTTGCCAAGAACATGGTGACGTAAGCCACGTACGGCGGGCCTAGAAAAGGAAGTTCAGCACCACGTCCGGCACCCTTTGGGCTCCTTCTGCTGATCTCGTGTGCATCGCGTGTTAGTAGAAGTTTGGTGAGAGACGATTCACGCTTTTCAGATTTGTGATTCAGTTCGCTACTGCTCTTCAGTTTCTGCTTGTCTTTGCATATCTGATAATCAGTGCGTGTAGTCAGTAAGTATTTGTTTCTCATTGTGGACTATATCTTGGTATAGTACGCTTTGATTTGCATTGCTTATTGTCTGCTTGCTTCTGCTATTCAGGTCGTTCTTTCAGGCATTGCTGTTTATCAGTGCTTTCTGTTGTCCGTTCTGACCAGCCGACCGTTTTCAAAACATCTTACGTCTACATACTCGTCGTAGAGTTTGTGCTGTGCAGGGGCTTCGTGTTGGGGTTCTTACTTTGACACAAACCCGGTCCATGAACAGGGAGGGGAGGCGTTTGTGGACCAAGAATTGGTTGCGCCAGCGTGACCAGTTCTCGCGCATGTCTTTGCTCCGTGAGATCCGGGAGAATAATCCTGATGATTTCAGGAATTATCTACGGATGACGGACCCTGTTTTTCACCGTCTGCTGGCTTTGCTGACCCCTTATATCAGCAGGCAGGATACCTGCATGCGGCAAACCATCACTCCGGAGCAGAGGCTCATCGCCACGTTGCGCTACTTGGCGACAGGGAAAAGCCTTCAGGACCTCAAGTTCTCTACAGGCATCTCCCCCCAGGCTCTGGGGATCATTATTCCAGAGACCAGTTCTGCCATCATTCAGGTCCTGCAGAAGGACTATATGAAGGTAAGTTTTATCCTCTAACATCACATTCTATGTATTTAATGATTGCTAATGTCTTGCATTTCTTTCCTCATTCCCTAATTACCATCATTGCAATATGCTCTAATTCATATGCTCTGCCCCTTTGTCCTCATGCATATTTGCCTCACTAACTTCCCCACCATGCTCTTCTTGGCCCATAAAACTATAGTCTAGTCACTTACCAATGTCTTTTGTCAGCTCCATAGTATTGCTTTCCCCTAAACACCCCCTAAAATGTCTACAAATGTTATGTGTGTGCTTCAATTCATGCAGAGTGACATTTTTTTTTGGTTGTGTCAAACTCATTAGGAACCCCCCTCCCCCCAACTGCTAGGTCAGCTGCTAGCAATCCTCGATCTGCTGACTTTACCAAACCCAATACACACTATATCTACCTTTTTGATGGTAACATTTATGGATGAATTCACCAAAGCATGTAGTGTAAGGGCCTGCCTCAATACTTTCAAATGCTATAATTTTTTTTGGTTTTTCCCCTATTATTATCTTGATATGTAATAGCAGAATGTGAAAATGTGCTTCCATTTTGTTTTCTTTTTGGTATTATGACACTTCTTACCTGTCCGGCGGGCTGCCAATAGTGTAAGTAAGGAGGGGCTTCCCAAAGTATCACACATTATTTAGGCATTCAGCTCTCAATCAAGTGGAGAGGGTTACCTGTCCAAAACATCCCCCCCTCATTTTTTAGCAAGGGCCCATCAGATGGGTGGGATGGGGGGTGGGGGAGGGATGGGGGGGTGATGACTCTGATAAGGGGACCTTATACTTTAGGCTTTAAATACTCAGTTCCCAAAATGTAATACTGATCTGGGCCAAAAATGTTGGGGTCTAATCTGCTTGCAATGTTGGTTTGCAAAATTACACATTTTTGGTCTTGTTTCACTCCACAGTGTCCTTCAACGCCACAGGAATGGCAGACTGTGGCCTCCCACTTTTCTAGTCGTTGGGACTTTCCCAATTGTGGAGGTGCAATTGATGGGAAACACGTCCGCATCGTCCCACCACCCAACTCGGGTCGTACTATTTTAACTACAAGGGGTTTAATAGTATCGTGATGTTGGCGGTGGTGTCTGCGACCTATGACTTATTGTATGTGGACGTGGGGCAAAATGGCCGGATGTCAGATGGTGGAGTGTTCGCACGGACGGAGTTCTACTGGCGTCTCCAGAGTGGCAGTCTGGGCTTGCCACCCCCAGAAGAGAATCAGGAAAGATTCCCGTTCGTCTTCGTCGCGGATGAGGCGTTTGCCCTGGCAAACCATCTGATGCGGTCTTTCCCGATGCCAACCCTCACCCCGGACCAGAGGATTTTTAATTTCCGGCTGTCCAGAGCCAGAAGAGTGGTGGAGAACACTTTTGGTATACTGGCCAGCTGGTTCCGCCTTTTTTTAACGCCTATCCACATGGCAGAATACAAACTCAATCACATTGTGCTGGTGTGCTCTTCTCAATTTCCTAAAAATACATTCTGGAAACTATGCGGTCTCAGTTGTCCAAGAAGCAGACTTTATAGAAAATGAGAACCTCATGGGCCTTGAAGCTGCTCGTCCTGGTTTGCCCCCCCCCCAAAGTGCCCGTGAGGTTAGAAACCAATACATGGAATACTTTGTGGGTAGGGGGGCCATTGATATGCCAGACAATGTCTGAGCGGCATTTTAGGAATACATTTTTCTTCGAAACTCCAATATTTGTTTTCATTTACTGCTTGGCTTGGTTTTAGGTGTCTTCTAGGTAAATTTATGTTTTTTCTTGTTGTGCCTTTTTCTACAACAGTGCAAACCCAAGTTCTGAGCGAGATGAGGGGACAGTCTTTTCTTCAGATAATCTTATTATGTTGTGGGTCTGCTACATACACACCTTGTTTTTGTTAACTAATGTATGTAGTGCATTACTGACCAAAATCTTGCTCATTTTCAGCACTATGACAGAAATATGTGGGCTCAGGAAAATGGCATGATTGTGAAAATTAACACATCACTGTGGGTGTTATTTACTAAAGGCACATCCACTATGCACTACAAGTGCTCTGCAAAAGTACACCTAAAACTGCATTTGGAGTGCAAAGTGGAGTTGCCTTTAGTAAATAACACCCATTGTCACCGAAAACAACAATTTTACTCCAAATACTGCTTTTGCGCATTGAAAAAGGAAGCCACACATTCTTGATAATTTAACTTTTTAATCAAAGCACATTCACATGTGCGTTTAGAAAAGGGTTTTACAGCAAACCAACAAATTGGGTGTATCAAAAACATTATTTCAGGTAATTTTTTTGTAACAGGCATGTATCAAAAGCGTAACATGCAGAACACAGGAACTTACAAAGTTCAACTTTGAAAAGTGAAGACAATATCAGACATGAGTATGTACAAACTGGGCTGATATTGCCTTCATCACATGGGGTATCACCCCTGGAAAAGCCAAATTTGGAAGATGCACACAATGTGTGAAAATGTGCTATCTCCCATCATGGGGGATCAATGTACATGTTTTGGGGCTGCAACCCCTTCATCTCAGCCACTTTCCACAAAACACGTATGGATTTTTATAAAAGACAAAAGTTGTTGTTTAAAAGCAAAAAAATTAAAAACAAGCTAGTTTGTTGTGTTTCACACTCTCCCCAAAACATCAATGATGTTCTTCATTTTATTTTTAACATCATTGATGTTTTGCTGTATATTTTCTAAATCCCGATTGCACCCCATTATCTCCCCAATCAGGATCTGGGCACTTTCACTGGTAAAATGTGATTCTTCTTCCACATCACCTACAAAACAAAGCAAAAAAACACACCATATATTATAAATATGACGACATACATTGATGAGCTTACCGGAAGCTATGGTCTCCGACACTCAACTGTTGTGGTGACAATTTGTCCAACTTCAACGATCTCTCCTTCCTCCTCCTCCTCCTGCTCCTCTGATTCTGGTTTTGGAATTTTGCCTTCTTTGGGAGGGGTGGGGTCCCTGGTGTCCTCATACTTACCGAGTCTTCTTTCCCCTATGAGCATGTAAAAAAGTAATAATTAGCACACAGAGGGCAGAAATAGGAATATGAAACATTGCTTGGAAGTGTTGTACAATTGTGTTTTTTGGCCGAGTTCAAAGGTGAGAACATTATTGTGGACACTTTGTTAAGCTGGAATACTTACCTGCAGAACGAGGTTTCTTACGAACGAATTAAACCATGAACTTGAAAGTAGCCATTTTAAAATGCACAACATGAAATCAAAGCACATGGAGCAGTATGCAAGCAAGAATAATCATATGAACATACGACAACTACTTACTTTTTTGAAGAACACGCTTGATCCTTCTGTACTGATCGTGCTCCCTCAGTTTCAGGTCTGACACAACTTCACAACTCTTCACAACTTTAGTCATGATCTTGGCCTTTCTGATATTTGGGTTTGGGTAAGGTCCATACTTCCCATCATAGTCGGTCCTGTTCAATATGTCCACCATCTCCAACATTTCCCCAAAAGACATATTTGAGGCCTTAAATCTTCTCTTCCTGGATCGGGACGTTTCAGGCTCCGGGCTTTCCTCGCCCTCCTCCTCGTTAGTGGAACTCTGATTGCGCACCTGCGTTCTCTCCGCCATGTGCTCTCCCCACTGCGCCAAAAGCAAAGGGACGGGGAATAGTCTAGAAAGAACGTCAGGGGCGGGCGGAGCATGCGAACTGTATATAAAACGCAAAACGTGTGTGTCGTCCGTATGATCTGTGAACAGAGGAAGAAGCTGACGCGACGATCGTGCAAACGAAGGTAACATTTTGGACTTGGTACATCACTAGGCTATACTGCTTCTAGATTGAGGCCTGCATTAGTGGAGTTTAGCCTGACATTAGGGTTTGTCTTGTGTTGTGTCTTGCAGAGATTATGGACGGTTTTAATGATCATAGTTTCCTCCCTCTGTTCATCGATAAATACAGGGAGCTGCCCTGCCTGTGGTAAGCGACGCACCCTCATTATAGTAACAGACAAAAGAGGCAGGCAGCAATGGAGAAACTGGTTGAGTTTGTGAAGCCGGTTGTCCCCAGGGCAGACGTCAACTATTTAAAAGTGAAAATCGGTGGCCTGAGGAGTACTTATCTGAAGGAGAGGAAGAAGGTGCCGCAGTCCATGCAATCTGGTGCTTCAGCAGATGACGTTTATGTCCCCAGGCTGTGGTATTATAACAGGATGCAGTTTCTGTCAGACCAGGCTGAGGCCAGGGAATCACTTTCTACTCTTCCTTCCACGCATCCTATGCTACATTCCACACCCGCTGAGTCTTCCGACGACCTAACCTGGGCCTTCCACTCAGGAAGAACTGAGGGAGCCCAGCTTGAGCCAGGTATAGTATTGTTGTACATATTTTGGGAGTATAAATGAATGATGTTAACTTGATTTTTGCTCGCTAATTGCTGATTTTAGAAAGTGTTTCACATATCAATAGACAGTAGTGGCCAAAACCTTTGGGACAAGAAAGAAAAATGCTGGGCTCAGAATGATAGTCTTTTGTATTGCTTAACAATTTGCAACAGTCTTGATGTGAAAATTGTGTGTGTGAACCAAAAACTAAAACTATGTCCTTTTTCATACACAGGAAGACATCAGCCAGGAGGTGGCTGTGGAAAGTGGCAGCCAGGAGGAGGCAGGGGTAAGCGGCAGCCAGGCGGTGGGCGGGCAAAGGAGCCTGACAGAATGCCAGGTCCCTCCCCTCCGCCTAACACGCAAAAGGGCGAGAAAGGGGGGGAATGTGGAGGAGTCGGCTCTGAGGCTGATCCGGGAGGCGTCAGCGGCCCTCCAAGCCAAACCCACCTATCAAGAAGCCTTTGCCGCCTTGGCTGCGTGCAAACTGGAGAAAATGGAGGAGGGGCAACAGCTCTTGTGTGAGGAGATAATTATACACACCCTCAACAAGGGTCTGTTGGGCCAAATGACACAAACAACACAATTATGTGATTTGGCCCATGCCCCTCCTCCTTCTCCTTCTTCTGCCACACCTCCAGCACCACAGCCTGGAAGGAAGCGTGGAAGGAAGACCAGAGTGTGATGACCTGGGTTCAGTCTGGTCTGACAGAAGATGCAGCCTCTTGTAGTACCACAGCCTGGGAACATAGATGTCATCTGCTGCTGTTCCGGGTTTCTTGGACTTCAGGACCAGACTTCTCTCCCTCAGATATGTACTCCTCAGGCCACCGAGTTTTGCGTTTAAATAGTTGATGTGTGCCCTGGGGGCCAAAGGCTTCGCTAATCTTCCCAGTTTGTCCATCGCTGCCTCCCTCTTTATCTGTTACTGACACCTAAATAAAGGTTTTTTTTGTTTGAAGAAATACTTGCGTATGTGTTTGACTTCAAAAAGGACAGTTTATTTGTGAGCAGGCAGGTACATTTCAAAAATACAAAGTGACATGAATAACAAGGGGTACCAACACTAAACAACCTCCTGTAGATTAACCACTTGCTTACTGGGCACTTAAACCCCCCTCAGTCCCAGACCAATTTTCAGCTTTCAGCGCTGATGCACTTTGAATGACAACAACACTGTACCCAAATGAAATTTTTATCATTTTTTTTCCCACAAATAGAGCTTTCTTTTGGTGGTATTTAATTACAGCTCGGAGTTTTTTTTTTTGCTAAACAAACAAAAAAAGATGCAAAAAAGAAAAAAAATCATGTTTAATAGTTTGTTATAAAATTTTGCAAACGGGTCATTTTTCTCCTTCATTGAAGTGTGCTGATGAGGCGGCACTGATAGGCTGCACTGGTGGGCACTGATGAGCTGCACTGGTGGGCACTGATGGGCTGCATTGGTGGGCACTGATGGGCTGCATTGGTGGACACTGATGGGCTGCATTGGTGGGCACTGATGGGCTGCATTGGTGGGCACTGATGGGCTGCATTGGTGGGCACTGATGGGCTGCATTGGTGGGCACTGATAGGCTGCATTGGTGGGCACTGATAGGCTGCACTGGTGGGCACTGATAGGCATAGTTAAGGCGGCACTAATAGGCACAGATAAGGCGGCACCGATGGGCACAGATAAGGCGGCACTGATGGGCACAGATAAGATGGCACGGATGGGGGGCACAGATGGGTGGCACGGATGGGTGGCATGGATGGGCACTGATAGGTACCACTGATAGATGGGACTGATGGGCACTGATAGGTGGCACTGATAGGTGGCTCTGATAGGTGGCACTGCTGGGCACTGATGGGCGGCACTGCTGGGCACTGGTAGATGACACTGATGGGCACGGATATGTGGCACTGGGGTGCAGCACCTTTGTTGAGGCAGATTGTGGGCACTGCTGGGTGGCACTGTGGGCACTGCTGGGTGGCACTGTGGGCACTGCTGGGTTGCACTGACGGGGGCACTTACTTTTTATTAATGTGGCACTGGCAGGGGGCAGGTGGGCACTGGCAGGGCTGGCCGTGATCGGGACTGATGTCCCGATCACGGCTGCGCGAGGAGAAAAAAAAAGCCGATTACCGGCTCCGTTATATCACATGATCAGCTGTCATTTGCTGACAGCTGATCACGTGATAAGGGGTCGGGATCGACCCCTTGCATGGATCGGTGATCAGGCGAGTCTCATAGACTCGCCGATCACAGAGCGCGCGCGGGCGCCCCCCTCAGGGGGCGCGCAGGCCGCTCGTGCACGGGACTACGTCAATAGACGTAGTCCCAGAAAAAGAGATCCGCGCTGTAGCCGTCATTCGGCTATAGCGCGGGTCTCAAGTAGTTAAAAAAGAAAATATAAAAAAGATAATAATGTTGTTGTGGTAAGTTGACACACAAAACACACCCCAAAAAATGGAAAGATGAGCAAACTGTCAAAAAAGGAGATGCTTATGAAAAAAAACAAACACAAAATTCACCCAAAAAACAATAAATAAAAAAAAAATTGTGTAGATGTGACGATTTCAAAAATTGTATTGCTGAAATGAGTAAAAAAGACTCAGGAAATACGTTCGGGAGAAGTGTGTGTGACTATGAGCATCAAAAGAAGTTCCTTCTTGCAGCATTGTAAAGAACAAGAGAATGCGCTTCATGAAAGAATTTTTAACATTGCAACGTGACGAATGTGCTATATCGATTATGAGCAGTAGTTTTACCTGAGCGAGCGATTCCGTGTCCGAATTTGATTGTGAGCATGCGTGGCACCTTGTCCGTTGGAGTAGGATACACATGATCGGAGTATGTCCAATCTGAGAATTTTGTCGGAAAATTTTACCAGCAAGTTGGAAAAGTTGGTCCGTCGGATACTCCGACGGAAACAGTCCGACGCAGACCACACACAGTCGGAATATCCGACAAAACGCTCCGATCGGAAACATTCCGTCGGAATCTCCAACCGTGTGTACAAGGGATAACAGGCTCTGGCTAGTAGATGTCCTGCTGACAACAATTTCCGCATCTTCTGTATTAGGGGCCTTAACTTTCTCTTGAGGGAGTTATACCCTGTTCAATTTGGTGTTCAGATCTGCTCCCAGAAATACCATATTTTGTGTGGCTTGCAAACTGCTCTTTTTCCAATTAACTAGCCATCCAAAGTCTTGGAGAGTCGTGAGTAGAATTTTGCGATGATAGAGCAGCGTCTCCCTATTTTCTGCTAAAAGCAGGATATCGTCCAGATAATAGTGGATTCGTAGTCCCTTCTCCCTGAGGAATGCAACCGAAGGTAAAAGGACCTTGGTAAATGTCCTGGGTAGGGATGAGCTTCGTGTTCGAGTCGAACGCATGTTCGACTCGAACATCGGTCGTTCGTGCGTTCGCCGAATTCCGAACGTTTGGGCCGTTCGCGGCAAAATTCGTGTGGCCCACAATGCACTGCGATGGCGCAATGCATTGCTGTCTCATGATTGGCCAAGCATGCACTGTGACCCCGCATGCTTGGCTAATCGCAGCGCCAGCAGCGAGGAGAGCAATGGTTGGCCACAGGCATCCTGCCTGTGGCCAATCATAGCTCAGCCTGTGTAGTGCACGCCCCACACTATATAAAGCCGCCTTTCAGGCGGCCTTGTGTAGTGTTTGTTAGCATCTGAAGCAGTGGGTGTTCTGTGTACCTTCAACACAGTTACACACCAATCGTTTTTGGCTGATTTACAATTTTGCTCTTGTGTAGTGGTTACTGTCTGTGCCCTGACCGCAGTATACACCACTATATTCACCTCACCTATATAGCTAGTGATCTAGCTTTAATAATAGAGCTTGCAGTCAGTAGTGTTAGTGCGTGCTGTCTGCGTGCTCTGTACCCAGTACATACCACTATATACACCTACATAGCTGTTCTCTATTTGAGCCCGATTGTCATCTGCTGGAGTTATTGGAAGTTGTGTGTGCTTCCAGCACAGCACAGTATACATCTGTATATACCCCTTTAACTCTGCTGTTTTCTGGTTATTGTCTGCGTGCCCTGACCGCAGTATACACCGTGATATTCACCTCACCTATATAGCTAGTGGTCCATCTTTAACAATAGAGCTTGCAGTCAGTAGTGTCACTCAGGAGATAGTGCGTGCTGTGTGCGTGCTCTGTACCCAGTACATACCGCTATTATCCACCTACATAGCTGTTCTCTATTTGGGCCCGATTGTCATCTGCGGGAGTTATTGGAAGTTGTGTGTGCCTCCAGCACAGCACAGTATACATCTGTATATACCCCTTTAACTCTGCTGTTCTATAAAAAAGGCATCTGCAGGAGTTAGTGGGTGTTGTGTGCCTCCAGCACAATATAAACTACCCAACTACTGTTTTACCCAACTCCCTTCAGGCCATTACCATGTCTGGAAGGCCAGCAAGGAGAGGCAGACAGGCGCGAGCCGATAAAAGAGGGCAAGCAGGCTCTGTGTCTAGAGACAACAGTGCTGGTCGTGGACGCGGTGCATTGTCATCAGCACGTGGCCATGGGACATGCTTGTCCTTCTTTTCTGCAGCTGGACATGTTGAACCGCAACATGCCAACGACTTGGTAGAGTGGATGACCAAGCCCTCTTCATCCTCCTCCTCCTCTCTCACCCAGTCTCAGGGTAGTAGAAAAGCAGCTGCCAACACATCGTCGTCCCTCCTCTCAATGTCATCATCAGTGACTCCTTCCCTAGACCCACCACGTCCTCCTGAGGAGTCTCCTGAACTCTTTGAGCACAGTGTTGGGTACATGCTCCAGGAGGATGCCCAGTGTTTGGTGGGCTCTGATGATGACACTCAGCTAGAGGAAGGCAGTAGCGTGAGCGCAGAGAGAGAGGATGCTCAAGAAGCACAGCAATCTGGCAGTCATGTTCCACAAGCTGCAGCATACTGCCAGGTTTGCTACAGCGATGAAGAGGGAGGGGATGATGAGGGCACTGACTCCACGTGGGTGCCTGGAAGGAGGGAGGAGGAGGAGGAGGAGGCACATGTCCAACGAGGCAGGATGCCCTCCGGGGGCCAGCTTAGGGGCAGCACACCGACTGAATCACACCGCAGAGCTCCGCCTGCGCAGAGCGCTTCCTCTGCGCGTTATTCTAAAAGTTCTTTGGTGTGGGCCTTTTTTGAGACGAGTGCATCAGATCGCACCGCTGCTATTTGCAACATATGTCTCAAGCGTATCTCACGTGGCCAAAACATCAGCCGCTTGGGCACCACATGCTTGACCAGACATATGTTGACCTGCCATGCAGCTCGTTGGCAAGCGTACCTCAAAGACCCACACCAAAGAACAAAGCGGACCTCTCCTTGCTCCTCATCAGCTGGCATCTCCAACCCCACTAGACCTTCAGTCCTCTCTGAAACCTGCTCTGAGAGGAATGAAGGTGTAGAATTAGGTGTGTCACAGCCAAGCGCTTCCGGGAACTCTGCTAGTGGTACATCCACGTCCGATTATAGCAGGCAAATGTCCCTGCCCCAGCTGCTGGACCGGCGGAAGAAATTTACTCCCAGCCATCCACATGCCCAGCGGTTGAATGCTAGCTTGGCTAAATTGCTAGCACTTCAACTGCTGCCTTTTCAGTTGGTAGACTCGGCCCCCTTCCGTGAGTTTGTACAATGTGCGGTTCCTCAGTGGCAGGTCCCCAAACGCCACTTTTTCTCACGGAAGGCGATTCCGGCTCTCTACCGGCATGTGGAAGGCAATGTCCTTGCCTCGCTGGACAGGGCGGTCAGCGGTAAGGTGCATATTACCGCTGACTCATGGTCCAGCAGGCATGGACAGGGACGTTACCTGTCTTTCACGGCCCATTGGGTCACCCTTCTGGCTGCTGGGAAGGATGCAGGACAAGGTGCAGTAGTGTTGGAGGTTGTTCCGCCACCACGCCTCCAAAATGCTACTATTGGTTGTGACACACCTCTCTCCTCCACCCCCTCCTCTTCTTCTTCCTCCATGGCCTCTTCCAGTGCTCTGTCCTCAGAACCAGTGGTGCTCCGTAGGCGTTGCAGGGGCTACGCAAGTACGCAGGCAAAACGATGCCATGCCGTGCTTGCGCTGGTTTGTTTGGGGGACAGGAGCCACACTGGGGCGGATGTTTTGTCAGCTCTGCAGGGGCAGGCCAAGAGGTGGTTGACGCCACGCCAGCTTAAGCCAGGAATGGTGGTTTGCGAAAATGGCACCAACCTCCTCTCCGCCCTCCAACAGGGACAACTGACCCATGTGCCCTGTGTAGCTCACGTCCTTAACCTGGTGGTGCAGCGGTTCTTGGGCAGGTACCCCGGCTTACAGGATGTCCTGAAGCAGGCCAGGAGAGTGTGTGTGCATTTCCGCCGATCATTTAATGCCTGTGCTCGGCTGGCTGAGCTCCAAAAGGAGTTGAACCTGCCCAAGAACCGCCTTATATGTGACATGCCCACCAGATGGAACTCAACATTGGCCATGCTGCAGCGGCTGCACACGCAGCAGAGGGCCATCAATGAGTACCTGTGCGACTACGGCACCAGGACAGGGTCAGGGGAGCTTGGTTTTTTCTCACCACGCCAGTGGGGCATGATCAGGGATGCATGCACTGTCCTGTCACCGTTTGAGGAGGCCACAAGGATGGTGAGCAGTGACAGTGCATGCATCAGTGACACTGTACCTCTTGTCCACCTCTTGGAGCATACGCTGCGTGGAATAATGGACAGGGCACTTGAGGCAGAACAGAGGCAGGAAGAGGAGGACTTCCTTGCCTCTCAAGGCCCCCTTTATCCAGACAGTGTTCCTGCTGTGCCACCCATCACACAGGAAGAGGGTGAGGAGGAGGAAGAGGAGGAGGAGGATGATTGTGTCAGCATGGAGGTGGAGGCTGGCACTCAGCATCAGCAGCAGCAGTCTTATAGGGATGATTTACAGTCCCAAGAAACACGTGGACTTGTACGTGGCTGGGAGGAGGTAGCTGCGGATCATGTTGTCCTTAGTGACCCAGAGGACTCCGGACCGAATGCCTCAGCTAACTTACGCTGCATGGCCTCCCTGATCCTGCAAAGCCTGCGGAAGGATCCTCGTATTCTTCGGATCAAGGAGAGGGACCATTACTGGCTGGCCACTCTCCTTGATCCACGGTACAAGGGTAAGGTTGCCGACCTTATCTTGCCATCGCAGAGGGAGCAGAGGATGAGACATCTCCGGGAGGCCTTGCAGAAAGCTCTGTGCAACGCGTTCCCAGAGACTGGGAGGTCACAAACTCCTGGTCCTGGACAACGTGTTGCTGAGGCATCAGTCAGAAGGAGCGGTGGAGAAGGTGGCCGTCTGACTGATGCTTTCAGACAATTTTTTAGTCCGCAGCCCCAAGGTATGATTGGTTCCAGCACCCATCGCCAGCGTCTAATTTACATGGTGCAGGAATACCTAGGGGCAAGGTCAGACTTGGACACCTTTCCCACTGAAAATCCTCTGGCTTACTGGGTCTTGAGGATGGATCACTGGCCAGAGCTTGCACAGTATGCAATTGAGCTACTGGCCTGTCCTGCATCCAGCGTTCTTTCGGAACGCACCTTCAGTGCTGCTGGTGGCTTCGTTACCGATCACAGGGTGCGCCTGTCCACCGAATCAGTTGATCGACTGACCTTCATCAAGATGAATCAGTCTTGGATCACCCACAGCTACCAAGCACCTGAAGCTGATGTAACCGAATAATTTTTTTTTGAAATACCACATCCCTTCAAGACTGCCTATGCTGATGCTGAGTGACTGTCCTGTTATGTTGATTGTCTATCCTTTTCCTCCTCCGCTGATATGTTGGAAGAACATTTTTGGTTCTGGGTGATGCCAGCAGCCCAATTTTTCTGCCCCTGTTTAACAGGGGCGTTTAAGTACAATTTTTGATGCAATGCTTTGCAGCAGGGCTAATTCCTGCCATAAAACTAGAGTATATGGCAGAGGTTGCAGTGTGATGGCACCAGTGCCTAAGGCCCAATTTTTCTGCCCCTGTTTAACAGGGACATGTAATTACAATTCTTGATATAATATTTCACAGGAGGGCCCCTTCCTGTGCCCACCCAGAGTAACGGTGAGGACTTATAGTGTTGTGGCACCAGCACCACAACCACCAAAGGTCAATTTTTCTACCACTGTTCAACAATGGCATGTAATTACAATTCTTGATATAATCGTTCACAGCAGGGCGCTCCAGCGCCCACCAAGAGTCACTTTGAGGGCTTACAATGTTGTTGCAAAACCAACACCTTGTTCCGCCATTTCTGCAGAGCATATAGGGCAGGCCCCTACTTTCAAACATCCAATTTACAAACCTCTCCTACTTGCAAACGGAAGGAGACAACAGCAAGTGAGATGAAAAAAGATGGACGACAAAACAAATTATACAGGGGTGATAACCCTTCCCTATGTTTTCCAAAAAGCTTAAAAATAGTTTTTTTGACTGGAGCTACACTTTAAAAATGTACCAGTTGAAAATTACAAACAGATTCAACTTAACACAACTAACCTACACAGTCCCTGTCTTGTTTCCACCGCCTGTATACTGCTGTTCTGAGTATATAGGGCCTGGGACCACACGCATTTCCTTTTTTTTAATATGGGTACGGGGTTCCCCTTAATATGCGTACGAAACCCAAAGGGGCTGGTAATGGGCAGGGAGGGCTACCCATGGCATTTTTCTGAATGATTTTCAACCATATTGCAGGAACCAGATATAACATTAAAACCGCAAGCAGTTTTAAATGGTGTTATTTCCGTTTAATGTCATTTTGTGCAGGGACTGTTCTAAACACAGGAAACACGTGGCACTTCACAGGCATACTACAGACACCCCCCAGGCACCATATTTAAAGGAATATTTCACTTTTTTTTTTTCACTTTAATCGTCATTAAAATCAGTGCTCCCGCCAAACGGTAGTTTTTAAAACTTTTTTTTGCAGTGACCCATGTCCCCTGAGGCAGGAGGCAGGTCGCCAAACCCTTTTTAGGACACTATCTTGCATATTAGCCGTTAAAATTAGCACTTTCCAATTCGAACGTTCGAGTCCCATAGACTTCAATGGGGTTCTAACGTTCGTACCGAACGCGGGGGTCGTTCGCAAGTTCTGGTGCGAACCGAACCGGGGGATGTTCGGCTCATCCCTAGTCCTGGGGGCCGAAGAGATGCCGAATGGGAGGCACTGTAATTGGAAGTGACACTAGTTGATGGCGAATCTGAAAAATTTTGAAAGGCAGGATGAATTGGGATGTGTAGATAGGCATCTGATAAATCTACTGATAGCATCCAGTCGCCCAGATTTGTTGCCAGAAGTATGGACTGGAGGCTTTTCATTTTGAAAGCCTCTATTTTGATGCCCTTGTTAAGGTTTTTCAAATCCAATACAGGTTGTAAGTCTCCTATCTTCTTCTTTACTAAAAACAAGGGGGAGTAGAATCCTCTCCCCTTTTAATATGATGGGACTTCTAGGATTGCTCCTTTTTGTTTCAAATCTGCTACGTATTTTATTAGTAATTTTCTTCTGGTTAGCGAGGATGGCAGTCTGGTTGGTTAGAAGTGATTTCTTGGGAGTCTGCCCATGAACTTCCATTTGTGTCCAAATTTGATTGTGGATAGTGTCCATAGATCTTTTATATGATTCGACCACATCTGTACAAAGTTTTTGACCCTGGCACCCACCTGTGCTGGGTGGGTGGGCAAATTTTCAAAAGGACATCTGCTGCTCCCCGACCAAGGTAGTCTTGGACTTCTGCATCCTCAGGAAGGAGGGTCTTGCATTTTTCCAGTCCCTTCTAAATTCCCTACTGGGACGGTAGGGTCTAGATTACCTGTATTTATCTGGAAGGTTACATCTGTGCCCCTTCTGGACCTTGGGTCTCCTTTCGGCGGGAATCAATCCTCACTTCCCTCCCGTTACCTTGGAGATGGTGGAGTCTAATTTAGCGCCGAACAGATTTGAGCCATCGTATGGGATTCTGCACCAGTTTGTTTTGGATGCAGTATCGGCCATCCACGGTTTAAGCCATAAGGTCCTTCTTGCTATGACGGAGGCTAGCATTGTTCTAGCTGAGGATCTTATAATATCAAGCGAGAGGGAGATACTAAGCAACTTCTGCTGGAACTCTTCTAGCTCCTATGAGAGCTCCGAAGCTTCCTGGCTATTAGAAATAGTTTACATCATGCAGGCAGTGATGTGGACACCCAGAAAAAGGACCATTCAGGAAGTAAACAGAGAGAAGAACCTGGGTAATAACATGGCCACAGCTTAACTACTTACTGACCAGCAGTTTAACATACACTAATAGCCAGCGCTTTGTTTTTCCCCCACGACATACCCGTATGTCACGGGGACACTTCCTGGTGTACAGGCGCACACCCCCTGCCTCTTGTGCTTTTTCAGGCTCTCGGCCAATGATTTTGGCTGTAAAATATGTATGGGGTAACAGTGCTGTGTCAAAAATAAGAGTACTTAAAACTTTTTACAGAACGAAAAACATGCTAATAAAGTGCTAATGTGCTCTAGTAAAATTCTCAAGGCTAATACAGTTCCACATTTCAAACCAAATGCAAACAAAAGGCACATGCTTTTGTGCAAATGATTACCCCTAATTATCCTAATACATTTGCACATCCCAAACCAAAATGAAAATAATGTGCACGTGCTGTCGTGCAGATAATTGCCCTTTGCAAATAAATGACATGTTATTGTGCAGATGATTACTTATTACAAATTGCTAACACGCCATTGTAATGCAAGCAAATAGTTCTCATAAACATTCAAACCTAATCAACATAAGTCCAGTGGTTACTCTGTAAAATGTTAGTAACCAAAAACAATAAAAAAAATCTCCATGAATGAATATATCCTCTTGTGTTTAAATAAAGACATCATCAGGTCAGTGATGATTTAGAGAACCAAGTCTTCTGCTGGTGTTGGTCCGCTGTGTTTTATCAAGTCCAAAGTCAGTGCAGGCCTCTAGCAGGAAATTCTAGAGCACTTTATGCCTCCCTATGCTGACCAGCTTAATGGAGATGCTGATTTCATTTTCCAGCTGGACTTGGCACCTGCCCACACTGTCAAAACTACCAATAGCTGCCCAGGCCAATTTTCAGCTTTCAGCACTATCACACTTTGAATGACAATTGCTTGTTCGTGCTACACTATACCCATATGACATTTTTATTATTTTTTTTCACACAAACAGAGCTTTCTTTTGGTGGCATTTAATCACTGCTGGGTTTTTAATTTTTTCTCCAAACAAAAAAAGTTCATAGTTTGTTATTAAATTTTCCAAACAGGTAATTTTTCTCCTTCATTGATGTGTGCTAATGAGGTTGCATTGATAGGTGGCACTGATGAGGCTACACTGATAATGAGGCACTGATTGGCAGCACTTATAGATGGCACTGGTGGACACTAGTTAGCAGAACTGGTGGGCACTAATTAGCAGCACTGGTGGTCACTGTGTGGGACTGATGTCCCTCTTACAGAAGCCGGTAATCAGCTTTATTCCTTTCTCCTCATGCTGTCAGTGTGAGAAAAAAATGCAGATGACCGGCTTCTGTTTACATCATGTGATCAGCTGTCATTGGCTGACAGCTGACCATGGGGTAAAGGGCCGTGATTTGCTCTTTACTTCGATCTGTGATCAGCCAAGTCCCAAGGACTCATCACAGGGCACGCGGGGAGAATTTCACTTTTTGAATTTAATTAGCGAAATTAACTTTTTGATGATATTCAAATTTTTTGAGATACACCTGTATACCATAGCTTGCAGACACTATAACTTTCACACAAACGAATTAACCACTTTCAGACCGGACCATTTTGCTGGTAAATGACCAGAGGTCTTTTTACAATTTGGCACTGCGATGCTTTAACTGGTAATTGCGCGGTCATGCAATGTTGTACCCAAACAAAATTTGCGTCCTTTTCTTCCCACAAATAGAGCTTTCTTTTGATGGTATTTGATTGCCTCTGCGATTTTTATTTTTTGCGATATAAATGGAAAAAGACCGCAAATTTTGAAAAAAAATGATATTTTCTACTTTTTGTTATTAGAAAAATCCAATAAACTCAATTTTAGTCATACATTTAGGCCAAAATGTATTCAGCCACATGTCTTTGGTAAAAAAAAAGTCAATAACTGTATATTTATTGGTTTGCGCAAAAGTTGTCACATCTACAAACTAAGGTACGTTTTCTGGAATTTACGCAGCTTTTAGTTTACGATTGCCTATCTCATTTCTTGAGGTGCTAAAATGGCAGGGCAGTACAAAACCCCCCCAAATGACCCCATTTTGGAAAGTAGACCCCCTAAGGAAATTGATAAGTGGCATGTTGAGCCCATTGAATATTTTTTTTTTTTTTACACAAAGTTGTCACTAATTGATATATTGCTCGCACATGCTATGGGCATATGTGAAATGACACCCCAAAATAAATTCTGCTGCTTCTCCTGAGTACGGGGATACCACATGTGTGGGATTTTTTGGGAGCCTAGCCGCGTACGGGGCCCCGAAAGCCAAGAACCGCCTTCAGGTTTTCTAAGGGCGTAAATATTTGACTTCACTCCTCACTACCTATTACAGTTTTGAAGGCCATAAAATGCCAAGATGGCACAAAACCCCCACAAATGACCCCATTTTAGAAAGTAGACACCCCAAGCTATTTGCTGAGAGGCATGTTGAGTCCATGGAATATTTTATATTTTGCCACAAGTTGCGGGAAAATTACAAACTTTTTTATTTTATTTATTTTTTTCACAAAGTTGTCACTAAATGATATATTGCTCACGCATGCCATGGGCATATGTGAAATGACACCCCAAAATAAATTCTGCTGCTTCTCCTGAGTACGGGGATACCACATATGTGGGACTTTTTGGGAGCCTAGCCGCGTACGGGGCCCCGAAAACCAAGCACCGCCTTCAGGCTTTCTAAGGGCGTTACAGTTTTGAAGGCCATAAAATGCCAAGATGGCACAAACGCCCCCCAAATGACCCCATTTTGGAAAGTAGACACCCCTAAATTTAGGGGTACACTAGTGAGACTAGGTAATAAATGGCGGGTGCCCTGAAACTATAAAAAAATAACTAACCAACCAGCGTCACCTGTAACCGTTATATGGTGATCACTGGTGAAAGGGTTAACTAGGGGGCAATCAGGGGGCTTTATGCGGTAGTATATGGGGGTCCCTGGCGCTATAAAAAGCTGCGGCGAACCTAAATACCTACCTGCCTAACTAGCGTCACCTGTGACACTAATACAGCGATCAGAAAAACGATCGCTTATTAGGCTGGGTTCACACTGGAGCGATGCAGGAACGCCACAAATCCGCGGCGGGTTCCCGCATCGCATGCTTCCCGGCGGCAGTTCACACTGCCCTATGCGAACTGCTGGGAGTGTCAGTGAAATGTTAATGACACCCCAGATCAGTTCGCATATCGCAGTGCGATCTGCAAACTCGGATCGCATGGTGTGAACACCCATGCGATCCGATTCTGCTGCGGACCAAAAAAAGGGTCCCGTGCGAGTTTGCGGCGGGTGCGACACGAATTCAGCCATACTATCTGTATGGCTGAACTCGAATCGCACAGAGATCGGATGTGATTTGCACTGCAGTGCGGTGCGAATCACATCCGTTCTCAAACCGCTGCAATGTGAACCCAGCCTTAGTGACACTGGCGACGGGGGGTGATCACGGGGTTAAACCTTAATTGGGGGGGTTAGGGGGGTACC
Organism: Lithobates pipiens; assembly: GCF_037356315.1. Lineage (NCBI taxonomy): Eukaryota > Metazoa > Chordata > Amphibia > Anura > Ranidae > Lithobates > Lithobates pipiens. Next base: position 62,643,542 of record NW_027507718.1, on the reverse strand, counting down.
TTAGAACTAAAGGGGGCTAACCCTAACTGCCCTAACAGTTATTACAGTCACAAATGACACCCGCCGGGTGATCAGGGGGTTAAACCTTTATTAGGTAATAAATGGCGGGTGCCCTGAAACTATAAAAAAATAACTAACCAACCAGCGTCACCTGTAACAGTTATATGGTGATCACTGGTGAAAGGGTTAACTAGGGGGCAATCAGGGGGCTTTATGCGGTAGTATATGGGGGTCCCTGGCGCTATAAAAAGTTGCGGCGAACCTAAATACCTACCTGCCTAACTAGCGTCACCTGTGACACTAATACAGCGATCAGAAAAATGATCGCTTATTAGGCTGGGTTCACACTGGAGCGATGCGGGAACGCCACGAATCCGCGGCGGGTTCCCGCATCGCATGCCTCCCGGCGGCAGTTCACACTGCCCTATGCGAACTGCTGGGAGTGTCAGTGAAATGTTAATGACACCCCCATATCAGTTCGCATATCGCAGTGCGATCTGTAAACTCGGATCGCATGGTGTGAACACCCATGCGATCCGATTCTGCTGCGGACCAAAAAAAGGGTCCCGTGCGAATTTGCGGCGGGTGCGGCGCGAATTCAGCCATACTATCTGTATGGCTGAACTCGAATCGCACAGAGATCGGATGTGATTTGCACTGCAGTGCGGTGCGAATCACATTCGTTCTCATAAACCGCTGCAATGTGAACCCAGCCTTAGTGACACTGGCGACGGGGGGTGATCACGGGGTTAAATCTTTATTGGGGGGGTTAGGGGGGCACATTAGAACTAAAGGGGGCTAACCTTAACTGCCCTAACAGTTATTACAGTCACAAATGACACCAATGCAAAAAAAAAAAAAATGCAATTGGTGTCACTGTGACTGGGGGGGGGGGCAGGGGTAATTGGGGGGGTGATCGGGGGGTAAAGGGGGGTGTGAGTGTGCCTGGCATGTTCTACTGTACGTGTGGTGTGTTGGTGCAACTCACCGATCCTCTCTCCTCGGTGCCGGAACGAAAAATACCGACACGGAGGAGAGATCACATCACTTCCTCTCCTGTGAGGAGAGGAAGTGATGTCACGGAGCATTTCTATTCGTCGGGAGCGATCGCGAGGGGGTGGCCATGAATGAATGGCCGCTCCCTCATCCCGGATCGCTCCCGAACGAATGCCGACCGCCGCAGGCACCGGGGGGGGGGGGCCCGATCGGGCCCCCCACCCGCGGGAGGGCAGGGACTTATATATACGCCCATATGCCTGCCCGTGCCATTCTGCCGACGTATATCGTCGTGCGGCGGTCGGCAAGTGGTTAATATACACTTGTTGGGATTTTTTTTTTTTTTTTTTTTTTTTTTACCAAAGACATGTAGCCGGATACATTTTGGCCAAAATTAATGAAGAAATTAGATTTAAATGGATATGTTTTATAACAGAAGATTATGGTATTTGATCAGTGGTGATCAAATACCACCAAAAGAAAGCTTGATTTGTGTGAAATAACGATATATATTTAATTTAGGTACAGCATTGCATGACCAATTGCCAGTAAAATAAACATAATGCTGACTATAAAAAACAGTCTGGTCATGAAAGGGGTAAAACCTTCCGGAGGTCAAGTGCTTAAGGTACGTGAAAATGGGGATTTCAATCATTTTCATGTTTTTTCTAACCCAGCCATTAGTAACAGGAGGCTACTTTTATTCAGGACCTGGGCTTTAAGGGTTCATTCACATGGACATTTGTAGGGATTAAATTTCCCAGTGCTTTCTCATGCCCAGGGAGCCACAGCTGCCACATACAGTCTGCCATTAAAGTACACAGTTGTACTTGCAAATGGCCATGATTCTTTGCATCGGTATTTACCTGCGCTTATGACATATTTTTAGAACATGGAAGTTTTGTGTTTGGGAAATGCATCGTAAACCTATACTTGGGTAAACGTCAATGCAAAGAAGCATCTAATGACACCACAAAGCAACTCGTTCACTCCTTGATTATTTCCCGCCTTGACTACTGCAACTCTCTCCTTAATGGCCTACCCTTAAGCAGGCTATCCCCCCTTCAGTCTATTATGAATTCTGCTGCTAGACTAATACCCCTCACTAACCGGTCCGTGACTGCTGCTCCTCTCTGCCAATCCCTTCACTGCCTCCCCCTACCCCACCGTGTTAAATTCAAAATGCTAACCATAACATACAGGACCATTCACAACATCACCCCCATCTACATCACCAACCTCATCTGTAGATATCGCCCAAATTGTCCCCTCCGCTCCTCCCAGGACCTCCTGCTTTCTAGCTCCCTTGTTACCACCTCCCATGCTGGCTTTCAAGACTTCTGCAGAGCCTCTCCCATCCTCTGTAACCCCCTACCCCAGTATATCCGATCAGCCCCTACCATGTCCACCTTTAGGAGATGAAAACTCCTTTATTCAGGGAAGCCTATCCCACACCCACCTAACAACAACTGTCCCCGAGCCACCCCCATCAAATCATTCTCTGCAGATATTACCTTTTATACCACCCCCTCCCTTTAGAATGTAAACTCTATGAGCAGGGCCCTCCCTGACCTTTTGAATTGAACTGTACTGTAATTGTGTTGTCCCCCCTATACATTGTAAAGCGCTGCGTAAACTGTTGGTGCTATATAAATCGTGTATAATAATAATAATCCCATGTGTCCATGCACATAAGGACGTTTACAGGCATATTTTGATTTCAACGTTTAGGGGCAGGAAAACAAAACCTTCTGGTTCACGTTTATGAATGGAGCTCACTGGCAGAAAAAATGTAAAACTCTTCTAAACTCGTCTAGACTTTGTACAAAAAATACTCTATATGAGCGTTTTTTACTCCCAAGAGAACAGATGTTTTTTTAAGCCCAGTGTACATAGAGCCTCAAAGGCAGAGGGACAGCATATTAGCCTAGCTAATAGTTTTTCAGAAAATGTCATAATTAATAATGGCATCCGCTATATAAAAGGTTTTCTTTAATTTAAGGCTAGCTTCAGTACAAATGACAGTCAACTAGGACATTTAAATGATGTTGTTTATATAGAACTTCTAGGTCACAGTTAAAGACTTTAACCGCTTCCTGACTGCCGCACGCCGATGTACGTTGGCACAATAGCACAGGTATGCAAAAGGGGCCTATCCGTACGTCCCTTCGTAATCCCAGGCTAGCGGGCGTGCGCGCCAGGAGTGTGCCCGTGGGTCCGCCGGTGGCCCGCGATCGCGACGGGGAGATGCCTATGTAAACAAGGCAATTCCCTGTTCTGCCTAGTGATATGACAGGTATCTACTGCTCCCTGTCATCAGGAGCCGTGATCTCCATCATGTCCTAGATAGCCCATCCCCCTACAGTTAGAACATGCTGAGCGAACACATTTAACCTCTTGATCGCCCCTAGTGTTTAACCCCTTCCCTGCCAATGACATTTATACAGTAATCAGTGACTATGTTTAGCTCTGATCGCTGTATAATTGCCACTGGTCCCAAAATAGTGTCAAAAGTGTTCCGATCTGTCTGCCGAAATGGCACAGTCCCGATAAAAATCAGATCGCCGCGATTGCTATTAAAAAAAATAATAAAAATGCTATAAATCTATCCCCTATTTTGTAGACACTATAACTTTTGTGCAAACCAATCACTATGCACGTATTGCGATTTTTTTTTTTTCTTACCAAAAATATGTGGAAGAATACATATCGGCCTAAACTGAGAAATAAATTTGGTTTTTTTTATATATTTTTGGGGGGTATTTATTATAGCAAAAAGGAAAAAAAAAGTAGCTTTTTTTTTCAAAATTGTCGCTTTTTTTTGTTTATAGCACAAAAAAATAAAAACCACAGAGGTGATCAAACACCACCAAAATAAAGCTCTATTTGTGGGTAAAAAAAAGGACATCAATTTGGTTTGGGTGCAATGTCGCACAACCGCGCAATTTTCAGTTAAAGCGACGCAGTGTCGACTCACAAAAAATGCTATGGTCATTAAGGGGGTCAAATCTTCCGGGGCTGAAGTGGTTAATATACCCTAAACTGCATTTCTGCTAAAGGTAGATGCTAGTTTATACTGCCACCCTCCTACTTCTTATATCAGTCAAAAATGTCAGGGTTGTGAGTTTCTCCCACTACCTGTTGGATTGTTTTTCATCTAAATGAAATCCTAATTATGCCATCAGATAACTTACATTATATGTATGCCTGTAGCTCCAGAGCTTTCTATTTTAAAGCTTGGCAGTTCTATTCATTGTCATAGCTCCAAGTGTTACTGCTAAGGGAAAGCAGTGCTGTATCAGCAATAAAAGAAAGGAAGAGTTCATATGACTAGAAGCCTGCTAGGTGTGAATGCTGTGAGGTATGAAATGGGTTTGATCACTTGCAGGGTGTAATCAGGAAAAGGAGTGACCAGGGCAGAGATTGTCCCTGAGTGGAGGAAGTGGAAATGGGACACCTAATGTAAAGGGAGAGACAGTAGAATGCTGAGGATGTTATAACACATGCATGCCTGTTAAGTCTTTGAAAAGTTTGCCAAATACAAAATGATATTGCTTAGCTTAACCATGAGGGTGGATGGGTTCTGGCATGCTTTCTGTGTTACTGTGACTTTCCTTTTGGGTATTATCAGGATCCAGATGGACAGAAGTATTTATGGTGGTCAGCAGGATACTGTACTTTTAAGCATTTGTTGAGATTTTCTAAATTAATAGTTTTGAGAAGTTAAACAGTTTTGACACATGTTCATATAAACTAAAACTTCATATTTGTTTTTTTAACATAATGATGTTTCCTTTAGTTTTGAGGTGTATATTGAAACACCAAACTACTGTATATGGCCAAAAGATTAAGGACATCTGACAATCACACCTGTATTAGACATGTATCTAAGGGTTCTGCACAATGTTTCTGTGCTTTTTAAAATTTTATTAAATATCAAAAAGTCTGGAAATTTTTTCAAGACCCCGTATGTGTGTGTATATATATATATATATATATATATATATATATATATATATTTATGGTCGGAGCCCTCCGCTCTAAGAGATATGAAAGAACACATAAACACGTCACAAGACTAACAACATAAAATAGACCTGAATTGTGCCCTTGGTCTGCTGTAAGGTAAGCCCTGGTGAGCTGGGTGGTGAGCCCTGGTCTGCTGGGCGATATGCCAAGAGAAGGATACCTTAAGAAAGTAAATGGATGTTTCTGTAGAGAAACGTGTTTTAAGAGAAGTACTCTGAGAAGGGAAATGGGTGGGTGGGTACCTTGCACTGGAACCGACACAGACCGTTTTGGGTGGTCTGATTAAATACCCTCCGGGCTCCTCCCATAATTACGGGCCACCATACTGGCCCTCTTATTTATGGTCGGAGCACTCCGCTCTAAGAGATATGAAAGAACACATAAACACGTCACAAGACTAACAACATAAAATAGACCTGAATTGTGCCCTTGGTCTGCTGTAAGGTGAGCTAGGCAGTGAGCCCTGGTCTGCTGGGTGATATGCCAAAAGAAGGCCGCAAAAGACTTGGTTTAGGGAGGTAATTATTAATTTATGTACAACAAGACACTACGGGGCAAAGTTGCTGAAGGCTCAGGACATTTCCACTTGTGGATTGGAGATGTATCAAGTAAAGCAGGTGGATTCCCGCCTGCCCATCTTTGATCGCGTGGACTGGGACCCCGTTTCGTGAGGCTGCTGATGCTGCTCCAATGCGAAAGAATGTCCAAGAAAATGACCAAGGTCCTGGCCTAATTTGCTCAAAAGGAACCTGACGTGACTAATGAACTGGTTGCTGCCTGGGATACTAATCGGGAACGGTAGTAATGGGCTGTCCTGCGAGGGATCAAACATATAGGCCAAAAATTGATCTAGGATGGACACGGGGCACCAGGCTTTGAGAGTTTGGAAAGGTTTGATGTCAACCCCTGGACCGGACTAATGTGTTTTGGACACCCTGAGGAGCAAGATGAAGTAAGTCTGATGGCGTGTGAGGTGGCGTCTACGTAACACTTTACAACTGGGATGGTGACAGTATTCACTGGGGCGTAAGAAGCTGTAGAAAGCCAGGTAGATGGCTGCTTGAATGACCAGGCTGAATTTAGCCAAAGGGGAATGTGACAGGATGAAAGACACGTCTCGGAATATGGCGCTGGTGACGGGTAGCCGTTTGATACTGATTTGGGGGTCATTGCCTGTGAATACCACACAACGTGGTCTTGACCGTATGGGCGGCAAACAAGACGGTTTGTTAGGATCTCATAAGGGGATGAAATACTGGATGTCAGCTAAGTGGGGTCTAAGGTATTGTGTGACAATGCCAACTGTGTGTGGTGGCATACTATGAAGACCAGGATGTGATGGAGAACTCTTGGTATTGCTCTGGGGTTTGAGGCTAGTAACCTGACATGCAGTAGAACCTCTAGGCTGCACGGTAGGCCTTCAGGGTGTTGTGAGATAATGAAAGATTAATAAGGCAGGTAGCGTCGTGAAAGTGTTGTTTGAATCCGAGGTTAGCTACAACCAGTGTGGGATAAGAGACATGGTCGGGTCGGTTCAAGGTTCCTGCAAAAAATAACGAAGCAAAGTTAACGGGTAGTGCGTTGGCCGGATTATTGCATTTGTCTGGGATGTGGACGCATAGGACATTAGATTGGTGCTGTGGGGATAGTGGCACCAGCCTGCGCAGGAATTCCACGATGGCCGGCTACTAGGATCTCCTTTATTCATAATACTGGCTGTGGCTTGGTTGTCTGTGGCAAACGTCACTGTTTGTCCTGCCCAGTTGTTGCACCAGACTTGAGCTGTTGCGACAATGGGGTAGAGGTCGAACAAAGAGGAGGACTAACTGAACCCAGGAATCAAGAGGATTTCTGACGGCCATGGCCCTATAAACCCAAGTTGGCCAAAAATTGAGGCGAGGACCTGTGGAGGCTGTGGTGACCATGACTACCTGAGATGAAGAGAGAGATGCTGAGGGAATACACATTGGTATGCCATTCCAATTTGTGAGAAATTCGACTCCCATGGGCAGATCTGCTATAGCTGGCACATCTTAATTTAAGGATTTAGTCAGGTCTTTACCTGGAAGAGAAACACTAAAAGGTGGGAGGTAAAGGATCACCTTGAGTCTGGCTGCTGCCTTGGCTGAAAATGAGCGGTGATAGTCAAAGGATGGGCATCCTGCGTACTTGTGACCTGCTGCATGCAGATACGGGTCCAATTCTACCCTCCTGTTGGGGTTGCTCTGCCTAGCATGTCTCTAGGCCAGCACAAACTCTGTGACAGTGAGCTTGCGATTAAGTAAAGGGTCTCTGGCTTTCAGGATGACGGAGACATCTCCCAGCGAATATGACTTGTTCTAGGCCAAGTTGTGTACTGCTATGAGGAGGGATGCTAAGTTAACGTCGTTGTCATCCAAGATGTCCTCCTAGATGCCCTGCTAGGAAAAGGTGTGCAGGGAAGACGATGGTGCAGAAGTTGGGTGTATCTGTAAGTGAAGGTACGGGAATGACAGTGGTGACTGGAGCTGGTAGGGGCACGGCTGGGCATACCTCCAGGGCTGTCACTCTGCTTGGACTTCGGCGACTGCTGTTGACAGTGTGGTTACCCAGGAGTGCAGCTGAGTAGTCGCAAAGAAGATAGACTGAAGTGGTGCCTGGAAGGGCTGCCACTGGCGGTGGAAACAGTAGCCTAAAGGCTTGGTTTCCTGGCTGCGGCAGGGTAGGATTTACTCCTGCGACACCGTTCTGCTATGAGTTTTTTTTTTATTGGTCCAAGCTCTTGTGAGACTGTAAACCGCCACTTGCTGAGCCCGTAAAGGGTGATGGCAGGGCTGAGGCAAAGTCCTCACTTTCTGCCTGCGACATGGCGTCAACTAAAAGCAAGGGGGGGGGGGTGCGTATGTTTGAGGTAAGTTGCAAAGGTAGGAGGGGATAGTTGCGTTTGGGTAGATAAGATGAAAGGCGGAAGGAAACAAGAAGAATAGGACAAGAAACGACAGCCATAGTGACAGTTGGTTTGCGCTCGAGCGCTGTTGAGTGTGACTTTAGGAAACTCAAAAGAATGCGTGACAACCGAGGTGAGCCAGGAGGTGATTGGCTAGGTAACCGATAGCTCAGGTGTCAGTCTGTGCTCGGCACAGACTAATGAACCAGAGCGCCCTAGGGCGGACTGGGGTGGGTAGCTGAAGTCTGGTATACTAAGTAGGAATGTTGCGATCTGTAGATAATTGACGTGGGTTCGGTCTACTAATGCTTGCACTGCCAGCAAGTATGGAGATTAGGCGACCTTGTCTGCGTATTGAAGGCTTGTGCTTCGAAAACAGAGTGAAGTGCACAGAAGTATGTGACAGTTGCTAACGCCTCAGGAGCAGGTCAAATTCTGTATGTGAAGTAAAAATATGTAGTGAAAGAGTGTTTAAGAGAAAGGGGGAATCCCACTGAACTAAACACCTGACTTTATGCCCTAGTTGTGAAGTTGACTGGTTGGGGTCGAGAACTGAGTTGACCGGGAGCCTGTAGTAAGGTGACATGAGAATTTCGTTTTGACAAGGGGATTGCAAAGAGCTGTTTGGGGCAAAGATTGCCCCCTGGTGAAGATGCAAGCCCTCGACAATGGGGTTTTGTTTTTTTTGTTTTTTTGGGGAGATACTGTCCAAACCTGGTGCAGGGTGGACTAACTGGTGTTCTAACTGGCCTAAAAAGGGGAAAGCAACAGAGAAAATGATGAGCAGCCGTGTTGCTACTGGAGACGATGAGTGGCAGTTTGAGCCACTTGGTGAAATGCTTGCCGCGATTGCAAGGAAGCGGCCTTATTTGAATTATGAGGTGAGAATGAATGAATGGATGAATGAGGTGAGCAGCTGTGTTGCTACTGGAGATGAGTGGTCGTATTAAGCTATTGCAGAGATGCTTGCAGCAATTGCAAGAAAGCAGCTTTATTTGAATCTATAAATTAAACTATAAGTGTGTAGGAATGAGGAGAGCAGCCGTGTTGCTACTGGAGTTGAGTGGCCGTATTGAGCCATTGCATTGATTCTTGCAGCGATTGCAAGGAGCTTTGTTGAAAGGCGAAAGAAAAGGTTATAGAGGAAATGTGATTATGTAGGAATGACCGTGCGCAACACTGAGCAAACTGGTGGAGAGAATTGTGTATGATCATGTATGGATAGACTGAGAAAGTCAAACATAAGTACTGCTGAATTCGTACAGTTGATGTGACTAGTTTGAACTGGGTTATAGCTATGGAATAGTCTGCGAAAGATTTGACTCATTTGAGTCGGTGATGCAACAGGATTCGGCTTGGTTGTTAGAGTTGCGTTTGGCAAGGACTGGAATCGTTGCGCCGATGCTGCGTCTAGACTCGAATCCTCCGTAGCTGCGACTGAGAGGCTTGTATATGGGATCCGACCGTATCACTGAGGATATGGCTGGGTTCGGATTGATTGAATTGTGATGGTGGTTGAAGGGGCTGGTGATTGCCAATGATCCGAAACATAGAAGCGAAGTTGTGACTAGATTCGAATCGGCCGTAGATGCGAGGTGACTACAGGGCTCGTATGACAGATCTGCCCGTATTGCCGATGATATGGCTGGGTTTGAATCGACTAAATGGTGATGGTGGTTTGAAGGGGCTTGTGATTGCCGAGGATCCGAAACATAGAAGCGAAGTTGCGACTAGATTCGAATCGGCCATAGATGTGAGGTGACTACGGGGCTCGTATGACAGATCTGACCGTATTGCCGATGATATGGCTGGGTTTGAATCGACTAAATGGTGATGGTGGTTTGAAGGGGCTTGTGATTGCCGAGGATCCGAAACATAGAAGCGAAGTTGCGACTAGATTCGAATCGGCCATAGATGTGAGGTGACTACGGGGCTCGTATGACAGATCTGACCGTATTGCCGATGATATGGCTAGGTTCGAATCAACTAAATGGTGATGGCGGTTGAAGGGGCTTTGTGATTGCCGAGGATCCGAAACATAGAAGCGAAGTTGCGACTAGATTCGAATCGGCCATAGATGCGAGGTGAGTAAGGGGCTTGAATGTCTGATTTGACCGCATCACCGTGAAGTGAACGGCTCGAGTAAACCCGCATTGGGTAGAAAGCATGAAATACATGAAAGATGACATAGAAAGACTTACGGTGGCGTAAGTGTGACTTTTTGCAAAACGAACATGATAAACGAACATGATAACGTAGCTACTAGAGTTTAGAGGAGCGGTAACAACAAAGTCCTACCTACGACAGCGAGTGTGTAGCGGTCCAAGCGTGGGACAATCGATGAAGATATACGACCGATCTCAAAGGTACAACTATGTGGACACGCAGTGAGTTGGCAGAGTCAGCCTGTGCAATGCATTTGACCCGAATCAGCTTAAAAATGTATGAGATGAATCTGATATAAATTGGCAGTAAGGAGTATCTGATACGAATTGGTTGTAGAGTGTATGCCATTCCTTACTGTGAAACCAAACACCTATCAACCACCCATCCCCCCAGGCTAGTCAAGTGCAGGAAAGACATCAGGTGGGTTTAATTACACCTCAATCAGCCACAGAAACCCATACAAACAATACCTGTTTATCTCAAAAAAGGATGAGAACACTGAATCTTATAACCAGTGAAGCATATGGCGAGTGATATTGGAGAACGACCGACAGCGACTCGGAGGCTTGGATCTATGAATGAATCGTATGTTTGGTAGAAGGAATTTACGAATGTACTATGCCTGTGCCGAAAGATGTCGGGACATGAGTGTCAACAACTCAGAGGTAGGTTTTGCGAAAGGGGTGCAGGATAGTAAGCATGATAAGCCGCAAGTTTGCACATGATATGAAAAGATTCGGATACTACTTATCTGCGACCATGAGCGGGAACCGCCGACGAAGACCACAAATAAAGAAGCCGAAGTGCACCTGCGATTGGACGCACAGATAGTTGACCGTGAGGGAGCTGAGAAGAGTCGGCCCCTTGATGTGCAGTACCTTGCACTGGAACTGACACAGACCGTTGTGGGTGGTCTGATTAAATACCCTCCGGGCTCCTCCCATAATTACGGGCCACCATACTGGCCCTCTTATATATACAGTTGCAAACAAAAACAATGTGAACCCTTTTGGAATGATATCTATTTCTGCACAAATTGGTCATAAAATGTGGCCTGATCTTCATCTAAGTCACAACAATAGACAATCACAGTCTGCTTAACTAATAACACACAAAGAATTAAACGTTACCATGTTTTTATTGAACACACCATGTAAACATTCAAAGTGCAGGTGGAAAAAGTATGTGAACCCTATGATTTAATAACTGGTTAAACCTCCTTTGGCAGCAATAACTTCAACCAAACATTTCCTGTAGTTGCAGATCAGATGTGCACAATGGTCAGGAGTAATTCTTGACCATTCCTCTTTACAGAACTGTTTCAGTTCAGCAATAATCTTGGGATGTCTGGTGTGAATCACTTTCTTGAGGTCATGCCACAGCATCTCAATCGGGTTGAGGTCAGGACTCTGACTAGGCCACTCCAGAAGACATATTTTCTTCTGTTTAAGCCCTTCTGTTGATTTACTTCTATGCTTTGGGTCGTTGTCCTGTTGCAACACCCATCTGCTGTTGAGCTTCAGCCGGTGGACAGATGGCCTTAAGGTCTTGATAAACTTGGGAATTAATTTTTCCTTCGATGATGGCAATCCGTACAGGCCCTGATGCAGCAAAGCAGCCCCAAGCCATGATGCCCCCACTACCATACTTCACAGTTGAGATGAGGTTTTGATGTTGGTCTTTTTCTCCACACATAGTGTTGTGTGTTTCTTCTAAACAACTCAACTTTGGTTTCATCTGTCCACAGAAAATTTTGCCAGTACTGCTGTGGAACATCCAGGTGCTCTTGTGCAAACTGTAAACGTGCAGCAATGGGTTTTTTTGGACAGCAGTGTCTTTTTCTGTGGTTTCCTCCTATGAAATCCATTCTTGCTTAGTGTTTTATGTATCATAGATTCACTAACAGGGATTTTAGCACATGCCAGAGACTTTTGTAAGTCTTTAGCTGACACTAGGATTCTTCTTCACCTCATTGAGCAGTCTGCGCTGTGCTCTTGCAGTCATCGTTACAGGACGCCCACTCCTAGGGAGAGTAGCAGCAGTGCTGAACTTTCTCCATTTATAGACAATTTGTCTTACCGTGGACTGATGAACAGCAAGACTTAATCGTAGGTCTTCTGAGAGCTCTTTTGTGTGAGGCATCATTCACATCAAGCAATGCTTCTTGTGAAAAGCAAACCTAGAACTGGTGTGTGTTTTTTTATAGGGCGGGGCTGCTGTAACCAACACCTCCAATCTCATCTCATTGATTGGACACCAGTTGGCTGACACCTCACTCCAATTAGCTCTTGGAGATCTCATTAGTCTATGGGATTCACATAATTTTTCCACCTGCACTGTGAATGTTTTCATGGTGTGTTCAATAAAAACATTTAACATTTAATTCTTTGTGTGCTATTAGTTTAACCACTTGTGGACCGCCGTATTGCCAATGTACGTCAACACAATGGCACGGGCAGGCACAATCACGTAAATGTACGTGATTGCCTTCTAGCGGGTGGGGGGTCCGATCGGACCCCCTCCCGCTAGATACGGCGGTCCCTTTCGGTGCCGGAGCGATCGGCGATGAGGGGATGGCCGCTGGTTTCCGCCCATCGCCTCTCGATCGCTCCTGGCCAGTGACGAACTTCCTCCCCTGTGAAAATGTAAACACAGGAGGAGGAAGTGATGTCACACTCCTCGTGGCGGTCTTTTTGAACCGGACAGCGAGGAGTGAAGACGCAAGTAAGTGCACCAACAGTCCACTGACACATAGGTACACACAGGCACACATTTCACCCCAGTCACCCCCCGATCACCCCCCCGATCGGCCCCCCGCCCCCCCCAGTCACAGTGTCACTAATGCAGTGTTCATTTATTTATTGATCACTACATTTAGTGTCAGTTGTGACTGTAAAAAGTGTCAGGGCAGCTAGTGTTAGGCCCCTTTAGGTCCAGGGTAGCCCCCTACCCCCCCTAATAAAGGTTTAACCCCTTGATTGCCCTCCCAGTTAACCCTTTCACCCTCTTTTACCAGTGTCACTAAGCGATCGTTTTTCTGATCGCTGCAATAGTGTCACTGGTCCCGCTAGGAAGCTAGTTTTTTTTTTAGGTTCAACGCCAGGTTTTTATACCGTTAGGTACCCCGATATATAACATAATAAAGGTTTTAACCCTTTGATTGCCCCTAGAGTTAACCCTTTCACCAGCGATCGCTGCATAAGTGTCACTGGTGACGCTGGTTAGCCAGTTAGTTATTTAGTTATTTAGGTTCCCCGTCAGCTTTTTATAAAGCTTCAGGTACCCCCATATAAATACCCAATAAAGGTTTTAACCCCTGATCACCCGGCGGGTGATATAAATTTGGTTTTAGGGTCAGAAAGGGTCTGCGTCGCCCCAGGCAGTGCTAGGTTAGTGCCAGCACCGCTAACACACACGCGCAAAGCATACACCTCCCTTAGTGGTATAGTATCCGAACAGATCAATATCTGATCGGATCAGATCTATACTAGCGTGCCCAGCAATTTAGGGTTCTAAAAAAACGCATTGTTAGCGGGATCAGCCCAGATACCTGCTAGCACCTGCGTTTTGCCCCTCTGCCCAGCCCAGCCCAGCCCAGCCCACCCAAGTGCAGTATCGATCGATCACTGTCACTTACAAAACACAACACACATAACTGCAGCGTTCGCAGAGTCAGGCCTGATCCCTGCGATCGCTAACAGTTTTTTTTGGTAGCGTTTTATACAGTCGCTGACAGGCTAGGTGCTTTTTTACCTGTGAGTCTCACTACTGTACCCCTAAATTTAGAGCCCAAAATGGCAAAGCGAAGGTACACTAGTGAAGAGGCCTACACGTTTCTGAGCATGACAGATAGTGAAGAGGAAGACACTGATCTGTCAGATTCAGGCTCAGAATACGAACCTGTAGAGGACAGCGCCTCCATGTCAGATAGCTCTGACGACGAAGAAGAGGTCCCTGCTATTGTCAGGCGTACCCGACCCCGATTTTCTGATGTTGTTGAGGTGCAGGAACCGCAAGTCCCTCGTATGGAGTATAGAGCCAGTACTAGCGCCGCTCATCCTTTTGGTGAACTGGCAAGCACCAGCGGCCTAGTACACCCTGGACGTACATCCAGCACTGCAGTATCACGTGGTGACGTGGCGAGTCCCATAAGTGCAGTTCAAGCTGGCGAGGTGGCAAGCACAAGTAGTGTCCCGCTGCCACCAAGAAGAAGACAAAGACAGGCCCGTCGTACCCATAGTGCCCTTCCTGCAGAATTCGCCAATCCTGATTGGGTGCCCACCACTTCTGCAGAACCCGTACTTCCCCCATTCACTGCCCAACCCGGTATTCAGGTGGATACAGATGATTTTACGCCACTCGATTTTTATTCTCTGTATCTCACGGAAGATCTCTATAGATCTATTGTGGACCAAACCAATTTATATGCTGGTCAACGCATCGCCGCTAATCCCCAGTTGCCGTCTCTTGCCAGAGATTGGAAACCAGTTACGGTTTCCGAATTTAAGACGTTTTTGGGCCTTTCCCTCAACATGGGCACACACAAATTTATGCGGATGCGGGCTTATTGGTCCACGCATCCGGCTGACCACATGCCCGTGTTCTCTAACTCCATGTCCAGGAAACGATACGAGCAGATCTTGCGGTTCTTGCACTTCAGTGACAATGAACTTTGTCGTCCACGTGGAGACCCTGAATACGATCGGCTCTACAAAATTCGGCCCCTCATAAACCACTTCAACCAACGTTTTGCAGACTTGTTTACTCCCCAAAAAGTTGTCTGCGTTGATGAGTCCCTGGTTAAGTTTACTGGTCGCTTGTCATTCAAACAGTACATTCCCAACAAGCGTACCAGGTACGGGGTCAAGCTCTATAAGTGCTGTGACAGGGCCACAGGCTATGCATGGAGCTTTATGGTTTATGAGGGTAAAGATAGTTACGTAGAGCCGGAGAACTGCCCTGATTACATAGGAAGCGCTGGCAAGATAGTGTGGAAATTGGTGTCACCCTTATTCGGAAAGGGGTACCACTTGTACGTGGACAACTATTACACCAGCGTGCCACTGTTTAGTCATTTATTTGATAATCAGATTGGAGCATGTGGCACCGTGCGACCTAATCGCCGGGGCTTTCCCCAGCGGCTTGTAGAGTCCCGTCTTAGGCTGGGGGAGAGAGCCTGCTATCGGTGTAATAATTTGCTCGCTATGAAGTGGAGGGATAATAAGAATGTTTTCGTTCTTACCTCCCTTCATGCAGACACGACGGTCCAAATTTCTACGGCGACTGGTATTGTGGAGAAACCCCTCTGTGTCCACGAATATAACAAAAATATGGGAGGGGTGGACCTCAATGACCAGATGTTGGCGCCGTATCTAACTTCCCGTAAGACCAGACGCTGGTACAAAAAAGTGTCTGCTTACTTATTTCAATTGGCTTTGCTGAATGCTTTTGTGCTATACAAAACTTCAGGCGGAACATTAACCTTTCTTTTCTTCCAAAGAGAGGTTGTCACAGAGCTTCTGTTTCCAGACGGTTCTGTACCTCACCATTCCCAACCAAATGCAGTAAGCCGGCTGCATGAGAGGCATTTTTCTTATGTCCTCCCGAGTACCCCTACCCAACGAGCCCCCCAAAAAAGATGTCGTGTC
The DNA here is from genome assembly GCF_037356315.1 of Lithobates pipiens. Classification (NCBI taxonomy): domain Eukaryota; kingdom Metazoa; phylum Chordata; class Amphibia; order Anura; family Ranidae; genus Lithobates; species Lithobates pipiens. Next base: position 62,627,777 of record NW_027507718.1, on the reverse strand, counting down.
TGTAGCAAGCGCGGATATAGGCGTGACACCCGTTCTTATTGTCCACGCTGTCCTGGCAATCCTGGTCTTTGTCAGGGTGAGTGTTTTGAACGCTACCACACACTAGTGAAGTATTAGCGTAGGGTACAGCATTTCACAGGCTAGGCACACTTACACAGGGTCTCCCAAGATGCCATCGCATTTTGAGAGACCCGAACCGTTACAGTTACAGTTTACAGTTCAAAAAACAGTGTATAAAAAAAAAAAAAAAAAAAAAAAGTAAAATAAAAAAACCAAAAAAAATATAAAATATAAAAACCAAAAATAGTTGTCGTTTTATTGTTCTCTCTCTCTCTCTCTCTCTCTCTCTCTTCTCTCAAATTTTTTATACTTTACTGTTTACTGTGTTATTGTTAACCATTTTTCATGTTTTCAGGTACGCCATTCAGCTGCAGCGTGGATTTATTTATCTTGACAGCAACAGCGTTTGCTCCCACGATACATAAAGCCGCGACTCCAGTGCTGTAGGAGGTGATTTCACCACCACAGTTAAAAAAGAGCATATATGCCGAAGCATGGGGGCATAAGGGGTGGAGGAGCGATTTTGCTCCTAATGCCGCGTACATACGGTCAAAATTCCGACGGAGGGCTTGCCCGTGGAAAAGTTTGAACGTATGTACGCAGCATAACTTTTTGCGGGAGGATGCCCCCATGCTTCGGCATATATATATTTTAGGCACAGGTTGTGTTAAAAAATGTTTTTTTTTTTACTGTTTTTTTTGGCAATTGCTTTGCAGGTATGGTATGGTAAGGTTTTACTGGGATGTTACTTTGTTTTAACGTTAACCATAATTTGCTTAGCAGGTACGCCATTCAGCTGCAGCGCGGATTTATTTATCTTGACAGCAACAGCGTTTGCTCCCACGATACATAAAGCCGTGACTCCAGTGCTGTAGGCGGTGATTTCACCACCACAGTTAAAAAAGAGCATATATGCCGAAGCATGGGGGCATAAGGGGTGGAGGAGTGATTTTGCTCCTAATGCCGCGTACATACGGTCAAAATTCCGACAGGGGGCTTGCCCATGGAAAAGTTTGAACGTATGTACGCGGCATAACTTTTTTGCGGGAGGATGCCCCCATGCTTCGGCATATATAAATGGTGCATGTATGTCCATCATTAGAAGTGGGTGGATGAAGGGAGGTATCTAATGGTGGGCATACCCACCGATCAATCTCTTTTTTTTCGTTCAGACAACATGACTCTCAGTAAATAGCTTGGGGTGTCTACTTTCCAAAATGGGGTAATTTGGGGGGGTTTTGTGCTATTTTGGCATTTTATGGCCTTTGCACCCTTAGAAATCCTGAAGGTGGTGATTGGTTTTCGGGGTGCCGTACGCGACTAGACTCCCAAAAAGTCCCACACATGTGGTATCCCCATACTCGGGAGAAGTAGCTGAATATATTTTGGGGTGCAATTCCACATATAACCATGGCATGTGTGAGCAATATATCATTTAGTGACAACTTTTTGTACATTTTTTTTTTTTTTTTTTTAGTCATTATTCAATCCCTTAGGACAAAAAAAATAAATATTCAATGGGCTCAACATACCCATCAGCAGTTTCCTTGGGGTGTCTACTTTCCAAAATGGGGTCATTTGGGGGGGTTTTGTGCCATCTTGGCATTTTATGGCCGTCAAAACTGTGATAGGTAGTGATAGGTAGTGAGGAGTAAAATAAAAAAATTATGCCCTTAGAAATCCTGATGGCGGTGCTTGGATTTTGGGGTCCCGTACGCGGCTAGGCTCCCAAAAAGTCCCACACATGTGGTATCCCTGTACTCAGGAGAAGCAGCAGAATGTATTTTGGGGTGTCATTTCACATATGCCCATAGCATGTGTGAGCAATATATCATTTAGTGACAACTTTGTGCAAAAAAAAAAAAGTTTGTAATATTCCCGCAACTTGTGGCAAAATATAAAATATTCCATGGACTCAACATGCCTCTCAGTAAATAGCTTGGGGTGTCTACTTTCCAAAATGGGGTCATTTTGGGGGGTTTTGTGCTATTTTGGCTTTTTATGGCCTTCGAAACTGTGATAGGTAGTGAGGGGTGAAATCAAAAATTTGCACCCTTAGAAATCCTGAAGGTGGTGATTGGTTTTCGGGATGCCGTGCGCGACTATACTCCCAAAAAGTCCCACACATGTGGTATCCCCGTACTCGGGAGAAGTAGCGGAATATATTTTGGGGTGCAATTCCACATATAACCATGGCATGTGTGAGCAATATATCATTTAGTGACAACTTTTTGTACATTTTTTTTTTTTTTTAGTCATTATTCAATCCCTTAGGACAAAAAAAATAAATATTCAATGGGCTCAACATACCCATCAGCAGTTTCCTTGGGGTGTCTACTTTCCAAAATTGGGTCATTTGGGGGGGTTTTGTGCCATCTTGGCATTTTATGGCCGTCAAAACTGTGATAGGTAGTGATAGGTAGTGAGGAGTAAAATAAAAAAATTATGCCCTTAGAAATCCTGAAGGCGGTGCTTGGATTTCGGGGTCCCGTACGCGGCTAGGCTCCCAAAAAGTCCCACACATGTGGTATCCCTGTACTCAGGAGAAGCAACAGAATGTATTTTGGGGTGTCATTTCACATATGCCCATAGCATGTGTGAGCAATATATCATTTAGTGACAACTTTGTGCAAAAAAAAAAAAGTTTGTAATATTCCCGCAACTTGTGGCAAAATATAAAATATTCCATGGACTCAACATGCCTCTCAGTAAATAGCTTGGGGTGTCTACTTTCCAAAATGGGGTCATTTTGGGGGGTTTTGTGCTATTTTGGCTTTTTATGGCCTTCGAAACTGTGATAGGTAGTGAGGGGTGAAATCAAAAATTTGCACCCTTAGAAATCCTGAAGGTGGTGATTGGTTTTCGGGATGCCGTGCGCGACTATACTCCCAAAAAGTCCCACACATGTGGTATCCCCGTACTCGGGAGAAGTAGCGGAATATATTTTGGGGTGCAATTCCACATATAACCATGGCATGTGTGAGCAATATATCATTTAGTGACAACTTTTTGTACATTTTTTTTTTTTTTTTTTTTTTGTCATTATTCAATCCCTTAGGACAAAAAAAATAAATATTCAATGGGCTCAACATACCCATCAGCAGTTTCCTTGGGGTGTCTACTTTCCAAAATGGGGTCATTTGGGGGGGTTTTGTGCCATCTTGGCATTTTATGGCCGTCAAAACTGTGATAGGTAGTGATAGGTAGTGAGGAGTAAAATAAAAAAATTATGCCCTTAGAAATCCTGAAGGCGGTGCTTGGATTTCGGGGTCCCGTACGCGGCTAGGCTCCCAAAAAGTCCCACACATGTGGTATCCCTGTACTCAGGAGAAGCAGCAGAATCTATTTTGGGGTGTCATTTCACATATGCCCATAGCATGTGTGAGCAATATATCATTTAGTGACAACTTTGTACAAAAAAAAAAAAGTTTGTAATATTCCCGCAACTTGTGGCAAAATATAAAATATTCCATGGACTCAACATGCCTCTCAGTAAATAGCTTGGGGTGTCTACTTTCCAAAATGGGGTCATTTTGGGGGGTTTTGTGCTATTTTGGCTTTTTATGGCCTTCGAAACTGTGATAGGTAGTGAGGGGTGAAATCAAAAATTTGCACCCTTAGAAATCCTGAAGGTGGTGATTGGTTTTCGGGATGCCGTGCGCGACTAGACTCCCAAAAAGTCCCACACATGTGGTATCCCCGTACTCGGGAGAAGTAGCGGAATATATTTTGGGGTGCAATTCCACATATAACCATGGCATGTGTGAGCAATATATCATTTAGTGACAACTTTTTGTACTTTTTTTTTTTTTTTTGTCATTATTCAATCCCTTAGGACAAAAAAAATAAATATTCAATGGGCTCAACATACCCATCAGCAGTTTCCTTGGGGTGTCTACTTTCCAAAATGGGGTCATTTGGGGGGGGTTTGTACTGCCCTGCCATTTTAGCACCTCAAGAAATGAGATAGGCAGTCATAAATTAAAAGCTGTGTAAATTCCAGAAAATGTACTCTAGTTTGTAGACGCTATAACTTTTGCGCAAACCAAAAAATATACGCTTATTGACATTTTTTTTACTAAAGACATGTGGCTGAATAAATTTTGCCCTCAATGTATGACTAAAATTTAGTTTATTCGATTTTTCTTATAACAAAAAGAAGAAAATATCATTTTTTTTCAAAATTTTTGCTCTTTTTCCATTTATATCGCAAAAAATAAAAATCGCAGAGGCAATCAAATACCATCAAAAGAAAGCTCTATTTGTGGGAAGAAAAGGACGCAAATTTCGTTTGGGTGCAATATTGTATGACCGCGCAATTACCAGTTAAAGCAGCGCAGTGCGAAATTGCAAAAACACCTCTGGTCCTTAAGGTATTTATTGGTCCGGAGCTGAAGTGGTTAAGCAGACCATGATTGTCTATTGTTGTGACTTAGATGAAGATCAGATCACATTTTATGACCAATTTGTGCAGAAATCCATATAATTCCAAAAGGGTTCACATACTTTTTTTTGCAACTGTGTATATGTGTATATATATATATATATATATATATATATATATATATATATATATATATATATATAATACAGTGGATAGAAAAAGTATACACAGCCCTGTTAAAATGTCATGTTTCTGTGATGTAAAAAAATATGTTTTGGAAGCAAGCCTTGGTGATAAAGCATCAGTGGAGGTAACTTTTTCCCATAATTCTTACAGGAGAGAATTTCCCTTCCTAGGGGTAGATTTCCTCTCACTTCCTGTTGTCTCTCTCTGTTTGTAAGTAGGAGTCATTTGTAAGTCAAATGTTTGTAACTAGGGGACTGCCTGTACTTTGTTGAAGCACATTTTGATTTTATTACAGCACTCAGTCTTTTTGGGTATGAGTCAGTATGGCACATCTTAACCACTTGCCGACCGGCGCACGCCGATGTACGTCGGCAGAATGGCATGGACAGGCAAATGGGCGTACAGGTATGTTCCTGTAAATTTGCTGCCGTGCCATCGCATGCGCACCAGTCGGGACCTCCGTGAGTCCGATCGTGGGTCCCGCAGACTTGATCGCCGCAGGTATACCCACGATCACCTCGCGGGGAGGAAGAACGGGGAGATGCTAATGTAAACAAGCATCTCCCCATTCTGCCTAGTGACAGTGTCACTGATCTGTGACGTGTCAAACACAGCCACGCCCCCCCCACAGTTAGAAACACGCCCCCAGGGCTCACTTAACCCCTACACTGCCACCTAGTGTTTAACCCCTTCACTACCTGTGTCATTTACACAGGAATCAGTGCATTTGTATAGCACAGATTGCTGTATAAATGACAATGGTCCCAAAAAAGTGTCAAAAATGTCCGATGTGTCTGCCATAATGTCTCAGTCATGATAAAAATTGCAGATCGCCGCCATTACTAGTAAAAAATGTATTAATAAAAATGCCATAAATCTATTACCTATTTTGTAAACGCTATAATTTTTCAAACCAATCGCTTATTTTGATTTTTTTTATTTTTTTATCAAAAATATGTCGAAGAATACGTATCGGCCTAAACTGAGGAAAAAAATATTTTTATATATATTTTGGGGGATATTTATTATAGCAAAATGTAAAAAAATAATGATTTTTTTTCAAAATTGTCTGTTTTTGTTTATAGCGCAAAAAATAAAAACCGCAGGGGTGATCAAATACTACCAAAAGAAAGCTCTATTTGTGTGGAAAAAAGGATGTCAATTTTGTTTGGGAGCTACGTCGCACGACCACGCAATTGTCAGTTAAAGCGGCGCAATGCCGAAACACAAAAAGCGCTCTGGTCTTTGGCCTGCAAAATGGTCCGGGGCTTAAGTGGTTAACTTGGCAATATTTGCCCACTCTTCTTTACAAAAACACTCCAAATCTGTCAGATTGTGAGGGCATCTCCTGTGCACAGCCCTCTGCAGATCACCCCACAGATTTTCAATATTTTTCAGGGGCTCTGGCTGGGCCATTCCAAAACTTTAATCTTCTTCTCGTAAAGCCATTCCTTTGTTTATTTGGATGTATGCTTTGGGTCGTTGTCATGCTGAAAGATGAAGTTCTTCTTCATGTTCAGCTTTCTAGCAGAAGCCTGAAGGTTTTGTGCCAATATTGACTGGTATTTGGAACTGTTCATAATTCCCTCTAGCTTGACTAAGACCCCTGTCCTAGCTAGAAAAACAGCCCCAAAGCATGAATTGTGGCCAAAAAGTTCAACCTTGGTTTCATCAGACCATTTTCCCACATGCTTTTGGGAGACTTCAGATGTGTTTTTGCAAAATTTAGCGGGGCTTGGATGTTTTTCTTCATAAGAAACGGCTTTTGTCTTGCCACGCAACCCCATAGCCCAGACATATGAAGAATATGGGAAATTGTTGTCACATGTACCATACAGCCAGTGCTTGCCAGATATTCCTGCAGCTTCTTTAATGTTGCTGTAGGCCTCTTGGTAGCCTCCCTGATTATTTTTTTTTCTAATCTTTTCATCAATTTTGGGGTGACATGCAGTTCTTGGTAATGTCACTTTTGTGCCATATTTTCTCCACTTGATGATGACTGTCTTCACTGTGTTCCATGGTATTTCTAATGCCTTGGAAATTCTTTTGTCCCCTTCTCCTGAGTGATATCTTTTAACAATGAGATCCCTCTGATGCTTTGGAAGCTCTCTGCGGACCATGGCTTTTGCTGTAGGATGCGACTAAGAAAATGTCAGGAAAGACCTACTAGAACAGCTAAACTTTATTTGGGGTGACTCAAAGGCACTTTAAATGATGGCAGGAGTGTAAAGACTTATAATTAATGTGGGTTTAAATGTGATTGCTTAACTCTGAACACCGTTACATCCCCAGTTAAAAGTGGGTGCGCCCACTTATGCAAACACATTTTTTTTGTTTTTTTATTTTTATTCCCCCCCCCTAAAAGATTTTAGTTTGTTTTCCAATTGGGTTGTACTGTTTATAGTTCACAGTAAAGATGGAAAAAGTTCTGAGATTATTTATCTATGTCTCTTTTGTTTTTTTACATCACAGAAACCTGACATTTTAACAGGGGTGTATATACTTTTTATAACCACTGTGTGTGTGTGTGTGTGTATATATATATATATATATATATATATATATATATATATATATATATATAAAGCTTACACTTTTCTTTCCAGAATATTTTGGAGTGCGTCTGTGGGAATCCTTGCCTATTCAACCAAAAGAGAATCTATGAAGTCAGGCACTGAGGTCGCCCAAAATGACAAATTAGTGTTCCAAATGTGTTCAGTAGGATTGAAGTCAGGGCTCTGTGTAGGCCACTTGAATTTCTCTATACCAAACTCATCCACCGTGCCTTTATGGGCCCGGCTTTGTTGGATACATACAATTATTTAAAATGTCTTGGTATGCTGGAACATAAATACTGTAGTACTGTATTCTGTTATTCAGTTTACTTAGTATTTTGGAGGGATGGCCACAGGATGCAAAGTGATTGTAGCTCTCCCCAAAAAACACAAACAACACTTAAAGTAGGGATGAGTTAGAACCTCTCATTAGAGAAATGACCCCTCTGTGGAAGATTGGTTGGATGCTCTAGGGACAGAAATTTAAGGGAAGTCCCAGCAGTGGAGTCACAGACATCAATAAAACCTTAAAGAGATTCCAAATTTTCGCCGCACTGTCCTAAAACAAGAAGCAGTTGTGCAGGTGGAATTCACCCATGCAAGTCTGTCCATAAACTTGGCCCAAATTCATATCCTTATGTAAGTCAGGAGCTACCTGTAATTATCTTTGAAAGGTTGGATCATCCAAATAAATTAACATTATTAAATAAGTGCAGGCAACCTGAGCTAAAAGCTTAATATATACATCCTAAGGGAACCAATTTCTCTGATTAGTCTTCATTTTCATTTTTTGACAAAATCGGCCCTTCAGCTCTTGGGTATCTTTAATGTATGACCATTTATGCCGCGTACACATGACCAGATTTTTCGAGGGACTAGGTCCGACGATCTTTCCGACGGACTTTCGGGGGAGTTCCGACTGACTTTCCGAATGAACGGACTTGGCCACACACAATCACACCAAAGTCCGACGGATTCGAACGTGATGATGTACGACTGGACTAGAATAAGGAAGTTCATAGCCAGCAGCCAATAGCTGCCCTAGCGTCGGTTTTTGTCCATCGGACTAGCATACACACAAACGGATTTCTCGGTCCGACAGAGTTCCGGTGGAAAAATTTTAAATGTTCTATATCTAAAGTCCACCGGATTTTTGGCAAGCAAAAGTCCGATGGAGCCCACACAAGATCGAATTGTCTGATGGACTCGTTCCGTCTGACCTTTGCTGTCAAAAAGTCTGGTCGTGTGTACGCGGCATAACAAGCAAATGCCCTATCATATTTATTATTATTACTATTATTATACACAATTTATATAGCGCCAACAGTTTACGTAATGTAGAGGGGGGACAGCACAATTACAGTACAGTTCAATACAGAAGGGACAGGAGAGCCCTGCTCGTAGAGCTTACATTCTAGGGAAGGGGAGGTGGTACAAAAGGTGATAGATGTGGGGAATGATTTGATGGGGGTGAAAGGCGATTGATCTGCAGGTCCTTGACCAGATTGCCATGCATCTAAACCAACAGCCAATTTTTTGTTTCTTACATTTTTTATTTGGTTTTACAGCCAAAAAATAAGAACGTGGTAACAGCAAGTAATTATTGGTCTAGAAAAACAGCTTAACGTGCGATAGAAACACACAATGAAGTTGCAGAAGCAAAAAATTGGCAATGAGCCATTGTACAGTTGGTGCCTATACTATCTTATTTGCGTTCTGCCAGACAACAAAAGTAAAAGACGTGTTGAGTATGCACCTATAGGCCTGAAACTATTTTCCATCAGCTGCATCCACATTGAGATAAAAATAGATATCTCAAGCTATCACAGCTAACCAACCATTGTTCCTCACAATATATAGCATGTATGTGCAACGGGTAGTGGAAGGAAACATGAAGACCGCTCTCTAGTAGGTCAAGAAACCAACCCAGGAGAGGTGGGTAACAGCAAATAAAAAAGGAAGAAAGAAGGAGGAAAATCAAGGGGGAGAGCCTGGTGATTTTGACAAATAGTTTTAAATGGGTTATCACTGCCTATCTTACCACTAGTTTCTTGCAGGTGATACGTTGTATATGTATTCAGAACAGAGAAAACAAGGCTCTCAACAGTTCAATGCCTATTTTAAAGTATAACTGAAGTTGCTTAAGGGCTCTTTCTATAATGGATATACTTGTGGTATGCTTAACTTACAATTTCACCTCTTCTTTCGATGAAAGGTCTATGTTCTACTTGTGACTTCATTGTCATCACCCTTTTTTTTTTCCCGCTCTATAACTCCTGAGCATTGGCATTGGTTACCCCAACACCCAGCTCTATTCCCTTACCAACATGAAACATTTAGTTGTTGGCATTTTACAGATGATTTTTAGCAGAAGAGACATACAACTTTTTTAATTTAGTTCAGCCCTAATGCAAAAAATAATTTCACATCAAAGTTATCTTTATGTTTGTGCAATGGACATTGTGTGATATTTTGATTCGTAGGCAAGCTACAATGCAAATAGAATTCAAAATATGAAGATAATGTTTAGTAGTTACATTACTTGTTACAAAGTTACAGATCTATATTATATGGAGATGATGACATTTTGGGTTAAGGATATGGCTCCCCACACTGGTAATGTCTCACTTTAGATTATACACATATTACCAAAAGTATTGTGACACCTGTCTTTACACTCACAATACAATCACTTTAAAGCCCCATACACACTATCAGATTTCTGCTGATTTTTTCCTTCAGATTTACCAAAACCATATAATATGAGGTCAAACCTTAGGAGTTTCAATGTGTATGCAATCAGGCAGGCCCTTGCACTACATGGTTATGGTAAATCTGAAGGAAAAAATCAGCAGAAAATCTGATAATGTATATGGGGCTTAATGGTGTCCCAGGCTCAGTCCGTAGGGTTCAATATTGCGTTTGCCTATCCTTTGCAGCTAAAGCAGCTTCAACTCTTATGGGAAGGCTGTCCTCAAGGTTTAGGAGTGTGTCTATGGGAATGTTTGACCATTTGTGAGGTTAGGCACTGATGTCGACGAGAAGGCCTGGCTCGCAGTCTCTGTTCTTATTCATCCCAAAGGTGTTTTATTGGGTTGAGGTCAGGACTCTGTGCAGGACAGTTAAGTTCCTCCACCCCAAACTCGCTCATCCATGTCTTTATTTACCTTGTTTGTGCACTGGTGCGCAGTCATGTTGGAACAGGAAGGGACCATCCCCAAGCTGTTCCCACAAAGGTGGGAGCATGAAATTGTCCAAAATGTCTTGGTATGCTGACACCTTCCAGTGAAGGGAACTCTTAAGGTGTCACCATAAAAAAAATTTGATTTTGCCATATTTTGTTGGGCAGCCGCTATGGGCATAGATCTCCTTTTTGTACGGTAAGACTTTATTGAGGAGAGCCATTCTTGGAGTGTCGGTGGGGCAACTTGTAGCCATTTTATCGCTATAAGTAACCTAGCGATGAACAGTGTCTCCTGGAGGAATTCAGAATCGGGATCTGGGAACACCTCCAGTAAGCACTGTTTGGGACATAGCGTCATAGGAGGCCCCATCTCATCATGGATGAATTTTACTATATGATTTTTGCAGGTAGCTAATGTGTCCTCTCATTCGTCATCCTCCAGCCCCCCCACATCCCCAGACCAACGATCTTTCTGTTTATATGCAAGGGTTGTTGCTGTGGGTCAGAGCTGAGAGTTGTAAAGCCCTGAAATCAGTTTTCATGAGTCTTGCCCCGTTATAATATATAAAATATCTAGGTGCTCTATGTTCGGGGAACTTTCACTAAATTGAGCCCGGAGGGCACGGTGGAGCTGGAGGTAGCGAAAGTGCATGGAGTTGGGGAGAATTAATTCCTCTTTTAGTTGCTGGAACGATTTTAGAGTAGTATTACAATAAACATCTGACAGATATCTTATCCCCCGGCTAAGCCATAGGGCATGGCCTGGCACAGTTAGTAATTCTCCTAGGCCAGGATTGTCCCATAGGGGTGTGTGAAAGTGTGTGGGTGGTATCTTCAATCTACATCTCACCACCTCCCATACTCTGCAGTGTTGGTATAGTAGTCCCCTATGATTTCCCAGCACCCGTGTACCTGCAATATCCCTAAATAGCATCTGGAAGGGGTGAGTGAGCCCATGACTGTAAGGAGAGCAAATCCGAGTCAAGTATCGGTCCTTGTCATGTTTGTCTAGGTGAAAAAAGTGGGATAGTTGCGCCGCCAGGTAGTACAAATTAAAGTCAGGCAATGCCGCGCCCCCCAGCTCAGTGGAGTTCTCCAGCGTTTGCCAGGGCAGCTTGTGCCGATTCGTCCCCCACACAAAAGAGTTAAGGAGGGGTTTCAATAGATTTGAAGATTCTAAGAGTCTAAACTGGGGCATGCCATAAAATGTACAAAAATTTGGGGATGAGAACCATCTTGATTAGGATCACCCAGCCCAAGGGGTAATTTGGCCCATGTCTGCGTTTTGGATTTTAGAGATGCTATCAGGGGCTCTATGTTAAATCTGACAAAGTCTTCTGGCGAGCGGGTGATCGCAATCCCGAGGTATGTCATAGAGCTAACTCTAAGGAGTGGGAAGGAGATCTGTAGTTCTGTGGGGGCACTAACGTCAATAGGGAGGATCTGGGATTTGTCCCAGTTAATTTTTAGGCCAGAGTATCTACCGAAGTTTTGAATAATTTCAAGGGCTAATTTTAGGGGACGGGCCTGCATCTTCTAGATATAACAACATATTGTCCCCGTATAAGCCGATCTTTTCTACCTAGTCCCCACACCGCAGCCCCCAGATACCCTGGTGTGTTCCGAGGGAGGAGGATAGAGGACATCCCTGTCGCATGCCCTTTGAAAGAGGGAAGGGGTCAGAGACTCTTCCATTGACCAAGATCCTGGTGCGTGGACTCTGATATAGGAGTCGGATTCATTTGATGAAATTGGGCCTGAATTTAGGATTGCTTTATTCAGGCGTAGCGCCAGGACCTTGGCCAGGATCTTAATGTCTAATAGGAGGAGAGATTTTGTGCAGTATGATTCGGGGAGTTCTAGATTTTTACCAGGTTTGGGTAGAAGTACGCTATTAAGCCGCGTACACACGGGCGGATTGTATGGCCTACTTAGTCCGTCATACAATCCGACGGACAGTCCGTCATACTTTCGAATGAACGGACTTGACCACACACGGATGCACAAACAGTCCGTTGAAAGCTTGCACGATGACGTGTACAGCACGTACGACGGGACTAGAAATAGGAAGTCCAATACACAGCAATGCAACCTTCCGCCGTGTAAATCCTTTCTGAGCATGCGCCATTCTTAGTCCGTCGAACTAGCCTACTCACGAGCGGATTGTCCGCTGAAACCAAAGTATGACGGACAGAATTATGGAAATTCCGAAATACTTAATACGCCAGACTGCACGCTGAAAAAGTCCGCTGAAGCCCACACATGAGCGGACTGTCTGCTGAAATGTGTTTCGACGGACTAAGTAGGCCATACAGTCCGCCCGTGTGTACGCGGCCTAAGCCTCGCTCATGGAGAAGGGTAAAGAGCCGGATTCAAATATGTGAGGAAATAGTTCATAAAGTCTAGGGATTAGGATCTCGTTATAGGTTGTGTAAAATTCAAGGGGAAGGCCATCGGAACCTGACACTTTAGATGGGTTTAGCAGGGACATTGTTTTCGTTACTTCATCTTTGGTGATAGGAATCTCTAGCATCTCAGACTGAGTTTGTGTAAGATTGGGTAGTTCTATACCCGCTAGGAGTGACACTATCTCTTCCCGTGGATTGTTGGTGGCAGAGGAATATAGAGATGCGAAGGAGTGAAACTCCCCAGCCACCATATCAGGGTCGGTAAATAACGCACAGTCAGCGGTACGGAGGGAGACCACCGAAGGAGGTCTATGGTCCAGGTGAGCTAGGTAGGCTAAGAGCCGTCCCACCCGTTCCCCACATTCATACTTCCTCTGTTTGCTATACTATATTTTCCTCTCCGCTTTCTCAAAGTGAAGACTATTTACTACTCTTGCCTGTAACTTCAGCTGATCTGCTGTAGATGGTGTAGGATTGTCAGTAAAATCTTTCTCAGCATCCACAAGGGACTGTTCCACTTGTCTGATCATTTGAAATTAGGTTTTCTGATATCTAGATATATACACTGAGATAAAACGGGCATGGTTTTAAAAGAATCCCATACCACATCAAATGGCGCAGTGTCCCTATTAGTCCGGAAGAAGAAATCCCACTCTGTGCCAGCCCCCTCCAATTCGGGAATAGCCATCAACCAAAAGGGATTAAGCCTCCAGGTGTATGTCGAGGGGGGAGAGTCAAATCAAAGTTCAACCCAATAGGGGGCATGATCAGATAGAACACGTGGATTGAATCCTACCTCTCCTAGTATGGGAAGAAGATTAGAGATATTCATATATGGTCTATTCGAGACATGGAGTTATGTGTTGTTGAGAAGCATGAGAATGCCCTATCTTGGGGATGTCGGTGTCTCCATGTGTCTACAAGGGCGAGATCATTAAGAAGTTTACCAAATCTGGTGTAAGAGTGGGGGGGGGGGGGGGTCATCAAGAGGTATCGGTGTCAGTCTGTCTAGGTCCCTATTCACAACATTGTTAAAATCTCCTAGCCAGATTGCGGGGACAGTGAGGAATTTAGACATAAATGCCACACCTTTGGTCAGAACATTGAATTGAAAGGGGGGAGGTACTGTATATAGATTGCTAAGAATAGGAGCTCTAGGCCATTTAGTTTAGCATGTAAAAATCTGCCCTGGGCATCAGAACTGAGTGTTAGTAGTACAAATTGCACTGTTTTGGCCACCAGTATGGCAACACCCCTGGAGTTTGCAGTGTGGGGGGCCTGGTATAGCCATCCCACCCACCCATGGTTTCTTAAGTGCCACCAGAAGTTGGCCTGTGAGATGAGTCTCCACCAGCACCATAAGCTCTGCACGTTGTGCCTTGAGATATGACAAAATTGCGTTTCGTTTAGGCTTTGCTCTGAGGCCTCGTAAGTTCCATGCGATGCACTTCACATTAAGCATGTTAACAACTAGTAGATATCCATGTCCCTGACCCCTGGAGCCTGCACCCCCATGCCACGGGCCATCCCACAGTTGGGAGGGCCTGCGACACCGCCCGCAGGGCTCAGGGCGACCAGGATAGTACATCGTAACCTGAGCCATTGCAGTTCCGGCATTTTGTTAGCACATAAGGACTCATTGCAATGTACACAAACCATGTCATCAGTTGAGCAACTGTATCCAATACTCTTCTGCACATAATATACAAATTGAACATTAGTCCAACTATTACACTTCAAATAGAACTGAACCAACACACTAGCGTGTCCGGGGAGGCAGTGCACCAAGTATATATCCAGTGCAGCTTGCTAGAACCGGACAGGCTAGAGAAACCTTACTTGAGCTGTATAACAAACGTTACATTTGGTAATGAGAACAACGGGATCTGCGGGGACTCCTGCAACTGGGGGGGGGGGGGGGCGATTATTCGCTGCAGAGCGAGCAGAATCAGAGGGAGTGAGACTCCCGGTCTGGGATCTCCAGGGTAGTATATGTGGAGGAAATGAAAGGATCCATGGATCAGAGTCCGTATTCCAGATGTCATGACGGGTGACAGCTTGCTATAAGGATCTAAAGTTCGGGGCTACAGTTCATGTCCACCACCAGGGAACATGTGTATGGTGGAGGAGAAAGGGTGGGTGGGAAGCGGAGGGGGCATCATCAACATTTTAAGGGTTGGGGGGAATTCCTTCCAGAACACAGCAAAGGGGGCCATGGGCATGGGAAAAAAGATACAGTACCTTTGAAGGGAATAGTCCCAGGCTCCTTGGAGAACATGAGGTTGAAGTAGGAATGTGAGCCAGATTTTCATGGGCGGAAGCTTTAGCTCAATGACGCTTTGTTTTCCAGCCAAGCAAAGACGGCTTCTGGCGTGTCGAAGAAGTGAGCCCTGTCTTCACCGACAACTCGTAGTCTGGTCGGGAAGAGCATAGCATAAGAGTAATGGCGGATCCTCAACTGACGCCTAGCTTCAATGAATTGAGCTCTCTTTTTCTGGACCTCTGCCCAGAAGTCCGGGAATACCTTGATCTTGCTGTTTTGAAAAGGAATATTGCCCTTCAGTCTGGTAAGAGGCAGAACAGCGTCCCAGTCGCAGAAATTAAGTAGTTTAGCGATGAATGTCCGAGGTGGTGCACCTTGAGGTGGCAGCCAGCCTATGTGCCCTTTCCACCACAAAAATGTGGAGAATTCAGCCCTTCCAAAGGTGGTGACAAGCAGGTTCTCCAGCAATGAGGGTGGGTCGGAGCCCTCCGAACCCTCAGACAAGCCTACAAATCTCAAGTTACATCTCCTAAGGTAATTTTCCATGTCATCCTGCTTGGCTAGAACCTGGTTGAGCTGATGCTGTAATCGCTCGGTATGAACTTGTAATGGTGGCACCTCATCCTCCACGTAGCTGATGTGACTCTCCGTCTCTTTGACCCTATCTCTAAGTTTTTGCAGGTCCTGGCGGATTAATGAAACATCAATCTTCACCTCCTCTATCTTGCTCGTCTGAGTACTTTTGCAGTCTGAAATAGCCTCCAGCACACACACGGTATCCTCTGCAGTTGAGTCCGTAAGGGAAGAGGAGTCGGCGCCATTTTCCTCCCCGGCCTCTTTGTCCATGTGCCTGTATTTAGCCAGCTTTGCTGTCAAACCTGATGCTTTTTTTTCGGTGATGACATGGTCTCTGTGGGTAGGAGGTATCAGAAAACCCAGTGGTGAATGTTTAGACAGCAAGTTTAGCCCCAGGATATGTAATCTCGGATGTTTGGCAAGCGGAGCTCCCGCTCTGCACTCCCTACACCATGCCGGTCCAGGCCACGCCCCACTGATAGCCACTTTAAACAAGCTGCTAGCAGGCTTCAGCACTTCTTGAAGCTTGTTGAAAACCTGATGCTAAAAGTGGCAATCAATACATCTATTAGGTTCTGAGTTCAACATTTACAAACTGGGGTTGAATGGTACTTTAAAAGCTTCAGCAAAACTTGGTGTTCAAACTGCTCAATACAAGCTGATGCCTGTGTGAAACAGGCCTCTAACAGAATTGTAAATATTAGATCTGAGGGTCCTGTTATCTCAAATTATTGTTTTTGTTTTTTTAATCAGAACTATATTGCCTAGTTTTCCGTGCATCGTGATCCAAGAGCTCTTATGCCCCGTACACACGATCGGACTTTCTGACAAAACCGTGGAATTTTGTTCAAAGGTTGTTGGCTCCAACTTGTCTTGCATATACACAGTCACACAAATTTTGGCCAACAATTACACATTGACATACAAGACGTATGGCAAGATGACAAAAAGGAGGTTCGATAGTCATGTGATATCTCCATTACGAACGCTAGTTTTACAAGACCGAGTTCCGAGCATGCGTGCACTTTTTTGCGATGGATTTGTGTACACACGATCGTAAAGTCGGCTTGTTGGCGGAAAATTTGAGAAAGTGCTAGCAAACATTTGTTGGTGGAAAGTCCGACAACAAATGTTCGATGGAGCTTACACACGGTCTGACATTCCGCCAACAAGCTCACATCCAACATTTGTTGGCGGAAAATCCGATCGTGTGTACAGGGCATTACGGTGTGTTTATTTTATTTTTTCCATACTTCAGCTATAAGCACTGAACATTTTTAAGAGAAAATGTGATGTAATGCTAAAACTGAGTAATTATAGAGAACTGAACCATTCGTGTTTTTTGTTGTTATTGTAGTCTTTTACAGCTCCTTTTTTTTAAGTTCCACCTATTTGCTGCTAGGAAAACTCATTAATGGCTCGCTATAGCTTCTTATCGCTTCTCCTGCCTTACTCCACTGACTATATTTTCCACATACTGTCAGATTTTCTAGTACAAAATACCTTAAAGATCCTGCCTTTCACATCCTAATCTAAAAAGGAAACAGGAAAAAGGAACTTAAACTCCCTGTGCTTAGACAGCAGGGAGACAGTAGTAGAGCAGTGTCCATGGGAAAGCAGGGAAAAACTACTGCATGTTAGAGCACAGCACACAAACCCACAACAAGCATTGATAGTATGTGAGTGGCACTCTTTCTATGAACGCCTGTGGAAATTGGATGGATATATTCTGGAAAGCATGGATTTTTTAGCATTTTTTGCTCTCTTTTTATCTGGACTGATGACCTCAGGTAAGAAAAGAGTACTGTTTTGTATATATACAGTATTTATGGTATGTAACATAGGCTTATTTTATACTGGGGTCTCCAAAACAACCAAAAACTAAGACAAGTAGGCATAACGTTTAACAGATAGTTCATGGTTAATGCTAAGGATAATTTCAGATGCTATAGAAAGAGTATATTACATTACCGTACTATTAACTACTGATCTGTGTTTCACATATGATGTCTGAAGTAAACGTCACCGTTGTGTGCCACAAGTCATGACAAGTTATATTTATCACATTTCCAGTCCATAGAATGGGTGTATTTATTCAGTTTGGTGCTACATTTGTTATTTAAAATTGTATTAACCCCCCCAAGAAAAAAAAAAGTATGATATTGCAAATGATCTCTAAATGTAGCGGCTGTATTTATTTATTTATTTATTTATTCCTTATTGTCAATAAGGTAATCTGGCCAGTAAGTCTGTTATCTTCAGCTTCCTTTAACATGCCCATCTGTTCAGGCAAAAGTGTCAGTTAGAGGATTGAAAACAAACTATTGGACACTGACAGGGGTGCTTACATTATCGTTTTTTTTTTTATTCATTTAGATAAAACTTTTATCGCTAAAGGAAAAAGGCTGTTTCTGTAACTGCTTAAAACATGTTAGCTGGAGTTTATTTTACTTTGTTAGTCAAATACATCTAAATCTACTAATAAATCCAATACTACCCCCTCTCATGATTGCCAGTGCTGCTGTCCAAGGGTGTCTCCATATCTCTTCCATCCAGAGTGGAGACACCCTAAAGCCCCATAAACACTATCAGATTTTCTGATGATTTTTGTCTTCAGATTTACCAAAACCATGCAGTGCAAGGGCTTGCCTGATTGCATACACATTGAAACTCCTGAGGTTTGACCTCAAATTATATGGTTTTGGTAAATCTGAAGACAAAAATCAGCAGAAAATCTAATAGGGTGTATGGGGCCTAAGACAGGAAGTGTGTTACCAGGCAGATCACCGGTGAAAATGAAACAAGCCTAAAAAAAGAAAACCAATGCAGCCACCACATTTAAGATTCGGTAGCTGCAAAATATTACTTTTTTTTTTTTTTTTTTACTTTCATACTGCTTTAAGCTGCAATTCTGTGAACATGGCAGGCTTAGGTATGAAAAGCGTGCTAACAAGAAAATAACATGTTGCCTATCAGCTCTCCATTGTAATTTCTGCATGGCAGAGTTAAAAATGAAACAAAGAATCTGTTTCCGAAATGTTCCCGTTAGCACGCATGAGTTACACCGAGGACCCATTTTGGAAGTAAAAAACAATGGCCTATAAAACATGTTTGGACCAACTATTGTAAAACTGCATAGTTTTTTGTCTCGCTTTCCAAGTTATGTTGCAGCGATAAATGCGTGTTTAACTGGTACAGTATTAAACTGCGGAAGTTCACAGTAAAGACTGTGATTACTTTTTTAAGACAATTCTATTTGCACAAGCAAAGATCTTTTAACTATAGCTTGTGTGATAATGCATTCATATGCTAATATATGTTTCCTTAACCACTTCAGCCCTGGAAGGATTTATCCCCTTAATGACCAGGCCATTTTTTTTGCGATACGGCACTGCATCACTTTAACTGACAATTGTGCGTTCATGCGACATTATACTCAAACAAAAAATGATTTTTTCTTTTTTCCCCCCACAAATAGAGCTTTCTTTTGGTGGTGTTTGATCACCTCTGCGGTTTTAATTTTTTGCGCTATAAACAAAAAAGACAATTTTGAAAAAAAATCTATATTTTTTACTTTTTGCTATAATAATAATAATAAAAAAAAATCAAACAAATTTCTTCATCCGTTTAGGCCAATATGTATTCTACATATTTTTGGTAATAAATTGCAATAAGCGTATATTGATTCATTTGCGCAAAAGTTATAGTGTCTACAAAATAGAGGATTGATTGATGGCATTTTTATTATAATTTTTTTTTTTTTACTAGTAATGAAGGTGATCAGCGATTTTTAGCGGGGCTGCATCATTGCGGCAGACAGATCGGACACTTTTGACACTTTTTGGGACGAGTGACATTTATACAGCGATCAGAGCTAAAAATAGCCACTGATCACTGTATAAATGGCACTGGCAAGGAAGGGGTTAGCACTAGGGGGGGAGACCATGGGGTTAAGTGTTCCTTAGGGAGGTGTTTCTAACTGTGGGGGGAGGGAACTGACTGGGAGTAGAGAGAGATCGCTGTTCCTGATTACTAGGAACAGCTGATCTCTCTCTGTCCTATTCTGTCAGAATGGGGATCTGTTTGTTTACATCCCCATTCTGGCTCTCTGTGGCCACTGGCCACGCGCAGCTGCTCCAGTTTTGTGCCGCAGGCACGCATCCTATTGCTCTTAAAACGGCCGACGTACACCTAGGCCGATTTGGGCAGCCAAGCCAACCTGCCGCAGTATAATGACGGTGGCTGGTCGGCAAGCAGTTAAACTAAGAAAAACAAACAGGCCAAAACTTTTTATTTTAAGTTTTAGAAAGGATCATTTAGAACCTCTGTTTGCTTTTTATTGCTACTTACACTATATTGGCAAAAGTATTGGGACACCTGCCTTAAAACACACCTGAACTTTAATGGCATCTCAGTCTTAGTCCGTAGGGTTCAATATTGAGTTGGCCCACCCTTTGCAGATATAACAGCTTCAACTCTTCTGGGAAGTCTGTCCACAAGGTTTAGGAATGTGTCTATGGGAATAATTGATCATTCTTCCAAAAGTGTTTTTGTGAGGTCAGGCATTGATGTTGGACAAGAAGGCCTGGTTCACAGTTTCTGCTTTAATTCATCTTAAAGGTGTTCTATCGGCTTGAGGTCAAGACTCTGTGCAGGCCAGTCAAGTTCTTCGACCCCAAACTCGCTCTTCCATGTCTTTATGGACCTTGCTTGTGTGTAGCCTACCTGCATCAAAAGGTGTATGCACTATTTTTAGTAACGCAATGCACCATAATGCACATTAGTGTGTTACCTTGTGTCATGGTGTGCTTCAAGCAGGTGAATTGGGGTACCATTAGGAATAAATGCACCGCAACACAATACACATAATATGCATTTTTGCAAGTTAACACAAAGCAACAATAGAGTGCTGAAAGGCAAAAATTACTGTGAGGTATTAATGTCTGGGTACTCACTGGGAAGATTTTCCCACACTACCTTTAATGGTGACACAATAAGTGTCATGTTTTTTTTTTAGGAAATTGTCAAGTTCAGGAAATGAGAGGAAGTCTCCTCAAACCAGAGGTTCTAAGCCTTCATCAGTCTAAAACTAAAACCCAAAAAAGGTATGCTGGATTAGGGTTTTGAAGTCAATCCCAATGATTTAAACCAAATATGTTGCTCTATACTGTATGTAATGAAATACTTTTTTATGTCTTGCTTTTAATTATATCATACCAGCAAGGTGTAACCTCAAACACTTCCTTGACTTACTCAGTACATCTGCAGTGTTGTCACCCTTTCCTGCATATTTCTAGAGTAATCATTACTTGTGTAGGAGGATTGAAAAAACATGTATTATAAAAATTGACCTATCATGCCAGGTCCACTTACCCTGAGAAAATTGTACATTTTCCCTGTTTAAACATTTGATACATTTTTTATTTTCTATTGGGAATAAAATATGCATTTATGAGAATTGCAAATCTCTGCATTTTGTTTTTCTGTAGATTTTACACGACGTCCCAACTTTTTTGGAATTGCAGGCGTAAATTTACAATATGTTAACCACCAAATACTTGGGAAAAGCTTGACACCCACAACAAAATGCAGTACAGTAAAACCTTGGTTTGAGAGTAACTTGGTTTGAGAGCATTTTGCAAGTCAAGCAAAAAATTTTGACTTGATATACAAGAGATGTCTTGATATACAAGCAGCCAGGGCCATCTTTAACATTGATTGGACCCCGGGCAAAACTTTTCTTGGTCCCCCACCCCTCCATGCAGTTTTTACTCTCCACCTGCTCTGAGACATACAATAAATAGCAGCTAGACTCAAAATCAGTTTACTGAATCAGATCAGGCAGCTATTGCAATTGGTTGCCAGAGGTTACAGTGTACTATTACTGCTCACCGACTGGTTGCTAGAGGTTACAGCTCACTGGTTAGTTGTTAGAGGTTACAGCACAGTTACTGCTTGATGATTGGTTGCTAGAGATTACTGTGGATATGACCTCAGGGGGGAATGATATACATATAAATGCCGCCGGCCGCACTGAGATATTGGGACACAGCACAGGACTAAAACCTCAAGGGGTGAGGGAATTTAAACCAGGATAGTTGGCAAGTATGAAGCAGCTGCTTTGGGCCCCACAACAATGACAGGGCCCGGGGCAGCTTCCCCTTTTGCCCTGCCTTAAAAACGGCCCTGCTAGCAGCGTCACGTCACAGCTGAGTGTAAAAGAGAAGAGAGGCGCCTCTAAGTGTAGCAATATGGTTACATTTAATGAAGGTACATTTAGCAACTCACATGACTGATGATTAATGATGATCTAAGTATGCAGGCATCCGGGATAAAGCTGTCCACATAGACCATCCTCTGCACCGTCATCAACATCGTCCCTTCTACGCTGAGCTCCATGAGTGGTTCAATCACTCTACTGCAGGGTAGTCTTCCCGGTCACGATTGCAGACTGAAAGCGGTGAGAGCCAGTGGTGCAGAGGATGGTCTTTGTGGACAGCTTTACCCCAGGTGCCTGCATACTTAGATGTGCCTCTTTTAACTATTTTAATCATCAACCATGTGAGTTGCTAAATGTTGTACCTTCATTAAATGTAACCATATTACTACACTTAGAGGCGCCTCTCTTCTCTTTTATACCCTGTAGCTCCTGCTGGATTTTGCTTCTAATCCCCTTGTGGAGGCTTCCATTTGTGGATGAACATTTTATGGTTACACAACCTATCACATTGCTATAATCTTTTTATATAGACTTTAAACTGAAGGACTTATGAATAAATGGTTGTGGAACGAATCATTTGAGTTTCCATTATTTCTTATGAGGAAATTCGCTTTGATATACTTTGTGCTTTGGATTACAAGCATGTTTCTGGAACTAATTATGCTTGCAATCCAAGGTTTTACTGTATAGTTAAAATAATATGCTGCAGAACCTGGTAATTAATGTATAATATAAGGACATACTTTTAGTAGGATCACTCAGTTGAATCTAAATAGATTCCCAAGGGCTCTTTCACATGAACGATAAAAACATGTGACTTAGTCACGCTTTTACCAATCCTGACCACCCAGCTCAATGTTATCATTGCATCCGGATGAGGCTGTACACATGCTACAGCCTAGATGCTTTGCAGCATCCATTAAGGTCAATGGGAGCGCCCCATAATCCCCCCTCCCTTTTGAATAACTAGCAGCCACTGCTGTACTGGCATTTGCCCTGCCCATCACTTTTCAGAGGGTAGTAGACACTGCTTTCAATCTGAAAGACCCCTAATGTGTCCCCAGTGTCACAAACTCTCATAGGCTTGCTCAGGGGGTGCTGATTCCCCCTACTGCCCGAGCTCCCCCTCCCCCACACCTGCAGTGCCCTTGACTTACCTCCTCTCCCCCCAGCTGCTGTGGGGGATGTTTCAGGATGGAGAGTGGGAGCAGGGGCTAGTCAATGTCATTTACCAGCCCATTCCTTTTCCATATAAACACAGTGAACACACTCACTGCATTCATTCATAAATGAAGCATAGTAAACTGTTTACTATGCCTCAATTTGTGAATGAACAGGAAGCTGCTCAGCATGGAACACTTCCCATTCATTCTCTGTCCAGTGCAGCTGAGGCTGCAGAGAAAGGCACGTGTGCTTGAGTTTTGGGCTGCCCACCTAATGCAATAGGCTGCGCACACACCTCTGCTTACTCTAAATTAAAAAGAGGATTGCTTCATCTTCTGTTTTGCAGGTCTTAACACTGAGAGACCTTCACTGGCTGACCTTAGGTATACAGTATATTTTGTGCTGCAATCCCCTATAATCTGGCATTTGTTGTGATCTGTATTAATAATTCAATGCTGGTTGTGACTGGCAGCTTTTCAAAATATACCAACCTGTTTGCCATCCCCACATGCACAGCTCAGTGTACATTCTCGGCCCACTATGGCATCCAAATGATTGAAGGTGTCAGTGCTGGCTGGGGATGTCACAATTTTTAAGTGGAGGTGAATGTTTGTGGAGTTCAGAGTTGCTTTAAAGTGCAATTAAATTGCATATCTCTTCTGCAATAAAAAGAAAAGCTGCTTGCAGTGAATAACAGCAGAGCTTTAGCTCTGCTTTAAGGCTCTTCTGCAGTCTACACTTCTGAGAGTTTGCAATCCTATGACGCTTCATTAGACACAATAGTGATGTAGGGGTCAGAGGATGGAACCACAACACTACCAGAAGTTTCCAATATCAGAAAAAAAATTAGACTGCAGTGCTGCCTGCAGGGTAGGTAGAAGACACGGGCTGCTGTAGGGGAGACTATAATGCCGCGTACACACGGCCGGACTTTTCGATAGCAAAGGTCCGACGGAACAAATCTGTCAGACAGTTCAATCGTGTGTGGGCTTCATCTCACCTTTGCTGACGAAAAATCAGACGGACTTTAGATTTAGAACATGTTTCAAATCTTTCCGACAGACTCGAGTCCCGTCGAAAAATCCATTCATCTGTATGCTAGTCCGACGGACAAAAACCGACGCTAGGGCAGCTATTGGCTACTGGCTATGAACTTCCTTATTCTAGTCCTGTCGTACGCCATCACGGTCTAATCCATCAGACATTGGTGTGATTGTGTGTGTCCAAGTCCATTCGTTTGGAAAGTCCATCGGGAAGACCGTCAGACCTAGTCTGTGTACTTTCCTTTATCATTTTTTTTTTCTGACAAGGCCAATTTGGAGGGAATAATTACAGTAGTATTTCTTTCTTTTTTTTTTTATCAGAATAAAGTTTATTAACAACAACTTTTAACAGTACAATAAAGAATGCACATTCCAAAGTATTACATTTATACAATACCTTCACAGAATGCAAAGTAGAATAATGTTCTTATAAAGAGCCAACGCAGGTTTATAAAACAGACTGAACCTGAGATGGCATTAGTCGTTCTATCTCACAGTGTATGCATCCCTAGATATGGTTTAGGAAGACATTCTTATCATATCATATCATATCAAAGCTGCAGCTGAAACTCCTTCAGTGCAGTCACCCCTATCAGTCCTTACCGCCTGTCTGGAGGAGATAAAGGAGTGGATGGAACAAAATTTCTTGCAACTAAATAGCTCCAAAACTGAGTTTATTATGATTGGAACATCTCACCAGATTAAATCATCGCTGATAACAAGTATTGCCTTTTCAGGCTCTAAAATTCCAGTTTCGTCTGTTGTCACTAATCTTGGTGTAAAAATGGATTCCCAACTCACTTTTGAAGCTCATATAAATCAAGTATGCAAGACTTCTTTCTACCACCTTCGTAATATCTCTAAACTTCGTCCTATCCTTTCTTTTTCCGATGCTGAAAGATTGATTCATGCCTTTGTCTCCTCCAGGCTGGATTATTGCAACGCACTTCTCATTGGGATTCCGAGAAAGAGCATGCAGAGGTTGCAATACGTTCAAAACTCTGCAGCGAGGATCCTAATGAGAGTGCGGAAGCATGAGCATATCACTCCAATTTTAAAATCTCTTCATTGGCTGCCGGTCTCTACAAGGATTGAGTATAAGGTCTCTCTTCTTGTGCATCAATGCATACATGGACAAGCTCCACCTTATCTTAAGGAACTTCTTAGATTGCAAAATCTACCGCGTTCCCTTCGCTCAACTAATTTGAATTGTTTAGAGGTTCCAAAAACTAGGTTGAAAACCATGGGAGATAGGGCTTTTTGTGCTGCTGCCCCACGTCTGTGGAATGCTTTGCCTGATAGTCTGAGGGTTTCTCAGTCTACTGAAAATTTTAAAAAGGGGTTGAAGACTTTTCTTTTTAGCAAATGTTTTGTAAATTAAGCGGTTTGTTTGTTTTTATTGTAATTATGTAGCACTTTGAGGTCTTTTGATGGAAAGTGCATTATAAATAAAATTTATTATTATTATTATTATTATTATATCTCTTCCCCGGTACTTTAAATGAAGCTCACTCCAAGGGTGAAGACACACTGAGCGGTTGAGTTCCCATGTTAAGTCAATAGCCTGTCAAGAATTAGGTCTAATGGAGCCAAACCAGGGGTAGCTAGCCAGCATCCCCAGATATTATTAAATCGGGTCGGGCTGCCTCTATGCTGATATATCAAGCAACTCATATCTAAAAGTTAATCCCATATTAGTTAACCGCATCTCTAAAGTTGGAGAGGTTTGAGAGATCTAATGTTGCAAGATCAGCTTTCCAGCTTGGAACAGTGCTCTGTACACCGTCTCTTTGACATATTTGCCCGTTATAACCTCATCCAGTATACCCAATAAGCATGGTTTACGGTCAAGAGAGACAGTTACTTGAAAAGTTTTGTTGATGGTGTTTACTATGCCAGTTCAAAAGTGGTGCAACTTTGGGCACCGCCAAAGGAAATAAATCAGGTGCGCATTAGCTCCCTTTCATCTTGCACACAATGGGTCTGGGTGGAGTCCAAGAACAAACAATTTAAGTGGGGTTAAATGAATCTACAGTAGTATTTCTATACTTATCAAATATCTGTAGCTGTAAAATATTTTATAAAAAAAAAACCTGATTCTATGTCCAGTTTGTAATTAAAAAAACAAAAACAGCATTTTAATTTCTGTCTGTGTTGCTGTTGGAGACTTCCCCTTACTGCCTGTCTGACATTGTCAGAGGGAGAGCATGTTATGGGAAATCTTTCCACTCAATCTCCAATAGAACATGACAGAGTTTTTTTAACTTTAACAGATATTTTATTCGGTTTTTTTTTTCATAGTAAAAAAGTCAGTACTAGCTCAATTTACTAACATATATTGTTATATTCCATTTAAAGAATAGCTAGACCCGAAACCAAAAATATAATATACTGCAGCTCACAGCCCATAGATGTGCTGGCTGTGTTCGTTTATTTTTTTATTTTTTATTTTAAATACATGCTAATCCTGCCAGAAATAGTGTCCTTGTCACTTCCTGTGAGCTATATACTACAAGGAATGCAATAAGAAGTGTAAGAACGAAAATAGGGTGGCTAAAAAAAGACTACAAGAGACATATAGCAGAGGACAGTAAGAAAAATCCCAAGGAATTCTTTAGATATATGAACAGTAAAAAAGCAAAATCAGAGCACATTGGCCCCATAAAAGACAATGATCGGAGGATGGTTACAGATGACACAGAGAAGGCAACTGTACTAAATGCTTTCTTCTCCTTAATTTTTACACAGGGAAATGAGGGGTGTATTGACCAGGACGGTATTGTTAGTAACACATCACATGACATACCCTCATAGCTAACAGAGGTCGGAGTCAAGGAAAGACTAGATAAGCTTGTCTTAATAAATCACCAGGACCGGATGGCTTACACCCGACTGTCCTCAAAGAATTCAGTTGGGTTATAGCTAGACCATGGTTCCTAATCTTTATGGAGAGCACACTGACAGGAATTGTATCAGCTGATTGGAGAAAAGCCAATGTGGTACCAATATTAAAAAAAAGGCATAGACATATTCAGAGGAACTGCAGGCCGGTCAGCCTAACATCAATAGTAGGTAAATTATTGGAGGGGATGACAAGGGACTATATCTGAGAATTTGGCGCTTATACCTATATGTGGGGACTAGTAGTGTGTTGGTGTATAAAAATGTATTGTATTGTATAGGTCAATTTTCACATGTGTGGCAATATATAATTCTTAAAGTGCTGACTAATTTTGGGCCAAAGTGTATATAATATATATTTTCCAGCGTGCTGGTTCAAAACCCAAAATTTTAAAATTAAATGAAAATTAAATAAAAATACAATAAACTCAAAGTGCACGCCAATGGCAACAGGTTACAATGTAGCAAACCATATAACTTATTAATCTAAATAGCAATATGCAGTTATTAAAGTGTTAATCTAAATGGCAATATGCAGTTATTAAAGTGCGCGTGCAAATAAATTCTTACAGACCTATAGGTGAAGACTAATTGTGATAGCTGGTGGATTAGTCGTGAAAAAAGAATATTAAAGTATATTACGTATACTGTGGTGCCAAACTATAATAAATAAACATATATGAAATATCACGGTGGTAGCATAAACTGGTCTGATAGTGATGCTTTACATAAATTAGTATAAAATTAATAAAAATTAAAAATTAAAATACCATCTACATGAAGCATAAATGTGCTAAAATGATAAAACCCAGAAAAATTAAATAAAATTAAAAAATCCAAAAAAAAAAAAAAAAAAAAAAAAAAAAAAAAAAAAACGTGCAAAATTAGTGCAAGAAAATGTGCAAACAATGCAGGCAAATTTTAAACATTGGACGTGATGGAGCAAGTCTCTATTGGGTGGCGGAAAAAACCGCAGGTGCAGAGAAGGAGGGGGGTGATGTTTTCCAACTGTGTTCTTCACATTCGGTGGCTTAAAAGGGTGTTAAAATTATTATGCTCTCACCAGAAGGAGGACCCCATCCGGGGTGGATCAACATTCACAATATTAGCTATTGTGCGGCTCTCTGGCTTCCTTCCACTTTAAAGATTAGGGATCCCTCGTTCCTCCGTGAGTAGCAATAAGCCCCGTTTATATGGAGTAGAGAAGAGGCACAACCATAGTGTGATACCGTTTTTAAAGAATTTTATTGCAGAAAATAGTTAAAAAATTACTCACAAACAACTGGTTTAAAAGTGCGGTGTGTACAGCTTTTAAAATTCCCGCTGTTGCAATCTCCGTCTGAGCTCGAGGTGTACGCTGCCTGGCCACGCCCTACGCGTTTCGTCACATGGACGTCATCCAGATGACGTCCATGTGACGAAACGCGTAGGGCGTGGCCAGGCAGCGTACACCTCGAGCTCAGACGGAGATTGCAACAGCGGGAATTTTAAAAGCTGTACACACCGCACTTTTAAACCAGTTGTTTGTGAGTAATTTTTTAACTATTTTCTGCAATAAAATTCTTTAAAAACGGTATCACACTATGGTTGTGCCTCTTCTCTACTCCATATAAACGGGGCTTATTGCTACTCACGGAGGAACGAGGGATCCCTAATCTTTAAAGTGGAAGGAAGCCAGAGAGCCGCACAATAGCTAATATTGTGAATGTTGATCCACCCCGGATGGGGTCCTCCTTCTGGTGAGAGCATAATAATTTTAACACCCTTTTAAGCCACCGAATGTGAAGAACACAGTTGGAAAACATCACCCCCCTCCTTTTCTGCACCTGCGGTTTTTTCCGCCACCCAATAGAGACTTGCTCCATCACGTCCAATGTTTAAAATTTGCCTGCATTGTTTGCACATTTTCTTGCACTAATTTTGCACGTTTTTTTTTTTTTTTTTTTTTTTTTTTTTTTTTTTTTTTTTGGATTTTTTAATTTTATTTAATTTTTCTGGGTTTTATCATTTTAGCACATTTATGCTTCATGTAGATGGTATTTTAATTTTTAATTTTTATTAATTTTATACTAATTTATGTAAAGCATCACTATCAGACCAGTTTATGCTACCACCGTGATATTTCATATATGTTTATTTATTATAGTTTGGCACCACAGTATACGTAATATACTTTAATATTCTTTTTTCACGACTAATCCACCAGCTATCACAATTAGTCTTCACCTATAGGTCTGTAAGAATTTATTTGCACGCGCACTTTAATAACTGCATATTGCCATTTAGATTAACACTTTAATAACTGCATATTGCTATTTAGATTAATAAGTTATATGGTTTGCTACATTGTAACCTGTTGCCATTGGCGTGCACTTTGAGTTTATTGTATTTTTATTTAATTTTCATTTAATTTTAAAATTTTGGGTTTTGAACCAGCACGCTGGAAAATATATATTATATACACTTTGGCCCAAAATTAGTCAGCACTTTAAGAATTATATATTGCCACACATGTGAAAATTGACCTATACAATACAATACATTTTTATACACCAACACACTACTAGTCCCCACATATAGGTATAAGCGCCATATCTATTACCCCCCTTTGTCTTTGCATCGTTCCACCCGTGGGTGGAAATCAATAGAGGCTGCTCTTACCTTTTAACTTTTCTTTTCTTTTCCTTTCTACATTCACTCTTAAGGATCCATAGCGCAACCCACCCCCCAGTTATACATATCTGAGAATTTGCTGATGGATACAATATCATTAGTGTTAATCAGCATGGGTTTACGAAAGGTCTTTCTTGCCAGCCTAATCTTTTACCATACTATGAGGAAGTGAGCTGCCATCTAGATAGGGGGAGGCCTATGGATGTGGTGTGTCTGGATTTTGCAAAATCATTCACGAAAGTTCCCCATAAATGCTTAAACTGTAATGCCAGGAAAAAATTTAACTCCTCTGAAAACATAAGAAGACAACCCCCTCATTTTTGGATTTTTTTTTTATACCTTTTTCGTTAATTTTATTCTGGACTTCCATCCCACAGTGCTGTGCCGAGGTTCATCACTTCCATGGTTCTCCTTCCCCTTGTCTTCTCCTGGGACCTGTGTGTCCCCAGAAAATGCCAGGACCATTCAGAAAATGCAGCGCACCTCGTGCATGCGCAGTAGGGAACAGGCTGTAAAGCTTGAAACTCTTCCTGTTTCTCTTAGTAAGGATGACGTCGCCTGCACCCGGAGCCAATGGACGGGTCGGCTTCGGGTGCCGACTTTTTAACACAGGAAATTTCACGCTGGAACTATACTATAATCTACAAGCTGAGGTCTGCAGGCATGGACCATAAGGTTTGTCCTTGGTTAGAAAATGGTTACAGGGGCGCATCCAAAAGGTAGTGATAAATAACGTGTGCTCACTCTGGAGTGGTAAGTGGGTTACCACCATACCTCCTAACCACCCCAGATTGGCTGGGACCATCCCAGAAATTGATCTATGTCTCGGGATCCCGGCCAATAATAGCAATATCCCAGAGCAGAGCTAAGGGCCTGAACACGTTCCAGCCATTGGCTCAATTGAAATTACTGGCAGGTGCGCGCTGGCACAGGCTTTTTTTCAGCCGACACTGCTCACTTCTCCCTGCATCTCCATGTCAGCGCTGCTGACTCCACCTTCCCCCTCCGGCACTCTGTGGACCCAGAGGCAGCCTGACCAATTGGATGCTGCCCTGGGCAAACATGCAGACCGAGTGTCAGCAGGTCCGGGGAGCGGGACAGCACCCGGCTGAGGGCTCCAGGAGGCGGGGGTAAAGAGCCGTGAGGGCGGCCAGAACTCAGGGTTCAAGTCCTGGGGAAAAAAGTGTGGGAACTCCCACCCAAGATCCACTCACCCCCCAAAAAAAAAAAAAAAAATGATACGCTCATATGCACAAATGCTTCAAAAGTGGTATTTTTCATCCAATTTTTGTATTGTGTGTATGAAGCTTAACCGTTAGTACATTAAAAAAAGCAATCCTCAAACATAAATACGGTAATTCTCTGAATAATCAGCATTCATTCAATTGTGCTTCCATGCACATATGAACATCATGTTCTGATCTTTATTGGGGAATTTTATTTTGTATATAGAGTGTTTATGTGGTGTTTACACTTTTCATTGAACAGAGTTTGGATAACACAGGTTTAAACGGAAAGGTCATAAATGAACTGCGCATTATCTGGATAGAATGCTTGGGGAGATAGTGATGTGTCCCTGCTTAGGAGATGTATGTTACGTTGGGGGGCTGCAAACTCTGCAGGGCTCCAACAAACACTCGCTGCTATTCCAACCGTTCACATATTTCCACATAAACTTCCCTCCTGGCATTAAACTTTGCCAGGTATTGTGCTCAGCTTACCACCCCAAACGGATGTTCCTCCCTCAGCTCACCTCTCTCCCTGCATGTCCTGTGAGGAGAATAGCTGTGCTCCTCCTCTGGGTTCTCTCATTATATGGCACTGAAGATAAAGGAGGGGGGGATTCAGCGGGACACACAGAGTAAGTATGCAGGAGACTGGGGGGGGTGGAGATGAGGAGACAGAAAATCAGGAGGGGCCGGCGGGGAGGAGCGCATCACAAGAGGTCTGACTAAATACAATCTCTTAGCAGCAGGGAGCTGATCTACCCATCAGCTAGCTGTGATTGACAGGTAGATTGAAGCGGAAGCTGTCATGGGGCCCCCTACTGGCAATGCCTGAATGGTCAGGTGTACGGCACTTACTATTGCAAGCTGTGTCGGCGGCTGCTGGTGTAGCACCTGCCACACAGCTCGCATACTTCAAAGTCTTTCAGGACACGGCTGCTAACGGGAACTGAGTTCCTGTTGTGGAAAAAGTACAGGAACTCCGTTCCCATGCGTTTCCGCAGGACTTGAGCCCTGCCAGAACTGATTGCTCTGGTGCTGGGAGAAGAGCTCAAAAGGCCTCCCAGCCCAGTACCAATGGACAGGCTGACCGGACGATGATGGGCAGGAGATGCAGGCAGCCAGAGACAGCAGGAGATCCGCTGGATGGAGCAGTTCTGTGACCTCCTGTGACCACCCAGCTATGAGAACAGGCTCTGCGCACTGCATGGAAGGTACGGTGTCAAACACACACACAATCACACAATGATCTCTCTCACTTCCCTCTTTCCCTCTTCCCCCCTACCCCCCTACCCCCCTCTTCTTCCCCTCCCCTTCTCTCCCCCGCCCTTCTCCCCCTCCCTCCTCCCACCCCACAACCCTGTACTCAGTACGTAGCGCAACCCTGAACTCAGTACGTAGCGCAACCCTGAACTCAGTACATAGCACAACCCTGCACCCAGTACATAGCACAACCCTGCACCCAGTACATAGCACAATCCTGCTCTCAGTACGTAGCGCAGCCCGCAACCCTGCACTCTTTATTTAGCGCACCCTGCAACCCTGCACTCTTTATTTAGCACACCTCACGACCCTGCACTCAGTACATAGCGCAACCTTGCACTCTGAAAATTGCACACCCCTCAACCCTGCACTCAGTACGTAGCGCAACCCTGCACTCAGTGCATAGCGCACCCCTCAACCCTGCATTCTTTACATAAGGCACCTTGCAACCCTCCACTCAGTACTTAGAGCAACCCTGCACTCTGTACGCAGCATGCCTCTCAACCCGGCACTCTGTATATAGCATGCCCCTCAACCCTGCACTCTGTACGTTGTGTGCCCCTCAACCCTGCACTCTGTACGTTGTGCGCCCCTTAAGCCTGCACACTGTACGTAGCGCGCCCCTCAACCCTGCACACTGTACGTAGCGCGCCCTGCACACTGTACGTAGCGTGTCCCTCAATCCTGAACTCTGTACCTAGCGCGCCCTGCACTCTGTACATAGCACACCCTGCAACCCTACACTCAGTACATAGCGCACCCCCCAACCCTGCACTCAGTACGTAGCACAACCCTTCACTCAGTCTGTAGCGCACCCCACAACCCTGCTCTCCTTATGTAGTAAAAGAATGTAGTAAAAAAATGCAGATTCCAAACACTCCTGACCCCTGCATTCTGTGCATTACACCCTCCTTACCCCTGCATTCTGCGCATTACACACTCCCAACCCCTGCGTTTTGTGCATTACACACTTCCGACCCTTGCATTCTGTGCATTACATACTCCCGACTCCTGCGTTCTGTGCATTACCCACTCCTGACCCCTGCGCTCTGTACATTACACACCTAAATTTTGCCACGGTAAGTGCCCCAGTTTGTCCTTTGCCCCAAGTTTCCCTCATTGGGAAGTTCAAAAGTCGGGAGGTATGGGTACCACAAGCTTCTGTCTTGGGGCCAATTCTGTTTAATTCATTCATAAATGACATAGAGGAAGAGATATATAGCTTAATCTCAGTTTTTGCGGACTATACAAAAATAAACTGGGCAATAACTTCACAGCAGGATATAGATATTTTACAGAAAGACCTAAACAAAATGGGGTTATTCTGGACAAATGTAAAATAATGCACTTGGGGGCTAAGAACTTAATGCCAACTACTCATTGGAGGGAGAACCTCTGGGGGAGTCAAGGATGGAGAAAGATCAGGGGTTCCTAGTAGAAGACAGACTGAGCAATAGTATGCAATGTTATGCTACAGCTACCAAAGCCGGCAGAATATTAGCATGCATAAAAAAGGGGATATACTCCAGAGATAAAACTATAATACTGCCACTTTATAAAACTCTGGTCCGGCCACATCTGGAGTATTCCATCCAGTTCTGGTCACCAGTCCTCAGAAGGGATGTGCTGGAGCTGAAGAGAGTCGAAAGAAGAGCAACTAAATTAATAAGGGGACTGGGGGACCTCAAATATGACGAGTGACTACAAGCACTAAATTCATTGTTGCTGAAGAAAAGACGATTGAGAGGGGACATGATAGTGATTTACAAATACCTCAATGGTGATCCCAGCATAGGAAAAAAAGTTATTCAATCTCAGGGGGTGTAAGAGGACATGGGGCCACAAAATGAGTTTGGAGGAGAAAAGGTTTAACCTTAAGCTGCTCAGGGGGTTTTTCACTGTTAGGGCAATAGAGATGTTGAACTCTTCCACAATTGGTGGTGTCAGCGGAGAGTATTGATATTTATAGACTCTTGGGCATGCATCTTAACCACCTTCAGACCGGACCATTTTGCTGGTCAATGACCAGAGGTCTTTTTACAATTTGGCACTGCGCTGCTTTAACTGGTAATTGCGCGGTCATGCAATGTTTACCCAAACAAAATTTGCGTCCTTTTCTTCCCACAAATAGAGCTTTCTTTTGATGGTATTTGATTGCCTCTGCGATTTTTATTTTTTGCGATATAAACGTAAAAAGACCGCAAATTTTGAAAAAAAATGATATTTTCTACTTTTTGTTATTAGAAAAATCCAATAAACTCAATTTTAGTCATACATTTAGGCCAAAATGTATTCAGCCACATGTCTTTGGTAAAAAAAAAGTCAATAATTGTATATTTATTGGTTTGCGCAAAAGTTGTCACATCTACAAACTAAGGTACGTTTTCTGGAATTTACGCAGCTTTTAGTTTACGACTGCCTATCTCATTTCTTGAGGTGCTAAAATGGCAGGGCAGTACAAAACCCCCCCAAATGACCCCATTTTGGAAAGTAGACACCCTAAGGAAATTGATAAGTGGCATGTTGAGCCCATTGAATATTTTATTTTTTTGCCTCAAGCGATTGAATAATGACAAAAAATAATTTTTTTTTTCTTTACACAAAGTTGTCACTAAATGATATATTGCTCACACATGCTATGGGCATATGTGAAATGACACCCCAAACTAAATTCTGCTGCTTCTCCTGAGTACGGGGATACCACATATGTGGGACTTTTTGGGAGCCTAGCCACGTACGGGGCCCCGAAAACCAAGAACCGCCTTCAGGTTTTCTAAGGGCGTAAATATTTGACTTCACTCCTCACTACCTATTACAGTTTTGAAGGCCATAAAATGCCAAGATGGCACAAAACCCCCACAAATGACCCCATTTTAGAAAGTAGACACCCCAAGCTATTTGCTGAGAGGCATGTTGAGTCCATGGAATATTTTAGATTTTGCCACAAGTTGCGGGAAAATTACAAACTTTTTTTTTTTTTTTTTTTTCACAAAGTTGTCACTAAATGATATATTGCTCACGCATGCCATGGGCATATGTGAAATGACACCCCAAAATAAATTCTGCTGCTTCTCCTGAGTACGGGGATACCACATATGTGGGACTTTTTGGGAGCCTAGCCGCGTACGGGGCCCCCAAAACCAAGCACCGCCTTCAGGCTTTCTAAGGGCGTTACAGTTTTGAAGGCCATAAAATGCCAAGATGGCACAACCCCCCCCCCCCAAATGACCCCATTTTGGAAAGTAGACACCCCTAAATTTAGGGGTACACTAGTGAGACTAGGTAATAAATGGCGGGTGCCCTGAAACTATAAAAAAAATAACTAACCAACCAGCGTCACCTGTAACAGTTATATGGTGATCACTGGTGAAAGGGTTAACTAGGGGGCAATCAGGGGGCTTTATGCGGTAGTATATGGGGTCCCTGGCGCTATAAAAAGCTGCGGCGAACCTAAATACCTACCTGCCTAACTAGCGTCACCTGTGACACCAATACAGTGATCAGAAAAACGATCGCTTATTAGGCTGGGTTCACACTGGAGCGATGTGGGAACGCCACGAATGCGCGGCGGGTTCCCGCATCACATGCCTCCCGGCGGCAGTTCACACTGCCCTATGCGAACTGCTGGGAGTGTCAGTGAAATGTTAATGACACCCCCAGATCAGTTCGCATATCGCAGTGCGATCTGCAAACTCGGATCGCATGGTGTGAACACCCATGCGATCCGATTCTGCTGCGGACCAAAAAAAGGGTCCCGTGCGAGTTTGCGGCGGGTGCGGCGGGTGCGACTCGAATTCAGCCATACTATCTGTATGGCTGAACTCGAATCGCACAGAGATCGGATGTGATTTGCACTGCAGTGCGGTGCGAATCACATCCGTTCTGATAAACCGCTGCAATGTGAACCCAGCCTTAGTGACACTGGCGACGGGGGGTGATCACGGGGTTAAACCTTTATTGGGGGGTTAGGGGGGTACCTTAGAACTAAAGGGGCTAACCCTAACTGCCCTAACAGTTATTACAGTCACAAATGACACCCGCCGGGTGATCAGGGGGTTAAACCTTTATTAGGTAATAAATGGCGGGTGCCCTGAAACTATAAAAAAATAACTAACCAACCAGCGTCACCTGTAACAGTTATATGGTGATCACTGGTGAAAGGGTTAACTAGGGGGAAATCAGGGGGCTTTATGCGGTAGTATATGGGGGTCCCTGGCGCTATAAAAAGCTGCGGCGAACCTAAATACCTACCTGCCTAACTAGCGTCACCTGTGACACTAATACAGCGATCAGAAAAATGATCGCTTATTAGGCTGGGTTCACACTGGAGCGATGCGGGAACGCCACGAATCCGCAGCGGGTTCCTGCATCGCATGCCTCCCGGCAGCAGTTCACACTGCCCTATGCGAACTCCTGGGAGTGTCAGTGAAATGTTAATGACACCCCCAGATCAGTTCGCATATCGCAGTGCGATCTGCAAACTCGGATCGCATGGTGTGAACACCCATGCGATCCGATTCTGCTGCGGGCCAAAAAAAGGGTCCCGTGCGAATTTGCGGCGGGTGCGGCGGGTGCGACACGAATTCAGCCATACTATCTGTATGGCTGAACTCGAATCGCACAGAGATCGGATGTGATTTGCACTGCAGTGCGGTGCGAATCACATTCGTTCTCATAAACCGCTGCAATGTGAACCCAGCCTTAGTGACACTGGCGAGGGGGGGTGATCACGGGGTTAAACCTTTATTGGGGGGGTTAGGGGGGCACATTAGAACTAAAGGGGGCTAACCCTAACTGCCCTAACAGTTATTACAGTCACAAATGACACCAATGCAAAAAAAAAAAAAAAATGCAATTGGTGTCACTGTGACTGGGGGGGGCAGGGGTAATTGGGGGGTGATCGGGGGTAAAGGGGGGGTGTGAGTGTGCCTGGCATGTTCTACTGTGTAGTGTAGTGCTTGTGCAACTCACCGATGCTCTCTCCTCGGTGCCGGAACGAAAAATACCGACACGGAGGAGAGAATACATCACTTCCTCTCCTGTGTTTACATTACAGGAGAGGAAGTGATGTCACGGGACATTTTCATTCGTCGGGAGCGATCGCGAGGGGGTGGCCATGAATGAATGGCCGTCCCCTCGTCCGGGATCGCTCCCGAACGAATACCGACCGCCGCAGGCATCGGGCGGGGGCCCGATCGGGCCCCCGACCCGCGGGCAGGCAAGGACGTACATGTAAGCCCTTATGCCTGCCCGTGCCATTCTGTCGACGTACATCGTCGTGCGGCGGTCGGCAAGTGGTTAAAGAACACAACATACAGGGATATGGGAAATTATTATAAACACTGGCTCATGTACACCTACACAGGTTGAACTGGATGGACTGTTGTCTTCATTCAACCTTACCTACTATGTAAAATCTTTCTTTCTAGCTATCCTCTGTAAACTACCAGTTGTCCTGTGCCTCCTTGTAATGCAGATTAAGAGATATAGACATGTTTGTAGTCCATCATCAGAATATTAGCCTAGGGTGACAACCATGGCTTTCTCCATAGACACAATAAAGAAGTGGCGTAGCCATTTAGAAACAGTCTCTCTCTCTCTCTCTCTCTCTCTCTCTCTCTCTCTCTCTCTTTCCCTCTCTCTTTCTCTCTCTCTCCCTCTCTCTTTCTCTCTCTCTTTCTCTCTCTCTCTCCTTGGTAGGTTGTTCCATACATCTTGGAGAAATAATCACAGATCTTCTGTGGATGTAGGCTGCCTCTAATCCTTATATCTCCTCGTGTAATCCCAGACAGACGCCATGATGTTGAGTTTAGGGTTCTATGGAGGCCAAACTATCACTTCCAGGACTCCATGTTCATAGTTGCACTAAAGATAATTCTTAATGACATTGTCTGTATGTTTGGGGTTGTTGTCCTGCTGCCCAATGCATTTGGGGTCAATCACATACCTCCCTGATGGTATGGCATGATGGAAAAATATCTGCTTGTATTTCTCAACATTGAGGTCACCATTGATCCTGATCAAATCTCCAACTCCATTTGCAGAAATGCAGCCCCAAACTTGCAAGGAACCTCCACCAGCTTCACTGTTGCCTGCCAACATTTATTGTACTACTCTCCAGTCCTTCAAGGAACAAACTACCTCCTTCTACAGCCAATATTTCAACTTTTGACTCATCAGTCCAGAGCACCTGCTGCCATTTTTCTGCACCTCAGTTCCAAAGTTTTTGTGCATAGCCAAATCACTTAGCCTTGTTTCCACATCAGTGGTATGGATTTTTTAACCCAATTCTTCCATGAAGACCACTTCTGCCTAGACTTCTCTGGGAAGTAGATGGGTGTACCTGGACCCCACAGTTTCTACCAGCCCTGTGCTGATGGCACTGCTGGACATCTTCCAATGTCAAAGGGAAGTAAGCATGATGTGTCTTTCATCTGTTGCATTAGGTTTCCTTGGCAGATCACCGTGTCTATGATCCTTATTGTTGCCTGTTTCTTTATGCACCTTTAACCTCCCTGGCGGTATGATTATTTCAGATTTTAGGTGCTGAAAGCGGTACAATTATTTTGCATGGAAATTTGGCGTTTTATATTGTAGACCTGTAATTCTTAGGAATAACTCACTTAAATCTGTCCAAACCAGATTCTAGTAGACATCCCGGGTATGATAAAGTTTGAAAAATGAAATCATAAATTATAATTATAAATAATTATACAAAATAATAATATAATAATAATAAAAATGATTCAATAATGTAATCAAATCAAAAACACAGAAATTTGCTCAGTTGCAGAATTGTCACTGTCATTACTTTTCAGTATTTGATGACGGATCTCCCCACAAATCTCCATCGCTCAATTCTGCGAGTGATTCTAATTTATTATCTCTGTTTTCTAGCTGGTCTAAAATCATTTTTGATGTAAAGGGACAGTTTTTGTTGCTATGGACAATCTCCAGTTTCCAGGCATAAAGAACAGTTTTTATTATATAAAACTGCATGCAGGACACTGAACAGACCATTGGGACAAAATGGATGTGAAATAATTACATACAGCAATGTAATCTGTAAGATTACATTATACTGTATGTAATGCGTATGTTTTACTTTTTGAATTTGGCGCCGATCTCCGTCCCCGTGCGTCGCAACACAACAGAGCCCGGCGATGTGATGAATCGAGCGGAGGAGGAGCTGCTCACAGTGCGGGGAGACATAGCTGGATCCAGGGGATAAGGTAAGTAAACTCATCCTGGATCCAGCGATGCGATCCTGAGTCTGGCTGGGGGTTGCCGCTTTTGGTTCTGAATTTTCACCCAGCCAGACTCAGGAATACCGCCAGGGGGGTTAAAAGAGCTTGAACAGCACATTTTGAAACCCCAGTCTGCTTTGAAATTTTTGCCCGGGAGAGACCTTTCTGATGCAGTATAACTAACTTGTGTTCTCAGTCTTGCCATGGTGTATGACCTGTGATTTGAAACTGTCTTCCACTATCTCACCTTAGTAGCAGTTTGGCTGTTCCTCACCTAGTTGTAAGCCTCCTACACAGCTATTTCTGTATCAGTTTATACCTGTGTTTAAACCTACTTATGAAATTGATGATCATTAGTACTTGCTTGGTATAATTGATCAATCATACACTTGACTCTAATCCTACAAAACACCCGTGCAAGTGTACAAAGTGTGCAAGTGTAAGAATTTATGCTGGTTTGAAGCCAAAGGGTAGTCACACCAAATATTGATTTGATTTAGATCTTTTTTCTGTTCACTCACTTTGCAATTTGTAGATTGATACAATATAAACAATTAAAACATATTTTTGAAAGCATTCTTACTTTATAGCATTTCTTCACACCTGCCTAAAATGTTTGTACAGTACTGTATATTGTGTGTGACGGTGACTGAGAATTGGCTTAATGTTGCCCTCATAAAAATAAGCTTTGAAAAGGGAGGGACCACTGAGTTGTTAGCCTTTTTCAAAGTAGACATGTCATGGAACATATGGCACAGATGACTTGATGACATGGTTTATAATGTCAAATTACCAGTATTCAGTATAATAGTTAGTTTTACAATATAACTGTAGTAAAAAAAAAAAAAAAAAAAAAACAATATCATGATGCATAGGGTATACCAGAGCGATATCTCCTATTGATAGTGAATCACTGAAATACCAATGACTGGAAAAAACATCTGAACTGATGAATTCCAGTTCCAGCTGCACTTTGGCATGAACTTGAAGGCATCATCTACCAAGGGGGCATTATACCCATTAGCCTTGAGCAGTTGTAAAACACACTAATGCCTGTGTAGTCTGCCTTAACACTCAAACAGTAGTCATCTCTGTTAGTATATGATGTTTCAGGGGTACACATTTTTGGGTCAGGGCCAACTTGATAAATCTGTGTTGAGTGCACTAGGAAGTCAGACATTATACACTTGGATACACTTACAACTGCAAAACCCTTAGCCAGGGGCTTTGGGACTCGTTAGTGTCTCTTCATTATCAGAGGTCTACCCTGAGAAAGAGGATATGTACTTACATAGAGAGGTTGTTTGTGTGTAAACCATGTGCAGAGTTAATGCATGTAAAAATTGGCTGCTATGGTGACACCAGTTTTAGGCAACTGTGTCAGTCCACTATTCACATAGTATGAAGAGAGGAGTTGGGTGCCAGTGACATCAGATGTTGGAAGGATAGATCTGCATGTTCAGGTTTGATATGTTTTCTAGAACAGGAGATTATTGGCAATTAGGTTGCTTACTTTGCATGTAAATGTTTAATTTGCCTGGAAATTTTTCTTTAGCTTAGTGAAAGAGGTAAACCTCTGCTGACCTCCATTATCCAATCATGTACAAACAAAATTGCTATTTTTTTTTATTTTTTTTTCCTTGCATGTGGAGGGGAATTCAGGATTTTCACCACATTTCCTTGTGAAGTGAACAGACTATTTGTTTAAAAAAAAAAAAAACGCTTTTGAGCCAAGAAAGTGAAAACTACAAAATTATTTTACTAGTTATATCCATCTTTCTAATATTTCTAGAAAAATGGCAATACCTGATCCTTTATACTTTTTGCCTACTATGAAAAATCATTAAAAAGTTTCAGCGCCACATGCATTCCTGGTGTTCAGGTTGAAATTGCTAGGGCACAACTATTTTGTACCCTAAGCTCTGGGTGCTCCTCTTTTATTTCTTTTTGTGATCCTGCTATAGGTTAGAATAACAAGACCCATTCTGAATATGTTTTTTTTTTTATTCTGAATTTGTTTAATAGCTGATAACATTTTTGTAGCTTTTCCACCTCTTGATGCAGCAAAGTGTAAGAGTATACACTTTTGTATAGATGCTCTCACTACAGCTCTCACAAAAGGTTAGGTAAAGATGAATGGTCGTCTCGTACTTAAATCAATCATATTGTAGGTGTTTTTGGGGACTCCAGTGGTGGTAAGATGTCTTTTCGTTGAAATGAAATAAAACCTAATTTTCCCCAATACTGTGTTTTCTATCATATAAAAAAAAAGTAAGGACTGTGAACCTCTGTTTAATGACTGCAGGGGATAAAGCAAGGTCATTGAACTTGACTGCCAGATTTACAGCATGTACATATATTAAAAATAGTCACCACTTGAGCATTGGAAAGCTAAAATAGTTGAATTACCAATCACATAGCCAGCATCTAGCAAAAACTAAAACCTCTCTTTTGGATGCCCCATCAGCCTCTAATTATGGAATTGAATTTTCTACTACATTTGCGATTCTAAACCCCTGTGTAGTGGCTGTAGTAGGTGAACAATGTCTTGACTGCAAGAATTGCAGTATCTAACAAATACTAAAACCTAATGGAATTCTAATTTCCACCAGTTTTGTGGTTAAAACACCAGACCGTGTAGGAAAGCCCTTCCTGATACAAATTTGACTAAAACCTGGTGATTTATCAGAAAAGCATAGAGATAATGAGGTGCAGAATATGCTTTACCTTAAGGAGTGGGTCACATTGGCGGGTCTACAGAAGTCAGATTTTGAAGCTCTTGGTTTGGTGTGATCACCTCGCCACTTGTCACCAGCAGGCTAGATAATTATGCTTACTTGCCCACAGCTCTAGATACTAGAGAGACCAGTGGCTGAAATTTCCTATAAATGCCAAGCTATGACATTTGAAAGCAGGATTTGTGTGCTTTAAAGAGCGTTTTCATGAACTGTAACTAGTTTGTTCAGATATTTGATCCCGGAATGTTGGCAAGTATGGATGTTGTTCTTAGTGTTGTTTGAATCTTTGCCCAATAATTGTTCAGTAATGCTCTTATTACTGTTCTTTTGCTCCCTCACCATGTCTCTTTGTAATCAAACTAGACAAAGTAGATTATCAAACTGAAAATGGA
Source organism: Lithobates pipiens (assembly GCF_037356315.1). Taxonomy (NCBI): domain Eukaryota; kingdom Metazoa; phylum Chordata; class Amphibia; order Anura; family Ranidae; genus Lithobates; species Lithobates pipiens. Next base: position 62,585,294 of record NW_027507718.1, on the reverse strand, counting down.
ACTTTAAATTTATATTTTGCATTTCAGTTTGATAGTGTTACAGGGATTTGACTTTTATACAAACTTAAATCTTCTACCCATCTCGCCGGCCATGTTTGTTTTCCTTCTTTTGTTACATAGTGATTTCATGCTTCCTACTGGCTTGTAGAAAGACAATGCTAAGTTCTCGGTAAGGTCACAAAAGCAATCTTGACATTTAATGCAGGCGAGGGAAGTAAAAAGGGCACCAAGAGGACAGCATTACCCTTCTACTAAGCTGGCAGTCTGGGTGTTCACCGTAGCTTCAAATGCCAAGTAAACTCCACCTTTGTTTTGACTGCTCTTGTTACTAGTTTACAAAGTATTTTGTACTTTGGAACTATTTCAGAAGACAAAACTTTTTTTAGTCATGCAACAGGCACACATTATGTTTTTTGATTAATGCTCTATGAGCCACTGTTGTAGTGGCACAGATCTTGATAATTGTTCCATGAACCAGACCATTGTGTACTGTAACATATAATTCTATATGCAGACAGAGTAAAGGTTATATTCTGAATTAGGTCACCAGCTTATGTTTCACCTCTGCAGTACAGTATATACTAAGAATTATTGCTTATTTAGTGTCTGTTTCTAATAAGAAGCACTACAGAGGATTAGGGGGAACATATTTTAGATGATTTCAAAATAAGCAGTGTGCCCTGCAGTGGAAAAAGTGAATACAATTCTAGAATGCATCATTAAAGGAGTCACCAGCAGGAGGAAGGAGGTCCTGATTTTTCTATATAGATCTTTAGTTAGACCTCATTAGGAATACTTTGTCGAGTTTTGAAAGATAAGAACAAGTCCAGAGACGGGACCCAAAAATGCTGTAATGTCTGAGGGATAAAAGCATATCAGGAGAGACTTCAGGAACCTAATATGTACCGTCTGGAGAACAGAAGGGAAAGGGTAGACATGATTGAAACCTTCAAATACATTAAAGGGGCGACTAAGGTTCAAGAGGGTAGTATTTTCAATATGAAGCTAAGAACACAGGGATGTGACCTCAAATTAGCAGAAGGAAAGTTCAAAACTAAGCTTAGATTTTATTTTTTACTGAGTAGTTGATGTTTGGAACAGACTTCCAGTAGATGTAGTGAATAACTCAACAGTATGTGGTTCAAACATGCTTGGGCCAAATATATTGGAACAAAAAAATTTGCAAAAAAAAAAAAGAAAATAGGACAGTCTTGATGTTTTTTTCTACCGTCACTCTTCTATATAAGTGTTGCTTGTACAGGGATCAGGAAAATAGTACATTTAAATATGTGAAAAAAGTCATGCAGACAAGGACCTAAAGCATCTTATCAGTTTATGCAGGGGATTGATAATAACAGAAGCTATTCAGACAGGAAATAAGGGTGGGCTGAAAAAAGCTCCTGCACCCTCAAAGGGTCTTTTTGTGGAGATACAAGCTTGCAGGGAGTCGAGAGTAATCCATTTGAACACAAAAGAGGACTTGCTACAAGTGTTGGAAAACAAAGAGTAAAGCTGGCCATAGACGGTTCAACCAAACCATGTTTGGGCAGGCTGAATGTACCCAAGTTGATCGATCAGATTTGACATGTGATTGTTGTTAGCAGCTATTATAGCAGTACTCACTGTGTTCTCCTGGGGGGGGGGGCAGTTTCCCCCACCCCACCCCTGCCGGGAGAACACAATGGCTCCATGGAAGAGATTCCCCCTGTCTATGCCTGGCTTAAAGAGGAGCTGCACAAAAAAAAAAATATTAAAAGCCAGCAGCTACTAATATTGCAGCTGCTGACTTTTAATAATATCACACTTACCTGTCCCAGGTTCCAGCGATGTCGGCGGCAGATGACGAGCGATCGCTCGTCTCGCTGCAGCCACCGCCGCCATCCTCTGTCAGGGAATCGGGAAGTGAAGCAAGAGGGCTTCACTGCCAGGTTCCCTACTGCGCATGCGCGAGTCGCGCTGCGCTGGTTCCCCGCTGTGTCTCTGGGAACTGTGTGTTTCCCAGAACACAACGGGGGGGGGGGGGCGGAGCCATGCGGCGGTGGGCGGAGCCATGCGGCGGTCTGGCCGGAAGTGGGTGCAGTTACCTGGATCATCCAGGTAACTGCACCCCCCTCCCCCCCGAAAGGTGCCGATTGTGGCACCGGAGGGGGGGAGGGATAATACTAGCGGAACTTCCCCTTTAGGGTGAAGAACCGCTTTAAGGTTGGATTTCAGCTTCAAGTTCGAATACTGCAAATCAGTATGCAACAGTAGGTCAAATGTCTTGTGCCACCTACCTTCTACCCCACCAAATGGTTCACCTTAGTATTACAATAAACAGACTGGTCATAGCCACCATAGGCACGCAGAAGCTGGAGGCTAACAGTTTGACCTAGGCACACAGGGGCTGGTACACCTAAAATGAATTCCCCAAAAGTTTAGCGCAAACTGTTGTAGGGTATACTATGTTAGAATTTCTTGATTTAACAAGGAACATATATTCCACATGAATAATTATGCTACCAAAATCAGGATTTGCTGTAAATTGCCTCCACCATTGCTCCCATTTTGTCTTGCTAAAGGCTGCCATTTTGCTGAAGCCAAGAGCCCTTGAGCAACAAAAAACCTTTAGGCTGTAAGCACATCGGTCTCTAGTGGCTCCGATTTTCGACACAGTGCTGATTATAGAGAACAACTAAGACTGTGCATTACTGGATTTTAAACAGTATAGGCAAATATTTCAATGTTTTACATAGCTATAGGGCCAGCATGAAGTGATCTAACAGGACTTAATAGTAAATTTTCTGACTAAAGTTCCACTTTAAGTATGTTTTGGGAAATGTAAATACTTGCATATTGTTTCCTTATACAGAGCAGTACAAGCCTTCATTCACCATACAAAATATATACAGTAAAAGCCCATTACATGCTTCTTTAATGTATTGTATTGAGCAGAGCCTTCAGTTTAAACATAATAACATTCAAATAGTTGCATTGGTTTCACTAGTCAAAATACATAAGTCCTTTTTTCACGTTTGTATAATATGATATATACCATGTCCATGTATAGTATATTTTAAGATGAATACCAGGGATTATTCAGAATTTGTACAGGAGTATAAAAAAATATATATAGTTACACCCATATTAAGCTTGATACATTTTAATTGTGATTTTGTACAACCAAATAACTGGTAAAGCAGAGCTCTAATCTACATTAAATAAACCATCATTACTGCCTGCATAAAAAGATGAACTGTTTTGTCTGTATTTACTGTTGGTGGTGTCTGGAGACCAGTACTACAGCACTTGGCTTTCTGTTGTATTAGAGCAGTAACGAAACAGTGATAGGACCTGAGACCTAACATTGCCATACATCTGTTTCTCTGCATTTAAAGAGGAAGTAAACCCTGATGTTTACTTCCTCTTTCATTCCCTGCAAAGGCAAAGCATAATGGACTACTATGCATCGCATAGTAGCCCATTATGTGTCACTTACCTGACACAGGAGCCAGCGAAGTCGCCGCTGTCCCCTGTAGTCCGCCGCATCCATCTTGTTGGTGGGGTCTCGCAGCTCCGCCGCTGTCATTCCACGAAGCCGCGATGACGTCACTCCCGCGCATGCGCACGGGAGCCGACACGCGCGCCAGCTCCGTCGCTGAGAATGCCACGCTCAGTGCGCCTGCGCGCCGCTGTCTAAGGCGCATGCGCCGTAGACAGCGGTGCCTGTTTTCAGGCAAATATCTCCTAAACCATATAGGTTAAGGAGATATTGCTTGGACCTACAGGTAAGCCTTAATCTAGGCTTACCTGTAGGTCAAAGTGGTTTGTAAGGGTTTACAACCACTTTAAAGTGCTTGTAAAAGCTGAAGGTTTTTTACCTTCATGCATTCTATGTATGAAGGTAAAAAACCTTCTGTGTTGCACTCCCCCCAATACTCATCTGAGCTCCCTCTTGACCAAGCAATGTGCACGAGAGCCTTGGCTGTCCTGGGACTCCCTCTCCTAATTTGCGGAGACAGCAGCAGGAACCATTTGCTCACAGACAGTGAGCCAATAAGGAAAGAGCAGGGCAGGGCCAAGCCAAGGCTCTATGTGTCTTATGGATGCATAGAGCAGGGTTCAAAAGTGAGCATACACCAGTGCCCCCATAGCAAGCGGCTTGCTATTAGGGGCACTGGTCAGAAGTAAAGGATCAGGCTGCTCTGTGCAAAACCACTGCCCATAGCAGATAAGTATAACATGTTTGTTAAAAAAAAAAAAACTTTATTACCACTTTAACTGGATGGCTATGATTCCCACTGAATCCTAATCTTTTAGATAGATACATTATTTAGAGGAATTCTTTAAGTGACACTTAACAATATTTCTCCAAAAATAATCCATACACATGCACTACTTAATGACCCTGTAATCTATGTTTCATGAAATTGTTTCTTATGCCGTATAAACATGACTGGAATTTCGGCCAGCAAAAGACAGATGAGAGCTTTTCATCGGAAAATGCGACCATGTGTATGCTCCATCGGAATTTAGCTGGCCGAATTCCCGCCAGCAAAAACGATTTCTGACGGAAAAACTTTCTATCGGAAATGTGTATGCAATTTTGACATGCAAAAACTCACGCATGCTCAGATTCAACTAGGAGATGGAAGCTATTGGCTGGGTATTGAACTTCCTTTTTCTAGTCCCGTCATACATATACATCACCGTGTTCTTGACGGTCGGAATTTGGTGTTACCGTGTGTAGGCAAGACAGATTGAAAGAAATCCCGTCGGAGTTCCGTCGGGAAAACCATCAGAGCTTTTTCCGACTAAAACTCAGATCGTATGTACGCGGCATTACTGTGTTTTTCTGCCTCTATGCAAAAACCTCTGTGAGCATCCAATCCTCATCTTTTCCCCTAACTTCCATTTTGATTTGAACAAGCAGTGGATGATGGTTGGGGTCAAATGCACTGCTCTATACACACTGGAAATCCCATAGGCCAACTGGGGAGTGAACAAGAGAGGAGAACGAAGGTAACCACCCTCCAGTGGCGCCCCGTCCATACATGCAGGGCGCCAGAGGCATGGGTTCCAATGGTGTTTTTCATTTTTTATTTTATTAAGAAGCTCATTATTAGAGCCAGAGGCTCTAATAGGCTTCATGTGTATTTTCATACACTGCCCCCAAGTTGTGTGAGACTAGAGAATTAATATTCGCTATTGTCGTCTTGATTCCCCTCTTGGCCAATCAGGAAGCGGGTCTTGAGACCCTTCACCCGATTGGCTGAGAGGAGAACTGATCCTATTGGCTGTCACGGAGAAAGAGGGCAGAGACGCAGCGGAAGCTGCCGTGAAGCACTAGGAAGAGGAGACGCAGGTTGAAGCTGCCGCCCGGAATAAGTGCTGCCCGTGACCTAGATAGGGTAAGTGCGGGGCTGGTGACCGACCGGTGCCTGTTACCCACCCGAAACAGGCAGAAAAAATATACCACCAACTGCCACTGCCACCCTCTAGCCTAACAGGAAGTCAGATCAGAGCAGCAAAACAAAAATGATCTTGCACATTTCGAGGAGGCAATAGAATGAACTTTGGTTGCATTAAAGAATATGTAAACTCAACATTTCATGTTCCTGTTATGTGCCTGCTGTACCATCTACTTGTAGGAAAAATTGCCTTCTTTATGTGAAATCCCTGGTGTTCCTGCTGGTCCCTGTACTTTACTAATAAAAACTGACCACACTAAGCAGCAGAGCACACTGTGGTCAGTTCTGTAGCTATGCTGGGAACTCAGTATGCTCTCCTTCAAAGACGAGACTTGTCCTGACACCCACTCGCCCCCACCCACACAGCCATTCACTGGGAAGTGCAGATTCCTCCATTCATCATGCTGGTTAGCATGGATGAGGGAATCCAAGAAATGTGCATATGTATGACTAGCCCTAGAAAACCCAAGAAAAATGCCCTGTGTAGACTGTGTTCATGTTTATCAATTAAATACTGTATTAAATGTACCAAAGCTTAGTAAATGAGAATGCTAGTTGAGATAGAGACTCCAAAGTTTAGGTTTAATTATATCTAAAGCCCAAACTCTTTTTTTTTTGTTTTAGATAGAGTAGGGAATGTGTCAAATTCCTTTCTTATTTATTTATTTTTTTGGAGGATATGGGCATGTCAAAAGCCTTTCAATTTTATTTATTTTTTCTTATTGCTGTTTGCACCCCTTTGGCAATATTTTCCTTTACTTCCTGTCTTGTGACACATCAGGAAGTGAGAGGAGATCTCTCCAAAGTCAGAGAAATCTTTTATTAGACAGTTCAGCAGTTCAAGTGTCTACTTTGGAAGACCTCACATTTTTAGATTTTCTCAGTGATGGTCATAAAGACAAAAAGACAATGTGGGGTTGATTTACTAAAACCGCAGAGTACAAAATCTGGCGTAGCTCTGTATAGAAAGCAATCAGCTTCCAGGTTTTATTGTCAAAGCTTAATTAAACAAACTGACAACAAATTAGAAGCCGATTGGCTGCCATGCACAGCTACACCAGATTTTACTCTCTCCTGTTTTAGTAAATCAACCCCTGCGAGTGTATCCAGCATGACAAACAGGTACTAACCCTTCTCTACACTATCCAAAATGAAAAAAAAAAATCTTTTGATGCAATTTAACCACGTGCTACACAGTGTATGTATATAAACATTCCTGACAGCAAACTGTTGTACCAGGATCATGGCTGCATGTCTACATGATCCGTTCTCCAATCTCCTCTGTGACAAATGAACCCGGAAGTGAAGAGGATTTCATCACCTCCATTTTCGGAGCTGTCTTTCCCTGACTGTTACAGCCAGGAAAGCAGCTGATCAAACAGATCTATGTTTGATCAACTGCTTTGAAGGGCAGGGCAGACATTAGGGATCTAATAGACCCCTGATAGCTCCATATAGAGTACCTGTCACTGCCCAAAGCTATCACAAGGGGCTTGTTCAACCCTTGTGATAGCAATAAAGTTTAAGGAGAAAAAAGTGTAAAAATATGGAATAAAAATAATAGAAAAAATTTAAAGCACCCCTGTGATTGCACCACACAGGTGAGGTATCACCGCAAATATTGGAATGACAGCAATAATTCTAGTGCCATATTGCAGCTGCAGGAGAGTTGCGAGGGTCACATGAAATGCCTTGGTGGGCCAAATTCGGCTTGTGGGCCTTGTGTTTAACATATAGGCGTGCACAACTTTAACTTGACCTATTTGCTATCTGTTTTCTCAAAGCCACATCATATTTTATATTTTAACAAAAAATTGGGCATTACATTTGTAAGGTGTTCGTCTTCTAGATTCCCCTGGATAGCCTAGGCTGGAGTGGCTCAATGGAGGTCCCAAACGCCGGCGGTTAATCAATACACATACACTTCATTTGTACGTGGTGAAGATTACAGGGTTTAATGGAAAGTGGACCTTCTTTTAAATGGTATTTCACAAAGCCCTGCCCTGTGAGGGGCCAATCGGGTGATTTACACATACATCGTCAATTTCTTAACTCATGACATTAGTTCTTTCCTGAAATGTAAGTCAAAGGTTAATACAATCTCCTGACAGTTATTTTGCCCTTTCAGCATCTACTGACTGACCATATTCTTGCGTAACCAGTCCTTATCTTAGCTTTGTGCCTTTCAATAATGTTCAGAGAAGAAAACACAGGCAGATATTTTCCTGAGATATCAATATCTTACATAGACCCTCTGGAGAAACATACAGCTATCTGTCATTTAGTCACGTTATCTATATAGTTTGTCACGTAAGCCAGTATGCTTGTGTCTTAATTCTGAACCTATTGAAATGCAAGCCTAAGCATATTGGTACTCGACTTAGTATATCTTTTGGTAATTTCAATAAGTATTCCCTTATAATCCTCCCTTTGATCATTCTGTGATTTACATAATGATCATTCCTTTTCTAATTTAATAGCACAGGCTTCATACTCCGAACCCTTGTGCTCTTGGTTTTTATACCTTACCGTTGGATCCTTAACAATGGAAGTGAGTTTCAGATCCTTCGGAGCGGCCGTGTTTCCCTTTTTACATAAACATTTGATTATCTTATAACAGGCATATAAAAATAGAATGAAGAGAATCACAGTGACAATTGTCATGGCAGCATTTCGGAGCCAAGATATTAATCCCCCAAAACTAAAACTGCTCGAGAAGGGATCCCAGTTCTTTCTTATGTTCCTTGCCTCTTTCTGTAGTTTATTTACCTCTTCCCTGTGTTGGGCAATAACGTCATAGTAGTCTGGGACTTCGATGCTGGTATTATGAATCCAGGTACAGCACTCATAATCCTCAGTAGTCTCACAGAGGCCAGTAAGGGCTGCACTCATACTTTCTATAGCCAACTCATGTAGTTCTAGTTGTTTCCTAATTGCCCTCGTTTCTAAATTTAGTTTGGTTATGTCATCAGAATTTTCCTCCAGAATCTCATCAATTATGCCAGTGTAATTATTTAATCTTTTCATTAGGTCAATTCCCCATCCTGTCCAGGAAGGGAACCATGCCCAGGCCATATCTTTTTCTAAAAACAATTCTCGTTTATTACGGTGTCTAAGGGGATATCTAGGATGCATGCTAGCTTCAAGGAGGTGACTTCCCTTGTTATCCCCTAATACCCCCATAATAGGAACCAGGGCTGCAAGATAACACCACCATTGGGCTTTAGCGGGAATCCAAGGGTGGCAAAGTTTCCTACAACAGATATATGTATTATTTCCCATAGCCACAGGTATCTGACTAATATTATTTCTATACTTTGATGTGTATCCATAGAGGGAGAGATTTGATAATAACCATCTTGTAGGCAAGTGGGTGATATTACCAAAGAACTCAGAAAGGTTCTGTGTAGAACCATTATTAGGGTAAAAGGTACCATTAATTATAACTATGGAGAGGTTGAACTGAGTTCGTTGGCAATCCTCAGCCCCTTGTGTACGGTTTCCCAGGTTAAAACACCAATCCGGAGAATGACTCCTACCTACAACCTGAAAGGCAAGTGTTTTGTTAGGGAAAGTCCTGGCAACATTCGTTAGGACAATAGGGGGTGTTCCATTAAGGAGGGGGGTAAGATTCAAGGGGACTGCCATGAGAGGGATTCTAGCTGTACTAGGATGTAGCTTGCTGCAGATCCAGCATTTCTCAAAACCGGATTTTTGAGCATAGCTATATTTGAATTTTAGTAGTAACATCTTGTCAGTCAGTCCCTTAGGTGACTCATTAACGGGTATAATACTTCTAATATGTCTTTGGCCGGGGGTATTATTCATCTTAGGTGGTCCACATATCCCTTTTAATAGACCTAAGTCTTCTGGATGATATATACAGTTGGCTATAAACCATGTGGGCAGGAATACAAATAGTACCAGACTACCCCAAAGGCATACAGCCTTCCCTGACACTGAAGGTAAAAACATTTCTACAAGTTCTTATGCTTGTCCTTCTTCCTCGCTATCGTGTAAGGTTTCAAGGGTTAATTGTCCAATGCCTTCCTGAATCTCTTGCAGTTCCGGTAGCTGTTCGGGTGGGTCGGGTTCTTCTTCAATAGGTGGGGGGTCGGGGGTTGTGGGAAGCGGTGGGCACTTTTTCAGCCTGCTGGCGTGGATCCAGGTGTTTCCTTGGTCAGTCAGGACCGCAGTTCTGGACACCTTTTCAACCTTCCAAGGTCCAGAGTAGATTGGTCCGATCCTCTTTTTGTGGGCCAGTTGCTTGACTAGCACTTGATCTCCTGGGATGAAGGGGTGCGTTGGCTCTGTGGAAATAGGAGAAAAGGTGACAGAAACTTGTTCGTTCATTTCATGAAGCATACTTACCAGGTTTTTCACGTACATTTCCTGTTGGGAATAAATGTCAATATCAGTGTCTTGGTCTAATGGGGGTAGTTCTATGTTTGCGGGGACTCCCATCAAAATTTCAAAAGGTGAAAGTTTCGTTCTGGCGTGGGGTGCCGTCCTAATCTGGAATAACACAGAAGGGAGGTGATCAAGCCATCCCTTCATTGTGCCCCCTGTGGCCTTTTTCAATTTATCCTTTATATTTCTATTCATTCTTTCCACTACCCCTGCGCTTTGAGGGTGATAGGGGATGTGTAGTTTCCATTGCAGCCCTAACAATTTAGCCACAGCCTGGGTAACGGAAGAGCTGAATGCAGGTCCCCTATCTGACCAAATAGATGTTGGTATGCCAAACCTACAAATCCAGTTATTCAGCAAGCATTTTGCTGCTATATTGGCTGTCTCACCTGCACAGGGAGTGGCTTCAACCCAGCCTGAAAATTTATCTACGACAACGCACAGGAATTTTAGGCTCCCCTTTTGTTTTGGCATGTGTGTGAAGTCTACTTGTAAATCTGTAAGGGGACCTATTGGTGGGGGTAGATGACCATGTAGGCCATGCCGTTTGCCCTGCACATTGTTTTGAGCACAGGTAAGGCAACTTGTGGTCAGGAGTTTGACTTGTTTATTCAAGGCGTTTGTGCAGAAAGATTTGGTGTACATAGTGGCTAAAGGGACGGCACCTATGTGTCCTGGACCATGAAGGTAGGAGAGAATTAGAATACTGCTTGCCTCAGGTATTCCCAATATCTTCCCCTCTTTTGACCACAGACCCTCTGGGTCTTTGGTCAAGCCAGCCTTCACCCAATACAAGACATCTTCCTCAGTGGCTAATGATTGCATTTGTGCCACTACAGATTTAAAGTTAGGACAGGTGAAATGATCCTTAAAGTACATGGACGTGGGGGTGGGCTCCTGGGTGGAGGACTGGGCTGCCTTTTTCGCTTCTCGGTCAGCTAAAGCATTTCCCTTGGAGAGTTTGCTATTATCTGAAGAATGTGCTTTTACTTTAATTATTGCCACCTCTTTTGGGAGCAAAATAGCTCGAAGAAGTGCCTGAATCTGGGTAGCATTGGAAATAGGTTTATCTGCTGTTTTAAAACCTCTTTTTGCCCATATTACTCCGAAGTCATGCACCACCCCAAATGCATATCTACTGTCTGTGTAAATGTTCACCTTCTTATCTGTAAATAAAATGCAGGCCCTGGTGAGGGCTTCTAGTTCAGCCACCTGAGCCGAAGAGGGGGGCAGTGGTTTGGCTTCTAATACCTTGTTCGGCAACTGGACTATTGCATATCCTGTTTGGAAGGTGGAATCAGAGGGACGGGAGCAACTACCGTCCACAAAAACATCGTCTGCATTGGTAATCGGTACGTCGGTGAGGTCTGGTCTTGGTGATGTGATAGACTCCACTTGTGTTATACAGTCATGAAACTGGTCTGGGTCTTGTGGTAGGCGTAACATGGAGTTGCAAGAGACGGACGGCAGGGTTGTTGGCGGGAACATATTTGAGAGACAGATTGTCTGTGTTCATGAGGGAAATCTCATATCCACTGAGTCTTTGTGAGGTCATGTGCTGGGTGTTCATGTTCTGTATGAGGTGGGTGACAGAATGTGTGGTGTAAAGCGTCATCGGGTGTCCCAAGACCATCTTGTTGGCATCTTGTACGGCCATAGCACAAGCGGCTAAATTCTGAAGGCATGATGGCATGCCTTGAACCTGAAGGGGGAGTTTTTTAGATAGGTAGGAGACAGGGCGGTAGCCTGTTCCATGCTGTTGTGTCAAAACCGCGGCAAAAGAGGTCCCCGAGACTACACAGTATAGTTGAAAAGCTTTACCATAGTCTACCAACCCCAGGGCGGGTGCACATGACAAACTGTTCAATAGGGCCTGGAAGGCTTTAAGCCGTTCCTCTGTCCAATCAACCTGCCTAGGTGCTGTTGAGGCGGTGGCCTCTCTTAGTATGCCATCATAATGAGAACAGTCAGGGATCCACTGGCGGCAATATACCACAGCGCCCAAGAATGAGAGCAGGGCTGCCTTGTCTTTTGGGGGGCTCAGAGCTTGTAGGGCTGCGGCGCGTTTGGGGGAGACCATCCTTGTTCCCCCTTTCAGTATGCACCCCAAGTATTCCACTTGTGGCATACACCACTGTATCTTCTTTCTGGATGCTAAATGCCCGATGTGGGCTAGATGGTTCAACAGAGATGTGGAATCGACTGCACAATCTTCAGCAGTGCGACTGCACAGGAGCAAGTCGTCCACATACTGTATTAGCACCGACCCTCGCTCAGGCGTCCACGATTTGACAGTCTCATTGAGTACCATAGAGAAGGCAGCAGGACTATCAACATACCCCTGAGGCAGGCGTGTCCAGGTTAACTGACCCGTCAACTGGCCCTCAGTCCAGGAGAAGGCAAACATAGGCTGGGCCTCTTCCGCAATGGGAATGCTAAAGAAGGCATTTGCTAAATCAATCACTGTGTAGCATAGAGAATGTGCCGGTATACATGAGAAGATAAAAGTGATGTCTGAGACTAGGTGTGGAAGTGGAATCACTTGTTTGTTAACTGCCCTTAGGTCTTGTACAAGTCTCCACTCCCCACTGGCCTTTTTTACGGGGTAAATGGGCGTGTTCCAGGGACTGATGATTGGTCTCAGGATACCTTTTGATATGTAATCATTAATTTGAGGGGAGATGCCTTTGACTTTCTCTGGGGGTAGGGGATACTGTTTTTGATATTGTATCCCCGCATCTGATCGCATTTGGGGTGCATATGGTGTGCAATTAATAAAGCCCACACTACCTTTGTTTTCTGCCCAAATTGTGTGATGGTCAAGGGAGGAAGGTATCATTAGAAAGAAACTCCTGTGTGCATGTCTTTTTGGGCTGTGTAAGTCACAAAGAGGGGAACTTGCAGTGAGGGAGCCGTCTTTGTCAAACTTAATGGTAATGTTCAACTGGGATAGTAAATCTCTGCCCATTAGGGATACTGGACAGGAAGTCAGGACAGCGAAACTCTGCATACATAGCTCTAGTCCATCCGGGGTAGAGACTGGTAAAGGCGGGGTGACGGAATGAGTGACCGATGTCCCATTTATTCCAATAGAGAGTCCCTCAGTACACAGTGGTGTGTCATACCTCTCATCATTTAATGAGCTAAAAGTGGCACCTGAATCAAGCAGGAAACACACTATGTGGTTGTCTACGCGTAATATAACTTGTGGTAGACTCTTCCATGATAGGTTGTGGCACACCAGACTGAGGGAAGGGACATACTCTAGGCATCCCTATTGGGGGTGTGTTTGTCGGGTAGACGGCCACTGCATAGGGATTCGAGGGGGAGGTCTGTTAGAGGTTGGGGTGTAGGGTGGCTGTGCGAGCGCATGGTTTTGAGATGGTGTTTGGGGAGGTGGCGGGTATTGGGGGTACCTTGTAGTGTGAGGGGGGGGCGATTAGCAGTGTTGTACCCCCTTCCCCTGCCCCTTGGATAGCTCACCCTCTGTCTATATGGGCACTGTGATTTCCAATGTCCCTGTTCCCCACAATTAAAACATCCTTGGTCAGGTGGGTAGGGCTGCATGATCATGAGGTGCGGTGGTGAGAATGAGGTTTCAGGTGTGACTAGGGTTTGTGTTTGTGTCAAGGAGGGGAAAATTCCCCCTTTTTGTTCAAAGACCCCTGAAGTCTCTCTGGACCTAGCGTCCTTCATGAATTCATCTGGTGCTTGCTCCGCCCATTTGGGGTTTGTGAATTTGAGCAATTGCGTCACTTTGGGATCGCCTCCCGACATAATGGTAGTAGTAAATAATTGTGGTGTGGCCCCATCTACAGCTTTCCATAGGGAGTATACTCTGGTACAGTAATCATAGAATTTCTCTTTAGGTCCCTGCTTGGCTAGGATCAGTTCTTGGAGTGCAGATGGTCCTTTGTATAATTTGGACCAATGACCTCCCATGCCTTTCCAAAAGGATATCCAATCCTTATCGGTCTGGATATGGGCTGTCCATAGGTCGTCTACAGGGGCTACTTCTGGGCTGTCTGGGTCTACAATGCTAAGAATACCTTTTATGTCATCCTTGTCAAGCCCTGTGCCTGCACTATATTTTGCCAGAAAGGTACCTGCATCTCGTGGATACTTCTTGGGATTGGGACATAGTTCTTTTATTTTGGAGAGTGTACCCAAAGGTAATGGTATATGCACCTCGGTGTCCCCTATGGTCATCAAAGGTGCTTTGAATGAAGCCCCTACTGCTTCTTTCTCAGTTTCCTCTTCTATGGATGATGTCCCTTTTTTACTAATTGGACCTGACTCCTCAGTTTTGGGAATAGGTGTCTCTTTTGAATGGCTTCTTGTAGTGGTGGGGGGCAGCGCTATAATCCTATCCTGCGCTTCTTTTAATATTTCCTCCTTCTTCCCTAATTGCCTTTTTATCTTTTCTAGTTCCTTTTTTAAGTCCTCCATCCTTTGTTCCTCTCTCTCTTTTCCCTCCTGGAATTCCTTAACCCTTTCTTCCAAGTCTTTCTGATACCTTTCTAACTCTATTTTCCTATCCACTTGTACCTTTTCTGCCTCATTGAGGACTATTTCTTTTTGTTTTAGGTCTTCCATAAGTGTTTCTAACTCAGTTCTCCTTTTCCCTATTCTCTCTTCTTCCTCCGTTTTCTTCTCTTCAAACTCTTTTATCTTTGCCTCTAATTCCTGCTTTTCGGGACTACCCACCTCTTCTTGTCCTGTAACTTCTTCCTGTCTCCCCTCTTCCTCTCTGCCCCTACTTACTTGTTCCCATTGGGCCACTTGTTGTGGTGTTGCTGTGGTGTGTGCTATGGCGGCTAGGACTACAGGATCCAGTGAAGGATATAGTTGAAGGTATGAACCTGGCGTCCCATCCTCGTTTTTTACCATAACATAAGGTGGGGGTGGACATTGAGGCGGGGGAGGGGGAGGTGAAGGGGGTGCAGTGGCTTCAGCCATAGCACTGGGTCCTATATTTGGAGTAAGCTTTGTAGTTTTATTAATATGCTTCTTTTTATATTTGTGTAGACATTTATCCCATGCATGGTAACAATCTTTCATATATTGAATATTTTCCCACTTCCCTGGAGGGTATGAATTTTTGTGGATTTGGCATATTTTACTTACTTCCTGCCAGTCTTCCTCAGTACAAGGACCATATGGCCCTGGGTCATGTATCCCCAATTGCTGACACCTTTCTCGGACTTGTGTCCAAAATGGTTCTACCTGGGGGCCAGGGATCATATTACTGACAAATTCATAGGGTGATGGGGTGGCCATGGTTTGGGTTGCTGCAGAATTCCCCATCTAGTAGTCTGGGCAGTGTGTGTCTAGTGGCAGGACACAGGTGATAACACCCGGTTTGTTCAACAATCCGGTCTCTGGTCTGGGAGTAGGATCCCTGATCTTTTTTGGGGCAGATGGACTTATATAAAACTATAAAGATTTACCCTTAATATACGATGAAGGGTAAATCTTTCCTGGCGGCGGGATATACCCCTCTTACACCAAGTCTGCAAGAGAAGCCTGTAGGTCTAGTGGTCAAAAGAATCTACCTTTCATAAATGCTAAGAAAAAATAAACCTAGCGTGCAGTGTGAACAGGCGGGTGCTACCTCACTACAATCTGGTTCTTAATACTCTGTATTCATTTAACAACATTTGGGTTTATTCAAACAGATATCCACTCTATATAATTATATCTTATACAATGTTAATACTCTATATACTTACGCTTGCACCTAAAGAGAAACAGACATATTTTTATGGTTTAAGATTTCAGCTTTAAAACATTACATGTACATTATCAAGTAATCACATCATGATGCATTTCATTATTTATAGTGCACTTTTAAAAGTTCTCAAAGTGGGCGTCCATTTAGCCAATCCTTATGTCACGGGCGTATATGATACCTCCCGTGTTAGAATATAATCATAAATATCTCTCTTAAGTTATAGTCGGACCAACCTAGTCAGACTCCTCAATACCTCTCTTAGTTTATAGTCGGACCAACCTAGTCAGACTCCTCAATACCTGCAAACCCTTTTCACCCCCCAAGGGACCAGCCTAGTCCGTTGCGAAGGCACAGTTTATATATATATATATATATATATATATATACAATTAAATTTCTTATAATGGTTGTTTGGACAGGTCAAGCATAAACGCCAATTACCATAAAAAGAGGTAAAAGGTGTAAATATGACTTACCTGTGCAAACACACCCCACTTCCTGGTACCAAAAACTGTAAGGTGTTCGTCTTCTAGATTCCCCTGGATAGCCTAGGCTGGAGTGGCTCAATGGAGGTCCCAAACGCCGGTGGTTAATCAATACACATACACTTCATTTGTACGTGGTGAAGATTACAGGGTTTAATGGAAAGTGGACCTTCTTTTAAATGGTATTTCACAAAGCCCTGCCCTGTGAGGGGCCAATCGGGTGATTTACACATACATCGTCAATTTCTTAACTCATGACATTAGTTCTTTCCTGAAATGTAAGTCAAAGGTTAATACAATCTCCTGACAGTTATTTTGCCCTTTCAGCATCTACTGACTGACCATATTCTTGCGTAACCAGTCCTTATCTTAGCTTTGTGCCTTTCAATAATGTTCAGAGAAGAAAACACAGGCAGATATTTTCCTGAGATATCAATATCTTACATAGACCCTCTGGAGAAACATACAGCTATCTGTCATTTAGTCACGTTATCTATATAGTTTGTCACGTAAGCCAGTATGCTTGTGTCTTAATTATGAACCTATTGAAATGCAAGCCTAAGCATATTGGTACTCGACTTAGTATATCTTTTGGTAATTTCAATAAGTATTCCCTTATAACATTGTGGTTGTGTGCACTAAAATCAATTTTAGTGTATTTTTTTCAGAAAATTTCCGTTTGATAAATGGCTGCACAAATATTTTATGACATTAAAAATTGCAGCAGCCAGCATTTTCTTTTTATTTCTGAAGGCCCCTGCTTTCAGATAATATACAATGTTTGAGGGTTCTAAATAAATTTCTAGCAAAAAAAAGCTGATTTTACAATGTAGCTGAAAATTTTGAAAATTGCCACAGTAGGCAAGTATACAGTATCTCACAAAAGTGAGTACACCCCTCACATTTTTGTAAATATTTTATTATAACTTTTCATGTGACAACACTGAAGAAATGACACTTTGCTACAATGTAAAGTAGTGAGTGTACAGCTTGTATAAAAGTGTAAATTTGTTGTCCCCTCAAAATAACTCAACACACAGACATTAATGTCTAAACCTCTGGCAACAAATGTGAGTACACCCCTAAGTGAAAATGTCCAAATTGTTAAAAAACAAGATATACTCTCAATACTTTACATTGTAGCAAAGTGTCATTTTTTCAGGGTTGTCACATGAAAAAATATAATAAAAAATGTACAAACGTGAGGGGTGTACTCACTTTTGTGAGATACTGTATATCCATGATGCCTGCTACTGTAACAGTGCAGCTTGTTGTTATATTATCTGATTGCCTTAAAGTATAACTAAAAGCAAAACGTTCTGTTTTGTTATGGATAAAGTGCCCCAGTTAAGGAGATTCACCCTCTCTATTTGTTCTTTTCTTATTATCATTCCCATTTCTTATTCATTGAAAGTAAAAGAAAACCCCAAATTTTGTGTTGTCCCCAGAAAAGTAATAGAGGGTAAATCTTCCAATGGGGACACTAGTTCTGGTGACCTAGGGTTCCCCAAGGAATTCCATCATTTCCTGTTTGGCTATGGGACAGGAAGTGAAGGGAAATCTCTGCAATGGGACACAGATAGAGAGAAAGAAAACTGACAGGGGTTATAACCCTCCCTTACTCTATCCAAAATGAAAAAAAAGTTTAGCCAAGTCTACTTTAAGACATTGCATGTGATTCACACCGGCACTGCGGTGCCGATCGCATGCGATGTCTGTGCAATGCGAGTTCAGCCATACAGTTGGCTGAGCTCGCATTGGATTCACAGGAAAATAGTGCAGGTACTTTTTTCCCCCCACACTGGAATCGGATCGCATGGGTGTTCTCACCCATACGATCTGATTCCTGTGTGGGGTCACAGTTCACACTGCGATCTGTGAACTGATCTGGGGGTATCATTATCATTGTATTGATTCCCACAGCAGTTTGCAGAAGGCAGTGTAAACTGCCTGGGGGAGAGATGCGATGAGAGAACCAGCGATGTAATCACGCTGGTTCCCGCATCACATATGTGTGAAACTAGGCTAATTGATTTGAAATTGCAGTACATAGATGAATAGAATAACAAATTCTTCCACATCCATTTATACTATGGCCATATGTAGAGTGGGACAACCATTGGGTTGTAAACCTGTGTATCACCTGAGACTTGTCACTTCTGAGTATATTTAAGGGTTTACAACCACCATTAAGTATAGACCCTTTGTTTAGAATTGCTACTAGAACAAAAGGTAAGGGTAAATATTACAATAGGGGCACCTATTCTGGTGAAAACTGTCAAAAAGGAGAATTACCTTCACTTTGTAGAGATTTCCTTTGACTTCCTGTTGCGTTTTTAGGACAGGAAGTGAAGAGAGATCACCCTAACAGAACACAAACAACAAAAAATTAACGATCACAGGTTTTAACCTTTCCCTTTCAAAAGAAGTTTTGACTTTACATGGATTTTATTAATATATTACATTCTCACTGTACAGGTCCTTTTTACATTTTTATTAAACTTAAAACCAAAATGGCAGATGCTTTTTTTTTTAGTCTTTTTCCCCCTCTGTTTTTACCTAGCGGTTAGTAACACACCTCCTGTATTAAGGTGCCTACATTCTGGATAGAGGAGCAACACTGACACCTTTGGAAGGCAACAGTCAGGGGGAGGGGAGGTCGATAACAGATGGTCGCAGGTTGATATTAAGGGGAAACATAGTTAAGGAACAAGCCAATGGTCAATAACAGGTGGTGGTGAAGATAAGGACAGTTGCAGGTACGCAAAGAGAGCACAACAATCTGGCAAACAGGAAATGCAGAAACATGGAAGTCCATGGGAGGAGCAAAGAGTTTGAGGTTCACCAGAAACAAGAGACAAGGCAAGATTGTCCTAAAGCAGGGGTAGGCAGCCTCAGCCCTCCAGCTGAAATGACAAGTCCCATGAGACATTGCAAGACCCTAATGCCGTGTACACATGGCCAGACTTTGACAACAAAGGTCCAACGGAATTAATCCGTCTGACAATTCGACCGTGTTTGGGCTTCATCGGACCTTTGCTGTCGAAAAATCAGACGAACTTTAGATTTATAACATTTTCTGACGGACTCGAGTCCGGACGAAAAATCCGTTCATCTGTATGCTAGTCCAACGTATGAAAACCAACGCTAGGGCAGCTATTGGCTACTGGCTATGAACTTCCTTATTCTAGTCCGGTCATACGCCACCACGGTGAAATCCGTCATACTTTGGAGTGATTGTGCGTAGACAAGTCCATTTCGGCGGAACTCCGTTGAAAAGTCCTTTGGAGTTCAGTCCGACGAAAAGTCCAGCCGTGTGTATACGGCATAACAATCACAGGCATGGCAGAGGCATGATGGGATTTGTAGTTTGTACCACAGCTGGAGGGCCGAGGTTGCCTACCCCTGTCCTAAGGTATAAAACAGGGAGCTGTCTAGTGTCTCAAGTGGCACAGTGAGAAGAGCTACAGCCAGACCCTGATACAGATACAGCAATAGTTTTTCCCTTTTTAGGATAAAGGTTTTACATAAATAAAAGCTGATCATTGTAAGCACCCCTGTCATTGGTAAATTGCCTTAATCCTCTGTTACATCTGCAGGACAGCTTGTTCTGTTGAAAAAAAGACTTACTGGCTAGATCAGATGAAAAGAAAAGAAAAGAAAGAAAGACTAAAAAAACTGCAATATAGTAAATGCTTGCTTTTGTGTTTACTATTGCTTTAATGCTGAACCCTGGCATGGCTTTTTTAAAATCTTTTTATTCTGTTCTGATTCAAAAATGCATGCCTCATAACAATTTACAAGGCCATATGACCTCCTAGACTTTGGATACAATACAATGAGATTATAAAATTTAAAGGAGACAAAAAAGAATAATTATATTACTGCAATTGTTGCAGATCAATTATACCAAAACAAGAAAAACATCTGCCTGGAAACGACTATTAATTTTACTGGCATTTTTCCCAGGATAATAGAAATGCAATGAACAATATGGCACAAAATCAGACAGCTGTGCATTTGTTTTGTCTTTGCTTTGTATGGACATCCACACTCAGTTATGTACACTGAAATAAAATGCAAGGTGATGATTAAAAATGTTATTTAGGAACTTTCAGAAATTAGTAAATTGGCAAAACCATGTTTGCCCGGTTCATGACCTTGATCTTGATTTTCAATCACAAGTCACAAATTGCCCTTCTATATAGTTAAAATTTATTTTAATTTTTTTATGATTAAAAAGTGTCACTAAACCCACATAATAAAGAAAAAACTATCAGTAAAAGGAGTATTACATGCTGTTCATAATCACTCAATCACTATGAGATTATTTTTCTGTGTTTTGAAAAAAACAATGGTTGATTCTGCTGCTCTCTGTCTCCCCCTTCTATTCGTGTCCCCAATGCAGTTGGGGAATGTGCAGAGCTGTGTTGGCAGTTCTGCACATGCTCAATTTTCAGTGAGTTTCTATGCTGAGAATTTCCTCCCTATCACATCTGAGCAGTCCATATGACTATAGAGTCACACATGTAGGAATATACATAGTAGTAAACAATCCCCTCTCACCCTCCATGTCCACTAACCAGCTAAACATAATGGGGGTGGGATATCACATGTAGATTGATTCAGGCTTCACCTCCCTGTTATTCTAAGACACAGGCTGGAAGGACGTGACAAAGCCTGTGACTGGCAGAACTCTGCTTACACCATTTTATTGCCTAAAGATTTGATTTCAAATATATATTTGTATGACAATTTAAAACAGTTTAATAATATTATTTCTTTTTACTCTGTGTTAAGAAGCAGTTTTTTTTATTTTGAACATGTGACAAGCAGAAGGGGACTAGAAGTTCCTCCTGCTTATGTTTCCTGCAGACAGGCTGGGAAAGATCTGGGTCATGGGAGAGCTGTATATTGATTAGGAAAAAGATACTTGTGGTGTTTTTTTTTCATTAAAATAATTAAAGTACCATCATTCACATATGATTGTGCTAATACGTTTGCATACCCTGGCAGAATTCATGATTTCTCGGCCATTTTTCATAGAATATGAAAGATAACACAAAACACTTTTTTCACTCATGGTTAGTGTTTGGCTGAAGCCATTTATTATCAATCAACTATTTTTACTCTTTTTTAAATCATAATCACAACAGAAACTACCGAATGACCCTGATCAAAAGTTTACATACCCTGGTGATTTTGGATTGATAACATGCACAAAAGTTGACACAAAGGGGCCTGAATGGCAATTAAAGGTAACCTTCCTCATCTGTGATCTCTTTGCTTGTAATTAGTGTGTGTATAAAAGGTCAATGAGTTTCTGGACTCCTGACAGACCCTTGCATCTTTCATCCAGTGCTCCACTGACGTTTCTGGATTCTGAGTCATAGGGAAAGCAAAAGAATTGTCAAAGGATCTGCAGGAAAAGGTAGTTGAACTGTATAACACAGGAAAGGGATATAAAAAAATATCATAGGAATTGAGAATGCCAATCAGCAGTGTTAAAACTCTAATCAAGAAGTGGAAAATGAGGGGTTCTGTTGAAACCAAACCACGGTCAGGCAGATCAGCTAAAATTTTAGCCACAACTGCCAGGAAAAAAAGGTGAAATACAGGACTCTCTGAAAACATGTGGTGTGGCTGTTTCAAGATGTACAATAAGGAGGCACATGAAGAAAGATGGGCTGCATGATCACGCTAGGAGAAAGCCATTACTACGCAAATGCCACAAATTATCCCAAATACAATACGCCAAACAGCACACAAACAAGCCTCAAACTTTCTGGCAAAAAGTAATTTGGAGTGATGTGACCAAAATTTTGCTTTTTGGCCACAACCATAAATGCTACATTTGGAGAGGAGTCAACAAGGCCTATCATGAAAGGTACACCATTCCTACTGTTAAACACGGAGGTGGATCGCTGATGTTTTGGGGATGTGTGAGCTACAAAGGCACAGGAAATTTGGTCAAAATTGATAGCAAGTTTAAAGCAGTATGTTATCAAAAAATACTGGAGGAACATTTCATCAGCCAGGAAGCTGTGCATGGGATGTACTTGGACATTTCAACATGACAATGATCGAAAATACAAGGCCAAGTCGACCGGTCATTGGCTACAGCAGAATAAAGTGAAGGTTCTGGAGTGGCCATCTCAGTCTCCTGACCTCAATATCATTGAGCCACTCTGGGGAGATTTTAAATGTGCAGTTCATGCAAGACAGCCCAAGAATTTACAGGAACAAGAGGAATGGGCATCTTTACTATCTGAGAAGATAAAGAGCCTCATCCACAAATACCACAAAAAACTTCTAGCTGTCATTGATGTTAAAGGGGGCAATATTAAGGTATTAAGAACTGGGGTATGTAAACTTTTGATCGGGGTCATTTGGGTAGTTTATGTTGTCATTATGATTAAAAAAGAGTAAACACAGTTGATTTATAATAAATGGCTTCAGCCAAACACTAACCATGAGTGAAAGAAAAGTTTTTGTGTTATCATTCATATTCTCTGAAAAATGGCCAAGAAATCATAAATTCGGCCAGGGTATGTAAACTTATGAGCACAACTGTACATAAATAGAAGGGGCAACATAAATTAAACAGTGTGTGTTTAGTATCACTTTAAGAACACAGATGTCAATGGGTAAATATTAAGACAGGACACGATATACAACAATTGGAAAACAATCCTTAATATACAGCAGCACCACTAGGAATCATCATAGAGTTTAGCCTTGGAGCAAGTGCACAGTGGAAAAAGAGACCAGAGGAAATTTGGATATCAACCTTGGAGACCAGGCAAAGAGGCCTAAAAACTTTAAAGACTCCTGCAAACAGGTGGTAAGCGTACAGCCCTCTGAAATGCAATCTGAGGTGAATCACTTTTCAGAGGGCAATATAGCAGCAGCTGGCAAACATTCAGGAGGCACTAATGCTATCTCTTGATGTGTTTTTTTTTCGCCCAAGTATTTTGCTTCCAGGTCCTGTGCGGCCCCACTGATCTGAATGGGTGAGTTTGACAGGCGGTGCCACTTCTCAAACTCTTCATCCCAAGTTAAAAATTCTTTAGGAGTGTCAATAATGTAGTGCTTCTCCCATTAAAATGTTATACGCTCACAAAAAAACCCAGGAAAAACGTAAAATCTATTTAAAAAAAAATCAGTAAGTGGTGTTCCAGTTTCAAACTCTTATGCCCCGTACACACAGTCGGATTTTCCAATGGAAAATGTGCGATCGGATCATGTTGTCGGAAAATCCGACCTGTGTGGGCTCCACCTGACTTTTTCCGTTGGATTTTCCGACGCACAAAGTTTGAGAGCTCGATCTAAAATTTTTCGACAACAAAATCCGACCGCATAATTTCCGACGTATGTAGACAATTCCAACGGACAAAGTGCCATGCATGCTCAGAATAAACGAAGAGACGAAAGCTCTTGGCTACTGGCCCGTTTATAGTCCGGACGTACGTGTTTGACGTCACCTCGTTCAGAACGATTGGATTTTCCGACAACTTTGTGCAACCGTGTGTATGCAACACAAAAAAAAAAAATCGGACTGATTTTGTGGTCAGAATGTCCGACCGTGTGTACAGGGCATTAGTCATATATGTGACCAGTTATAATATCCAAACTGGTCATGTATATGAGTAAGAGTTTGACACATTTTGAAAGGAGAAGTGCTACAGCTGGGATCAGCTGCCTGTTTTTACCACCCCCTGAACAGTGGTGAAAAAGCTCTGGGAAGTAAGTGTATTTTTTATTAAATTCTATTTAAAGCATTAGATTGAAACATAGAAAAGTGATGGCAGAAAAAGACAGAGTATTCCATCAAGTCTGCCCGTTTTTTTTTCTTTTTCCTTTTTTACATTTTTGTTTGCGTATAGAATTGGCAACCTGGTGTTTTATGAATTTTATTCTCAGGTTTAATTACACTTTAACAGCTTTTAGTAGTTCTTTGCAACGGAAATTAATAACAATTTTTTTTTTCTGTTGGTTAAACTAGATTAACTTTTTCCAACTTGACTATGTAACTGTAACAAAACAAAAAATGGCAAAAAGAGATAGCATTAGAGATCAAAACAATGAAGAAAAAGGATAGATAATGCTAAATTAAAAAAAGAAATGGAAACGTAAAAAAAATAAAACAATAACAATGAAATGAATATAAACTATAAATAGAAACCTAAAATAAAGATAGATAGATATAGATATATGGAAGATGGGACACTGCTACTTTATTTAGAAAATATGCGTCATTGCCATGCATTAAAAAACATGAGCATGTGGGTGCCAGATTTAGCTTTTTTCTTGTTCTCTTGCTAAAAAGTCACAGATAATGTTGTGGTAGATGATGGTGTTTTTGGGACCTGATATGGCATTCTTAATGGGGTCACTCAAATCTTGCTGAGGAATCATGTCTTTATGTACTTCCTAGTCTGATATCTTTCTTCCTGTCCCCTTCTCTCCTAATTTTCTCTAGCAAAACAAGTATTGTTATTGTTTGCTTTAACATCTACAGACTTACATTCCTTTGTATTGTTCTTAAATAAGACAAGCATTCAGTGGGAAGGCACATTTAACCCTTTACTTGTGTATGCTGTAATCACCAAATCAATATCCTACATTGTATTACATGGGATGAGCTAATTACGTTAGTGGCATTTTATACCTTTGGCAGCTTTTAAGCAAGTGCTGAAAATGTAAGTTATGATAATTTTAGTTATTTACTAATGGGTTAATGACTGGTGTCTTAGAGGTTAATGTGCTGTGGCCTGCGGTGCTTCCTGCAGTTTGGATATATATAGTGATAGGGGACTGGGTCAGGTTGGTTGGTCATGGGAGTTGGAAAGACCATACACGTGGAGATGTAAAGTCGCATGTAGAGTGGGGTTACCCAATGGAAGGACCCTGAAGTTGGACTGTATTTATAAGTGATAGGGGTAGGGATAAGTGATAGCCAAAGCAGTAGCAGTTAGGAACTACAATGAGCACCACAGCCAAGCCCAAGTAGTGAAAAGAAGAGTAAAGGAGTACCATTATGTTTGCTAGCAAGTTGTATTGCCCATATAACTATTGGAGGACTGTAATGTGAAGATGCTAATTAACTGCATTTTTATACCATTTTATTCAGTAGTTCTGATTTTTTGTAATAACAGCTGGTCTGTATTACTTATGAAGAGCATAAGAGTGTGTTTCTACAGTGAACGGGAATGAGGAACAAAGTTTAAACCTTCATGTTAACCTTCAGGATGATGGAGAGTGAAAAGTAAAGGGAAGGAGGAGCAGACAGCTTGGAAAAAGAGGTGGTGGTTGACAGTGATGAATGGTCCAATGAAGGGGTGGATTGGTGGCTATATAGTCTACCCTTCTAGGTGGCAGGTTTCCAACATTAGGACCCACTGGATTATGGAACGCTCCTATGGACTGGGTTTGGACCAAGAGTGTGCAAGGCGTTGCAAAATATACAGCAGCTTCCCTCAGATACTGTGCTCAGAAATATGATCTCATTTTGATTGATCAGAGTTTGAGATTACAGAGATGTGATCTATAATTTATGTTCATAAATTACAATCCTATCTTAACTATCTATTGAAGGCCACTTCCCTGTGTGGGACACATTGATTATTTATGAAAGGCAAATCCACTTTGCACTGAAAGTGCAGTTGGAACTGCATCACTCTAAATCTAAGGGGTAGATCTGAAATGAGTGTAAGCTCTGCTTATTTTATCATCCAATCATGTGCAAGCTAAAATGCTGTTTTTTTTATTTTCCTTGCATGTCCCCCTCAGATCTACAGTGACTTTACTTTCAAGTCCACTTGCAGTGCAAAGTGAATTTCCTCTAGTAAATTACCCCCACTGATTGAATAGGTTGTCGACTGTAGACTGATAGTTCCTATCTTAGGAGATTGATTGTAAAAGAAATTGAAACTTTACCATAGTGTGTATGGCATCCAAAGGAAAGATACTTGCAGTGTTTAAGGTATTTAAAAATATAATAGTCAATTTTGAGTAGTCTCTGCCTTTTTGGATAGGTTCTCTCAACAGTAATGCATGTCAACCTAAATATGGAAATATGGAAATCATTGGGGTTTATTTACTTAAAGTATAACTAAAGGAAAAAAATGTTTTTTTTTTTTTTTTTTAGTTTTGGATAGAGTGGAGATGGATTAGAACACCTAAAGTTTTTGGTGTGTGTCTAACCCAGGGTGGTCCTGAGGATACACTGCAAAGTAGACATGCCACGTCCCGAGCATTGAGTATCCCTGAGCTGAATCATCTATGATACACATTGAATGTATGTTTTTTTCACTTTTTAGAAATAAAACATTGTTTAAATTTATTATTTAAAAAAAAAAATGTAAAATCTAAAAAGTCCACCATTATCAACAATAGTTGTTTCATTTTCTAGTGGATTAGAACACCTGGAAGGTTTTTTTTGCTGTCTGTGAGCCCGTAGATTCACCCTCTCTATATTTTACCTGTTTACTATTATCATTGAAAGTAAAAGAAATTCCCAAATTTTGGGTTGTCCCCAGAAAAGTAATAGAGGGGAAATCTTCCAATGAGACATAGCAAAAAAAACAAAACAAAAAAAACTAAAATAAAACTGTCATGGGTTATAATCAAAAATGAAAACAAAGTTGTGCCTATCGTTCTGCTTTAAGAAAAATAGACTGTGCAATTTGCAAGTTGCTCCAGAGCTTAGTAAATGAGGTAAAGTTTCACTTTACAAGGAATACCCAATCACATGCAAGGAAAACAAAGAAAAAAAGCATTTTTGCTTGCGCATGGTTGGATGATGGAAGTCAGCAGAGCTCTCCATCATTTATTAATCTCTGGAGTTACTGCACTTGCAAAGTCCTCGGTATATGTGCCTTTAGTAAATCAACCCCTTTATGTTTAGTAAATCCACCCCATTGCCTGTAGTGAAATATATCTATTTTCTCTGGTCATTTCAATAGATATTTGGAGACATTTTTGTGTATACACAAGCACATACATAATTTGCTGCAAACCTCCCAATCACTCCGGACATAAAACAATGTACATGCATACCACAATGTTTTAATCCAGGCATGTCCAAAGTTTGGCCCGCGGAACCAATTGCAGCCTGCCTTCTGGTTTTGAACGACCCGACTGGTAATTTGGACATGTATATCTTTTGTGGCCCCCAACAAATCCCTGAGCGCTGTGGGCTACAAAAGATATATATGCTGGCTGCCTTGGAGGGAACAGGGAGGGGGCGGGACGAGTGCCATATATACAGGAGATTTTCCTGTTTACACGGCTGCCTCTGTAATAGGAAGTTCTGTCTCCTGCGCTGCCATTGGATGACTGTCATGTCCATCATAGGAAGCGGGACTTTGTATTAAAGAGGCCGCTGAGAAAACAAACTCTCCTGTATGTAATCTGTTGGCGCTCATCCCGCCCCCTCTCTGTCCCCTCTGAGGTTGCAGATGGGCATGAATCAGGCTGCACTGATGGCAATGGTGAGTCTGCATTCATGGCAATGGGGGTGCTGCATTCATGTCAATATGGGTGCTGCATTCATGGCAATGGGGGTGCTGCATTCATGGCAATCCAGGGTGCTGCATTCATGACAACGGTGGTGCTGCATTCATGGCAATGGTGAGTCTGCATTCATGACAATGGAGGGGCTGCATTTATGGCAATGGGGGTGCTGCATTCATGGCAATGGTGGTGCTGCATTCATGGAAATGGTGAGTCTGCATTTATGGCAATGGTGAGTCTACATTCTTGGCAATGGGGGTGCTGCATTCATGGCAATGATGATGCTGCATTCATGGCAATGGTGGTACTGTATTCATGGCAATGGTGGTACTGTATTCATGGCAATGGGGGTGCTGCATTCATGGCAATGGTGATGCTGCATTCATGGCAATGGTGATGCTGCATTCATGGCAATGGTGGTACTGTATTCATGGCAATGGGGGTGCTGCATTCATGGCAATGGTGGTGCTGCATTCATTGCAATGGTGATGCTGCATTCATGGCAATGGGGGTGTTGCATTCATGTTAATGGGGGCGCTGCATTCATGTTAATGGGGGTGCTGCATTCATGGCATTGGTGAGGCTGCATTCATGGTAATTGTGAGGCTGCATTCATGGCAATGGGTGTGCTGCATTCATGGCAATGGTGAGGCTGCAGATGGGCACTGATTAGGTTGCATTGATGGGCACTGACCCTTATTTTGCTTCACAGTTATTTATTTAAAATTTAAGTTTTTTCCTGAAACTTCCATCTTAAAGTGAAGGTGTGTGTTATACCCTGATAAATACGGTATATCCAAATAATATGCCCAAGCTCATCTCTTCACCACACACAGCAACAAAGGCAAGAACATTCTTGTTGGGCAGTGTTTTAGTGCGTGGACGAACACACTTAGACTGAATTTAATGGTTCAAAGAATGGCAGGCAAAATGGTCGGCCCTCATGCATGTTCACTTCATCAAATCTGGCCCTCTTTGAAAAAAGTCTGGACACCCCTGATCTAATCCCTTGTTAAAACATATGTCATTAGAACATAATACAACGTACATCCATACCACAATGATCGAATCCCTTGTTAGAACATATGTCATTAGAACATAATACAATGTACATCCATACCACAATGATCTAATCCCTTGTTAGAACATATGTCATATGTAGTGGGGATAATTTACTTATTCACAATTATTTTTAGAGATATCTTTGGCTCAGATATTTACAAGACAGAAGGGGATTATGAATAGACAAGTATTCTTACAAAGGTGTGGAACTGACGCTGTTAGGAGAGTGATGTCATCAATTTGAAGGTTTGACAGATGAATACCAGAAGAACACTTTCAAGAACATCAGAGAATGACAATGGTCATTCTATAACAAGAAAAAACAGACCTGTCCAAAGATATAGCAATGACTGCCAAATATCACAACTAAAATTACTTTAACAACTCTGCGCCTAGGCTATAGCCAAAAGACAACTACAGCGCGGACGCTAACTGCCGGGTGGACTTCCCCTCTGCGTGCCACCGCAGGCGCACATCAGGGAAGTTCTGTGTTGGCCGTGTCCCTTGGACACAGCCAATCACGGATCGTGCTAAATCGCCAATCACAGCGGCCATTTAGCACTCGATCGGCGTGTCCAATGAGAGGTGATTTCATATGTAAACATATGAGATCATCTCTCATCGCCGGCTCTCCCTCCTCACACAGAGACAGCGTGTGAGGAGGGAGAGCTTCCGTGCTGTAGCTGCAGCATTAGTGAAAAGTAAGTTGACACTCACACACACCCACCTGTCCCCAGTGCCACCTATCGGTGCCATCTGTCCCCTGTGCCACCTGTCAGTGCCATCTGTCATCAGTGCCACCTGTCCCCAGTGCCACGTGTCCCCAGTCCCACCTGTCCCCAGTGCCATGTGTCCCCAGTGTCACGTGTCATCAATGCCACCTGTCAGTGCCATGTATCAGTGCCATCTGTCATCAGTATCAGGTGTCATCAGTGCCACGTATTAGTGCCATCTGTCATGAGTGGCACGTATTAGGGCCATCTGTCATCAATGCCACGTATTAGTGCCATCTGTCATCAGTGCCACATCAGTGTCACGTGTCATCAGTGCCACATATTAGTTCCATCTGTCATCAGTGTCACGTGTCATCAGTGCCACGTATTAGTGCCATCTGTCATCAGTGTCACATCAGTGTCACGTGCCATCAGTGCCACGTATCAGTGCCATATGCCATCAGTGCCACTTCAGTGTCACGCGTTATTGTTGTCTTGGTGCTCCAGGGCCTTCAAAAGTGTAATAGGTAGTCAACAAGTTAGATGTGTAATTTTTGCACCTAGAACACGTGATGGTGCTCCCTGCATGTTGGGCCTCTCTAAGTGGCTAGGCTGTGAAAAAGTCCCACACATGTGGTATCATAGTACTCAGGCGGAGTAGCAAAATGTATTTTGGGACATTATTTGTGGTATACACATTTCATGTGAGAGAAATAACCTATTAGACTGACCATTTTGTGGGAAAAAAATAAAAAATAAAAAATCTTTATTTTGCAAAGAATTGTGGGAAAAAATGACAACACCAAAAAGCTCACCATGCCTCTTACTAAATACCTTGGAATGTCTACTTTCCAAACAGGGGTAATTTGGGGGCTATTTATACTTTTCTGGCTTGTTCGGGTCGCAAGAAATGAGATAGGCCACCAGAACATCAGATGTGATCAATATTTTATGATTTGCACCATAGCTTTTAGACTCTCTTTCACAAAGACCAAATAATATTCACTAGTTTGGGTTATTTGTACCAAAGATATGTAGCAGTATAAAATGTGGCCAAAATTCATGAAAAAAAGTAATAATTTGCAAAAATTTATCACAGAAACAAAGAAAAATTTGCTTTTCTTCAAAATTTTCGGCCTTTTTTCATTTATAGCGCAAAAAATTCAAAACCCAGAGGTGATCAAATACCAACAAATGAAATCTCTATTTGTATGAAAAAAAGGACAAAAATTCATTTGGGTTCAGTGTTACATGACTGAGTAATTGTCATTCAAAGTGTGAGAGCACCGAAAGCTGAAAATTGGTCTGGGCAGGAGGGGGGTTTAAGTGCCCAGTAGGCAAGTGGTTAAAGCAGCGTTTCTCAACTAGAGTTCCATGGAAGCCTAGGATTCCTCCAGAGGTTACAAGGGGAAGATAGTATAAAAAAAATCGCACACATATATACAGTAAATATCCTTCTTCCGCCAATAAAAAGTAGAATGTTGTATTTTATTATTTGTGGAAGAAGGGTATTTATATATGTGTGTAACTTTTGATACTATTTACTCCATGGTAAATAAAGAGAAAAATTGAGATATCGGTAATTAAATATTGTAGAATACAAGGTAATTATTCAGGGGTTCGGGACAACGATTCCGGGTTAAGCTCAGAGTTATCCCATAAATCCCACATTTTCAAAAATTGGGGCAGGGAATCATGTACCACAGCTGTGGGGGGGGGGGGGGGGGGGTTAAGAGGTTAAGAGGACAACCATGCTAGGGGTATAACCCATCTAGCAGCTAATAAAAGGAAGGCAACTAATTTCTTGGTGTATTTGGAGATGCCAGGGATAGGTAGTCCTAAAAGGAAGTGGACTGGGTCCAGGGGAAGATTTGTCCCAAGAAGGTTTTGTAGAAGAGACTGAATTGAGGACCAAAAATGTCAGATAATGTGAACCCACATGACAATGGCACCTCCAGCACAGCCGGGAAACCTTAGGGCTATACCTGTAAAGAACCTCTGGAGTTCTATACCAGAAAAGCAATTCCCTATAGCCTGTCTCTCTCTGCGGTGTAACGACATATTCGGTGCCCCATCGCAGTTTGCTACAGAAGTGGCGTTCCATAGCCGCCATCTTGGTACACCCCACACTCATCCACA
Source organism: Lithobates pipiens (assembly GCF_037356315.1). NCBI lineage: Eukaryota > Metazoa > Chordata > Amphibia > Anura > Ranidae > Lithobates > Lithobates pipiens. The sequence continues at coordinate 62,553,784 of NW_027507718.1, read as the reverse complement.
GCAAGGATACACACATGCCGCGTACACACAATCAGAATTTCGACCAGCAGAAAACCGATGAGAGCTTTTCATCGGAAAATGCGACCGTGTGTATGCTCCATCGGAATTTAGCTGGTCGAATTCCCGCCAGCAAAAATTTGAGAGCATGTTCTCAATTTTACAGACGGAAAAACTTTCTATCGGAAATTCCGATTGTGTGTATACAATTCCGACACACAAAAACTCACGCATTCTCAGATTCAACTATGAGCGCCGTACGTGTGGTATGTAACCACGTTCTTGATGGTCAGAATTTGGTGTGATTGTGTGTATGCAAGACAGCTTGAGCGAAATCCCATCGGGAAAACCATCAGAGTTTTTTCTGACCAAAATTCCGATCATGTGTGTGTGGCATAAGAAGGGGTAAAGCAGACATGTTGTTACACCCACCAGAGTTTTGCATTTTACACGTATTTATAAGAGTAAAGTCAGTTTATATAGAACTTAGAACTCCGTCTGACTACTTAGATCTTGAATTTTAAAAGCAGCGGCATCCCTGCTCATCTCACAGGTTTGCTAATCTGACAGAAGTTCGCTGCTTTTAAAATTCAACATCCAAGTAGTCAGAAAGAGTTGTAAGTACTGTATTTCACTATATACTAACTTTAATGTTATAAATACATCTATAATGGGTGTAACAACATGTCCGCTTTACCCCTTCTTAGTGTATCATTACTGTGGACAAGTGTAGGGTGTAGCAAGATGGCGGCAACGGAAAGTCACTTCCGTAGCAAACTGCGAAGGGGTCGCGGAATATGTCATTGCAGTGGCTCTCGGGTCCTCTCGCAGTCCCGAGCAGAGCTAAGAGTAGCCGAATGTACTCGGCTTGGCTCACAGTCACGCTCAGTCCCTGTGTTATGTCCATCATAGGGCGGAAGTGGGCATGACTGAGCGGAGCCAAGCCAAGTACACTTTGCTATGTATCTCGGTGGGGCCAGCGGGGCGGGGCCCATGGGCTTGAGCCCAGTCAAGCCCAATGGTAAGTCCGACCCTGGAGATCTGGTATCTGTGTTGGAGCTCCACAAAAGAATAAAGTCTATGGGTGAGTGGATGAACCATATTTCGAAGCTGGGAGAGGCTATCAGGAATATCCGGGTTAAAAAGCACATTTAGTAGAGGTGGGCATGGGGAAGTGAGAGAGAACCGTTATGAACACTTTTTCCATATAGAAAGGGTGAATAACATTGGATTCAGACATAAACTCCTTTGTTGGGTAATAGATGTATCCAAGATGGACCAAAGCATTGCACAGGGATGTACTGGGCAAGTGATACTCATTTTGATTTCTGACCATCTGCTAGATGCCAGTCTGGTTGACCATGAGGCAGTCGCCCTGAGGTGAGTGGTGTAATAGTATTTTATGATATCAGAAGCACCTAAACCACCTCTAGGATGGTGGGCAAATACCACAGAGCTAACTATGCTGTGAGATTTATTGTGCCAAATAAACTTAAGCTGCATCATGGGGATAGGGATTGGTAATGTTTCAAATAGGTATAGAAGTTTCAGTAGTATGAACATTTTAAGGACATTGATCCGTCCTAGAAGGGTGAGAGGATAATTATCCCATTGGTGTAGGAGGCTACTAATGTCCCTAAAAAGAGGGGGATAATTGGCTTGATGAAGGGTGGAATATGAAAAGGTGAGGTGAATCCCCAGGTACTTAAGGGACTGGAAACACCAGTGATATGGAAAATTCTGTTGCAAAGTGGTGAGGATATATAACATTTAGCCCGGGTTCACACCAATGTGGTGCGAATTCCAGCTACATTTTCTCTGTGAAGAGAAAAAGCAGCTGTTCAGCGGTGCCGCTCCGTTCTATCTGCGCATCAGCTGAGCAGGGAGAGGGGGGAGGTGTAGTGAGAAGAAGGAAAGATTTCTTGTTCAGAACGGAATGCATCTGCGAATCAGATGCGTTCCCATAGAGGACAATGTGCTTGTAATTCGCACCGCAATGCTCAGAAAACGCACAAGTGTTTTGTGCATTGCGCAGTGCGAATGCAACGCACATATGTGAACAAGATACATTCATTTGAATGTATTTTAAAATGTCCTGCGAATTGGATGTGGTGTAAGCCGCATCTAATTCGCATAGGTGTGAACAGGGGCTAAAGCATCTGTTTTACTTGTGTTAACCTTATCCTCCTGAAAGTAGACCAAAATTTGTCAGTAAGTTATGGAGATTAGGAACGGATTTGTGTGGACTGGTCAATGTCAGAAGGATGTCATCAGTGAAAAGAGACAACTTATATTGCCTCTGTTTCGCAAAAAAAACACGGATATCAGAGAGGAAATAGCCTCAGCCAAGGGTTCTAAACATAGTATAAAAAGCAAGGGTGACAAAGGACAACCTTTTCTCATGGGGAATGGTGGCGACAGAAAAGAAGGCAGTTGTACTTGGGAGGGTGGCTGAGAGTACATTGCGTGGAGTACCTCTATGAATGGGCCTGTAAATCCGTATCCAGAAAGGATGGCAAAGATAAAAGGCCAATTAAGTATATCAAAAGCTTTCTGGGCATCTAAGCTCAGGATAAGAGCCAGGGGGTGGTCATATTGAGCAAGTCAATGAGGTCAATAGTATGTCTCGTGTTATCACCAGCATGTCTGGTCAGTACAAAACCCACCTGGTCCTTATGTACAGTATGAGTCTAGGAAGTATTTGTTTAAGCCATTAGCCAGGATTTTAGTCAGATTTAAGTAGAGCTATAGGTCGGTAATTGTCAGGAAGGGAGAGATTTTTCCCAGGTTTTGGGATAACTGTGATATGGGCATGAAGAAACTGAGAGTGTGAAGTGGTTCCTTTCAATAAAGAGGCAAACAAATCAAGTAGAGAAGGGCTTAAGATCAGGAGAAATGTTTTATAATAGGAATATGGTAAGCCGTCTAGTCACCAGGATTTGTAAGTTGGTATGTTTTTGACAACCTTGGCTAGCTGTTCAGAGGTAACAGCGGCATTTAATGAAGAGAGGTGGGCTGGGTGAGGCAAGGTAAGTGTAAAGAGGCAAAGAAGGAGTCAAACTTGGTCTGTGAAAAGTGGTATTTGGGATCAGAATTTAAACAGTTATGTGATGATAAAAATCTTCAAAAACTTTACATATAGTATGCGGGCTATACATGATCCATTAGGTTGCATAAGGAAATCTGGAAATGAGTAGAACGGATGGGGCTTGAGTCTATTCACCAACATCCTGTCAGGCTTATTTGAGTATTCGTAAAATTTTTGTTTAGTCGATAAGAGAGATTTGGCAACTTTATTCATATCCAAAAATTTGAGCTGAAGAAGTGATAGTGCATAGGCGAGCCACCGTAGGGGAAGAAAGCAATAACTTTTCAGTTTTGCATAGCTTAGATAAGAGGGATGACCACTGAAGAGCTGTCCCCCTCTTCAGACGAGAGCCAGCAGAAATGCATTGACCTTGGAAATATGCTTTATGCGTTTCCCACAAGGTGGAGGACTCAGACACTGAGTTCTCATTGAGAAGAAAAAATTTAGTTGGCCTCTAATAGCTGGGATATGAAGCAAGGATTTATTTAGATGCCAGTGACACGTCTTAGGGGAGGATGAATTAAAAGCAGTATCTAGATGAACGGAGGAATGATCTGACCAAGTAATTAGGTTAATTTCACAGGCAACCGTGGCTGTCAGCAAGGGGGAAGTTATGAAAAAATGATCCAGTCTAAAGTATAATTTATGGGGGGTGAATAGAACGTAAATTTCTCATGTGTAGGGTGTTTAATTCTCCATATGTCAAAAAGATTATGGGCTCTGATAAATTTACGAAAGGAGGTAGACAGGTGGTTCACTTTAGCAGCTGGGGTAGATAGGAATAGCACACGCCTATCCTTACAAGGTGACAGTCATATTAAAATCACCTCCTATAACCATGAAGGGTTGAGAGAACTTTTCTAGCTTCTCAAACATTCCTGTAAGGAATTGTATTTGACCGGAGTTAGGAACATACACGTTGACAATTGTAAGAGAGCACTTCAAATAATCACAGTCCAGGAAGATAAACCTGCTGAAGGGATCTAAGTATGAAGACTTAATTCGTAGAGGACAAGAGCAATTTACTAGAATCGCCAGACCTGCCTTCCTGGAAGAGTCGGAGGCCATATAGGCGATAGGGAAGTGTTAAGCTGCAAATTTAAAGGACCCTTCTGGACCATGATTATATCAGCTGCTGAGGATCTAAACTCTTCCTCTTTTGAACAGAGTTTAAGCCCTTACTGTTGTAGGTAAGAAACTTTAAAGCCATAATAAAAAGGAAATCTCTTAAAACAAATTATATACTGTAAGTCATAAGAAAAACAAAAGAAACAAAAACAAAACAAGGATGTCCATGGTGTACTAGAGCATGTAAAGAGCATAAGATAATATAAAAAGGTAGACAAGAAGGAAGCCCATAAAACATCCAAACAGTCCAAATGGTAAACCTGAAACAGGTCAAACTGAGACCTGAAAAAAAAAAAAAAATATAGGGGAAAAAAACCTGAAGGGCTGACAATGTTTAGAAAACCAGGGCTAATGCCTTGGACACAAAAGCGGGGCATGGAGACATCCAAACTCTGGCAGGGAGAGGCCCCCAACGTCTTCCAGTAAGAAAAATCTAAGACGTAAACTCAAACCAGTGAACTGTATAATCAAAAAGAGCCCTCACATGGGTATGGGAGGGTATGCCAGGTTCGGGAGACATGTCTATAGGTGTGCCCCATGTAGCCGTAAACTGAAAAACTGGTTCTGAAGGTACCTTCAAGTCAAGTGTTTGGATGAGGAACATCTTTGAGGTGTAGAAAGAGACTTCTATTGCTGCTGCCGGACAGTGGTCCAGATCCAACTTGGTAGCAAATTGTGGTTTAGGCGTTGAGGGTAAGGGCAGGAGGTCTTTTTCTAGAAGAGGTGGAAGGCCCAGGTTATGTAGGAAAGCCTCAATCTCTTGTAGATCACGCATGGAGTACTGAATGCCATCCCGAGAGGCAGATAGGCAGAAAGGGAAGCCCAAGTGATAAGTGACTTTATGAATCTGTAAATGGGCATTCACAAGGCGAAGGCTTTGACATTTAGCAAGGTTTATGGCTGACAGATGATTAAAAATCTGTATCTTGGCCCCCTTGAAGTCCAGCCTGGTCTTGTTGTGAGTAGCCATAGTGGGGGCCTCCTTTCTGTCATAATAGTGGAAGCAAACAATTATATCTCTAGGATTGACTCCAGCAGCAGGGGCCGCTGTGTTGTGTTGCACAGACTCAGGAAATATGGATGAATTTCCTGATCTCCAACTGATTCAGGCACACCCTGAATCTGCAGATTTTGTCTGCACTCCCTTTTCTCTAAATCCTCCTGTTGTGTTTGGAGCTGGGTGACTGTGTGTTTTAAAGCTGCATTATCTTTCACTAAGACCAGTTTGCCAAATTTAGTTTCCAGCTTTTCAGTACGCTCTCCTAACTGTAACTCACCTCTCTTAGTTCCTGAGTGATCTTCCCCATCTCCCTGGTGATATTGTGGGTCAAGTTCTGGAGCAGGGACTGCAGCTTGACATCTAAAGTGAGCTGACTGGGTGGGTGAGATGGTAAGGAGAGCCCCCCTTCCTGCTTAGGTCCATGGGATGTAGGCCTAAGCAGGAAGCGATCCAGGGTGAGAGGAGGTGTTCTTTTGTGAATTGCAAAAACATTTTTGAAAAACACTATGAGCTATTTTAACACAAATTTAAAAAAGGAAAATACCACTTCATGAATGGAGTCCATTTTATTGTATGAAATACATCTGGATTATTGAAAAAAAACTGAGCTCTAGAAAGGTGTGTCTACTCCTTTAATGAATGTGGTCATTTAGACTACTAAAATAAGGACTTTTTTTTATTAATATTTTTTAGTTTTCCCAATATATGTTGTCGTGATGCTTTAAAGGTAAACTTCAGAAACAAAACGTTTAATTTCAATATATTCCAAAATAGCCATAAAGTATATGAGTCTGCCTTAGCAAAGTTAAAGCAGCGGTGACATCATCATTGTGCTGCACATAGCCTGTACTGAGTACAGACTGTAGGGGAGACCCAATGGGTGTTCAATAGGAGTTCTACTTTAAAGCGGTAGTAAACCCGCACATTTTTTTTTTTTTTTTTAAACCTGCAAAGCAAAAGGCATATTGAGCTAGTATGCACCGCATACTAGCTCATTATGAAATACTTACCTTAGAACGAGGCCCCGACATCTGGTCCGATCCACGCCGAGGGAGCTGACATGCTCCCTCTGCGTTTCTTCCGGGTATCGCGGCTCCGGAGCTGTGAGTGGCCGGAGCCGCGATATCGTCACTCCCGCGCATGCGCGCGGGAGATTTCATTCCGGCCGGCCGGCCACTGCCAGATTTTCAGGCCGAGAATCCCCTTGTGCGCATGCGCCACTGCAGTCAGCGGCACATACCGAGGGGAATATCTCCTAAACCGTACAGGTTTAGGAGATATTTTTTTTACCTACAGGTAAGCCTTATTATAGGCTTTCCTGTAGGTAAAAGTTTAAAAATTGGGTATACAACCACTTTAAGCTTTTTATAAAAGGTCCAAAATTTGCATTTAAATCTGACAGAGGTTCCAAGAATCTTCTACTCTGGCTTTGGCAAGAGTGCATTTTAATGCAATGGAGGTAAGAAGGTTACCCGTGACTGTACTAACACTTCTGGAGCACTCATTTATTTGCCTATATTGCACACTTGAATGTCTAAATTTAATAGTAAATAAGGCTGTGCTAAGGACAATTATTTAGGTAGTGCTAATAAAAATAAAGTAAAAATTAAAATACTTATTAATTGTGCAAGAACCAAAATTATTAAATTATTGAAAAAATGTATATAGTAAAAATAGTCCAAATTCAAAAGATTGTCCTTCCAAATTCATAAAGTGTCCTTCCAACGTGTTAGTATCCACCACCAAGGAATGTGCAAAATCCACCACAAGGGATGTTCGCTTACCAGCTAATGGGGACCTCCTATTACGGACGGTCACAGACACTTGTGGCTAATACCCAGCCAGTGCCTTTATCCAGTGAGGGGGGATATATAAATGGCATCTCTCACCAAGCCTATATTCCGGGGACCAGGGCATGGCTGAACTCGGATAAGGAGACAGGGTCCAGGGCACTCCACACAATTTGCTCTTCTTGGCGCGTTTCCTCACAAGATGGCATCGTCCTGGGGTATGAGCAGTGTGCCGATTCACTGTTAGATATACTCAAGAGAAACCATGCCTTGGTCTGATAGCAGTATAGTCAGTGTTTATCTGGCGCTCCAGATACAGGGTATAGTAATCCTTGGGGGTATAGTCTATGGCTGTAATAGCTGGATGGTGATGTATATATAGAAAGGGGTATTAAGGGTTAAAAAGGAAGGCAGCCATCCTTCAGAGTGTGTCCACAACTCTGCAAGACATGTAAGGAAAAAACAGGGGGGGGAGGCGCCGACCTGAGTGTAGTATTAAAATGATGATTTTAAGTGCCGCTTCACACTAGTGTGATGCGAGAACCCTGCGAATCAACTGCGGTTTCCCACATCGCACCCGGCACGCATGGCAGTTCACACTGCCATATGCGAACTGCTGGGGAGTGTCATTTTATGTTAACGGCACCCCCATTTCAGCTTGCATATCGCACTGCGAACTGACAGTTCGGACATGAATCGGATCGCATATGTGTGAACACACATGCGATCCGATTCTGGTCCGAACAGAAAAAAGGGTACAGTGCATGTTTGGACCGAATGCGGTGCGATATCCGCCATACTATCTGTATGGCTGACATCGCACCACACAGACATTGCATGTAATGTGAACAGCAGTGGCGCTGCAAATTACATGCTTTGTCTGGCATTGCACTAGTGTGAACCGGCACTAATAGGATAATATTAAAAACACTTACTGTAGATAGAAGATGATAGAAGATGCATGCTGGTCAAAGTAAAGGGCAGTCCTGGCATTCCACATGGCTCTGTGGGTCCTAACGCAGTTCCGAATAGCTGAAAAGGATTGAGCAGCTGGCTGGAATGGATCACAGTATTTCTCCAGGAGCAAAGGAACCAAGCAGCTCCACACAGACCAGCATGGACCATGGAATAGGAAGGGATTGGACCTAGGCAGGGCTGGAATCTTGTCAATCAGGGCTGCAGTGATGAAAGGCTATGCACTCGGCACTGATGGGTACACATTGAAATATTTGAAGCATAGATTTCTTCTATATGTGTAGAAGTCTATTGAAGCGATTGATGATGTATGAAGGGCTAAGCTAGTAAAATAGAAAAAGGGTGGGTTAGTATGCTTGTAAACCTGAAGAGGTGATGGAGGGGGAACAGGCTGTCGTGTAAAGAATTAATAATAATAATGAACAGTAAAGATAAAGTTGGTGCTGTCTTCCCCCTAGTTGGTATACAAGGAATGTATATGTGTGTGTGTCCCCTCATGATTTGGATACTAAGTGGGGTGCACCTAATGATGGATCATGCAACATGCATATCTGCACATACACATATATACATACATGCACACACATACATATATGCATATATATGAAATATTAATATAATATATTTACTATACCACTCCCGACCGGTAGAGCAGAGACAGACCTGTTTGTGGGGCGGGGGGGGGGGGGGGGGGTAGACAGGGGAAGGGAGGAAGGAAGGGGGGAGAAACAAACCAGAAATGGGCATTTGAACTGTTATAACAAGATGTATGCGTCTAACTCCTCATTGAGTCCCCCTGGCGAGAGGGAATTGGGGGAATATATCCAGAAAGTCTCCTGCTGCAGAGTCGCTTGAAACGCTCCACAGCAGGCAAATCTCCGGTGATGGCCTCTATGACCCACACCTTCAGGCCTTCAGTAGACTTTTGATGTTCAGTCAAAAATAATTAAAGGAATGGCTAATATTGCAATTGGGGAAAATCTACCATATAGCGAAGCAACATCATTATCCATCCTGTCCTGCTATACGGACTTATAAAAAAAAAAACACTATGCTGTAAATATTGTCCAACCGTTGCCAATTAAAAAAAAATGAAAAAAATTATATATCATCCCAAACCCAACAAATATCTACCTCACTTGTAAATTGGAAGGGACCCACAAAAAAATAAATATGTACAAAAGACGGTCCCCTCTCATGCTATTACATTATATTAAAAATGTGACAACAATATAGATGTGACCAACATCATATCTACATCATGGCACCATCCACAAGCTCCCAAGGAGCTATGAATACAAAAACAGGGTATCTTCAGTTTAGTTGATAAATCAACCAATAAGAAACCTCAAAGTCATATAGAAACCAGAAATGGTGTTGATATCTCTCTTTGGGGTCACCGTTCTTCATAAACAGTAGCAGCATCTAGTGGTCATAATAACTCCCTAACACAGTTAAAGGGGCAAGTAGGGAAAAACCTGTATCTGGTAATCCTAACAAAGGCACTGGATGATATTCATAATATTGAAGGATACCTATAAGGATCTCAATGAACTGCCAACTAAAAATATAAACACCTAAATCGAACGGAAACCGGATAAAAGCTTAATACCTCTGTAAAGAGTCACAGTCCTGGTCAAATTAGATAGCACCATAATTTATCAGATTTAGACAAAAAATGCAATAGTCAAAAATGGGCACTAAATAGTAATGATGTAAAGAATATTTCTAAAGATCATACCTAACTAAATTACACAAAATTTATGGAAATAAATCAAATGATCAAATAAGTTGGACCACTACCCTAGACTCAAACTGAGTTTCATATTATATTGGACAGTGTATAAAAACTCTAAGAATTGTTGAAAGCATTGATCAAGCTACGTAAACATTTAGCCCAAAAGGGACATCTCACACTTAGAAATCTCTTTTTCCATAGAACTTCCCCTCCTATGGGGCCTATACCTGTCTATCCCTAGAAAAATTGTACTTGTTGGGTCTCTGTTATGCACCGCTAGGTAGTGTTTTAATACAAAGTGATTTCTAAAACCCTTTAAAATATTGTTAATCTGCTCATTGAGATGGACCTGGAGGGGGCATTTCATTTTATCCACATATTATAGCCCACACGGGCACTGCAGTAGGTAGACTACGCCTAACGTAGAACATGTAATAAAAGGTTCAATCTCGAATCTAAGTGCTCGTTGATATAAAGCTATTAGTTCTCCTAGTCCTACAACCATTAATGTAAACAGTGAAGGGCGCAACGATAAAACAGGCTTAAATAATAAATAAAGTGAATATAAGTGCAATTGATATAATAAGAGTTCATGTGATATCCAACATTGCTATCAAACAAAAACAATGAATCTTCTTATATGTGCTCCAAACACTGTGTGTTCTTAAAGTGCAAATTCTTCAAAGTAAAGTGCTTCATCCGAATTGATATGTCAAAGTGCTCACCAGATGATGTCGGCCACCAAGTGACCATCGGGCATTTAATGAACCAGACGGGCTTCTATCATCTGATGTTCCCTTTAGGATTGTTGCAGCATAAGACTGCTATGCATGGACCCCCAGATCTCCATTGAAACAGAAATGGATATGTGTATATGACGTCTTATACCATTTAGCTCTCATTCAATTCCTCCACAACATCTGCAAATAGTGGCTCCTCATAAAAGGCTACAGAAAGGCACGGATAGTGTAATAATGTCTTTTAATGATTCAAAAGCACACTTACAAATCCAAGTCCGTATGGTGTAAGGTACAGGTAAAAACAGGGCTGCAGCTTTAGAGTCTGGTCTAGCAACTAGCGCATGTAACACACGGCGTGTGTCTCGGTCTGCATCCCAGCTGTATGCAGGAACAGAGGACTCATGTATGCGTGTTGAGCCTCCCTTTCAATATATTTCACACTCGTGCGCGTATCATCAGGAAATGGGCTCCGCGCCATTTTACTGGAGCCTGAATACCGGTGCCTTCATTGTGATTGGTCAAAAGGGAAAAACTTTTTGTCTGAGAGATTAAAAAGATCTTTAGAATGTTTCCAATTCAAAAAACCTTCTGTTTCCTCTTCAGCTGCATACTTACAATATAAAAAATATTAAAATAATAATGCCATAATCCTTAAAAACCTATATGGGATCAGGACATTTAGATACCTCCATTTTGCATCTACTTAGTATTTCCTCCTCATGTAAACTACACTATTACAAACGTAGGATACAATCATATACTCCTCTATTAATATCCACACACTGTACTGCTAACCTGTGTGGTTACTTATACTACCACACGATACTGGGTATAATAAAGATGTATTTTAATTTTAATTGTAACTAGGAAATGCATTTCCTGGAAAAAATGTGTGGGAATGCTGAATAGCTCAATTGCTAAAGCTAACTCGATGAATAGCTTAAATCTATAATAAAATGAGATTAGTTGGAAAAGTAGGAATGGTTTTAAAATAAATATGAATTTCATTAAAAAAGTTTAACAACACCCCTGATGTATGAAAGATGTATAATATTTAAAGTTTTTTTTTAAATCTTTTTGATCATTAATCCCCACACCTAATGAGTGAGAGACAGTGTAAGAGAAACCTTCAAACACGTCTTAATAAATCCACAACCGTACATGCTATGTAAACAGTAATTTCACCGTTAGAGACACACGGCCTTTGTGAATGTATTGGTATAAAATTTATGTTGATAAACTTAAAAATGGGGGCATGTCAGCGAATTGAATTGAATTTTGAAGAATTTTATACAGGGCAGTCAATGGAAAAAAGTGTAGAAATCTTGTTATTTGGAAGCTCAACCAGCCAAAAGTAAAAGGCGTATCACAAAACATTGCCTGAAACTAGACAAAAATCCCCATGTTTTGATGTATAAATTGTGTATGACAAGTAGATCTTGTGGGCGTGAGAGCAATTTATAGAGACGGAACTAAGATCATTTCTGTAAGGCTCTATGCTCTAACTATGAGATCATCCACTCTAAGCAGCCCAATACACACTGTTTAATCGATAAAGTTCCTGAAATGATCACTAAACGTAAACAGCTTTTTCACGAAAACTGTAAAAGATATCAAACTGAAAAGATATAGCCAGATAGCTGAATATTTTGTGAACATTTAAAGTTTGTTTGGCATCTGTAGGTGAAAGTATGAAGGAGCTGAAACTTTTGGGAGCAGAAGATTTTAAGGATTTAAAGCATGCTCTCATTCACTTCAATGTTAAAAAAAAGTGTTAAAAAGCTTAATATTTTAAAAGTATAAATAGTAGAGAAAAATGTGAAGAAGTCCCATCCTTAGCGGAAAGAGCTGGACATTTTAAAAGTTGAATGGATTTAATAGCTTAAAATATGCAGAAGTTACGCAGAGCCAAAAAACGTACGGAATGAAATAAATAATAAGTAAATAAAAACCAATAACAATAGTGGGACTGCTGAAGCATTCCCACTAATCAGAAGATGTAATGTCCCCCCCCCCCCCCTTTGGTGGAGACTTAATAATGCGTCTACATTGCATGATATAACAAAGAGAGGTAATGCACTGTCTTATACATTATTATGGATAAATGTTACTATCCTGGATACAATTCAAAAAATCATAAGACTATAGATATAATCCAATTAATATTGATACTAAGGAAAAAAGAAAAGTAGAAAAATAGAATAAAATATGAAAATATGTACATTATTATAAACCCATAATGATTGTATTAGAGAACAAAGCTCAAAAAAAGAGCTAAAAAAAAATTAAAAAGGGGGGAGGGGAGAAAGAAGGGAAAAAAGAGGGGGAAAAAAGAAGAAAAGGTGGGGGTGGAAAAAGGAGGTAGGGTGCGGGGGGCCAAAGGTCTCAATCAGTAGTCAGTCAAAAAACAGTTCAAGCCGATATCGATATTCATGCCAGCCAGCATGAGACATCCCAACTCAAAGAGCCACCAAGTTTCAGCCTGTGAGACCTTGGTTAACTTGTCACCCCCTCTCCAATGTGGCACCACCTTGTCTATCCCATAACATTTTAGGATTTTGCTGATAATGAGCTCTAAAATGGTTAGAGACACTGTGCTTTCTAAAGCCATGTTTAATATTTGTTACATGTTCATTTATCCTCTTATACAAACACCTTGTGGTCCTCCCCACATAAATCAAACCGCAAGGGCACGTGAGGAGATACACAACATATCTGGTGTTGCAGGATATGAACTTGCCAATTTTATATTTCTTTCCATTATGAACCTCTTTCTTTTTTTATCAGGAGTTGTCCTACATGATTTGCATTGTCCACATGTATAAAAACCAATAGTGTCCAAAAAGTTTTTTTTTTTACAGATTTTTTACGTTTTTTTTTCTTCAGTATTCAGTGGGTTTAAAATATGTCCAAGTGACATATCTACCACTCTTGACAGAAATCTTGAGGTCCAAAAAATTGATCTCCACAATCAGCCAGAGATGTAAAGGGTATCCTTAATCGCAGAACACCACGTCTCCACAAGCCATTCCCATTATTCAGAGCAGCGTTATAACACCAGCATACATCCCAAGGAAACATAAAAGGACAAGCCTCGTGGTACAGTAATCTTAATCACAATTTATTGTAGAAAAAAGGAATTACACTCACATCTTAGTAGATTAAAAAACGCTTTAGTTATGGTCTCATAACATGTGAACTTCCAACAAGATGGCCACACGGTCCCGGCCTACACAAGTTCCACGTCTGCCCACACACCCTCTCCAAATGCGTTTCACCATGAACTGATGTTGTCAGGGGTGTTTAGGTCTGGAGATGACGTCAGTTCATGATGAAATGCATAGAGGAGTTTGTGACCAGACATGGAGCTTGTGTAGACCGGGACACGGCAGGCCATCTTGTTGGAGGTTCACATGTTATGAGACCATAACTAAAGCGATTTTTAATCTACTAAGATGTAGTTTTTTCTACAATAAATTGTGATTAAGATTACTGCACCCCGAGGCTTGTCCTTTTATGTTTCTTTGGGATGTACGCTGGTGCTATAACGCTGCTCTAAATAATGGGAATGGCTTGTGGAGACCTAGTTACCTATGTCCATCTTACCTGGCTTGATTGAACGTGGTGTGCTGCGATTAAGGATACCATTTACATCTATAGCTGATTTGACCCCTGTAACAAGGGTCCACAGAGGAGGGTAAGAGGCAGTGTGTTTGGGTGACAGTGGTGGCTCTCCCTCTTTATTGACCAAATGTGTTTTTCACCATGATATATGATACATCTTAAAGGACTGCTTTGAGGATTCATCGCCTTGAGGACTATATCTTTAAGCACTGCACCCTTTTTAAATTGTGTAAGATATGGCAGTGTTTTTGTATCAGATTTTTAGTATTAAAATGTTGTGTAGAAAAGGTAGTAATAAACGAAACAGTGGGAGGGGTATCTCTCCTCTGATCTGGGGGTCTATCACTCAGTAGATCTGCCATGTCTATCTGGGCAACCTGGCCCAGGGTGACCTGCAACAACTCCAAATAATAACCCTTTTCAACAAACCTTTTAGTGTGAACTTCTTGTGTCAAGAACTCATTACGCTCATTGCAGATTGCTTAAGCCTCATATATTGACTCATAGGTACTGAGCTAAGCCAATACCTTTTATGTCCCTTCAAAAACAGAAGTCCCTTCTGTTCTTCTCACTGTCCTTGAAAATAATGTCCCTTTTCTTTAAAGTGTAGGAAAGCTGAGAGGTTGTTTTGTCTCCCCAGTGTACAGGGATTTACATTCCTCAGTACAGTGGACTGTATATAGCAAGTTAGTTTTCTTGTGTTTGGGTGTTTTTTGATGTACAAAGTTCCATGTCTGTTTGTTGTTGGACTTCAAAAACATGGAAATGCAAAGCTTTTTAAAATCCTGAGTTTTTCTGAAACTTCAACCACATTTGGAATGGCTATATTACTTTATGTGTTCTGCTCCTCTCCTCTGTTCAGTGGTCCCATGCTTATGCTTGACTTGATGGATGTTTTAACGAAATCCCAAGTTAAGTATCCAAGATTTTTCCAAACACTTCTAAAGTTTCTGCATTCTTTTTCTTTAGACTTTGTGTTTGTTGTTACCATCTTAGCCTGGTGTTGCAAATATCCATCCCTCAGTTCCAGTGGGAGGTGTGATGCAAAAAGCAGATGCAAGTCTCAGCTATTGCTATTTTAGCAAGCTATTTTCAATTCAAAGAGAATATTTCAATGTACCAGAATAATATTGCAACCAATGAAACAGCGAAAAAAAGAATATTGCTACCCATATAATGACTGCATGAATACTGATAGCGATACTTAAACCATGCAAAATAAACTACTCAAAACAATTAAAGAAACAATTTAAAAACACATCAGATCTCAATGGGGAAAAATATCATGCTGGATATCTATACTGATATGGACCGGGTAATGTGTTAGGAATGAAAGGATGCCACATTGTTTGAAGGAAATTAAAAATATCAACCTACAGAGCACTGAATTCAAAGACACCCCAAAAATCAAAGTGAAAATATTATGCAGCAGGCTAGTCCATTTTGCTGTAATTTATTTGCAGCAACTCAAAATGGTACTCAGTGGTTTGTATGGCCCCAACATGCTTGTATGCATGCCTGACAACATTGGGGAATGCTCCTAATGAGACAACGGCTGATGTCCTGGGTAAATTCCTCACAGATCTAGAACAGGGCATCGCTGAGCTCCCAAACAGTGCAAGCTAGCGGCATCAGATGGACCAAAACATAATGTCCCAGAGGTGTTCCATTGGATTTAGGTCATGCGAGAGTGGGGGCCATTCAATGGTATCAATTACTTCATCCTCCAGGAATTGGCTGCATACTCTTGCCACATGAGGCTGGGTATTGTTGTGCACCAGGAGGAACCTTGGACCCACTGCACCAGTGTAGGGTCTGACAATGGGTCCAAGGATTTCATCCTGATACATAATGTCAGTCAGGGTGCCATTGTCTAGCCTGCAGAGGTCTGTGCTTGCCTCCATGGATATGCCACCCCAGGCCATCACTGACCCACTACCAAACCGGTCATGCTGAATCAGGGTGCTCAGGGTGAACCTACTCTCATCTGTGAAAAGCACATGGTGCCAGTGGCTGCCAATTCTGGTGTTCAATGGCACATGCCAATCGAGTTCCACTGTGCCCTGCAGTGAGAACTGGGCCCACTAAAGGATATCTGGACCTCAGTCCACCCTCATGAAGTCTGTTTCTGATTGTTTGGACAGAGACATTCACACCAGTGGCCTGTCAGTGCTCATCCTGTTCCTCCTTTCACAGAGGAGCAGATACCAGGCTTGCTGATAGGTTAGGGACCTTCTACAGCCCTGTCTAGCTCTCCTAGTGTAACTGCCTGTCTCCTGGAATCTCCTTCATGCTCTTGAGACTGTGCTGGGAGACACAGCTAACCTTCTGGCAATGGCACGTATTGATGTGCCATCCTGGAGGAATTGGACTGCCTGTGCAACCTCTATAGGGTCCAGGTATCGTCTCATGTTACCGGTAGTGACATTGACCGTAGCCAAATGCAAAACTAGTAAAAAACAGTCAGAAAAGATGAGTAGGGAAAAAAAATGTCAGCGACCTCCACCTGTAAAACCATTCCTGTTTTGGAGGTCGTCTCATTGTTGCCCATCTAGTGCACCTGTTGTGATTTTCATTAACATCAAAGCAGCTGAAACTGATTAACAACCCCACTCCTACTTAACTGGCCACATCAATATACCATGAGTTTAATTGACTTGATGCTATACTCTAAAAAGTGTTCCTTTAATTTTTTTTCAGCATTGAATATTCATCCTATGCTCTTTGCTTACTCATTCAGGAACTGTTAATTGAATGAACATAAAATGTGTGGCCACTGTTAAGGGTTTTGTTGACTTGATTAGGGTTGCTTTCCTTTGGATGCTACACTTATTACTGTGTTCTGGACAAAAGTCTGGCAACTGCCTAAGGCAGTCATGTCCAAAGTCCAGCCCACAGGCCATTTGTGGCCCGCGGTCTGGTTTTATACGGCCCCCATTTGACCCCAGCTTTTCTCACTCTCGTGGCCCCCCTGGCTCCGCACATTGCCTTTGAAAAATATGCTGCTACAGTGAGTTGTAATCCCCGAGTGCCTCACCGATAAGCTGGGGCGTGTGTGGCAGCTGCCGAACTCAAAGTGCCTGTGATTAGCAGCGGTGATTGGCTGCAAGTGCCTCTCACTGACAAGCAGGGGCTGGGGGTGTTCCAAAAGCCTCCAGGAAGCTGACAGCATGCGCCGCCAATAGCAGACACTAAGTAATGTCCCTGCGGCAGCTGCAGATCTCTCAGTGCCTGTGATTGGCAGTGGGGATTGGCGGCGGTGATTGGCTGCGGCACCTCGCGCTGTCAGCATCCTCGCATGTTGATCCCTGAAGTGAGATGCGCTTGGGGAGAAAGATAAAGATAAAAAAAGATAAAGAGGAAGAAAGATAAAGATAAAGAAAGAGAAAGAAGCATGAGTCAGCAGTACACAAACATTATATATTATTTTATATATATACATATCAGAAAACAAGCTCATCCTTTGCCCTAATCTGAGCCTGGGGGAAGATTACAAGTGGGGGCTAGAAAAAATACTGTGGCTGTTTATAAGGAATTTAATGTCAAGTGACATTACCAGTTGTGACATAGCACATACGACAAGCTAACAGAGCGCAACCGCATGAAAAGTTGAAGCAACTTGAAGCTGTTTTAATGTCGCAACAGCAATTTTTCACAAGAGTCCGTGAGTCAAATGAAAATGCCACAAAGGCAAGCTATGAAAATTGCAAATATTTTGCTGAGGGTGACTTCATCAAAGAATGCGTTATGAAAATGGTGGAGAATATCTGTCTCGAGAAGAAGCAAGAGTTTGCCAACATTTGCCTGGCTCGTAACATTGTAGCACGGAGAATTGAAGAGATTTCAGATATTAAGAGACAATCGACATGCAAAGGAGTGGATTTTGACTTCTTTTCCATAGCCTGTGATGAAAGCATGGCCCTATCTGACACGGCTCAGTTGCTGATTTTTATGAGAGGGGTGTACAATCAAATGAATGTGACTGAAGAACGACGTGACTTTCAGAACCTTACGGACCAAACAAGAGCAAAAGATTTATTTGTTTCTGTTAGTTCCGCCATAAATAACATGAAACTGCCTTGGAACAAAGTTACTGGGATTATTACTGATGGGGCATCTGTCATGGCTGGTGAGCGAACTGGATTAGCAACCCTAATCTGTAACAAGGTGATCGAAGAAGAAGGCAAAGCTATTAAATTCCATTGTATCATTTATCAACAAGTTCTCTGTACTAAACATCTCAAATATGACCATGTTATGAAACCGGTGGTGAAGACTGTTAATTTTATTTGCTCTATAGCCCTGTGCCACCGCCAGGTTAAACAGTTTCTACTGGACATCCAGGCTGAATACAAAGATGCATTATATCACAACGATGTAAGATGGCTCAGTCAGGGGTCTGCACTGCAGCATTTCTACTCTCTCAAAAAGGAAATCTGAGAATTCTTGGAAACAAAGGGACAACCGATGCGAGAACTATCTGATCTGATTTCGCGGTCTGATTTGGGGTTTCTAGTTGACGTAACAAAGCATCTGAATATAGTGAACATGAGTCTTCAGGGCAAAGATGCAGTAGTGAACCAGCTTTATTCACACCTCAAAGCCTTTGGAACAAAGCTTTAACTTTTCATAAAGCAGTTGTCACAAACACAACCCAATCTTATACATTTTTCAGCGTTGCAGTAAATAATGACCAGTTTTTCCACAGGACACTATCAGTGCACAAATGAGCAGATATGCAGCAGACATTACATCTCTGGCTGGGGAGTTTAAACAGCGCTTTCAAGATTTTGCAGCTATTGAAAAGGAGATCAGCCTTTTCTCCTCTCCATTCTCTGTTGACCCCGATGATGCTCCAGATCAGCTGCAGCTCGAGATCATTGAGCTGCATTGTGACAGCGAGTTACGCAATTGTCACCAACAGCGCTCTCTTGTAAACTTTTACCGCCAACTGGATAAGAGCCGGTTTCAAGAGATTCAAACATTGGCTAAGAAAATGCTGAGCTTGTTTGGCTCAACATATATGTGTGAGAAGACATTTTCTGTTATGAACTTTAACAAGAACCGCATGAGGACAAGACTAAAAGACTCTCACCTGTGGGACATTTTGCGCATCAAAACCACTGCCTTTGACCCAGACCTAGCCTATGTGCTGCAGTCCAGATCTCAGTTTCACCCTTTTAGTGCAGGCAATTTTTCTTTTTCAATTCAGATGAATATATTGTAAAATCTCAG
Source organism: Lithobates pipiens (assembly GCF_037356315.1). NCBI lineage: Eukaryota > Metazoa > Chordata > Amphibia > Anura > Ranidae > Lithobates > Lithobates pipiens. The sequence continues at coordinate 62,534,469 of NW_027507718.1, read as the reverse complement.
TTAATGTCAGTTGGTCTAAATCAGTTATGACTATATTTGGACACAAGATGTATACTTGGTTTTATGTTCCTGTTCATTTTGTAATGTACTTTAGAATGTTCCTGACATATATTTCAGCTTCCTGGATTTTTTTTTCCCATCCGGCCTTCATATATGAAAGGCAGAGTGATTTAACACCTGTTTAGATTTATCATCCATGTGCCAAAATGAAAAGTATGGCGTTTGCAATAAACTTTGCATAAAAATGTAATTTGCATTTAATTTTAATGGTTCAAAAAAAGTCAGGCAAAAGGGTCAGCCCTCATGCATGTTCAGTTCATGAAATCTGGCCCTCTTTGAAAAAGGTTTGGACACCCCTGGCCTAAGGTAAGAAAGTCCCTTAGGTCACAATTGCTCACAGGGTTCCAGTGAAAGTTCCGTTCTTGGAAACATCAGTACTGAAGATTGCATATTTTTATCTATAAGGAAGAAAATTCCACTGAGCATCATTATTTTAATAAAACTGTGGACAATGCTTATGTGCAAAGGCAGAATCTCACATATATAATAAAAAAAAAGCAAAGAGCAACGTTAATGTGGTATTCATGGCAAAGTCAAATGATTGCAAATGGTAACTTTGTGTCACCTAATTCAAACATGATGTTTCTTTTAACGTGAGTTACCATATTCTTTCATTTCTTGGGTGCTCCAGCAGTGAGAACTCGCTTACATAGTTCTTAGCTGAAATCCCTCTCATCATGGAGTCTCACACCTCTTTCTAAAACAGTTACACTCAAAAGGGTTGAATAGCGTTACGTGGGATTACATCAACACGCTTCTGCCACGCATGGGATTTCAGGGGAAATTCCTAGTAGGTTTCAAAGCCCTTTACGATAACACTATGACCCGTATTAAGCTACCTGGCTGTTGCTCCGAGTTCTTCCCAATAGGTAGAGGCACTAGACAAGGGTGTCCCCTTTCCCCTTTAATTTTTGCTTTAGCCCTGGAGCCCCTCGCGATTGCCCTTTTGAGACATCCTGATATTACTGGTTACACTAAGGGTGACGAAATGTACAAATTTTGCATGTATGCAGATGATGTTTTGATGTTCATAACCAATCCCCATGTTTCACTCCCCAACCTTTTTCTTACACTGTCAAGTTTCGCGAAGGTCTCTGGTCTATCCATTAATGTCTCCAAATCTGTTGCCCTTCCTATAGGTTTTGCTCCCACTGATTTAGCCCTTATTAAACAAAACTACTCCTTTACGTGGGCCACTTCCCACATACCCTACTTGGGAGTAGGACTGCCCGGAAATTTTCGCAATCTCTTTGGGGTTAATTACCCCCCATTGATTAGAAAACTTAAAAATACTATTAAGAGCTGGCTTTCTTTACATATTCCCTTTATAGGGAGAATCACAGCGCTCAAAATGGTCATCCTTCCCAGGCTGTTATATCTATTTCGCTCCCTACCAGTTAAGCTTTCTAAATCTTTTCTCCTCAACCTTCAGTCCCATTTTAACAGATTCATTTGGAGTAATAGGTTGCCTAGGTTTGCCAAGGGAGTCCTATACAGCTCTATGAGAAGTGGAGGCCTAGGGGTTCCTCAAATTTGGTTGTATTATCTTACCTGCAGATTTACGCAACAAGCACAGTGGTCGATCCCTAACTCCAGAGTTCCTTGGGTGCGATTTGAGAGTGATGCACCCTTTTATCTCCCTGGCCTTATGTGGTCAACGCATCGACCTCACTCAACCTTATGCACGCTTAATATTATAGTTGCGGACAGTCTACTACTGTGGCACCGCTACAAACACAAATACAACCTCACTTCGGAGAGCTCTATGGGCGCATCTTACCTGGGCGATCCTGGGTTCCCCCCAGCCTATCTCCATCCTGAGTCTTTCAGATTGTGGGTTCAATGCAAACTTACTCAGTTAAGGGACTTCGTGACGGGTTCTGATTTCACTCCCTTCTCGGTATTACAGACCCAGCACCAACTCCCCGATGGGGAACTTTTTAGATACCTGCAAATCCGTCACTTCTTTCTCTCTCATTACAGACTCCGGTCCCCGGTCCAACTCACCATCTTTGAGGATTTATGTTTTAACTTCCCACGCCAAAAAGGCCTGATTTCCCTGATCTACAAAGCTCTTGAGGGACTTACAGTTGTCCAGACTCTAAATTATAGATCACAATGGGAACAGGAGCTTGCACTGGGGGCCGGTGTTGTGGACTGGGAGGAGGGATGGGACAACATGTGTAAATGCACCAGATCCTTAACAATTAGGGAAACGGCTATTAAAGTAATTACCAGATGGTACTACGCTCCGGTGCGTTTGCACAAGATTTACGTTCATACATCCCCCAGCTGTTTTAGAGGTTGCAATCACCTGGGCACCTTTGTTCACATTTTTTGGGACTGTGAGTTGATTCGACCAGTTTGGCAGGAGGTTTTGAGAATGATGGACAAGCTCGCTGGTCGTGCGTTGTCCCTTACTTACCACCACTGTCTTCTCTTCCAAACCCTGCCGGACACCCCTAAACCCCTAGTAAGGCTCGTTCATTCCATCTGTGTCTCTATGCTATGGACTATAGCATTACATTGGAAGTCCCCGTCGATCCCTTTATCTCAGGTTCTCTCACGCATTGATCAAGTAATGCTGACTGAAAAGATTTTACATACTCTGCAGGACACGACTCATATATATGACCTAAAGTGGAACCCATGGTTCCTATTCCGATTACAAAAATTATCACACCTTGGGTTTTTTCTCTTGGCTATCTGAAAAAAAAATTTTTTTTTTTTTTTAGTATTTTTTTTTTTTTCTTTCTTTCTAGACTTTTCTCATTTCTTTCTTAGTGTTGTCTATTTTTATACATTACAAATATGAACGTCAGGACATTGAATATTTTAGCTTTCCCTTTCTTGCAATCTTTTGTTGGATGTAAGATCTATACCAATGTTTATATTCTTTGTATGGTCCGTAGAATCCTATGGTCTGTTTGCCATTTTATTATAATCTTGTCATCCAACTGCTTATGATGTATATGTCATCTGATCCTTTTTGCTGACGCTGTTTTCTATTTATCGCTTTAATAAACTTTTTTGAAAACAAAAAAAGGGTTGAGCCCGTTCACATAGCAAAGTGAATGCTCACTTGGGTTATTACAGTAAATATGGTAAAGCTGTGTTCACTCTTAATACCCAATCATATGATAAGGAAAATCACGAAAAAGAAATTGGAGAGTGTGTGATTGAAAAGTCAATGCGGTTTCACCTTATTCGCTCACCTTAAAAAAAAAAAAATGTGCAAAATAAGCATACACTTCGTAAAGTAATCATTTTATTTACAAAGTGAAAACCTTTATTCCTTCAGAAAATTGGTCCCAAGTTCTTTAGACAGGAATTATTTATTACTGACATACATTTTACACATGGGAAAACTATCATGTTTGTGTAGCACAGCAGTTTTTTTATATTAAGATGATATTGTTTCTATAGTGTTTCCTCCTTATATAACAAATATCTATACAAAATCTCCATATAATCTTTAATGAAGGGTGTTACATTGCATCACCAATATATGTGATTTATGCAGATTCATTTGAAACCTTGCTTTTAGTTGTTAAAGTGATTGTATATGTCTCACATGAAATATGAACAAAGCCCTACCTTCTAAAGCAGGGGTGTCAAACTCAGCTTCATTGCAAACCTCATCAGCATTATGGTTGACCTCAGAGGGATAGGTGTATCTGTGCTATGCACATGGTACAAAGTTCAGTGGGGTGTTACATATCAAGTGCAGAGTTCAGGGGTGCGCTATGTACAGAGTGCAGTTTCAGGGGTGTGCTCTGTACAGAGTGGAGGGTTGAGGAGTGGTTACACACAGAGTGCAGGGTTTAGGAGTGTGCTATGCACAGTGTGCAGGGAGTTCAGCCCTCTTTCACAGACTGTTCACATGTCGCTTTCACCCCTCCTTGACTCTGACCTCTGTACCACTCTCCTCCATCCCTCCCACCTCTGCACACATCTCCATCCACAGTCCTCATCTCTCCCCCCCTCCCCAAAAGCTTCCTCGCATCTCACCTAAATGGCCCGGCTTTAGTACCTCCCGGCAGTGTAGGTGGCTCTACTTCAGCAAGCCCGAATCACGATGCGTTTATGCACCGATTATATTCAGCACCCCTAATGGCTACAGGCTCTACACACTCTTCTGACCTCTAAATTCTTGGTTTCATCAATGAGGCTATCCAACAGAACAGACTAGCCTTCTTGCAGTATTTAAACTAGGACTGACATTCTGAGGATATGCCCCGAAAAAGGCAGGCAGGGGGCAAAGCACTAGGCAGCATTGTCTGTGGTCTCCGTCTAGCTGATATTCCTTTATTGCTTACTTACAATTTCTTGTCCTGTATTGTGTATCTGTATGGAGATGGCCATAAGCCCTATACACACTATGAGTTTTTCTGCTGAGTTTTTCCTTCAGGGGTGTCATTCAGACTGGCAGAACCACAGTAGTAATGAGAGCAAAATTAGCTCAGTATCAGATCATGAGCAGCCCAGCAGCAAAGAAATATTTATGTTGTATTTGGCCAAAAACGCATTTATGGGATATGCTTCACAAATTTATAATCTGAAACCAGATCTATGGCCAGGATATGGACAGTGAAGTATTTAAATATTCCTAACAAGCAGTAAATGAGCTTTAAAACAAGCCCTCCCTTTAGCCATAGCGCCCACCTGGCTCACATGTGGAGAAACTGTGACTCTTTTGGAGCAAGATCTCTCCATCTACCATTCCTTTTCAGTTGCCCTTTTTTTGGTCTGATGTATAGTCCTCTACAAGAATGTAGAGTGCTATTTAAATCCAGTGCTGTGCCTGGCTGCAGTGGCTCTCTTCTCTCTGCTCACAGAGAGAGAGAGCAGCATTCTATGCATTAAGATAAAAAGCCCCCTCAGCCCCCCTAATACTTACCTGAGCCCCTATTTGGAGATTTCCCTTTCACATCTGTTGCAGTGACACTTCTTGATGTCCAAGAAACAAGGTTGGCAGGACAGAAAGTGAAATTGCATGTCCAAAAGCGGGGACATACGCATCAACAAAATCCTCACAATGTTTCTAACACGTCTTTATTCTACCGAAATCTACAAAAAAAGTTTTGGCTAGAGTTTCATTGTGATGAAAACCTATTTTTGTCTTTCCTAAATAATAATGTATGTTTCATGATTCTATGTAATAACAGAAACCTACAATGTGATCTGATTTTTTAGATAGAGTGGAAGCTGTAAGAGACCTGATTCTGGTGAATTCACTTCCCTTAACTTCAAATTCGGACACCTCTATGATTTGTATTGCACCTCCATGGAGTACCCCGGAGACCATCTCTATTGTTAGAGACTTTGAAGCCATTGCAAATACGCTGCGGGATCCATTGGATGTTACTCAGGATGAAACACGGAGAGCTGCCAAAAGAGTGTTATGGAAAAAAGAAAAGGCCGGTGAGGCTATTGGAGCCTATTACTGTGAATGGAAATCTCGAGATACAGTAACCAGGATACGGACTATGAAGATGTCAGCACAAGGTAAAATGCACTGTTACCACATCATTCCCTGATCTATCTTTTTTTTTTTATTATTAAATTGTATTTATGCTTTTTCAGCCATGTTTGAGAAAACCCCTCTGTATGTTTTTGTGTGTTCCTACCCACACAGCATAAAAAAAAAAGTTTTAATAATTCTCACTTTTTAGATATTTCTCAGGCGCAGGTCTCATGGCTGACTACAAGTATTTTTTGAGCTATGCTAGATTGAGTCTGTCAAGGCCGGATAGGCTCTCCTCCTCTCCTCTCCACCATGGAGGAGCCCAACTTCCAGCCCAGTCTTTAAATCTAGTTTACAACAATAATGAGATCTGCCAGCACAGTACATACAGAGTTAACCCCTTGACCTCTGGAAGATTTACCCCCTTCATGACCAGGTCACTTTTTTGCGATACGACATTGCATTACTTTAACTGATAATAACGCATCATTTAACTCTATACCCAAATAACATTGATGTAATTTTTTTCCCCACAAATAGAGATTTCTTTCCTATCTGATAACCACCAGAGCATTTTATTTTTTTGCGCTATAAACAAAAAAAGAACAAGAATTTTGAAAAAAAAAACAATATTTTTTACTTTCTGCTATGAAACATATCCAATAAAAAAATGTAAAATAAATAAATGTCTTCATAAGTTTAGGCCAATAAGTATTCTGCTATGTTTTTGGCAAAAAAAAAAAATCCCAATAGGCACATATTGATTGGTTTAATGTTCTAGCAAATGTTATAGCGTCTACAAACTACATTTTTATACTAATAATGGCAGCAATCAGCAACTTATAGCTGGATTGTGATATTGTGGTGGCCATTTGGACACTAAGTGACACTTTTGTCACTTTGTGGTAAACAGTGACACTAATACAGTGATCATTTCTAAAAATATGCACTGTCACTGTACTAATGACACTGACTGGGAAGGATTTAAAAATCTAGGGCAATCAAAGGGTTAACATTGTGCCTAGCCAGTGTTTTTGGGTACACAGTGTGCTGTTTTTACTAGGGGAATAAATGGATTCTAGTCCCTGCTTTGCAGGAACACAGAATGCATTCCTTCCCCCCTATCAGCACGGCAATCCACCTTGTTTAAATAGGCAGATTACCATTCTGTGTTGTTTACCAATAATTAGCGGGTGCCCGGCACCCGCAGATTGGCATCTGCTGTGAGTAGTCAAAGCATAAGCGGCCTTCCGGTGGCGTGTTCGCTCCACTTACAGCAGAAATACAGAATCATATATATATAAAACTGTTATAGGGCAGTCAGCAAGTGGTTAATTATGGCAAGCAGTCAGCCACCCCCCTCATAAACAAAGAGAACTAGTATGATTTTACAGTGCTGGAATTGCCTAGAACAGATAATCTAAGAAAAGGTAAGCTGCAATTTTCAAATATATTTTTTAAGTGATACTAAAGGTTGTGTAGCACCCTCTAGTGCTAGAAGTAGAAATAGGTTTTTGTTTTTATCACAGATAAATTTATGCCAGCCAAGCCTGCCCGTTTTTGTTTCTTGGGTTGGCCGAAATCTTAGGAGAGCTGGATGACTCACAGACAGCATCACCGAGAGCTCCTCTCTCTTTCTGGAATGCACTGGAACCTTCTAGAAAGATTTGGGAGGGAAGGTAAAGTGGAGCTGCCTGGAGTATTTTGAGGAGCCCTGACCAATCTCCAACTTGGGTTGTCAGGGGGCAGGCCGCCTCAAATACTCAGGATCAGCCCAGCTGGGGAGAAGTTGTTCAGGTGGAAGCTGGGGATGGAGTGTTAGGCTGTCATGGCCTTTGAGGGAGCTCCCCAGTCTAGGTGGTGTTGAACTTGGTCCTGGGCTCGGGTGCAGACAGGACCTTCCTACAACTAACAGAGGTTTCCTGGACAGGAGGCATCGGAGCAAGGAGAGGACAGCAGGAGAGCACTGCCTGGCAAGTCTCCAGGAGGAACAACAAGGTGCAGCCAAAAGGGCTGGTGAGTAACACACAATGTGGATGACTAGGAGGCATGCCTGAAAGGACTTGAAGCAAGCAGTCTGTGACGGGTGCAGAGCCAATAAGGTGGACTGTGGTGACAAGGGCAAGGAAAAGAGGCGGCTGCAGCCAGAAGGGCTGACAGGGCCTGAAGAGGTGGTACTGGGATCATTAGCCCCCTGGGACATATTTTTCTACACCATAGGGGCCCACAGTCCCTGCCTGCAAAGGGCATTTTACTGTGGGCCTGGCTGAGCCAGTGTCAGGCCTGCAATTCAGTGCTAGCTGGTCCTAGGCGTTGTAGTTCTACAAGCAAGTCTGTGCTGGGAATTCATGTGCCTGGCTGTGCAGGGTGAGAGACGGAACAACAACTACCAGCAGCCCCTACAGAGGTACCACTACAGTTGTTATTTTTTGTTACTTACGTTCTTCTTCTGGCAGTCCCCCACTGGCACTGTCAGCTTCTCCTTCCTTCAGGTGCCTTCTTAGCAAGATGGGTGATAAGGAGGCACCCATGTATGCGTGCTCCTCAGTCGAGCTGTGTGTGTCCATAGACACACACAGTGCCGATAAGCCACGCCGCCATTCCCTCCACACTGCTCCTGATATCTCCTGTGAGACCAAAAAGAGAGATGAGCGCTGCAGCAGGCAAAACAGTGCTGGAGAGATGAGAGGAGTCAGGTAAGTGTTTACGGATGATGGTGGGTAGGACAGGTAGTGGGGCGGGGTTTTTTAGCTTAATGCAGAGACATTAGAACCACTTTAAGTCAGCTGTGTGAATGATAACATATCAAGAAGGTGTTATCCCAATTTGGCTGGAAAAGTGGAAGTACACTTTAGGGCAAAAAGAGGTATAAATAGGATTTATCATTTATGTTCAGTAAGTTTCCCTGAAAGTCATTTTTGTGTTACTTTTATATATATAGAATTATTTCAGCATCTTATTTCAGCAAAAGATTTATATCTCTTTCCTCAAACACTTGTTTGTGTGCCAGTGCAATCAATACAGGCAATGAAATACTGATGTAAGAAAGTCAATTACAAGATAAGCCACTTAGAAAGGAAGATGAAACTTTATTGACAGAACTAAAACCATCACCTTGCTCACTTACATGAGGAGCAGTAAATCAAACAGGGGAAATTCACTAAGCTACTGTATGTGATTTATTTTAACTGCATCTGCAATTTCATCACACGATTATTGTAGCTTTTTTCTAATTCTCATCAAAGCATTCAATTTACATGGTAAAAGTTTACCTATGTGTTGAATGTTATATTTTTTTTTTTTTAAAAGGAAATTGCCTCTTTACTCCGACAGTCTGTTTTTCTCTTGAATTGTTTTATCTCATGACAGGGCAACTTCAAAGTCATAGTCCACCAATACACTGCAGAGTAGGCGAATTATGGAATGGTGGGTTTATAATTTATTTATTGTAGGTACTTATATAGTGCTGACAATTTACGTAGCACTTATATATATTTATATATATTTATTATACATTCACATCAGTCCCTGCCATCAAGGAGCTTACAATCTAAAGGTCCCTAACTCACATTCATACATACACACACTAGGGTCAATTTCCACAGAAGCCAGTTAACCTACCAACATGTCTTTGGAGTGTGAGAGGAAACTGGAGTACCCGGAGATAACCCATGCAGGCACAGGGAGAACATGCAAACTCCAGGCTGTTTGAAACGATGACCCCAGTGCTGCTAGGCGGAAGTTCTAAACACTTAAAAGAAAGGAAAAGTTCTCCCAACGTGGGGATGAGCAGCACTTTTCCATCTCTTCTTGTGTCTTCTTCTTGGAAGTTCTAAACACTTAACCACTGTGTTCATTTGCTAAAAACAAATACAGGCATACCCCACTTTTAAGTACACAATGGGGTTTATTTACTAAAGCTGGAAAAGTGCAAAATCAGGCTCACTTCTGCATAGAAACCAATGAGCTTCTAACTCCAGCTTGTTCAATTGAGCTTTGATAATAAAACCTGGAAGCTCATTGGTTTCTATGCAGAAGTGAGCCTGATTTTACAGTTTTATAGCTTTAGTAAATAAACCCCATTGTGTACTTAAAAGTGGGGTATGCCTGTAGACTGTTCACTTTGCAAGAGGATTTTTCCAGGAGCTTAGTGAATGGGTTGAAGCTCCACTGAGTTCTATCATCCCATCATGTGCATGTTAAAATGCTTTTTTTTTTTAAATTTCCCTTGCATGTGATTGGGTATTCTTTGCAAAGGGAAATTTCACCACATGAAAACTGAAATTACACCACATGACTAAATTCTAGGGAAAATTCCCTTGCAAAGTAAACAGCCTATTTGCTCAATAATTCAACCTTATTATTTCTTTATCATCATAAAGAAGGGGACCTCTGGACCTTAAAAGTATTCCTTGTCACTATAGGAAGGAATTACTAGAGGAAGAGGCATTTCCAAAAAACTGTAATTCCCCATCGACCCACTAATACGATGTGGCAACTTCAACTAGTCAACATTATTTCCAAAGATGCTTTATTATATAATGGGGTTAATTTACTAAAGGCAAAAAATTTTTGCTTGTACATGATTGGATGATAGAAATCAGCAGAGCTTTCCCTCATATCAGAGCTTTTCCTCAGATCTAAAGCAAATGCACTGGCAGTGTACACCATATTTGCCTTTAGCAAATCAACCGCAATGTGTATTTAGGTTATTTTAAAGCTGAACTCCAAACAGACACAAATTATTGCAACTTGGTATTTTTTAATACTCATCTGCGTTTTTATTTATTTTTTTACTGTCTGTGTCCTATTGGCAACATTTCCTTTCACTTCCTGCTACAGAGACAAAGCAGGAAGTAAGAGGTGATAGCCCCTCCTCCAGTTGTCCAGGAACACAGGCAGCAATGCAAGCTCAAAGTAGTTCTGTATCATCATATATCCACGCTTAAAGTGAAGCTATGGCTTTGGGCGCCCGCAGACGGTCAGAGACTGTGGACATGGTACAGGAGATGATCAGAGACTGCATACATGGCACAAGAGACTCTCAGAGACTGCATACTTAGCACTAGTGACTGTCAGAGACTGCATACATGGCACAAGGGATGATCAGAGACTGTGGACATGGTACAGGAGACGGTCAGAGACTGCATACATGGCACAATAGATGATCAGAGATCATCAGAGACTGCATACATGACACAAAAGACTGTCAGAGACTGCATAAATGGCACAAGAGATGATCCAAGACTGCATACATGGCACAAGAGACGATCAGAGACGGCATACCTGGCACAAGAGACTGTCAGAGACTGCATACATGGCACAAGAGATGATTAGAGACTGCATACATGGCACAAGGGACTGTCAGAGACTGAATAAATGGCACAAGAGATGATCCAAGACTGCATACATGGCACAAGAGACGATCAGAGGTGGCATACCTGGCACAAGAGACCATCGGGGACTGCATACATGGCACAAGGGACTGTCAGAGACTGCATAAATGGCACAAGAGACGATCCAAGACTGCATACATAGCACAAAAGACTGTCAGAGATTGCATACATAACACAAGAGATGATCAGAGACTGCATACATGTCACAAGGTGACAGAGAGGGAGAGAGGGGGTGAGAAAGACAGAGGGTAAAAGAGAAAAAAAAGGGGTGAGAGAGAGGGGTGATTGAGGGGGGTGAGAGAGAGAGGGGGGCGAGAGAGAGGGGTGATTGAGAGGGGTGAGAGAGAGAGAGGGGTGAGAGAGGGGTGAGAGAGACAGAGAGGGGGTGAGAGAGGGAGAGGGGGTGAGAGAGGGAGAGGGGGAGAGAGAGAGTGAGAGGGGGAGAGAGAGAGTGAGAGGGGGAGAGAGAGTGAGAGAGACAGCGGGGGGTCAGAGAGAGAGACCCCAAGCCCTGTCAGCAGTCCCTCTAGTGCCCCTATGTCCCAGTGGTGTGTGTAATCCTCAGTATGGTACCTTGCATGCTAGTAGGATGTCCATGATGGCCAGCAGCTGGCAAGACCCATTTTCATTCTGGGTGAGGACAGGAGATGCTCTGTTCCTTCCACCGGATCTATGATATGACATGGAGCGGTCCCTGGCTGCCTGCATTTTCCGCCCGTCCTTGTTCTCCGAACTCCCCGGTCAGTCTGTCCTTCAGGCCTGGGAGCGGTGAGGAAGTTTAAAGCATCCAGGGGTTCCAGGCTCTGGGAGGCACGAGGGATGTTGTGCCTGCTGTTCCTGGTATCTTTGGAGGTCTTGCTGCTCTTCTTTGCTATCCCGCTCCTTGCACCAGCTGTCATCGGACCAGTAACCTCCAGCTCCTTGAGTTTCATTAATCCAGTCCTTGCCAAGGGGCATTTTACCGCCCCCCCCCCCACCCCAAGCTGGGCACCCTAAGGCGGATGCCTGATGGTGGCGCCAGCCCTGCTAAACTGTACAGGTGCGAGCAGGGCTGGCCACTGGCACTAGTATAACGACCGAGTGGTGAACCCCTGATTCGATCCCTGTCACCCATGGCTATGGCTTCCTATTAAGAATATATGTGCTGCACCACTTAAAGCGGCGTTAAACCCAAAACAAAATATGTAATAAAATGCAGTTTACCAAGCAATAGATGTGGTGCCTGCATTTATTTTCCTTTTAATGCTTTTCTTTCATTGTGTTTACCTAGTGGCCTTGCCAGTAATATACCGCATGTATTAGGCCCCTTTCACACAGGGGCGGGGGTGGCGTCGGCGGTAAAGTGCTGCTATTTTTAGCGTCGCTTTATCGTCGTATTTGCGGAGGTATTCGGTTTAAATTTTTTTTTAAAACCACTTGCAAAGCACTGCAGCGGCGCTTTGCCGGCGAGATAGCCACGCTGCCCCATTAATTTAAATGGGCAGGAGCGGTATACACACCACTCCTTCACCGCTCCAAAGATGCTGCTAGGACTTTTTTTACCGTCTTGCCAGCGTACCACTCTAGTGTGAAAGCCCTCGGGCTTTCACACTGAAGAGACAGGAGCGGCTCTTTCAGGTCGCTTTGCAGGTGCTATTTTTAGTGCTGTAGCGCCTGCAAAGCAACCTCAGTGTGAGAGGGGCCTTAGAGTGTCTGCACTCTGGATGACGGAGCTCAGGAGGCACCTTTAAGGCCTTATTCGGCAGGGTTGTTTTCTGGCTGGAAAAAAAACCCAGAACTAGTGGGGTTTAAGATGAGTTTTTGAGCCATTTATCAGTGTTTTTGAGCCATAAGCGTTTATGGGAGTAGGGTTTTTCTAAAAAAAAAGCTTAAAACACTACAGCTAAAAAAACGCTGAAAAACGCTACTGCAAAAACACAGAAAAACTCATTCTACAGCTACAGCTTTCTACAGCTAACGCTACTGGCGTTAAACAGCAGCATTGCCAGTTTGGGGGAAGGGGAGTGTTAGATGCACTAGCAGATTTAGATACACTAACAAATTTAATCCAAACTCTAGATAATACTTTATAAGCAATTACAGCAACAGTTTTTTCCTTTTGGGATAAAGGTTTTATATAAATAAATAAAAGATGATCATTTTTAGCACCCCTGTCAGCGGTAAGTAGTTTGTCTCAACCCTAGCTCTGCAGGAATGCTAATTTTGTTGAAAAACAACAGACATTTTGTCAAGATCGAAAAGAGGGGGCGGGGTTAGTGGGACTTTATATGAGGCAACGAATGGGTAGATTCATCTGCCTCCATCCCTGTTATAGGCAAAGAATTTTGCATAGAACAAATGCTCACCTTGTAATTTTCTACCTTGTATCATAGATTGTTGCACTTGCTTATTGCTCCTGATGAGTGGCAGTCCCCACGAAACGCGTAGAGCCTTAGCCTTATGCTACATCTCCAACATCATGTGATCTTGAGACTCTGCAATTAGTGATATTAATTCTATTATAATTTTTATTTTTATTATTTTTATCTACTTTATTTATCTATCTTTCTTACTGATTACATGATTGTTGTTTATGAATTAATATAATTACATTATCGTGTACCAATGTTTCTATTACTCATAGATTGGATTTATATTTTACCATTATCAACTTCATCATGTTGTTTATGAATTATTACTACATTACTATTTTATATTAAGATAACTATCATTCTGTATTATTATTTTATATATTTTTTGTTATGAAATATGTTATTATCATGTATAATAAATTACTCAGATTCTATTGAACCATATTATCATGTTACATTCTCGACCTAATGTTTATATTTTTGGAGCTCATGATCACGTGATTTTAATTTTAATTTTCTTAGCTGTGCTTCATATAAGTCCCAACATTCTTTTTGGCAGGATCACCAGGTGAAAATAAAATAAAGAAAGCCTGAAAAGGAAAACGAATGTAACCAAAAATGAATGTAACCACCACATCTAAGAATTAATAAGCTACAATATAAGAAATATTTGCTTTTTGTTTTAATGCTGCTTTAATTATAAAGGCATCTGCCTGTACAGTTTTCACTTAGTACCTTTGTGAATTCCTATAGATAGCTGTTGATCCTGTTAGTAAAGTAATGATGCTGCACTGCTCCTGAATTCAGAGTGGAGTTGTCACTCTCAATGCTTGCTTGTACTACGGTGTCAATCAGGGGTCAAGTCCTGGGAAAAAAAGTGTGAGAAATCACCCAAGATTCCCCACCCAACCTCAAAAATAAAAAAGTGTGTGTAATATACGCACTCCTTTTTTAACAAATAAAGTGCAGCATTTATTGTAAAGTAACAGTTTACGAAGACACCTCCAAAGTTCACATGCATCAAAAAAATAAATATAGAACAGATCTAACAACAAAATAATTTAACCTGCATGCTATACCAACAAAAAACACAATGTGTGATAATGGTTCAATGCAGACTCACTGTGCCCATCATTGCAGCCTCACTGTGCCCATCATTGCAGCCTCACTGTGCCCATCAATGCAGCCTTACTGTACCCATCAATTCAGCCTCACCTGTGCCCATCAATGCAGCCTCACCTGTGCCGTCCATCAATGCAGCCTCACCTGTGCCCATCAATACAGCCTCACCTGTTCCCATCATTGCAGCCTAACCTGTGCCCATCATTGCAGCCTTACCGTGCCCATCAATGCAGCCTTACTGTGCCCATCAATGCATCCTCACCATGCCCACCATGAAAAGATGGGCACAAGTCACTTTTAAAAATGAACAAAAGAGATTTTATTTCTCTTAACAGGAACAGGGGGGGAGAGGGGTAGGGCACAGGACACCCTTAGGCAAATGCAATAGCAAATTGGCAGACTCCTTAGACAAAAATAGAACTAGGCAGACAGCTATACAGAAAAAGGGCCTATTAGCTGAATTCAGCAATCTGTATTTTGTGGCAACTGTTGTCTCCTTGTCAGAAACCATGAATCAGATTGAGGCAGAAGTACAGTTAAATCACACTTGTTTATTAATAATAATAATAATAATAATAATTTTAAAAAAAAGGTAAACAGAGTAAATGTAGTCAAAACATAGCCAGAGTTCAGGAATAGTGATGGACGAACTTCCGACGGGACGTTTCGCGAACGCGAAACGCGAACGGACACAAACGTTCGCGAAAACGACCGTTCGCCGCGGGCTCCATTGACTTCAATGGGAGGCGAATTTCGCAAACCTTTAGGTCGAATTTGCGGCCACGGGGTAATTATTAGGGGGTAGCACGTAGTCCCACCACCTGGACAATAGCATAATACATGTATGAGGTGAATTTGGGATCGATAACTACAAGCATTTTTTTTTTATTTGGGAAATTGTTCTGACAATTCAGGACTATGGAGCTAATGAAGGCAATGGAGGAGAGGGAAGGTCAGGGACCAGGGTAGGCAAACAAGAGGGTGCAGGAGATACAGAGCACTGACAGCAGCACCGTAATACAGAGCACTGACATCAGCACCGTGACATACAGCGCTGACAGCAGCTCCGTGACATACAGCGCTGACAGCAGCTCCGTGACATACAGCGCTGACAGCAGCTCCGTGACATACAGCGCTGACAGCAGCTCCGTGACATACAGCGCTGACAGCAGCTCCGTGACATACAGCGCTGACAGCAGCACCGTGACATACAGCGCTGACAGCAGCTCCGTGACATACAGCGCTGACAGCAGCTCCGTGACATACAGCGCTGACAGCAGCTCCGTGACATACAGCACTGACAGCAGCTCCGTGACATACAGCGCTGACAGCAGCTCCGTGACATACAGCGCTGACAGCAGCACCGTGACATACAGCGCTGACAGCAGCTCCGTGACATACAGCGCTGACAGCAGCTCCGTGACATACAGCGCTGACAGCAGCTCCGTGACATACAGCGCTGACAGCAGCTCCGTGACATACAGCGCTGACAGCAGCTCCGTGACATACAGCGCTGACAGCAGCACCGTGACATACAGCGCTGACAGCAGCTCCGTGACATACAGCGCTGACAGCAGCTCCGTGACATACAGCGCTGACAGCAGCTCCGTGACATACAGCACTGACAGCAGCTCCGTGACATACAGCGCTGACAGCAGCTCCGTGACATACAGCGCTGACAGCAGCACCGTGACATACAGCGCTGACAGCAGCTCCGTGACATACAGCGCTGACAGCAGCTCCGTGACATACAGCGCTGACAGCAGCTCCGTGACATACAGCGCTGACAGCAGCTCCGTGACATACAGCGCTGACAGCAGCTCCGTGACATACAGCGCTGACAGCAGCTCCGTGACATACAGCGCTGACAGCAGCTCCGTGACATACAGCGCTGACAGCAGCACCGTGACATACAGCGCTGACAGCAGCTCCGTGACATACAGCGCTGACAGCAGCTCCGTGACATACAGCGCTGACAGCAGCTCCGTGACATACAGCGCTGACAGCAGCTCCGTGACATACAGCGCTGACAGCAGCTCCGTGACATACAGCGCTGACAGCAGCTCCGTGACATACAGCGCTGACAGCAGCTCCGTGACATACAGCGCTGACAGCAGCTCCGTGACATACAGCGCTGACAGCAGCTCCGTGACATACAGCGCTGACAGCAGCTCCGTGACATACAGCGCTGACAGCAGCTCCGTGACATACAGCGCTGACAGCAGCTCCGTGACATACAGCGCTGACAGCAGCTCCGTGACATACAGCGCTGACAGCAGCTCCGTGACATACAGCGCTGACAGCAGCACCGTAAGCAGCCCCAGGAGGAAGTCAGCACAGCACAGGGATGGTGTGATCCCCTCATAATAAGAACCCCCAGGAGGAAGTCAGCACAGCACAGGGATGGTGGGAGCCCCTCATAATAAGAACACCCAGGAGGAAGTCAGCACAGCACAGGGATGGTGGGAACCCCTCATAATAAGCAGCCCCAGTAGAAATATGACACCGCTCAACCTCTTCAAAGAGGAGGGTAGGGGCATATAGTACGGTGTGCTTTTTTGGGTCAGGGAAGTGAGCCAAATGAATTAAGAAGGTCTGTGTGCTTGATTCCAAAAATTGTTTATAGACATATACATGGTCTACTGATCACATGTGTTGAATTCCTCCGAGATCCATGCCTCATTCATTTTTAGAAATGTGAGGTAGTTAACACTGTGGTGAGCTAGGCGAGTACGCTTATCGGTCACAATCCCCCCTGCTGCGCTGAACGTCCTTTCGGACAGGACACTGGATGAGGGGCAAGCCAACAGTTCGATTGCAAATTGGGCAAGCTCTGGCCAGAGGTCAAGCCTGCCCACCCAGTAGTCTAGGGGTTCATCACTCCTCAGAGCGTCCACATCGGCCGTTAACCCAATGTAGTCGGACACCTGACGGTCTAGGCGTTCCCTGATGCTGGATCCGGATGACACCTGTCGATGGGTCGGCTGAAAGAATGACCTCATATCCGAAGTCACCAACACATCTTCAAACCGGCCTCTTCTTGCAGGCGCTGTTGGATTGGTACCCGCAAATCCTTCTCTGGGAGTGGGAATTGCTCCTCTGCCAGCGCACGCAAAAGCAGAATGCAGCATTTCTCGAAGCAAGGCCTGGAAGTGCTGCATTCTGACAGCCCTCTGCGACGGCGGTAACATTTCCGCCATTTTGTGTTTGTACCGGGGGTCTAAGTACGTTGCCACCCAGTACTGGTCCTTGACCCTCATGCTTTTTATACGGGGGTCCCTATTAAAACACTGGAGCATGAAGGCCCCCATTTGCACTAAAGTGGAAGCGGTGTGGTGGCCTGGCTCCTGCTCATCATCCAGGATAATGTCGTCCTCTTCATTCTCCTCTCCCCATCCTCGCACAACAGGGATCCCAGAAAGGTTTAAAGCATGCTCTTCTTGCTCCTGCTCATCCGCCCCGGCACCATCCTCCTCTGACTCCTCATCAGACTCCTGTTGTTGACTTGTCTCAGATAGAGTAGCCCCCCCTGGGAATTCATCCAGCATTGCGACTTCCTCATCTTCCCGCTCCTGCTCCTCCACAGCCTGATCAATGACACGACGCAATGCACGCTCCAGAAAGAAGGCATAAGGTACCATGTCACTGATGGCGCCATGGCTGCGACTGACCAGTTTGGTGATCTCCTCAAATGGCCGCAGAAGTCTGCATGTGTCGCGCATGAGCAGCCACTGGCGCGGTGAAAAAAAACCCAGCTCCCCAGAACCGTTTCTTTCGCAGAGTTCATACAGGTAGACGTTAACTGCACGTTTCTGCTGGAGCAGCCTATCAAGCATATAGAAGGTTGAGTTCCATCGCGTCGGGCAATCGCAAATAAGACGTCTGACCGGCAGATGGTGTCGCCGCTGAATGTCAGCAAGGCGAGCCATGGCCGTGTAAGATCTTCTGAAATGGGCCGAGATTTTCCTTGCCTGCCGCAAGATGTCCTGGACCCCAGGGTATTTGACAAGGAATCGCTGCACGACCAAGTTTAAGACGTGTGCCATGCACGGCACGTGCGTGATTTTGCCCTGTTTCAATGCGCTAAGCAGATTGGCACCGTTGTCACACACCACTTTACCAACTGTCAAATTGAGCGGTGTTAGCCACTCATCTGCCTGTGAACGCAAAGCTGAAAGGAGTGCCGGGCCAGTGTGGCTCTTTGCTTCCAGGCACAACAGACGCAGCACGGCATGGCAACGTCTCACCTGGCATGTGGAATAGGTTCTGGGGAGCTTGGGCGGTGCAGTGGAAGAGACGCTAGCAGCGGAAAAGGAGGAGGCAGCTGAGGAGGAGAGGGAGGAGGATGGAGTAGGAGGAGGAGAAGAAGAGTCAGGCCTGCATGCAATCCGTGGCGGTAAAACCAAATCTACACGGGTGCCACGGGTTACATGCTTGACGGCCGTCAGAAGGTTCACCCAGTGGGCAGTAAAACTGATATACCTTCCCTGCCCGTGTTTGCTAGACCACGTGTCTGTGGTCAGATGTATCTTGGCACCGACACTGTGTGCCAGAGATACATTCACTTGCCGCTGAACATGGCCATATAGCTCTGGGATGCCCTTCTCTGAGAAATACTTCCTTCCTGGGACCTTCCATTGTGGTGTTCCAATGGCCACAAATTTGCGAAAGGCCTCCGAGTCCACCAGTTTATATGGCAGTAGTTGGCGGGCTATGAGTTCTGACAAGCCAGCCGCCAACCGTTGGGCAAGAGGGTTATCCGGCGTCATCATTTTTTTACGCTCAAACATTAGGCCCACGGAAGCCTGCCTTTTTGCAGAAAAATGTGAGCTTGGCGTGATGGAAGGTGGAGTGGAGGACAATTGTGAGGAGAGAGGAGAAGGAGAAGTAGAAGACGAGGCTGGACGGTGAGAGCCTGCAGTGTGGCTTTGTGTGTTCCGTTGCTCCCACTGGGCTCGGTGATGGCTGCTCATGTGCCTTCTTAAGGCGGTCGTCCCTAGGTGAGTATTGGGCTTACCGCGACTAACGCGTTGACTGCAAAGATTGCAGATGGCAACGCTATTGTCAGCAGCGGACACGTTAAAAAAAGCCCACACTGCGGAGCCATGTGCCGGTGTCCTGGGAGCGCCAGATGTGACCGTACATGGTCGATGACTCGCTCCTGATACATTTGCAGTCTGCTTTGTCCCTGCTGTGCAATGTAAGTCATTGCTGCTTCTCCTCCCTATCTGCTGGTCCATATCTCCCTCTGAACTCCCCTCCTCTTCCTCTCTTGTGGGCACCCACGTGACATCACTAGACACGTCATCATCAACGTCACCTTCCCCACCGCTATAAGTAGAGTAGGCAGCAACACCGGGGACCAACCTCCTCCTTGGGCTGATCTGGGTACTGGCGTCAGACTGCTGAGTAGCGCTTGTTGCTACCTCCTCTTCCTGATCCAATACCAAGAGTGGCTGCGCATCAGAAATGTCCTCTTGATATGGATCGGAAAATAATTCCAGTGACTCAAGCGGAAGGTATGTGGTGGTGGTGGTGGTGGTCGTGTTGTTGGTGGTAGTGTCTTTGGGGGTGCACATAGCAGAGAGTGAAGAAGAGGGTGCAGATCGAGAGGATGAGGAGGGTGCAGAAGAGTAAGGCTGAGCGAGCCACTCAACCAAGTCTGGTGCATCCTTTAAAGTAATTGAACGCACCTTCTGCAACTTCCCACTTTGGCTCAAGCCTGTTGCTCCTGCCCTACCCCTACCACCCCTGCGGAAGGGCCTGCCTCTTCCTCTGCATGTCATTTTTTAAATGACCCTGTGACAAAACTCTTAGTCCCTATACCGCTGAAGGACTGCTGCAGTATAGGTGAGCGGTCAGCAGTGGTGCACGTCAACCCTATCTATTGTGGACCTATAGCGGTCCTTACAGAACAGCAGACTGTACCGCACTCAAGCCTATGTACCGTAGCACCCTATACCAAGTTACCAGTCCTTATAAGAACTTTTGTGGACCAAGCAGGTTGTGTATTAGTGTTTAGCAGACTGTACGTCAGTCCCTATACCGCTGAAGGACTGCTGCAGTATAGGGCAGCGGTCAGCAGTGGTGCACGTCAACCCTATCTATTGTGGACCGATAGCGGTCCTTACAGAACAGCAGACTGTACCGCACTCAAGCCTATGTACCGTAGCACCCTATACCAAGTTACCAGTCCTTATAAGAACTTTTGTGGACCAAGCAGGTTGTGTATTAGTGTTTAGCAGACTGTACGTCAGTCCCTATACCGCTGAAGGACTGCTGCAGTATAGGGCAGCGGTCAGCAGTGGTGCACGTCAACCCTATCTATTGTGGACCGATAGCGGTCCTTACAGAACAGCAGACTGTACCGCACTCAAGCCTATGTACCGTAGCACCCTATACCAAGTTACCAGTCCTTATAAGAACTTTTGTGGAACAAGCAGGTTGTGTGTTAGTGATTAGCAGACTGTACGTCAGTCCCTATACCAATGAAGGACTGCTGCAGTATAGGGCAGCGGTCAGCAGTAGTGCACGGCAACCCTATGTATTGTGGACCGATAGCGGTCCTTACAGAACAGCAGACTGTACCGCACTCAAGCCTATGTACCGTAGCACCCTATACCAAGTTACCAGTCCTTATAAGAACTTTTGTGGACCAAGCAGGTTGTGTATTAGTGTTTAGCAGACTGTACGTCAGTCCCTATACCGCTGAAGGACTGCTGCAGTATAGGGCAGCGGTCAGCAGTGGTGCACGTCAACCCTATGTATTGTGGACCGATAGCGGTCCTTACAGAACAGCAGACTGTAACGCACTCAGGCCTATGTACCGTAGCACCCTATACCAAGTTACCAGTCCTTATAAGAACTTTTGTGGACCAAGCAGGTTGTGTGTTAGTGATTAGCAGACTGTACGTCAGTCCCTATACCAATGAAGGACTGCTGCAGTATAGGGCAGCGGTCAGCAGTAGTGCACGGCAACCCTATGTATTGTGGACCGATAGCGGTCCTTACAGAACAGCAGACTGTAACGCACTCAGGCCTATGTACCGTAGCACCCTATACCAAGTTACCAGTCCTTATAAAAACTTTTGTGGACCAAGCAGGTTGTGTGTTAGTGTTTAGCAGACTGTGCGTCAGTCCCTATACCGCTGAAGGACTGCTGCAGTATAGGGCAGCGGTCAGCAGTGGTGCACGTCAACCCTATCTATTGTGGACCGATAGCGGTCCTTACAGAACAGCAGACTGTACCGCACTCAAGCCTATGTACCGTAGCACCCTATACCAAGTTACCAGTCCTTATAAGAACTTTTGTGGACCAAGCAGGTTGTGTATTAGTGTTTAGCAGACTGTACGTCAGTCCCTATACCGCTGAAGGACTGCTGCAGTATAGGGCAGCGGTCAGCAGTGGTGCACGTCAACCCTATGTATTGTGGACCGATAGCGGTCCTTACAGAACAGCAGACTGTAACGCACTCAGGCCTATGTACCGTAGCACCCTATACCAAGTTACCAGTCCTTATAAGAACTTTTGTGGACCAAGCAGGTTGTGTGTTAGTGATTAGCAGACTGTACGTCAGTCCCTATACCAATGAAGGACTGCTGCAGTATAGGGCAGCGGTCAGCAGTAGTGCACGGCAACCCTATGTATTGTGGACCGATAGCGGTCCTTACAGAACAGCAGACTGTACTGCACTCAGGCCTATGTACCGTAGCACCCTATACCAAGTTACCAGTCCTTATAAAAACTTTTGTGGACCAAGCAGGTTGTGTGTTAGTGTTTAGCAGACTGTGCGTCAGTCCCTATACCGCTGAAGGACTGCTGCAGTATAGGGCAGCGGTCAGCAGTAGTGCACGGCAACCCTATGTATTGTGGACCGATAGCGGTCCTTACAGAACAGCAGACTGTAACGCACTCAGGCCTATGTACCGTAGCACCCTATACCAAGTTACCAGTCCTTATAAGAACTTTTGTGGACCAAGCAGGTTGTGTGTTAGTGATTAGCAGACTGTACGTCAGTCCCTATACCAATGAAGGACTGCTGCAGTATAGGGCAGCGGTCAGCAGTAGTGCACGGCAACCCTATGTATTGTGGACCGATAGCGGTCCTTACAGAACAGCAGACTGTACCGCACCCAAGCCTATGTACCGTAGCACCCTAGACAGACCAAGTTACCAGTCCTGATAAAGAGCTTTGTGGAACAAGTGAGTTGTGAATGATTAGCAGACTGCAGCAGAAGGGCAGCAGTCAAGTATAATATTCTTTCTATATTTGGAAGAAAGAATATTATACGTGTACAAGCCTATTACCGTACCACTGATACCAGTCCTGAAAAGAACCTTTGTGGAACTAATAGTAACAGCAAGTCTTTAAAATTATCCTCACTGCCTGACACACTGCTTCCTGCCTGTCCCTATACAAATTGGCAAAAAAGAGTAGGCTGGAACGATTAGCTGGAACAGCTCTTTTGTGGACCTGATAGTAACAGCTAATGATGATGATGATGATGATGATGAAGAAAGACTAATCTGGCTGAGCTGTCCCTAAAATAGCAGCATACAGCGCTCTGTCCCTTTATCTAAACTGACAAAAGAAACTCAGGCTGCTGACCTAACACCTATACCAGTCCTGAAAAGAACTTTTGTGTACCAAATAGCTAGCGTTTTCTCTGTCCCTACTCCACACAGGATCCTTTCCCTACAGTGACAGAAGAAAGAATGTAAAATGGCCACCGGATCGGGTGTATTTATAGGTTAGGGGGAATGTCCAAGTGTCCATGAGCTGTCATGTCTCAATTGGTTGTCCTGTAACACATGATAAACGTGTCACGAAAGGTTAAAGTTCTTGTATACATTAAACACGTAAGTCCGCCGGGGCGAACGACGGAAAAAGGCGTTCGAACCCGCGGACGGCGAAAGTCGGAAATTCGCCGCGAAACGACCGCCGGGCGAACCGTTCGGCCATCACTATTCAGGAACCAGAATGGATAGTCAGACAAGCCAAAGCGTCAGGGACCCAGAAGGAATGTCAGCCAAGCAAGTCTTTAACAGGGACACAGGAGAGTGTCTCTAGAGATGTGACCAAGGTGAAGGCAGAGATCTTCTGTACTGGATGGCTTAGGCCCCTTTCACACTGATGCGATTTGTAGGTGCTAAAGTGCTAAAAATAGCTCCTGCAAAGGGCCCTGAAAGAGCCGCTCAGTACACTCCAATGTGAAAGCCCTGAGGGCTTTCACACTGCAGCGGTGCACTTGCAGGAAGGGTAAAAAAAGTCCTGTAAGCCGCATCTTTGGAGCGCTGTAGGAGCGGTATATTTACCGCTCCTAAAGTGCCCCTTCCCTTTGAAAACAATGGGGCAGTGCTCCAAACCCACCTGCAAAGCGCCGCTGCAGCGGCACTTTGCGTTCGGTTTTAACCCTTTTTCGGCCGCTAGCGGGGGTTAAAACTGCCCCACTAGGGGCCGAACAGTGGCGCTAAAACGACAGTAAAGCGCTGGTAAATATAGCTCCGCTTTACCGCCAGCGCACTCAACGTCCCAGTGTGAAAGTAACCTTAAGTAGGCAGGACAGACAAGCAGGATCATCAACAGGTGAGTCACTGTGGAGAGAGAGGAACTGGCAATTATCCGACAGCTGAGCGGCCAGCTCAGAGAAGGAAGGGCTGGGCCCAGCCCTGACACTCCTATAGCAACAAGCTCCGCTCACAGCTACCTGCTGGATTCATCAAGCTCAACTCACAGTTACCCGCTAGCGGGGGTTAAAACTGCCCCACTAGGGGCCGATCAGTGCCGCTAAAAGGACGGTAAAGTGCCGCTAAATATAGCTCCACTTTACCGCCAGCATGCTCAACGCCCCAGTGTGAAAGTAACCTTAAGTAGGCAGGACTGACAAGCAGGATCATCAACAGGTGAGTCACTGTGGAGAGATAGGAACTGGCAATTAGCCGACAGCTGAGCGGCCAGCTCAGAGAAGGAAGGGCTGGGCTCAGCCCTGACACATCTATAGCAACATGCTCCGCTCACAGCTACCCGCTGGATTCCTCAAGCTCAACTCACAGTTACCCTCTTGATTTCTTGGATGAGTTCTCTCCTGAAGCTTTCCTAGCCACTTCACAGTCCCCAGCTGATGAAGAGTCTCCTCTGGTACTCCTTCAGAACTCCATCCCTTTACACATACCTCCGCAACAAGAGTGGTTAACCCTCTGGCAACTTCCTCTCCCATGCCTCCCAGCAACGACCAGGCTCTCTTGGACAGAGCCCCTGACACGTGGCAAGGCCCCAGGCTTCAGGCCTACACCTCCACTGTTGCTCCGCACACATCCACCCAGGCCGCATCCTGGGTGGAAAGAACCCCGATCACCTGGCCTTCTCTGAATAAATACCTTCTCCCAGCATCCTCGGCAGCCAAATAAACCCCTGCTGATTGGCTGAGAGAAGTATACACACTCATATAGGCACAAGTATTGTGACACCTGCCTTTGCACGCACATGAACTTTAATGCCATCTCAGTCTTAGTCCATAGGGTTCAATATTGAGTTGGCCCACTCTTTGCAGCTATAAAAGCTTCAACTCTTCTGGGAAAGCTGTCCACAAGGTTTAGGAGTGTGTCTATGGCAATGTTTGACCATTCTTCCAGAAGGGCATTTGTGAGGTCAGGTGCTGATGTTGGACAAGAAGGCCTGGCTCACAGTCTCCGCTCAAATTCATCCCAAGGGTGTTCTATCGGGTTGAGGTCAGGACTCTGTGCAGGTCAATCAAGTTCCTCCACCCCAAACTCGCTCATCCATGCCTTTATGGACCCTGCTTTGTGCACTGGTCCAAATAGTTTGGTGGAGGGGGAATTATGGTGTGGGGTTGTTTTTTGGTGTCAGCATTAAGGCGTCAGCCTCCTAAGGTGTCAGCATACCAAGACATTTTGGACAATTTCATCCTCCCAACTTTGTGGGAACAGTTTGGGGATGGCCCCTACCTGTTCCAACATGACTGCGCACCAGTGTACAAAGCAAGGTCCATAAAGACATGGACTTAGCAGGGGTGGTGGGAACTTAACTTCAAGTGCAATAATTCACATCATAACCGTAACTAAAACATATACAATTAAGTGTAACACTCTAAAAAATTAAAATTCCAAAGTGCTATAATGGTATGAACCTCCCAACTAAACAGTTGTTCCACTTGAAGGTAATTTGTATTGCAATCATCTGTAGAGGGGTTTCCACCTTCCCTGCTAAGGCAGCACTGATGGGCACTGATAGGCAGCACTGATTGGCAGAGTTGATGGACACTAATTGGTAGCACTGATATGCACTGATAGGCAGAACTGATTGGCACTGATAGGCAGCACTGATGGGCACTGATTGCCCACGCTGATTGTCACTGATAGGTGGCACTAATGGGCACTGATAGGCTCTGATTCGCAGTACTGATGGACACTGATTGGCACTGATAGGCAGCACTGATTGGAAGCACTGGTGGACACTGATGGGCATTGATAGGCAGCACTGATAGGCACTGACTGGCAGCACTGATTGGCACTGATATGTGCCACTGATAGGCAGCACTGATGGGTACTAACTGTCAGCACTGATTGGCAGCACTGATGGGCACTGATTGGCAGCACTGATGGACAGCACCTATGGGCACTGATAGGCAGCACTGATGGTCACTGGTATGCAGCACTGATGGGCAGCATTGGTTGGCACTGATTTACAGCATTGGTTGGCACTGATAGGCAGCACTGACTGGCACTGGTTGGCACTGATAGGCAGCATTGGTTGGCACTGATAATCAGCACTGGCACTGATAGACAGCACTGGTTTTCACTAATAGGCAGCACTGGTTGCACTGATAGGCAGAATTGGTTGGCATTGATAAGCAGCACTGGCATGGATAGGCAGTACTGGTTGGCACTGATTGCCAGCATTGGTTGGCACTGATAGGCAGCATTGGGTGGCACAGATAGGGGAGAGGGGGAGTTTCACATTCAGGAGCTCATGAGAATTACCAAAGCTGTTCAGTGTATGAAACTGTCAGATAATGACACTGCATGCAGGGAGAGAGACCAGCTGTTAAAAGTCAGCGGTGATCTAGGTGGTGGGCGGGACTGAACAGTTACCAAACACCAGCCAATAGGATGGGTCTGTGTGGTCCGCTACATTTCTCTGGGTCCGCTCCCTCTCTGAAACAGCCCAATCATTGGCTGGTGTTGGCGCTTGGTCCCGCCCACCCCCAACATCGCGGCTGAGTTGTGATGGCTTATAACTTAGCTGCGATTTCGGGGTGGGTGGGACCAAGCACTATAAACACCAGCCAATGTTTGAGCTGCTTCAGAGAGGGGGCAGAGCCACATAAATGTTATGGTCCTCCCAGACCCCATCCCATTAGCTGGTGTTTGATGACCGTTCAGTCCCGCCCACCCCCGACATCACCACTGACTTATGACAGATAGGATCTCACCCTGCATGCAGTGTCATTATCTGACAGTTTCATACACTGAACAGCTCTGGCAATTCTCACGATCTGCTGCCCGTGAAACAGTGAGGGCCACACACTCTCTTGGATGCAGCATTTTGGGGCAAATCTCTGGAGACAGCATGGGTGAGTAGGGTATGCCCAGGCACAGCCGGCACACCCCGTTTTCACCTATGCAACACTCACTTTTGTACTAGTTTAGACTGTTGTATAGGAGCCTTTAGTTGTACTTTACAAAAAAAGCTTTGGCCTTACATACACTTTACATGTGTTTTTAAATGCAGGCAGTGTAAGTGTCTGTCTGTGTGTATCAATCTATTGTAGTCTATTGTGCAGTGGTCCCGTTACCCTTACAATAAACCTGTAAGTGTTACTGAACTACTGCAGAGAGAAAAATGAGGTCTCCTGGCCCAAGTAGAGCTGCATGGTGTGACAGAGCTGTGAAAATCTCAGGAATTAATAGACAGAAATACAAATCCTTTGGCTGCTTTGTATGTATTTCATCTCTGCATTTAGCTGTTTGTCTGGAATTTAGATTTAATATTACTGTTTTCCTTATTTTGCAGCTTCATTTATCCCAACATCATTAACAGTCACTGTAAGTATAGGGGACAATATCACCCTCAGTTTTGCAAAGAAGATTCCGACTGATGAAGATGCAGTATTTTACAAGAACAGTAAGTGGTAGAATCATGTTCATTTCTTATTTGGCTAGGAAACTTACACTAGGCATTATTTTAACTGGCATCCTCCAGATAAGGATATCAACCTATGAATTACTAACTCCTTATCCATTCTGAATGCATGGTTATTTTCTTTAGGACATCAATACTGCTTATATTGGGTCAGTAATGGACCCATATTTCTGCTTATGCAAAAGGAAAATTAAGAGTAAGAAATGGCAAAGGCACAAGTGGGCAAATCATATACGTAGCTAAAAAGTGTAACTTTCATACTTAATTTTTTATTGGGTTCTCAAAAGTGAGGTTGAACCCTATTCCTTTTTGTTCTTAATCACTTCAATAACAGACACTTTCACCCCTTTCCTTCCCAGGCCAATTTTCAGATTTCAGCGCTGTCACACTTTGAATTATTCAAGCATGCAACACTGTACTCAAATTAAATGTCTTATCATTTTTTTTTAAAACAGATAGAGCTTTATTTTGGTGATATTTAATCACCACTGAGTTTTTTTTATTTTTTGCTAAATAAATTTAAAAAATACTCAAAACTTTGATTAAATAAAACACGTTTCTTTGTTTCTGTTATAAAACTTTGCAAATACGTAATATTTCTTCATAAATGTAGGGCAACGTTTCTTCTGCTTTATTTCTTTGGTAAAATTAACCCCAATTGGTGTATTTTATTTAGTCTGTATTAAAATTATAAAGTCTAAAAACTACAGTACATATATTTTTAAATTGAACACTCACACTCTGATGTACTGATTGTCTAGCTCATTTCTTGAAAATGCCAAGGTATTTAGTGTGAGGCTTTTTGAAGTTTTCATTTTTCCCCACAGTTCTTTGGAAAATAAAGAAATTACATAAAATGTTTATTTTTTCCACAAAATTTTAACAAGTTATTTCCCACACACATCATAGGCATATTTGCAACTACAGTCCAAAACACATTCTGCTATCCCTCCCGAAAAAGGGATACCACATGTGTGAGGCTTTTTCACAGACTAGATTGAAAAGGGGGTCCAAAATCCAAGAAGCACCTTTGGGCCTTCAAGGAGCATAAATTACACATCTAATTTCCTGACTACCTATTAAATTTTGTTAAGGTCCTGGAGCACCAGGACATTGGGAAGATATTTAAAAAAAAAACACATTTTGTAAAGCAAACACCCAAAGGTATTTTCTATGAGGCATAATGAGTTTTTTGAACATGTCATTTTTTAGCCACAAGTTTTTGGAAAATGTGGAATGAAAATCATTATTTTGTGGTTTATGCAAAGTTCTCAATTTAAAGATATTTCTAACACTCAATATGAACAGAATTCCACCCTTAAACACATTCTGCTACTCCTCTTGAGTATGGTGATGCCGCATGTGTGGCTGCATTGGAATGGCTGATCAGGACACTAATGAAGCTGCATTGGCATGGCTGCACTTACCTGGCTGATCAGGGTACTAATGAGGCTGCATTGGCATGGCTGTATTAGTGTGGCTGATCAGAACACTGATGAGGCTGCTATGGGGTGGCTGTATTAGTGTGGCTGATCAGGACACTGATGAGGCTGCACTGGTGTGGATGACTGGTGACTGATCAGGGCTCTGATGTGGCTGCACTGGTGTCTGGTGACTGGTGACTAATCAGGGCTCTGATGTGGCTGCACTGGTGTGGATGACTGGTGACTGATAAGGGCTCTGATGCAGCTGCACTGTGTACTTGCATACTGTGTAAAAATCACAGTATGTAAACACATTCTGTGATCCTGCACGGATCAGCTCTCCTTTCCTCACACACGGTCTGTCCAAGGCACACAGCGGTCACAAAGTGCCCCCAATGCACACCCAAGGAGGAGTCCAGGAGTCGCACACATGGGAGGATGCCCAGGTACACCCTCCCAGAACTAGGGAGCTATGCTGAGGCCGTATATTAGCAATATGGTCGTCGGCAAGTGGTTAAAAGCAGCTTTGTAATCATTACAGTGTATGTCTAGGAAAAACTTTTTGATTGCCATTTGGAAAGGTTAGACCCTCTGCTGAATTTTTATTGTCCACTGCATCCTTCATTTAAAAAAAAATAAAATGTTTAAAACATACAAAATAAAATAAATAAAAATAACTTAAAAAAAACTTTTTAAAAGCACTCACATCCCTCTGTGCTCACACACAAATGCAAAAACACATGTAGATCCAGCAAACATATGCACAGTTGTGCTCATAAGTTTACATACCCTGCCAGAATTTATGATTTCTTGGCCTTTTTTCAGAGAATATGAATAACACAAAAACTTTTCTTTCCCTCATGGTTAGTGTTTGGCTGAAGCCATTTATGTTTTTAAATCATAATGACAACAGAAACTACTCAAATGACCCTGATCAAAAGTTTACATACCCCAGTTATTAATACCGTGCATTGCCCCCTTTAACATCAATGACAGCTTGAAGTCTTTTGTGGTATTTGTGGATGAGGCTCTTTATCTTCTCAGATGGTAAAGCTGCCCATTCCTCTTGGCAAAAAGCCTTCAGTTCCTGTAAATTCTTGGGCTGTCTTGCATTAACTGCACATTTGAGATCTCCCCAGAGTGGCTCAATGATATTGAGGTCAGGAGACTGAGATGACCACTCCAGAACCTTCACTTTATTCTGCTGTAGCCAATGACAGGTTGACTTGGCCTTGTGTTTTGGATCATTGTCATGTTGGAATTTTCCAAGTATGTCCCTTGCACAGCTTTCTGGCTGAATGCTAATTTCCGCCAGTATTTTTTTTATAACATACTGCATTCATCTTTACATAAATTTTGACCAAATTCCTGTGCCTTTGTAGCTCACACATTCCCAAAACATCAGCGACCCACCTCTGCACCTTTAATCATAGGCCTTGTTGACTAGTTTGAGAAAAAATGGTTTAATTTCATAATAAAATGTCCTCACATATAGTAGAAATTGACAAGCATGGTATACATATGTAGAGGTGACGCTCCCGGGTGCTGTTCCATGTAGTCCTTGCTACACCAAACACCACGTCTATTGACTGCTAAGCTGAAGTATATTATGATTTAGGTTTTGGGTTTACTACCATAAACCCACTACAACTTAGGTACTGTAGTTTGTCACCATTTCGCAGGCATGTGCAATTTTAAATCTTGACATGTTTGTTATCTCTGACACAACATCATATTTTATATTTGACCAAAAAAATTGGATATTAAATTGCATTTGTGTGCAAAAAAATTAATTTAAATGTATTTTTTATATTTGTTATGTGTTTGATAAATGATTGGCATGCAAATTTTTTACTTGTATGTGAAAAATTACAAAATTGCCCCGGATAACTAGTGGTTATGACTTTTCCCAAGCAAAATTCAGTAACAACTAATAGCATAGTGGGGCACGAATATGTATAGAGATAAAAAGATATAAGAATTCATTGGGTTTTAGTTAGAATCTGGCAAGTATATGACCACATTGTTAATCCCATAGTCACACATTCTGAGCCAGAATAAATTGTTGCAAAACTAACATCATTTTTGGAAGAACTTGCAGATTATTGTTTTCCATGACCACAGTAATAACAATAGCGAACAGTCCAAAGTTTAGATACACCCTAGTACACCCCAGTACATGAGAACATCACATGAACCTGTCATGTTTGTAATTGCTTTCTGTTATAACTATACAAAAAAAAGATTTTAAGGCCTAGGACAGGTCCTGTTGCTGCATAGAACCAACACTTTACATAGGCTAAAAAGTTTGTCAAGAACATTAACATATAACTGGCTGTAGATCAGTTTTAAAGTCACATCAATATCAAAACTCTTAATTTGTATGCCCTCGGTAAATTTCTCGAAGTATGGAAGTAATTTAAACACTATGGCAGCCTCCATATTTCTAATGGTACAAGTTTAATTCATTGTACTATATAGGTAAAGCCTTTTAAATATGAACATGGTTATTAATGGTAAACCCCATATTCGGTAAAATGTCTATAACGCCTACTATGACCTAAAACTTCACTTTTATTCAAAACTATATAACACTCATAATGTAGAAAATTAAAGGAAGTCAAAAGGGTGCCAAGTGTATAAACTTATAGGGCAATGTAGATTTTGTGAAAAAATACAAAATGATGGAACAGATAAAGAGCTGCCTTTATTATGGTATATTTGATTTTGATGGGCAGCTAAGCCTTTTAGCAACCACAGTAACCCTCAGTATCAATCCATGCCTTTGGTTTGCGGTATGTGGACAGGTACCAACCCTATACACATCTCCACTCAGACAGAAAGATTGAGCAATGGCAGCTAAAGACATACTTGCTTTCTGGCTGTTATCTCCCCATAATAAAGACAGTTGCATATCTATTCCATAATTTTGTATTTTTGCACTAATTCTGCATTTCCCTATAAGGTTATACACCTGGCATCCTTATGACTTCCTTTCATTTTCTGCATTATGAGTTCTAGACAGCTATGAATAAAAGTTTTAGGTCATAGTGGGTTTGGTACGTGGGTATAGCACACTCTGCTGTTGTTTCTCTATTAATATTTGCCACGTAAAGACCAATCTTACAATATACATATACATCAGGTCATTGTTTGCCCTTGTACACACGGTCGGAGATTCCGTCGGAATGTTTCCTATCGGAGCGTTTTGTCGGATATTCCGACTGTGTGTGGTTTGCATCGGACTGTTTCCGTCGGAATATCCGTCGGACCAACTTTTTCAACTTGCCGGAAATATTTTCAGACAAAATGCTCCGATCGGACATACTCCGATCATGTGTAGCCTACTCCGACAGCCAAAGTGCCACGCATGCTCAGATCAAATTCCTAGACCAAAGCTATTGGCTACTAGCCTGAACGTAATCCCGTTGTAACGAAATATCGTCATCACGTTATGTACAATCGGATTTTCCGACAACTTAGTCCGACCATGTGTATGCAACATCACTTCCGGACCTGGTCCGGAATTAATCCGTCGGAGTTACTCCGACGGATTTGGTTGTCGGAATCTCCGACCGTGTGTACAAGGGCTTAGTGTGTTTTGAACTATAACATAGTGACACACAAGCCATTTTTGGAATTTCAAAAACTGGCATTTCATTCAAACAATGGTAATAATGGCTACACTGTGGGCATTCAGTAAATTTCTTGTGTACAGAATACTTCCAAAAATCAGATTTTCAGCTAAATGGGAATTTTAAATGGTAATACTACGCCTCAAGCCAAGTGTTTGGCTCATGTTTGTGCTCTAGTTCAATTCAATTGAACAGGTCATGTTTTGTGGTGGTAATGCCTGCTGAACATGACCTGTTGTATAAATGTTGCTAGGCTATAACCTCGGCAGTGTGTGCTAACACGATTGTTGGCCATGCTAACTTGTGACTGGGTTGTCAGAGAGTAGTAAATTTGTGATTTAGCCTATATTACAACCCCCTAGCTGCCTATGTAAACAAGGCCTAAGAATTTTATCTTTGGTGAGATGCTTGCTAAAAGTATTCCATCTCTGGAGGGATAGTGAGGTGCCCCTTTATAACATTTCAACTGATTGTGTGACTATAACAGGCAGGATTTCCCACTTAGAGTGACTGAGAGGATAGTTAAATATTCAGCTATATTTTCAGCCCTGTAGGGGACTGTTTTAAAATAATGTATTCCATTACGTTCTTGAATGCACTATAAGAAAAATCAAATCTGTATATCTTTCAAATGAAAACGTTACCTACGTTGTGTT
Organism: Lithobates pipiens; assembly: GCF_037356315.1. Classification (NCBI taxonomy): domain Eukaryota; kingdom Metazoa; phylum Chordata; class Amphibia; order Anura; family Ranidae; genus Lithobates; species Lithobates pipiens. The sequence goes on along the minus strand of NW_027507718.1, from coordinate 62,501,195 downwards.
ATATTCCTGTTTATGTATTCCAGATTCCTTCTTTCACTCTGTACCAAAGCATGAGGTGCCAAACCTCCTAGAGCACACCATCATGAATGTGCAGCCCAAGGATGCAAGTGTGTACCTAGTGCGTTACATTGGAGGCAACCATTTTAATACCGCTAGCACCAGGCTTATTGTCAGACGTAAGTTCAGTGTTTTATGGTTAATATCCTAATGCTAGCTCTACAAAAGAGCATGAATATCAAATTAAAAGTATGGATCAATACTATTCAATCATAAATATAAAAAAAACAATGGTGCTAAAATTGTGTAGTGAACAACATGTGTAAGTTGTTCTTGGTGTTGTCCAACATCAAATGGCCACAATAGAAATCTGGCTGTAATAGAATTGTGACAACATGGTTGTAATTACTTTTTATATGGTAAGTGATTCAAAGTGCTCTACATATACAGAAAGTATACAGAATCATAGTGATCTTGGTTAAAATGACCATCAAATGACCACAATAGAAATCTGTAATAGAATTGTGACAACATGGTCGGAATGACTATATCACACTTTATATGGTAAGTGATTCAAAGTGCTCTATATATACTGAAAGTGCACAGAGTCATAGTAATCTTGGTTAAAATGACCACCAAGTTCAACCTATTGGCAAAAATCCGAACTACTGTTGATTTAAGAGAAAAGGAAGAGAACTAAAAGAAAAACAACAAAAAACACATTAAAACAATTTGTAGTTTATACTTAAAAGGCTGAAGCAAGAACCCTTTGCCTAGATAGATTTCTGACAGTCTATGCTGACCCCACAGAATCCTGGGAGTCCCTCAGTTCTCTAGCTATGTTGGGAACTCAGTGTACTCTCCTCCAATGATCAGACTCGCTACCCACTTCACAGCCATTTTCTGGAAAGCTCAGTGTGCTGCTGTTTCTCCCCCCCAGCTCTTATGCAGCTGAGAACAGAGGAAATGCGATCATTTATAAAAAAGGGAAAATGGGTATTTATAATGTATTTTTATATCTACACAAAAATGTTTTGTCTTTCATTTCTATTTTAAACTGAATGGGTTGTTTTACAAGGTGATCGTTTACAATTACTTTAATATTTTTAACAGCATTGCTTTCTAGTACCCTTTAAATAAGAGGAACTTTATATACACTGATAAATTAACAGTAACACAAATGTAACTGTACTTTTCGATTCTCTCATACATAATAAATTATTAATTTTGGGTGTCTCCTTTTACTTCACAGGATGTAGAGCACAAAAGTGGGGACCACAATGCAATAAGACATGCCCAGATTGCCATAATGGTGGAGTCTGCCATGAAGACACAGGGGAATGTATTTGCCCTCCTGGCTTCATGGGAACAACATGTTTAATGGGTAAGTAAGGACTGCAATGCGATCTATAACATAAAAGCGCCTTGTACGGTTATTAGCCATATATCACTGCTGAACATGGACAGTGAACTGATGCCCGCTTTTGCACACACATTATCAAAATATCACAAATCAGCCCTAAATGTGTGCTAATCCCTATTTTGCAGCATGTGGTGAGCACAGATTTGGCACAACCTGCAGAGAAACCTGTGGAAACAAAGAAAGCTGCAAAGGGCACATGTTCTGCTTAGAGGACCCATATGGCTGTTCTTGTGCTACTGGCTGGAAAGGACTTATGTGTGATGAAGGTAAGATACATACATGAACAAAAATATTTAATAATCCACTAGAGTCCAGGAAAGACAAAATTCCTTTTGTATGTCCTCAACTGTCTCTGAGCTACTTGCTGGAAGATAATGAATGTTCAAACGTATTTAATTGGACAATAAAATGAGTACTGGTAATATATGAAGTCTATCCCCAACACCATTTATTTTTGTGTGTGAGAAGAAAGGTGGATTCTGATTGGTTGTCTACCACCCAGCAGAACTAAATTTGACTAGTAGCCCCTGTTTAGGACAGGATGGCAACATTGAGAATAGAATGAAGACATGGTGGGGTGTTGTTGGAATAGATATATTGGTAGTGAGATATATTGGTGTACTGAGATGAAGTTGCTATATCATCTGGGAGGATATTGGACGTGCTATAGGGAGATGCTTAAGTTGTGACATAGAGGTTAAAAAGTCTGCCTGTAACCATGTGCTTTTTATATGTTGACCAGGGCTAGGACAAGGGGTGGGCGGGAGGGACAGTTGCCATGGGCGCAATGATTAACTGTAGGGAAGGGGGCGCCTTCTTTCTGTTACAAGGCTGACAGAAGTAGTGACAGTGGCAGTTATTTTGACAAGTGAGAGACAGCCGGGTGTAGGATCCCTTAAGCTTAATCATGACAGGGGGGGGGGGGGCGCAGTTTGGCATCTTTGTTTCAGGCACTAGATGACCTTGTCCCAGCACTGATGTTGACCATGCTCACAATTAGCCAATCTGCAACACTTACTACTAACCCCTAACCTCTGGGTCACTTGCTACAGACCTCTGAGTCACTACTGACCTCTGAACACTGTGTCATTTACTACTGACCCCTGACTTCTTTATCACTTAATACTGACCCTGAAATCACTACTGACCTCTGCATCACTTACTATAGAGTTCAGAGGTCAGTAGTGATGCAGAGATCAGTGGTAAGTGACGCAGTGTTCAGAGATCAGTAGTAATTGACCCTTGGTCTCACAGTACAGTCAAAAAGCAGTTACTTGCACAACCTACCTTTGTTCTTACCTTTGCTCTCCTTTTGTTTATTGTTGGATAAAAAATCTATGTAGTGCACATACAGTAGGTGTATGCAGCCTATTGCATTAGGGTGTGTGCCCCAAAGCTCAAACATACATGCATGTGTATATACTCATACACATACCATGCAGACACACAGATACACACTCTCTCTTATAAATAAATGTAAACGGTTTAAAATGTATTAAAACATGGGTGGTGTCAGTAGGGCAGAGGGTGGTGTCAGTAGGGCAGAGGTTGGTGTCAGTAGGACAGTGGATGTGTCGGTAGGACAGTGGATCTGTCAGTAGTACATTGGATGTGTCAGTAGGGCAGAGGTTGGTGTCAGTAGGACAGTGGATCTGTCAGTAGTACAGTGGATGTGTCAGTAGGGCAGAGGTTGGTGTCAGTCGGACAGTGGATCTGTCAGTAGTACAGTGGATGTGTCAGTAGGGCAGAGGTTGCTGTCAGTAGGACAGTGGATCTGTCAGTCAGTAGAGCAGTGGATGGTGTCAGTAGAGCAGAGAATGGTATCAGTAGAGCAATGGCTATGTCAGTAGGGCAGAGGTTGGTGTCAATAGGAAAGTGGACGAGTCAGCAGGGCAGAGGGTGGTGTCAGTAGGACAGTGGATGTGTCAGTAGGACAGTGGATCTGTCAGTAGTACATTGGATGTGTCAGTAGGGCAGAGGTTGGTGTCAGTAGGACAGTGGATATGTCAGTAGGACAGTGGATCTGTCAGTAGTACAGTGGATGTGTCAGTAGGGCAGAGGTTGGTGTCAGTAGGACAGTGGATCTGTCAGTCAGTAGAGCAGTGGATGGTGTCAGTAGGGCAGAGGGTGGTGTCAGTAGCAAAGTGGATGTGTCAGTAGGACAGAGGGTGGTGTCAGTAGCAAAGTGGATGTGTCAGTAGGGCAGAGGGTGGTGTCAGTAGGAAAGTGGATGAATCAACAGGACAGAGGGTGGTGTCAGTAGGGAAGTGGATGAGTCGGTAAGGCAGAGGGTGGTGTCAGTAGCAAAGTGGATGTGTCAGTAGGACAGAGGGTGGTGTCAGTAGCAAAGTGGATGTCTCAGTAGGACAGAGGGTGGTGTCAGTAGGAAAGTGGATGTTTCAATAGGACAGAGGGTGGTATCAGTAGGGCAGTGGATGGTGTCAGTAGTTTTTTATTGTTAATATTTTAATTTTAATTTTTTTTATATTTTTGACAATATTATTTTTTTATTATTCTTTTACAATTTTTTTTAGGAGCCCCATTGGGGGGCTTTAGTGCAATATTAGGGGTCTAAACAGACCCCTGATGTCTCACTTTAAGACAGACAGAGATTCCACAGTCACTTTCTCTGCACCCTTAGCTGCACTGGACAGTGAATGAATAGGAAATGTGCTGAGCGGGCTCCTGTTTATTCACAAATGGAAGCATAGTAAGTCTAGTTTACTATGATTCAGTTATGAATGGACACAATCACTCACTGTGTTCATTCAGAAAAGGAAGGGGTCAGTAAAACATTTTTACCGGCCCCTTCCCTGCTCTCCATCCTGAAACATCCCATTGTGCCTGCAGCAGCAGCTGGTGGGAGAGGAGAGGAGGAAAGACTGAGTGAACACTGGATGCACGAGTAGCAGAGAGGATCTGCACTACATTGTGTGATTATGGGGTGCCCAGACATATCTGGCACACCCCATTCGCACGCCTATGGTAGCACTGATTTGAAATGAATATAATCATCTGCCATCAGCATGTTTTAGTGCATTTGTCAACTCGCTTCCTTGATTTTTCTTTCTTCCTTTCTTCTTTCCTAACAGATATTTAGAGTTACATACAACAAAAATTACATGACAATGGGTCAGTTACTTTTCACATTGTGCATTTTACTTTTTCTCAGTTTAGGAGATTTTATATGTAATTGCACACATTGTTCCTTTTTAGAAGCCAATGTCTGACATTTAGGTATGGAAAGTACAGGCCGGAAACTTTTGATGAAGGCCTAAGGTCGAAACACGTCAGTATTTTTGGATGATGTTATTGCTGTAATGCTCAAATAAATATTTTCTATGGAGAAGCTTTCGAGTTGCCGGCCTGTACTTTCTATGGTTCTTTTATGAGCTTAAAGCGGAGGTCCACCCTAAAGTGGACCTTCCGCTCATCGGAACCCTCCCCCCCTCCGGTGCCACAATCGGCACCTTTCAGGGGGGAGGGGGGTGCAGTTACCTGGATAATCCAGGTAACTGCACCCACTTCCGGGATAGCTCTCTGCGGAAAGGGGTGTAACTTACTCCCCTTTCCGCAAGTGCCCACCCCTTCCCGCAAGTGCCCCGCTGCCTGCTGGGAAACACACAGATCCCAGAGGCAGCGGGGAGCGTCCTTATTGCGCAGCGCGATTCGTGCATGCACAGTAGGGAACCGGGAAATGAAGCCGAAAGGCTCCATTTCCTGATTCCCATACCCAAGATGGCGGCGGCAGGACCCGACAGGCGACCTAGAGATCGGCTTCGGGTGCCGACATCGCGGGCGCGCTGGACAGGTAAGTGTCACTATTTTAAAAGTCAGCAGCTGCAGTATTTGTAGCTGCTGGCTTTTAAAAAAAAAAAAAAAACGCGGAGTCCCGGTGGACTCCCGCTTTAATTAGCCAGAGCACCGACTACTCTACACACCAACTATACTATATAGCAATTGAGCTGGGGTTTTTTTCTCTTGACATTTAGGTATACTTTGTAGTAATGTAGACATTACTTACTTCTTTTTCAGCTTGTCCAGATGGTTTCTATGGACCTGACTGTAAGATGAAGTGTCTTTGTGCCAGAGGAGCCTGTGATAGGTTCAAAGGTTGCCTTTGTCCCCAGGGATGGCGTGGGCTTCGTTGTGAAAATGAAGGTAAAGCAAGGTAACACTGTATTGTTATATATTGGTGGCTGCAGGACACACACAGATATAATATGTTCCTATTGTGCTTTTGTGCAGCCTCAGCTCAATCTCTACAGCAAACTGACATTTTCAGGAAATTATCTGACAGTGCATAGTTTATAAAGTGAGTTTGCTGTTCCATGGACTATTGCTATCAATGGCCTATGTTTATATGAGAGAGTCAGCATCACATATGGTAACGTTTCTTATTTAGATGGAACCACAACTGTTATTAGGTAGCAGTGAAATCCAGCGTTTCTGGTAGATATTTCAGCAAAGTCTTGAATTTGTGACTTTCACAGTCACTGTACATACTGACAATTTTTTGTAATTTGTAATTTTAGTAATTTAGTGATCTTTTAGTAAAGAGGCTCCCAAAAGATCTATTCACAGATGTCCTGCTGCAGTACATCATCTTTATCACACTACCTATAAGAAGAGAAAAATGGATGCTGCTTTTGCTGACATCTGGGAATATTAGATTCCACTCTGTCTTTGCCTTCAATAATGTGTGAGTTACGGACTGGGAATTGTCAAATCTAATAGTGAGGTCAGAACTGTTGAGTTCTGATATGTGTATATTGCCATGGCAGTTGAATAATAGGATATTGAGTTGTTGGAGACTTTGATGTAGTGATGTTCCAATATGCTGAATTGCAGCTTATTATTTTATACCAGGGGTATAGACTTAAATTTCGTGAAGGTCTGGTCAATACAAATCTAATTCCATGAAACTCCTCTTTCACTAGACTGGTGTCTGCTAGAGACCACCTTATTCAATATACATTTTTGCACAGAATTTATTTAACCCCTGCTAGATTGGCTAAAATATTTCTCGCCCAATTACCTAGTTGTTGGTGATGTAATGCAGATTTTATTCATATATTCTGGGATTGTACGGCAATACAACAATTTTGGCTCAATGTAGTACAATGTATAAATTCTGTCACAATGTTAAACATAATTCCTTCTGTGGAAATTTGCCTGCTGGGATTGGTTTACCCCTTGGCCCCTACAAAGGTCACCCAAACTCTCCTAACCTTATTGCTCTATTACGCTTGAAAAAGCATTATCCTTTCTTGGAAAAAATCTCATGCTCTTATCATCACGGCTTGCAAAGCTCTAATAAATAAAGCCCTACCTCTTTATAAGGCTACATATGGCAGTAGAGGGGTTCCGGCAAAATTTGACAAAGTGTGGGGAGGGTGGGTGAATGATGCATCTACTGGATCTGAGTAAGAACTGTATCTCTTTGTTATCAACACTATGTATTGCTTTATGTTACGATGTGATGGGGTTCAGTATCAGATAGTTCCATCTGTGAAGGACTGATTATATTTTTGGATACCGTAGTCAGTTACATATGATATTATTATGGCAAAATACTCATTCTATTTTTTTTTTTTTAATCTTTATTTAAGGTATGCGGAATGATCAATAAGGCATGGTTTTACATACAGTAACTGGTGACATCTAGAGATAGACATTAAACCCAACATTTCAAAAAGGCAACGGGTAACAGCGACAAAACCAATAAAGTTCCTTAACAGCCATGTGAAGAAAATGATCAACTGTAGGTTATTGCCTCTATTTCAAATAAAGCCTACTTTCAAACAGGACTGTGACGGGAACCTCTAATTGTAAAAGACCCATCATTTTATGGGTCATACACATACCTATAAGATATAGTGTGAGAGAAGTGTGACCCTAACTAGCAGGAACCTAGCTAAAGAGAGGTATGAAACAACACTTATATGTTGTAAACTGTTTCTGTCACGTCTACCTTCCCTGGTATTGTAAGGGTACCCCTACCAATCACTGCATACCGATTAAGTTTTTCAGAGTAATATAAAAAGAAATAGAAAAATAAAAAGGATGACACCAAGGTGTCAGGGAAAGATTGAGATAAGGAGGTGTGTGGAGAAGGGGAGAGAGAGAGGGAATTAATAGGACGGGGCGGTAGGGAGTTTCGACAGGGTCAACGACTCCAGACATCTGATTTACATGTAGAAACGTACTCAAGTGTATGTCTCATATTTGTTCGAGAACCATAACAAATCCCAGTGTATCCAACGTGCATTGTGTTCCTCCTCCCTTTCGCCAAGGACTGCCATCAGGTGTTCCATCCGTTGTATATCGTTCAACCTGGCAAACCACTGTGACACCAAAGGTGGGGACTGTTGCTTCCACATGCTGGGGAAGCAGGCCCTTGCTTTAAAATGTGTTTCAGTAAAGATTTGTGATATCTCCTATAGGACATAGGGGTCAGGTTTAGGAGTACAGCTGCCGGGTTTTCATGAAGGGAGAAATCAGTAAGCTTGTATACGATCTTCAGGACCTGGCTCCAGAAAGGGGCCAGCAGTGGACACTCCCAGAAGATGTGGAGTGACTTGCCAGTTTAGGTACTGCATTTCCAGGACAACGCACTATGTCCTGGAAATATTGACGCCAGCACCGATGGGGTCCTGTACCAGCGTGTCAGGATCTTGAAAGTAATCTCTTGATATTTACTGCACAGGGAAGACCAGTGCCCAAATAGAAGGATACAAGTCTTTTGATCCTCCGTGAACGAGACGTTGAGGTCTCTCTCCCACTTCTTCAGATACGGGGGATCATGTTGCGATGTGGCTGTCAGTAGTATATTATAAGAACAGGCTAGAGATTTCTGTATGGGCTCTTTTCCTAGGCATAGGTCTTCAAACGGCGTGGGTTGTCTACGAAAGCAGCCATGATCCGGGAGGGATTGAAGAAAGTGAGATAGTTTTAAGATCTTCCATTTACCCAAAATGGAGGAATTAGGGGTGGGATACAAGCTTTGGAGGTTAGTCCATGCAGAGGATCCGAGAAATGAAGAGGCTCTGACCAGTCTCTTCTCGGCCCGGAGCCCTGACGGTGGTACCCGGTATGAAGTCCAGGTGCCCCATAATAGGCGTTAACGGTGAGGGAAAACTGGCCGTCTCTGCTATGCTAAAGTATGTGTAGACCTCGTGTAAAGTGGGTTCAATTAATGAGTGTAGAGAAGAAAAACTGATCCCACTTCACATCACAGCCCACCTTTACATCATGGTGCCCTTTACATGAGCGTCCTCAGGCCCCTTTTCACATCACAGCCCACCTCCCCCTTTTACATCAAAGCCCCCTCTATTTACATTGCAGACCTCCTGTCATATCAGTGTCCTCAGCCCTCCTTACAGTACTGAGCAAAAGTTTTAGGCATGTGTGAAGAAATAACCAAGAAGGTGAAAAAATAAAAAAAAATGAAACTACGTCACAAAAAACACCTTGTAGCGCTAGATAACTCCTAAATAATAATAATACAATTAATCCACATGAAAAATATACAAACATTTACATGTGCATAATAAACTTCCAATAAAGATAAATTGAAAAGTACTGTGATCAAATATCAGATAAATTGCTAAAAGCAATCACATGTGCATATTAGTGTTTTACTACCAATACAGAAAATAGTGATCAAAGTCCCAAAAAAAAAGGAATATGAAAAAAGAAAAAACCCAAATCAGTTCAAAGACTCCTTTTCAGATGAAAAAAGCACATATAGCAGAGTGTCCATATAACGAAAAGCCTCCACCGCACCCTTGATGTTCGTGCCCCCCCTCGTTTGGAACACTCACCAGCTGTATTGCTCAGCACTCTCGTGTCGAGCCAAAGGAGCTTTTAATGAATGAGGATGATCCACCTTTTGTCCAGCAAACACTTGCAGTATACTTCTCAGCAAAGGATAACGAGCTATCATCTCAAATATACCTCGGGGAGACAAAGAGACTTCCCATAGTGCAAAATTGCAAAACTGCTTTTAATCTCAATAAAAATCAATTAAAATCACACTCACATGGACCAACTTAAAAACAAGCGAACAGAAATTTCACTTCCTCACAGGCATCGGTGAGCACACTGGATGCTGGCTAGGTTAATATCATAGGCACTGTCCATATAAATGGTAGCTGTGTGGTACCTGACAGCAGACAACCAAATTTGAAAGTAGTGCCAAAACGTAACGTTCAGTCCTTTCGCTCGTGTGTCCTCCTCCCTCCGCCTTAACTCAGCTTCTTACTAATATGGACAGTGCCTATGATATTAACCTAGCCAGCATCCAGTGTGCTCACCGATGCCTGTGAGGAAGTGAAATTTCTGTTCGAAGTGCTTGTTTTTAAGTTGGTCCATGTGAGTGTGATTTTAATTGATTTTTATTGAGATTAAAAGCAGTTTTGCAATTTTGCACTATGGGAAGTCTCTTTGTCTCCCCGAGGTATATTTGAGATGATAGCTCGTTATCCTTTGCTGAGAAGTATACTGCAAGTGTTTGCTGGAGAAACGTTGATCATCCTCATTCATTAAAAGCTCCTTTGGCTCGACACGAGAGTGCTGAGCAATACAGCTGGTGAGTGTTCCAAACGAGGGGGGGCACGAACATCAAGGGTGCGGTGGAGGCTTTTCGTTATATGGACACTCTGCTATATGTGCTTTTTTCATCTGAAAAGGAGTCTTTGAACTGATTTGGGTTTTTTTCTTTTTTCATATTCCTTTTTTTTTGGGACTTTGATCACTATTTTCTGTATTGGTAGTAAAACACTAATATGCACATGTGATTGCTTTTAGCAATTTATCTGATATTTGATCACAGTACTTTTCAATTTATCTTTATTGGAAGTTTATTATGCACATGTAAATGTTTGTATATTTTTCATGTGGATTAATTGTATTATTATTATTTAGGAGTTATCTAGCGCTACAAGGTGTTTTTTGTGACGTAGTTTCATTTTTTTTTTTTCTTTTTTCACCTTCTTGGTTATATATTAAGCGTTGAAGTGGCAGCTATTAGGAGATGAGTTTGAGCGCTGTGGTGATACACTTGAGGGGAGGTCTTTTATGGTGTATCTAGATTTTTATGTGTGAAGAAATGCTGTATAAAAAGAATGCTTTCACAAATTTATATTTTAATTGTTTATTTTTTATTAATTTACAAAATGCAAAAAGAGCGAACAGAAGAAAAATCGAAATCATTATTTGGTGTGACTTCCCTTTGGCTTCAAACCAGCATCAATTTTTACACTTGCACACTTTGTAGACTTGCACAAAGACAGAGATTTTGTAGCACTGATTTTGTAGGACTCTAAAGTCAGGTGTGTGATTAACCAATTATACCAAGCAGCCGCAAATGATCATCAATTTTCATATGTAAGTTGAAACACAGTTATTAATTGAAACAGAAAAGCTGTATGAGAAGGTTAAACTGGGCGAGGAACAGCCAAACTCTGCTAATAAGGTGAGTTTGTGTCCCAGGTCATACACCATGACAAGACTGAGTACAGCAACAAGACACAAAATAGTTATACTGCATCAGCAAGGTCTCACCCAGGCACAGATTTCGAAGCAGACTGAGGTTTCAAGATGTGCTGTTCAAGCTCTTTTGTAGAAGCACAAAAAACGGGCAATGTTGAGGACCATAGACTCAGTGGTCGGCCAAGGAATCTTATTGCAGCACATGAAATACACATCATGCTTACTTACCCTTGACATCAGAAGATGTCAAACAGTGCCATAATCTGTCTAGGATTACATGGAGAAACACAAGGACTTGAGGCAGCCAACATCTGCAGACGATCTGTGGGAACAAGATGTCTGGAACAACCTACCTTTTGAATTCCTTCAAAAACTGTGTACAAGTGTACCTAGAAGAACAGATGCTTCAATTTGGATTTCTCTTTTGTTCGTTTACTTTACATTTTGTTAATTGATAAAAATAAACTATTAACACCCAAACCACTGGCCTGTGTAAATACAATCCTAAATAGGAAAACAAACATAATTTTAATTTTTTAAAAACAATGTCTTTGATACTAAACATATGGGACACACTTTTCAGTTTGATAATGTTCACTCACAACACCCAATATAAACATCAAAAAAGTGGTGTGAATGGTGTTAGACTTGCTTGTATATATAGCATAAAGCATAGGTTCTCAGGCCATGGGAACGTGCTATATAAAGTGCTAATATACTGTACATAATGTGAACGTAACTACAGTGCATGGCTCTTAGGAAAAGCATACTATGTGGGAATGTTAAAAGTAATGGCAGGGTGGAAAAACAGGAAAAACAATTAGATCAAAAGCAAAATCTTGATAAAGTCTAAACAAAAACGTAAATGCCAAATAACATGTTTAAACTTTTATGCAAGAACACCATATAGATCAATGGCGATTTACAAAGTACAGTCCTTGAAAGTAATCTTTCAGATTAAAATCTACTCAAACCAAAAAACAAAAATGTTAAATTTTTTAGTTTACTGCACCTTAGATGTATTTGCCACATTCATTTTCACTTTTCAGGCTAAGAATATATTTGGCAAGTACAGAAAATAACTGTTAATCTTTCTAGAAATACAATATCTCTCTAATTTCCTGTAAACATAAATGAAAGCAAAAACAACCTTATTTTTATTATGTAAACTATAGTCTTATCAATCCACTATGAGATGGAAATGAACAAAGGCAGACATTGAAGTCCAGCCTAGGTTACAGTCATGGCTGTTCCATAGATACAGTGGACACAAAAGCATAGACATGAAGGGACAGGAAGTGTTTTATTTGTAGAATCATCAGGTGACAACAAAGCAAAAATGCCTGAAAAAATAAAGAATTAGGCAGCTACCTCATCTAAGGACTGGTAAGCTGCAATATATTACATGTTTGTTTATAGGTTTTAATACACGTTAAACTTTTCAGGAGGAAGAGCAATGTAAAGATGAATGGATAGTATGAGTTACTGCATGTTGCAAATCATCATTAGTCTTGGTACATTCGTATTATAAGTCTGTTGTTTATTGTGTAAATGGTTCTTTATCTTTTGGAAAAAGTATCAGAAGCTTATAGCAATAAGTAATATAATATAGTAGTGCAACAGAGTGGCCATTTACCAGATTGGCTCAGCAGCCTGCTCAGATGCGGACACAGGTCCATTTTATATCCATTTGCAACAATTCACCACTTTCCTGGACATGCTAAGGTAGTATAAATCCCCTCCTTTTGGCAGCTTAGAGAAGCCACACCTGATGAGGCAAAGGTAGCTAGACAAGCGATCTGCAGCTGGGTGAGAGGCTCTCCACTGTCAGAACCGGCATGTGGGCAGCCAGGCCAGAGCCTACTAGCACACAGCTTCTTTGGAAGATCCAGACACCATGGGAAGTATAAATAGACAAAAAGTACAGCGCTGGGTAATAAACTAATAATGCAAGTGATTATGAATAAAAACCATCATTATACAAGGGTGTATTCTAAATAATCAAGTGATCAAAAAAACATCATACTAGTCCATATGTGTTAATATGATCAATCCATGAGCAAGACAAACAGAAAAACAGTTCATGGGTGAAATAATCCAACAAAGAAGTGGTCACAAATGAAATCCAAATAATACGTTTCCACCACTAGTGCAGCCTGTCACCTAGGAATAAGCAATGGAGGCTTACCAAAAAGCCAGCGACCACCCTTGTTCTGGGGGGGTCACATAAGGCTTAGTAGAACAGCAGGGTTGCTGTTAGGATACCACCAACTGTCCTCACAGGTAACTGGTCAGCATCTGTGGAAAGTGGTTTCAAAGGCACTTCTGTCAGGAGACGATCACTGCGCATCAATGGACGTTTCCTTCCACCAGTGGGATGTGGTCATCCAATGGATTTCCTCAAAAAATTATGAGAAGAAAAAAAGACTCCAATAGTGCAGAGATACCTTTGACTAATTTATTCAAAAAGGGTACCAACAGGTTCACAATACATAAAAACTTTCCTTGCAAGGATAAAAGATAAAAAGGCTCTGCTAATCTCCAAAAAAAGCGATTCGCGCACGCGCACTCAGTGGGGTACACAAGGAGGGGCGGTTCATTAGTGCATCATCAGTTTGGATAATATAAATACAAATTGTAAGGTATTCAGCTCTGCTACTTCATCTTATGCCGTGTACACACAATAGTTTTTTTCCATCAGAATAAACTCTGGCTTTTTTCTGATGGAGTTCAGACGAAACGGACTTACGTACACACGATCACACCAAAGTTCGATCATTTAGAACACGGTGATGTACAACAGGTACAACGGGACTAGAAAAAGGACGTTAAATAGCCAGTAGCCAATAGTTGTCCTTGCGTCGTTTTTGGGACGTCGGAATAGAGACGAACAGTTTTCCCCATAGGAATTGATTCCGTCTGAAAGATTTAAAACATGTTCTATTTCTAGGTCTGTCAGAAATTTCAAAAGAAAAAGTCCGCTGAAGCCCACACACGATCTGAATATCCGATGGAATGATGCAGCATTAGAATCTTATTCATTCTTCCCTAACACCAGTTGTCTCACTCAGCAACAAAATCCAGCTGAAATAGCAAGACATCACAAAGATGAGCATATCTTGGCCAATCTAATAAACATAGTTCTGATAAATAAAAAAAGGATTGGGTGATCACACTAACCAGCAACACTTGTTGTATATTAATAGTTGGACTTGCTGGTAAATTATAATGGCTTGGAAGACTGGGACAGAACTGAGCATTCAACACAATCACAACAATATGTTCACAGAACAGTTAATATGTATTATAATTTACAGAAGTAAGCATTCCAATTACAAGTCATCTCCAAACAAAATTATTGGATCAGCTATCTGTCTCTCTGAGAGACTCTAAAGTTGGGGGTATTTTTTCCCATTGCCAAAAGATGGATCAGTAGTCTATTTATTAACCTCCCTAGCGGTATTCCCAAGTCTGGCTCGGGTTGGGATTTTAGTATCATTTTAGTATCATAAGCGGTAACCCCTCGGGATCGCATCGCTGGATACAGGGAGAGGTTACTTACCTTGTCCCCTGGATCCAGTGATGTCCTCCGCTCGATTCACACAGTGCCCGAGTGCCGCCGAGCTCCGTTCCCTGCGACGTTACGGCGCACGGGAGCGTAGATTGGCGCCAAATTCAAAAAAGTTAAAACACACAAAACACACACAGTACTGTAATCTTACAGATTACAGTACTGTATAAAAAAAATACTCACCCCCTTTGTCCCTAGTGATCTGTCCAGTGCCCTGCATACACTTTTATATTATCAATACTGTTTTTTCTGCCTGGAATTTGGAGATTGTCCATAGCAACCAAAAAGTGTTCCTTTATGTCAAAAGTGATTTTAGACCAACTAGAAAACAGCGATAATAAATTATAATCACTTGCAGAATTGAGCAATATCGATTTGTGGGGAAATTCGTCATCAAACACTAAATCTAATGACAGTGACAATTCTGCAAATGAGCAAATTTCAGTGTTTTTGGATTTGATTACATTATTGAATAATTTTTATTATTATATATTATATTATAAACTTTATCATACCCGGGATGTCTGCTAGACTCTTGTTTGAACAGATTTAAAAGAGTTATTCCTAAGAATTGCAGGACTACAATATAAAACGCCAAATTTCCATGCAAAATAATTGTACCGCTTTCACGCCTAAAACCAGAACTAATCATACCACCAGGGAGGTTAAACATTATGGAGTTTAACAATTATTTTGCTGGGCACATCCAAGCACTGAAGTCTCTGAGAGAAACATGATACCAACATTATACCAACCTTTTAAATTCCTTTGCCAGCAATGACACATTAGTAAAATTTTCCTTTTTTAGTCTACATATAAGAAAATACAGAAGAAAAGCAAAGCATGTTTCAGTTTTAAATGTTTGCCAAAGCCTTCAGGTATAGATCATGTCCTTTTAATGGACAAACAAATGCTTTTATTTTAATTATATAATTGTTACATGTCATATCGACAAATTGTTTCTTTCCTGCAGGTCCGCCGCACATTCCACCACAGATACAAGAAATGGAAACATCATTAGAGTTAAACTCCGGGATAGATTTTAAGCCTACTTGCAGAGTTAGTGGTAACCCAGCACCATCTGCTAAAGATTTTCATCTTTTTAAAGAAGATGGCACTGTCTTTGAGGTAGGATATTCTCACTACTATTAAAAAAACAGCTGCATTAGCTAACACAAGATAGATCCAGTCTTTTTTTTTTTCTTTAAATCATCCTAATAGTAATGTGGTAGTTCAGAATATATCAGCAATCAATTACTGTTTCATCTATACATACTGTAATTAGTATGAATCACTACAATAAACTAGTATACGTGAAATAGCATCTCACTGGACATTGCGGGTGCAGCCAGTGCAAAGTGTTGCTGCAATATCCAGTGAGATGCTATTTCACGTATACTAGTCTTTAGTATACAACATCGTAGCGCACAGTTGCTTTCCATAGATTTCTATGGGCTGACTCCAAAGGGCAGGAAGGCTGGGGTGGGGGGGGGGGTCTCATGGAAGTCAAGGGGAGGTTTTTGTACACTGTATTCCTTTTGTATGGGCAGGTATTAATGCTAACGTTGAACCTGAGGCAGACATAAAAGTTACAAATTATTGCAACTCTGTAATTAATCGATACATCATTCATTTAAAGTCAGCAGTGTAAATGTTTGAATTTTGATTTAGTTTAAACCTCTTGCAATCCAGTATAACAGCGGAGCTCAGACTGAGGGGGAGAGAAATAGCATAAGGGGCAAGATGAAGAAAGCAGCGTGACAGACAGAGGAGGAGAGAGCAAAGTAAAAGCGGGATGAGTGAATTAGTCTCCTGCTTCTCCTTTCACTTTAAAGCTGCAATAACTGTTGGGATGCCAGGGTTACTGATACTTGCCACTGATCTTGCTTGTTACTAAAACACTTTTGGCAGATCTCATATCATATCATTTTATGTGAATAAAGGCCATAGCTATTGATAAATCTCTATAATACTTGTGGAAATTCTTCTTTAATAAAGGCCGTGTCAACGAATGAAAGTAATCAGCAGACAATTGCCCAGTTTTCAGTAGGAAAAATTCTACCTCGACACTCGGGGCTTTGGATCTACAGTGTAAAAACGGAAGCAGGGATGACTGACACGCAAGTATATATCTCAGTAAAAGGTAAGAAGGTACTAATATTGTTCTCTATGACAAGTAGAAGTATGTGACTATGAAAACAGTCAACCTGCTTACTCTTACATGCCTTTTTAGTTTTGTATTTTCCCATGACTGATGTATTGCTGATTTTTGGCTGCCAAGACCAAACCATACTTCCCGCCTTACCTATCTTTTGTAAATAAGACATGACCACCTGAAAATGTATTTTAAATGGCCATAGCAGCCTTTTTATTAACAAAACACAATTCAACAAATATATCTTTTATTATATTCCATGAAAGATAAACTTTACCTATTAATGTATGATACAGAGTCTCTTAATTCCAGGTATTTGGAGACAAGTATGGTCTACCAAATCAGCTGTATCAAGCCGTGAGTTCCTTACCAAAGCCCCCAGCCACAATTACACCGTCTCAGGGACAGTCATTTACCACATTACCACCCCATTCAGCCCCAATACCAATATCGCTATACAGATGTCACATCTACGGGAAGGTACCCATACCAAAGATGGGCCCAACCCATCATTCTCCACAGACAATTTTGACCATGCCCACCTTCAAAAGCCTGAAACCCTTGCCACTGACGGCCAAATGTGACACTTCACACTTGGGCGGCCCGACGCAGATGAAAAGCCCTCTGAATGCCCTCCTGAAAACTCAGGAACCACATATCTATGCCAATGGCGTTCAGGTGAACCCCACCCCCCCCTCAAATAGATCCAGTTAAGCACTTCCGCCAGGCCACCATTAATAACAAAAAATGTTGCCACCATTAATAGCAAAAAATGTTGCCACTTCCTTGTTCACTTTTATCCGAGCCTTATTGAGCTTATCCACGGAGCAGGCCAGGCGCCAGGTGGATTTGGCCACAATGTCTGACCAAACCAAAATGGTGTCTGGGAAAAATTATCTCAAGTGCAGCAAATCAAGTGTAGTGTCAAGGATCAATTCCCGTGCTACCTGGAGCTCAAGATCGTTACCCCCCAACATGCAAAAGCAGTATGTCCAGGGACCAATCCAATCTGGCATACCGATGGACTTCCGGCAACACCCGGGACCACAGCATGCCTGGGACACCGATCCACCTCGCACTGGCTGTACTCCATGGAAACCCCAACTGCCTGCCCTTTGGTCTGTCTGCAGCCCTCTTGGCACCCCAAAAAACTTAGGTGTGACCCAGTATCCACACCATACATTCTCTGCCTGAAAAACATAAAATTGTACGTATCACGAGTAACACATAACAACGATAACGTGAAGCAGACAAAGACAAAGATTCAACCAGAACAACAGCAGACAAACAGAACAACATACAAACTTATAAAAGATGAGGAGGATCATGTAAACTGAAGCGCTGGGATTCCCACCACCCAATGCGCTGCAAAACCCGAGCACCCATTCCCCATCTAGAAGCCTCCGTGGCAGCCCCAATCCTGAAAGAATGGAGCGAAGTCCGTAGGAGTAAACCCCACAGAAATAAGCACTTCCTAAAAACTGAGATAAACTAAAACCACGACAATGCCGAACCGTCGGTATGTGTCAGAAAAAGCCTAGGCCCCTTTATCCTGAGCTTTCAACCAATAGATCACGGCAGTGACTGGAGAAGAAGAGGAATGGGGCACCCATCCAAGCTTAACATTAGACCCTCTGCCCATTTGATCAGTCTTTGACCTCCGAATAAACAAAGAAACCCTGTCACCATGAACTGTGAAGTCTGAAGCCCCCAAACCTCCCCCGACACAGGTAGAAAGACTGACCAGTTCATTGACTCGGAGGGCCCCGAAAAAGGCCAGATCAAAGCGGTCCTAAAAAGAACCGCTTCGAAAGAAGAAGAGCAAACCTTAGGCAAATGCTCCAAGAGTACTTCCATCATTTCGACATAAACAGGACAACAAGAATCTGGAACAGGCCTACCCTTCCTGTAACCCCCGCAAAGCTTATTTAACCAAAAAAGATTTTGTGACCTCTGCCAACCCCGAAAGCTGAAACAGAAATGCCAGGCCTGTCATTTTGTGATTCAACACGGAAATAGAGACTCCTTCCTCAAAGATCTTGCCAATGAAACATTCACCCTGCCCTCCCCTAAAAGCACCCACCCACTGAACTTACCAAATTGTGCTATTCCCGCCAGACACGGTCGTATGCTGTCCATATGGAAGGACAAACCGACTGCCGAATCAAACCCGCTACAGTGGCAAGGCTATGTTACAGAAATGACTGGGGCATGGAATTCCAAGCTGCTCCACCTCTGGGGCAAACTGATGGAATTTTTCCCACTGCAGGCGAGAAAGGGCATCAGCCACTGTATTAGTCACCCCCGGCACATGGACAGCATACACAAAAGAATTTAAACTCAGACAGTGTAGAACTAAACACAAAAACCGCACAACAGGTGGAGAAGAAACTGTAATGGTATTATTGGCATTCACTACCCTCAGGTTATTGCAGTGAAACCAGACATGCTTGTTCTGGAATTCCTGGCCCCATATTTCGACAGCCAACACTATGGGAAACAATTGAAATAGCACAAGGTTGCGAATGAAGTCAGAATTACTCCATGCCTCCGGGCATCGACCCGCGCTCCACTGGCCCCTAAAATAGGCCACATAGCCCACTGAACCTGCAGCATCCGCATAGAGGTCCAAATCAAAGTTTGACACCGCCACCTCCGTCCACAAGGACCACCTATTGTACTTGTCAAGGAACATCTCCCAGACGAGCAAATCATCTCAATGTTTCTTGTTTAGCCTCACAAAATGGTGGGGAGTTTGCCCAAGCAGTGGCCGCCGACAGCCGCTGGCAAAAGACTCGACCCATAGGCATGATGCGGCATGCGAAATTGAGCTTGCCCAGAAGAGACTGCTAAAACATAATTTCTTCTTTTTGCAATGACGTGCACCGATAACTGACCCCCGAAGATCTTCCAGCTTATCCACGGGTAGCCGACAATCCATCCAAATATACGTATCAATGATGACACCCAAAAATGTCAGTTCCTCAATTGGGCCTTCCGTTTTTCCAGTGCCAAAGGCACCCCAAAAACCTTAACACATCCTGGACTGTGGCCAACAAAATCTGGCAAGTCCGAGCCCCAAGGGGGATCGATAACCAAAAAATTGTCCAAATAATGAAGAATGGACTGCAAACCAGACAAATCCCATATCACCCATTCAAGAAAGGAACTGAACGTTTTTAAAAAGGAACATGAAATGACACAACTCATTGGCAAACAATGATCAACAAAATATTGATCCTGCCACAAGAAACCCAACAGGAAATTCTGTGGGTGGATGGGCAGCAATCGGAAGGCCGCCTCGTCAGTTTTGGCCAGCAGCGAGCCCTTGCCAAACTTGCGCACCCAGGCAATGGCATAGGACACCGCACACAGGTTGAGATCAATTGCATCATTGACCGGACCGCCTGAAGGGTGGGATAGATGGTGGATAAGGCAAAATTTATTGTGTTCCTTCTTGGGGACCACCCGGAGAGGAGAAACCACCAAGTCGGCTAGCGGCAGGAAAGAAAATGGGCCAGCCATTCTTCCCAAGGACACTTCCTTAGCCAGTTTCACAGAAACCACCTCAAAATGCAGTTGCGCAGAGTGCAAGTTAGCCACTACCGGAGCGATACTAGATATTGTACAGGGGATTTGAAAACCAACTGTGTAGTGGCCCTGTCAGAATACCTACATAGAAAGGGCGACAGTTTTTGCTATTAAAGTTCATGTGCGTGTAAAGGCGTGTGTCTCAATACTTTTGACAATATCGTGTACTTTAAGTGTTCCGCTCAAGTGTTGGAATGAGGGTAAAAGTTACAGGCTGGAGATAACAGACATTTTGAGTGACTGAGTAATGTTTAAACATTTTTATTGCTGAAACCCCCATGTCAAGAGATAACTACTAAAACAAAAAGTCTAAAGTTTGCTTTCCAAATTCTACTTTAAAATGAGAAAAGTATTATCTAAAAATCTGCATAAAAATAAAAAGAGATCTATATAATAATATAAAATAAAAATAAACAACTGAACATGATTAAATTGTGTTTTGACAGTTTTTTTTTCTTTACAAAAATTATTAGAATTTTTTTTCATATATTGCAAAATTCCTGATTTAATATCACATGCAAGTGATTGTCTCCAAATACTTTTACATTTTGCATTTCTGTTCTGCGCACCATATATATATATATATATATATATATATATATATATTTATTTGTCATCCTTGTGTTATTCTGTTCAGTTGCTCCCTATCCACAGTACGGACCGAAGCTAAACAAAAGTGGACCTAACTATCTTAATATCTATGTTAACATTGAACCTCATGGAGGAGATGCTCCAATAGCCAGAGCTACTGTACTATACAAACCGTCTAAGAAACCTACACGATGGAATATCTTAGTTGGTAAGAAAAACTAAACTTGATTATTATTCGCATTGCAATGAAACAGGATTTTTGAACTTTTGCTGCAGAAAGCTTGTAGCTCTCAGTAATCTGTGTTAGTTAGCACCCTCATAGTTCCTTCACACTTCCACCAGGTAACTGAAAGCCTGTACAGAGGTTTGGGCACAAAGCTGTAAGGCGATGGTGTCTGCTGGAGCCTGATATTGCACTGGCAATTTACTGATCACGGGTGCAATGCTTTGCAGGCCCCAAAAGTATGTGCATATATTATTTTTCCTCAAAGGTGAACATAACCTTTAAATAACATTCTAGAGATTCACCTCGTGTAATACAGCTTGCGTTACACAACACAACACTTGGACATTTGGTCATATACTACATCTTCATGAACAGATGTATGAAGTCTTATGAAAATTTAGAGAGCTTCCAATATGATGTTCACCACTTGAGTCCCAGATACTATGTAAATGGAAGAGGGACAGTGGCTATTTGTTCTACTGCCATTTTAAAACTGGAAAACCTTATTTGAATCGTTTGTTACACCATCTATAGAATAGATATGATATTCACACATTGATATGCCATATGTATACATTGTTTCATCTCTATGGAAAGTAAAAAGGACTTTTGTAGGTTGGTGACTTTATTATTTAACAGGGTATTTTATCCCCTTCCCGCAGAGTGTACGCATATATATGGCCTCTGCTATAGGGGGTTATACCAGGATGATGCCCACAGCTGCAGGCATTATCCCGATACTGTTTTTTAGAGTGGCGGTCGGCTTTCCAGGGATAACAAACAATGTGGCTAAAAGCCCCCCCCTCCCGCCACCTTCTGCCGCTCTTACCGGGCCTCCCGTCCTACCGGCAGGCATGATCCTTGATCCGCCACTTCCGGCGGCTAGAGACAGACTGGCACGAAGCTGGAAATGGCTCTGTTCCAGTCTTCTCTCTGTAAACAAGGAAGTGATGTCACAATGTCACTTCCAGTGTACTCAGTTGCCAATGGCGCGTTTAAAAAAAATATTCAGTATTCAGAATTGCCGTTTTCGGCGATCTGAATACTTTGAAGTGCAAAGGAGGGATTGGAGGTCTTTTAGACCCCCGATCCCTTCATAAAGAGTACCGGTCACCACCTATTACTGTCACAAGGGATGTTTACATCAGCAATAAAAGTGATAAAAAAATTTTTTTTTTTAAAACACAATGTAAAAAATAAATAGCGCCCCCGTCCCCGCGAGCCTGCGCAGCAAAGAAAACGCATATGGAAGTCACGCCCGCATATGTAAGGTATTGTCGTGATCGTCAGAGCGAGAGCAATAATTCTAGCACTAAACCTCCTCTGTAACTCTATCCTGGAGATTTTTAGGTACCGTATTTTGTCGCCATTCCACGAGAGTGTTTTAAAGCGTGACATGTTTGGTATCTATTTACTCGGCGTAACGTCATCTTTCACATTATACAAAAAAAATTGGGCTAACTTTACTGATTCCTTTTTTTTAAATTCATGAAAGAGTCCTTTTCCCCAAAAAGTTGCGTTTAAAAGACCGCTGCACAAATACCGTGTGATATAAAATATTGCAACAATCGCCATTTTATTCTCTAGATTCTCTGCTAAAAAAAATATACATAATGTTTGGGGGTTCTAAGTAATTTTCTAGAAAAAAATACAGATTTTAACTTGTAAACACCAAATGTCAGAAATAGGCTTAGTCATGAAAGGGTTAAATAGATAACCTTTGTGAAATAAAATAAATGTGTCTAGCAATGGGAGACAATTTTTATGTTATATACACATGAAGTTAGTTTGTTGAGTCTACAAGACAGGTTATAGGAGGTGGAATAGGCTAGATGTACACAATAACACTGCGCAATAGTCAACAACAGAAAAAAGCTGAGAATAGAAAGTTGAACAAAAGGCTGCTAACACGCTAAAACTGGGATCTTTTTAGCTCAGAGAACGTCACAAATGTAAAATGTAAGCGCCAGGCATATGTAAATATAACTTTTGAAATTAGCAGAACGTAAAAAATAAGAAAAAACACTACTGTGTACGTGTACCTATAACGGATAAATACAACGTGACCCCAAATATGGGGATATCCCAACATATATGAAAAACAAAATGGTGAATATATAAACATTAAAATCTATATATCAATAGGACTAAAACGTGTGAATATATATTCTAATAACAAAAAAAAATCCCACTATTACTGTGACATAACCCCGAAAAAGGGGGTAACAAAAAAATGTGCAGTAAATATCAACATGAGTATATAAAAAGAAAAAAAACGACATTAAAGTTCATAGATTAATGAAGCAAAAACGTGCAAAGTGCAAGTCCCAATAAACTTCGGTGTCCACAAGCGTCCCACTTTACTGTGACCAAAGGAAATTTCACCAAGTGTGGCTCCCACCACCTTAAGGGGCAAAGGCTTACCAGATGGACATGACCCGAATAGACGTATGCCTAAGGGGTCAGTAATAGCTTGTAATCCCAGCTACTGCAACTTTAGATTCAGCATTCCACCGTAGGGGGAGTCCAAACACAAATGGTTTCATTCAGTGTGGCAAGCTGTGTGTAATCACCGTTTTTGTATATATAGACAGCTCCGGCAACAGTTCAGGCATGAAAGTAAAAAGGTAGAGCCGACATAGCGTAATAACGTTTTTCAAACATTTTGCTTTAATAAAAGTAAAATATCAAACTCACATTTCCATTATGGTCAATAAGCATGTCAGAGGAAAAAATAGGCAGTGGCGGAGTACTCCGGACGCGTTTCGACCTACAGGTCATCATCTGGGGTGGGCTCCAACCACTGTCACACTGCCTTATATAGATACTACACAGTAAAACAATTAAAATCCCCCCTGTGTCTCAGACATACCTACTTCCGGTGCGGACAAAATGGGGGACCGGCGTGCGTTCCACGCCTCGGTCCGAATGCGTTCCACCCATATAGTCTATAATGATAACATGGGACGCGTATCTTAAGTAATGAATGCCAAGTTCCGGTGGCGGCAAGATGGCGGACCGGCGTGCGTTCCACAACTCGGTCCGAATGCGTTTCACCAATAAAGTCTATAGTAATAACATGGGACTCGTATTATAAAAGATAAATATCCTCTTCCTGGTTCGGGCAAGATGGCGGCCCGGCGTGCGCTCCACGCCTCAATGTCAATGCATACCACCCATATAGTTCTATGACAAAAAGAAATGCTTCCTGATATAGGAACAAATTTGGCATATATAGTGGTGACATGGGGCGTGGACCACGGACGACACCGCAGCCAACAAGGCGGGCCGTCAGGGCACACAGAGAACGTGCAAAATCTGCACGCTACACCACCCAATGTTGCCACAACAACAACCCGGAACCGGAAGTGCACCCATGCTAGTTGTTCCCAATGATACAAACGGAAGTAAACAAACCTAGCTTCCGGTGCGGTCTGAAAGGGAGAACAAGGCATAAGCCTGCCCTAGCTATGTTTAGTCCACACTGGCAAATAGAGGATGGATACACTAGCGACACCTAGTGTCTAAAAACTAGAATAACTGCAGGACAGTGCAGACAATGCCCGAAGCCCTGATACCATGACGGGAATTATACAATGAGTATTATTAAAATATTTTTTAAGGAAAGATTCCTAAACAAGACATAAAAAAGAAAGAAATAGGTTAAAAAATAAATATAAAACCAAGTAAAAAGAAAAAAGAAAAATATAATGAAAAAACTGGATCCTTAATTATGGGAAAAGCCCCCATTATTACATTATGTCTATTATACTCTTCTAAAAAAAAGAAGAAATAATGATATTATCCTCTTAGCAATGGAGGTTTGTATCCACATGTAAACAGAACAAAGTAATGACATGAATACCCACAGAAAAAATTATTGTCTCTGAGTCGACTCGTAAAGGTAGACTAGGAAGGCCAGACAGTCCACCTCTAGGAGTTGTCAATAAACGCATTAATGTCCCACTCCACATTCATACCGAATGGGGAGTGGGACTGGAGTTCATAGATCCAATAGGTCTCCAACCTAGAGACCCCTCGTTTGAGGGCCCCCCCTCGCCACGGTGGAGTGTACCTATCTATCGCGATAATATGGGTGCCCCGTGGATCGTTATTATGACATTCCCTATAGTGTCTTGGTACCGTATGTTTGGACACCTTGCTCTTAATAAGGGAAATGTGTTCACCTACTCTGGTGGAGAATGATCTTGTAGTACGACCCATGTACTGTTTCCTACATGGACAGGTTATTAGGTATACTATATATCTTGTTTTGCAAGTGCAAAAAGCTTTGATGGAATATTTTCTCCCTGTCACAGTAGATGTAAAGTCCAAAATCTTCCGTTGTGTTAATGCATTGTGCCGACAAATGTCGGCACAATGCATTAACGCAACGGAAGATTTTGGACTTTACATCTACTGTGACAGGGAGAAAATATTCCATCAAAGCTTTTTGCACTTGCAAAACAAGATATATAGTATACCTAATAACCTGTCCATGTGGGAAACAGTACGTGGGTCGTACTACAAGATCATTCTCGACCAGAGTAGGTGAACACATTTCCCTTATTAAGAGCAAGGTGTCCAAACATACGGTACCAAGACACTATAGGGAATGTCATAATAATGATCCACGGGGCACCCAGTTTGTCTCGATAGATAGGTACACTCCACCGTGGCGAGGGGGGGCCCTCAAACGAGGGGTCTCTAGGTTGGAGACCTATTGGATCTACGAACTCCAGTCCCACTCCCCATTCGGTATGAATGTGGAGTGGGACATTAATGCGTTTATTGACGACTCCTAGAGGTGGACTGTCTGGCCTTCCTAGTCTAACTTTACGAGTCGACTCAGAGACAATAATTTTTTCTGTGGGTATTCATGTCATTACTTTGTTCTGTTTACATGTGGATACAAACCTCCATTGCTAAGAGGATAATATCATTATTTCTTCTTTTTTTTAGAAGAGTATAATAGACATAATGTAATAATGGGGGCTTTTCCCATAATTAAGGATCCAGTTTTTTCATTATATTTTTCTTTTTTCTTTTTACTTGGTTTTATATTTATTTTTTAACCTATTTCTTTCTTTTTTTATGTCTTGTTTAGGAATCTTTCCTTAAAAAATATTTTAATAATACTCATTGTATAATTCCCGTCATGGTATCAGGGCTTCGGGCATTGTCTGCATTGTCCTGCAGTTATTCTAGTTTTTAGACACTAGGTGTCGCTAGTGTATCCATCCTCTAGTTGCCAGTGTGGACTGAACATGGCTAGGGCAGGCTTATGCCTTGTTCTCCCTTTCAGACCGCACCGGAAGCTAGGTTTGTTTACTTCCGGTTGTATCATTGGGAACAACTAGCATGGGTGCACTTCCGGGTTGTTGTTGTGGCAACATTGGGTGGTGTAGCGTGCAGATTTTGCACGTTCTCTGTGTGCCCTGACGGCCCGCCTTGTTGGCTGTAGTGTCGTCCGTGGTCCACGCCCCATGTCACCACTATATATGCCAAATTTGTTCCTATATCAGGAAGCATTTCTTTTTGTCATAGAACTATATGGGTGGTATGCATTGACATTGAGGCGTGGAGCGCACGCCGGGCCGCCATCTTGCCCGAACCAGGAAGAGGATATTTATCTTTTATAATACGAGTCCCATGTTATTACTATAGACTTTATTGGTGAAACGCATTCGGACCGAGTTGTGGAACGCACGCCGGTCCGCCATCTTGCCGGCACCGGAAGTTGGCATTCATTACTTAAGATACGCGTCCCATGTTATCATTATAGACTATATGGGTGGAACGCATTCAGACTGAGGCGTGGAACGCACGCCGGTCCGCCATCTTGCCCGCACCGGAAGTAGGTATGTCTGAGACACAGGGGGGATTTTAATTGTTTTACTGTGTAGTATCTATATAAGGCAGTGTGACAGTGGTTGGAGCCCACCCCAGATGATGACCTGTAGGTCGAAACGCGTCGGGAGGACTCCGCCACTGCCTATTTTTTCCTCTGACATGCTTATTGACCATAATGGAAATGTGAGTTTGATATTTTACTTTTATTAAAGCAAAATGTTTGAAAAACGTTATTACGCTATGTCGGCTCTACCTTTTTACTTTCATGCCTGAACTGTTGCCGGAGCTGTCTATATATACAAAAACGGTGATTACACACAGCTTGCCACACTGAATGAAACCATTTGTGTTTGGACTCCCCCTACGGTGGAATGCTAAATCTAAAGTTGCAGTAGCTGGGATTACAAGCTATTACTGACCCCTTAGGCCGCGTACACACGGGCGGATTGTCTGCCCAACTAAGTTCGTCAGACAATCCGACAGACAGTCCGTTCAACTTTTGAATGAACGGACTTGACCACACACGATGAACAGACAGTCCGCTGAAAGCTTGCGCGATGACGTATACAGCACGTGCGACGGGACTAGAAATACGACGTCCAATACACTGCAATGCAACCTTCGGCCGCGTAAATCCTTTCTGAGCATGCGCCATACTTAGTCCGTCCAACTTGCCTACACACGAGCGGACTGTCCGCTGAAACCAAGTTTGGACGGACAAAACCAAGTTTGGACGGACAAAATTACGGAAATTCCGAAAGACTAAGTCCGTCAGACTGTCCGCTGAAAAAGTCCGCTGAAGCCCACACACGAGCGGATTGTCCGCTGAAACACGGTTCAGCGGACTAAGTTGGGCAGACAATCCGCCCGTGTGTACGCGGCCTTAGGCATACGTCTATTCGGGTCATGTCCATCTGGTAAGCCTTTGCCCCTTAAGGTGGTGGGAGCCACACTTTGGCAAATTTCCTTTGGTCACAGTAAAGTGGGACGCTTGTGGACACCGAAGTTTATTGGGACTTGCACTTTGCACGTTTTTGCTTCATTAATCTATGAACTTTAATGTCGTTTTTTTTCTTTTTATATACTCATGTTGATATTTACTGCACATTTTTTTGTTACCCCCTTTTTCGGGGTTATGTCACATTTATAGGAGGTGGAATAGCATTACCAAAACATCTTGTATGAACATTATATGTGCCACATGATTATAGGTATTAGTGATTGAGGTAGTCCAAAAATTTGAGGTTAGTAGTAGTAGTAATCTATGTAAAAAGTGACAACATAAGAGTACACAGCTATAAGACAAAGTCAGTAAAATTGATTAGCTATGTGTAGTCTGCTTTTCAAAAGTTATTACTGTAATTATTACAGAAATTTATATAACACCTTCAATTTATGTAGTGCTTTACATATTGTACATTCACATTCATTTTATTTTCCTTGAGGCAGTGGTAACTATGGGTTAATGAATAATTATAACGGATCTGTCGTTTTTGCCTGTACAGTCAGTTGGCTGCATTACAGGTTTAATTGCTACTATAATGATGGTGTGTTTTCTTTTAGTTCCCCCAACTGAAAAAATTGCAAAACTTGAGAATCTGGAGCCAAGAACTGAATATAAGGTCTGTGTTCAGCTAGGTCGCCAAGGAGATGCAGGTGTTGGTCATCCAGGACCTGAAAGTCTCTTCACCACAGAGGCATTTGGTATGATTATCAGATTATTTCTTGTAAATGGCTTCCAATAAATTCCACATATTAATGAGCCTTGTAATCATATTATATGTGATCTCCTCAAATTCAGTTTTGTTTTATGTGGCTATTTTCCTTCTGTTATCTACTAATCAAGTATTGCTAGGTCACAGCATCCACTAAAGTTGTTGTCCAGTGAGCAGGTAAGTAGTAGAGCAGTGATGGTGAACCTTGGCACCCCAGATGTTTTAGAACTACATTTCCCATGATACTGATGCACTCTGCAGTGTAGTTGAGCATCATGGGAAGTGTAGTTCCAAAAAATCTGGGGTGCCAAGGTTCACCATCACTGTACTAGAGTAATCTGCAAAACTAAAAGAGGGACTTGCTATGTCGTCAGCCTTACTAGGCAGTGTTCAATCACTACGTGTATTACAAATGATCATTTTATTCTTTGGAAGCATACGAGCCAGCAGAAGGCTTTGCAGTCACTTTTTTGCTAAATGAGGATTTAACCACTTATTAAGGAAAGTGATTTAATAGCTTTCGCAATGGCCTAAGAGTACGCAGCAAACATATTATTTCACAGTATATCCTTTTAGTCCCTGTTCACACTTGTGCGATGGGGGAACCAGCACGATTCCTGTGCGGGTTCCTGCATTGCTCCTGAGTCGCAGGCGGTTCACACTGACATGTGCAACCGCTTCGGTTGTCTATGTAAAGTTAATGACACCCCCACATCAGTTCACAGATTGCAGTGCAAACTGTGAAATCATACAGGAATCAAATCACATGAGTGTTTCCGATTCCAGTGCAGAGCAAAAAAGGGTCCTGCACCATTTTGGTGCGAATGTGAAGAAATTTTAGTCATACAATCTGTATGGCTGAATTTCCATTGCACAGACATTGCATGTGATGTGCAAAGCAATGTAGTGCAAATCACATGCGATGTCCGGAATCGCACTAGTGTGAACCCAGCATTAAAGTATAGGAGAAGTCACTAAGAAGGCCTAAGCCCGCTAATATTGGCAGGCGCCAAATGGCATTGGTGTTTCATGTAAGGCACCCTGAATCCACATCTAAATTTGGATAGGTGACAACACTTCAACCTCCTGGGTCTGCTGCAAATCCCTGCTCGCAGGATCACCATCACCCCTTTTAAAAATGAGCTGACACCGACACCTTTCCCCATCATTCCATCTATCATCTGAATGTAAAGTTATGAATGGCCTCTACAAACCGTATTCATGAATAGATAGTCAATTAAAAACTGTACCGTTATCCAGAATTTTTTTTAGAGATAAGGGGTTGGGAGCCTGGTTCCCAGCCAGGTAATCACCAAAAAGCTAGAGGGCGATTGTACAATCTTGGTACAATACACATTCATGTGAAAGGATATACAAAAGTTTATTGATACACAATGCATGACAAAAATATCTAAATTTAATAAAAAATAGGTGACGGTCCATGTGTATCATCGAGATAATACTCCCCTGATAGGGAAAATAACAGTGGATAGTCACGTACAGTGTTTCTACTAGTTTCGCGGACTGAGCGGCTTCATCAAGAAAATATCTGCAATTCAATTAGCACATGATCAACAATGCATTTAATCACATACAGGAGAAAACAATGTTTCAGACAATATATGAATTTGAACAATATACAGCTGTTATATGGGGACAGATAGAGGACCGCTTACCGGGATAGTCATATCACCCTTTAGCTTTTTGGTGAGTACCTGGCTGGGGACCAGGCTCCCAACCCCCTTATCCCCATCATTTGAATGTGTTTCTTTGGCTTTGTGCATGTAGGACTTTTTTTTCCTCCCCTGGACATCTTTGCTCCAGGGGAGGATAAAAGCAGTGTTAAAAACTCTCCTGAAGCCGTATTTTACAGATGCGTTTAACACTTGGACATTCTGGCCATAGAAATGAATAACACTAAAGTCCATTTACATGGATTTAGGCGCATTGGGTGATTTTGGTGGGTTTTTCTTTTTCCTCTAAACGCTTGTAAAAGCCTATGTGTGCAAGTACATGTAGCCTAACAAAGAGGGGCATTCAGAGACAGAAAAAACATCAAACATAGCATTTTTGGCATCCTGTGTGCATGAGGTCTTAATACTCCCCAAACTGGAATCAATGAGGCATGATTACAGGGTGTTTTCACTTGTGTGCCTGGTTTTCCAAGAATATGTAATATATACATATAAGGATTTACCCCCTGAATGACCAGGCCATTTTTTGCAATACAGCACTGCGTCGCTTTAACTGACGATTGCACGGCCATACAACGTTTTATCCCAATAAAATTTATGTCCGTTTTTTCCCATAAATAGAGCTTTCTTTTGGTGGTATTTGATCACCTCTGCAGTTTTAATTTTTTGCGCTATAAACACAAAAATGACCAACAATTTTGAAAAAAAACAATATTTTTTACTTTTTGTAATTTTAATAAATATTCCAAAAAAAAGTCTTCCTCAGTTTAGGTCAATATGTAGTCTTCTACATAATTTTGGTTAAAAAAAATCACAATAAGTGTATATTGATTGGTTTGCTACAAATTAGGGGATACATTTATGGCATTTTTATTATTAGTTTTTATTCTCTAGTAATGGTGGTGATCAGCGATTTTTAGCAGGACTGTGACATTGCGGCAGACAGATCGGACACTTTTGACACTTTTTTGAGACCGTTAACATTTATACAGTGATCAGAGCTAAAAATAGCCATTGATTACTGTATAAATGTCACTGGCAGGGAAGGGGTTAACACTAGGGGGCGATCAAGGGGTTAAATATGTGTCCTAGGGAGTGTTTCCAACTGTGGGGGGGATGGGACTGCCTCGAGGAGTAGACATATCGATGTTCATAACCAGTATGAACAGTAGATCTGTCTCCTCTCTCCTGACAGAACAGAGACCTGTCTGTTTACATTGACAGATCTCCATTCTGTCTCTCTCAGGAGCAATTGCGGGTGCCCTGCGGACATCACGCCCCTAGTGGTCTTAACACGTCGGACGTATAGCTACGGAGATTCGCCTGGGGAGCCAACCTGCCACAGTATAACTATCACCTTGTAAAACAACCCATTCCGTTTAAAATAGAAATGAAAGCTGAAACATTTTTGTATGAATATAAAAAACCCATTGTAAATAAAAACAATTCCCTTTTTTAAAAAATGATCACATTCTCTCTGTTCTCAGCTGCATGAGAGCTGGGGGAGGAGAAGCAGCAGCACACTGATTTTGCCAGTGAATGGCTGTGCAGCAGGGGTGTGTCAGGACGAGTCTGGTTATTGGAGGAGACCAGGCATAGCTAGAGAACTGACCACGTTGTGTTATTCTGCTTAGTGTGGTCAGTTTTTAATAGGAAAGCAGAGGGACTGGCAGGAACACTAGGAATTTCACATAAAGGAAGCAATATAAAGAGAACAGGATACTTTCTCATGCAAGTACATGGTACATCAGGCTAGGCATGTGCAATTCGTTTTGTACCGAATTCCTTTTTCAGGGAAAGTTGACAAACTCATTAATTCGGAAATATTCAAATTAACAAAATTAATCTAAAGTTTGAAAATGCAAAACATTGAAAATTCGAAAATTGAAAATATGGAAATCTGAAATTTCTAAAATCTGAAAATTCGGAAAATAGGAATGAATATCCGAAAATTCAAAAGAACAAAAATCCGAAAATAAGAATGAAAATCCGAAAATTTGAAAACCCGAAAATTTGAAAATCTGAAATAATTACTAACTAATAATAACTATTACTAACTATAAAATTATAGGTATTGGAATTTCCTTTCAAATTTGGCTGTTAGTGAACGTAATGAATATGAATGTATCGGAAGTTATGAATTATCTGAAATAACGAATGCCCCATCTAAATGAATGGAACGTAACAAATTGATAATAATAAATAATAATAATAAAAACTTTTTAGGAAATTCTAATACCTATAATTTAATAGTTAGTTATTATTAGTTAGTTAGTTATTAATTTGGATTTTTCAATTTCCAAATTGTTAGATTTCGAATTATTCAAATTTTAGAATTTCCGTATTTTCTAATTTATGAATTTACGTATTTTAGAATTTACATATTTTTGGATTTTTGAATTTGTGAATTTATTCGAAATGATGAATTTGGATCATAATGAATGACCCGAAAAACAAAAAGAAAAAGAATGAAATGAAAACAAACACATTTTTTGGCAGTGCACATGCCTACATTAGGCACATATCAGGAATATGGGGTGTTGGGGTAACAAACGCCTTAAGGGCTGTATACATGGGTCAAATATCGGGCACTATTGGGCAGTTCAATAGAAACCGGCCAACATCGACCCCTGTGTATGGCAGTTGTGTTCAGGCGGGGGCATCTCCCTGTTAGAACACAGTAGCTCAACAAGGAAGGTCGCTGTACTAACATCAGATGGTAGAACAGGATCTCCTCCTGAGCTCTTCAGTTTTTTCCATTCAGTGTGTACTAGGCTTTACGCTAGCTTTTCTTTTCTGGACAACTTGATCTATTAATTATTGCTTCTTAAACACATTCTGACACAAAGTTTGTTAATGACTAACACTCAGGATATTTTTTTTGTTCAGTTATTTAAGATTTATTGTTCTAATCTAAAATTTAGATCTCCCTTGTTGACGATTGTCAGTGTGAATTAGTAATTATTTTATAACATATTACTGTTTTTTTATTACAATATCTTCTCTAGGTCTTCCCCCTCCAAAAGATCTCAGTTTGACACCTAACAGCCAGACATCTCTAGGTTTGACTTGGCTGCCCAACTGGGAAGGCTCTGAAGAAGAACATGTCAGTCAGGCTGAATGCTTCAGTCCAGACATTCCTGAAACCACTTTTTTTAAAACAGCTCCAGGAAATTTAACCAGAATTATTATAGATGGCCTCAAGCCAAAGACTTTATATCAGTGTAGGGTGAGAGTAAACACAAAGTCCCAAGGTGAATGGAGTGAACCAATGTTTTCATGGACGTACAGTGACCGTAAGTTTTACAGCTTCTGAATACGTTTCTTACCTATAAAATGAAGAACAGTTTCTTTCAAAATATGGCACATTTTTATGTGCAATGCTCTTAAGGCCCGTACACACGATCGTACTTTCCAACAAGAAACGTTGGATGTGAGCTTGTTAGTGGTAAGTCCGACCATGTGTATGCTCCATCAGACATTTGTTGGCTAGCATGCTCTCATATTTTCCGGCAACAAATGTGTGTTGTCACACTTTCCGATCGTGTATACATCAGTCTGTTGGACAAAAGTTCAAAGTACAGTCACGCATGCTCGGAATCAATGATCACCAAACACAACATTAGCAGAAGGTGCCCAAAGGGTGGCACATGACTATTGAACTTCCTTTTTATCGGCTCATCGTACCTCTTGTACATCACTACGTTCGTAATTGTTGGCCAACATTTGTGTGACCGTGTGTATGCAAGACAAGTTGGAGCCAACACCCTTCGAACAAAAATCCATGGTTTTGTTGTCGGAAAGTCTGATCGTGTGTACTGGGCTTAAGTGTTGTAGAAATACAGAAAGCAGAGTCTGAGGCTGCTCTTTGAGTACTCATAAAGCCATATTCAAATGTCCTCTCCATCACCATCACCTTGTTTTCTAGTGTGTGGCTAAAACCCTTCTTCTGGAGAATAAAAAGGGCATATTGTTTAAGATATAGAGGTTTAACGAGGGAGGGGGTTTGCTGCAGGGAAGGTTCATGGGGATTCAAGGTTTTAGGAACAGGAGATAATACGGTGGTCAGGTTAGTGTTGCAAAAGGCTTATTCTGACAGGTAGACATTTCAGGAGTAATACGAAAAGGGACAATAATGTTCTGTACAGATTTCTTTAAACATATTAATTCCTTTCTAAAATTAGATATTCACATGCATATGTCACATTATTTCCATATATGTATTGTTACATTATAAAGCTGTTGTTGCTTTTCTGTACTTTTTGTAGTTCCTCTTTAATCTAATATTATTTTAGATTTTAGATTATATTTTATATATTGTATTATATTTTATTTATTAAATTTTATATGTTTACAGAGATTCCACCACCAGCCTCAAATATTAATGTATTAAATGTCACGGATTCAACAGCCATTATCACCTGGTCCATTCAAGAAGGTCATTCGATCACAACTGTCATTATCCGCTATAAGATCTTTGGTGACACAGGGTACAATCATGACATTAAGATCAGAAATATAACCATTACTCAATACCAGCTGAAGGGACTCGAAGCTGACACAATTTATACGATTGAACTACGTACTGAGAACAATGTTGGGCAAAGCATTTCCAATCCAATCCGAGATGTCAGAACCCGTCAAGAAATCAAAGGTGAGACTGTCAGAATTAAAATAAATTTCTTAAGAATTAAAAAAAAGAATTGCAAATAATTTAGGAAATAATCATGAATGCTGATTTGCGATCACAATTCTTTATGAGGTACAAATGAAATATGGTTTTAACCTAATAATTTGTCAACATTAGTCACTGGTGGATATGTCATCTTGTGTAAGGCATATATAGAGTACCTAAAGGTAACTGCAAAAAATGTGCAACATTATTTACCTGAAACAAAGCTAACCAGTTCCTATAATGCTGACTGCATTAGAACCATTTTAATCATAGTTTGTTTTTACTTTCAATTATAATTTTCTATTGCAGTTTTTTTTTGTTATAGACATATGCATTTTACTGTTTAGTTCCATTAGATAAAAAACTCAGTTTGGAATCATAAAGGTGACAACAGATTTTATGTGATAACCAGTTTTGTTTCTAAAACTGAATACAAAAAACAAAAAACAAAACTTTAGATTACCACACACACTACAACCACATGAAAACTGAAAGAACGCTTTGTGACATTGGATGAAGTTGATGGTGGTCTAAAGATTGTCCACACATGCATACATTTTATAGACACTGTCTTAACCATTTCAAGCAGATTTAAATGGCTAGGCCAGTGGTGGTCAACCTGCTTGATATAGAGCAGGGGTGTGAAACTCAATTTCATCACGGGCCGCATCATCTATATGGTTGCCTTCAAAGAGCCTGTTGTATTTGCTTACACTAGATCCTACCTCTCCTTACATCAGATGTTAAGAGCCCCCCTACTATCAGTAGTTGAGCCCCCACCGTCCCCACCGTCCCTTACATCACAGTGCACCCCCCTTAGCTAGTGCTCCTGCCAAAAAAGAAGCTGGAGGCGGAGCTGAGAAGCAAAAAGTGCATGGTCTGGAGGAGAAAAATGTATTTAAAAAATTTGACTGCACTGATCCAAAAAGTGCTAGTGCAATATTACCACTGATACGGTGTCTATACCTTATATGCCAGCCTTAACAGTAAGAAACTATATACTATAAAGTGCAACATGTAAATAGATCAATATAGAGTGCAAATGATAAAGTGCAAAATATCACAACCTAGCACATAGGTATTTTATAATAACCCCCAAAATCCACTTCCATTTATCATATACATTCAATGTGCATATTATGCTCCAATTTTCATCCGTGCGCTATAACAAGAACTTTTCACCACTTCATGTGCCACCACCACCTTCTGAAATGGGCACTCACTAGAGCCTAGAAAAAGTTTTGCCTTTGGTTCATATTGGGATAACCACTCCACTTTCCTGGCATTTCTCCAACTAGTTAACCACTAGGTGCTCCTCATATCTCCATGTCAGTCTTGGTATCTCATAAGAATTAAACATCCATCATTGCGCAACATGTTTATATAAAATGTATTTTGACCAATAAGTTAATATCCAGAATGTATAAAATGTGCACTCACAATTTAAAGTACCTTAGGACCGCCACTAGGTCTTTCCAGCAGTTGGTTTTAGGGTTCCACTACGCCGATTTGTTCCTTGAGTTCGGCATGCGTTCCAAGCCTTGATCTGGTACAGGTTTGTGACAGGAAGTTACGTCCCTGATTACCCAGAAGAAAAAAAGAAGAAAAACAAACAGTTCTTTTGGCAGAGAAAAATGTGAGAGTGTCTAGTGTTTTCTTTCTGCCAGAAAACTGCTCTCAAAAAAGTAAACCAAGCTTAAAATATGTCCTAATGTGCATGAACACATGGCATAATATTAACTGCTTCTACAATCAAAATGCTAAACTCTTCTACTGTAAAAGTAGCATTTTTAAGCCTGTGTGCATGGACCTTTACAGTGGATTGTTTTAAAGATCGCTTATCACTGTATTGGCTGTAAATACTGTATAATGGCCTTTTTTTAGTCACTTTAATAAGTAAGATGTTTTCTTTTCACTCAGGTGCTTATGAATCAAAAGACAGCAATATGCTCCTCATTGCTATTTTGGGCTCTGCTGGTATGACCTGTCTGACAATATTACTTGCATTTCTAATTATGCTGCAGCTGAAGCGAGCCAGTTTCCAGCACAGAATGGCACAAGCTTTCCAGAATGGAGTGGTACGTGTTCTCAACAGTGTGTTTTGTATGTTGATTACAGAGAGAAAAGAACCCTGATAAATTCTGATAATATAGATGATTGTAAATGCCTTGGTGGTCATATATAAAACACCTGTAGGTTAAAGGAAACCTGTAGGGAAGATTATTGGCATTGCCTTCTGAAAATACTAGTTTCCTGGCTGCAGGGGCGGACTGACCATTTGGCCACTCGGGCACTGCCTGAGGGCCCCAGGCCACTAGGGGGCCCCATCAGGGTTGCCAGCCTCAGTAAAACCAGGGACAGCATGTAAAAATCTGTGTTTTATTTACTTCTGTCTCTGAAATGTCCCTTATTAACATCCTTTTGGTTTAAAAATCCCGAGATTATAGCTGCCCCACCTCTCCAGTACCTTCTTAGACAATAGAAACATGTCTGTGTATACTGTGTGTACATGTATGTGTATACTGTGGGATTGTATACTGTTTGTGTGTTTGTGTATACTGTGTGGCCCCATAATCTCTGATTGCCTGGGGGCCCCATAATCTCCTATTGCCCGGGGGCCCCATGAGTTGTCAGTCCGCCCCTGCCTGGCTGTCATGTTCATGTACTGGCTTTAATACTTTATCAGTCACGGGCCAGAGGAAAGCCAATGGCTTTATATTTATTTTAGTGCAGACTTCTTATAATTTCTACCAACACAAGAAATATATGAGTATTGGCTGGCAGAAAAAAACCATAAGGTATTCAGACACAGCGGAAGCTGCTCTAGGAGAGGACACCGAAGCAGCTTTCCCTGAGCCCGCTGCACTCTCACTGCCCGCATCCAAGGTAAGGACAGCGAGTGGTGGTGGGGGAGTGTGTAAGTGCCATGGGGGGGGGCTGTTTACTGCACCTCCCCCCAAAAAAAACAACCATCCGCCACTGCATAAGACCATTTAGTGGTAAATAAACTCAATGTGTTGGTACAGGTTAGAATAAATGGTGGTTTGAGCATAAATCAACACATAGAAGGTAGGTTCAGACACAATCTGCTAGACTATAAAATCACTATGTCAAGGTAACTAAGAATAGAGTTCTTTACCACTAGACTTTATCTAACTTATGGTTCAGCAAAACACAGTGCATGTAAGCACTAATTGCAATGTGAAAAATAATACTATTATTAGAGTGTTCTCTAGGAGAATGGCTAGGATATAGTGCAATGTCCCCTGAGAGGTACATCTTAGCATACATACTAGGCAAAGGTTTATGTCTAGCAGCTGTAAGGAACAGTCTTTAGCCCTACCTCTTCAGCCAGCTAACATTGGGGCTCAATTGTATAGTTGGTACACATGAGAATAGTCCCATTCAAGCCTGCAGGCAGCAATAAGACTACAAGATGGCTGTATAGTCAGTTTCTAAAGGGCTCAGTCTCCCTAGCAGGATATAGTAAATCCCTACAGCAGCAGCTCACCAATCCCAGCAATTTTGTAGCTCACCATCCGATCACACACACAGCAATTAGTCCACTCTCTGCTCTGCACCCAGGTGGATCAGTCTGCCAGCACCCTCCAAATTAGAATTTTTATTGTTGTTTGCAACCCATAAGGGAAAATCGCTCCAGTGGGGTGGAAGCAGTAAAAACTGTATAGATACACTGACCTTTCCCCACTCTGTCATAATAAAAAAGAATGTTTTCACTGCAAATGTGTTTTTTTCTGTGCAACTAAATACAAGTAATAAGGTACATTTATGAGCAACACATTTGAAAATGAATTGATTTAACTTAGTGTTCTCTTGTTCAGAGAGAAGAACCAATAGTGCAGTTCAATGCTACAACACTCAATCATTTAAGAAAAGCTAAGAACAGCCCTGATCCTGTAGAATACCCCGTCTTGGAATGGCATGATATTAAGTTCCAGGATGTGATTGGAGAGGGGAATTTTGGGCAAGTTCTCAAGGCCCGTATCAAAAAAGATGGCTTACGCATGGATGCCGCCATTAAGAGAATGAAAGGTACAGCGCATAGTATCTGTGGGTCTGTATGCAGGTAGGTGTGTGACCAACAATGTGGTTATAACAATACTTTTTTCTGTTTTTGTAATTAGAGTATGCATCTAAAGATGATCACAGGGATTTTGCTGGAGAGCTAGAAGTGCTGTGCAAACTCGGTAGTCACCCAAATATTATTAATCTCCTGGGAGCCTGTGAGCATCGAGGTGAGTATATAGGCTGAAAATTCTTTTCTCTACTTCTATTGTTGCAACACACATGATCATATATCAGACATGATCTTGCACATGGACTGACTTAAACAGTTTTTTAAATAAGACGCAAATTATAGTCATTTCTGCTCTGCAAGTGGTATTCAATTCCATGACATGTCTAGAAGGAAGCAGGTTAAACATGATAAAAATCATATTCTTTTAAATTGGCAACATACTTTGATCTTTGCTAACATTGATTCTGATCATTTTTGTGTCTTATATATCTAAAAACTGATTTCTGGGCTTTTAGTGTATATTTTTTGTTACGACTCGTGATTTGCAAAAAAGCTTGAATATTAGGATATTTTAATGTCTTTTTTGCATATTTTTAGTACCGATAACATCTCACTTATGTTCCATTTATTCCTCTTTACTGGTGATGGGATTATTTAGTTGTAGACTACGTTTTCACTTTTTTCCCACAACTTAAATGTACACAATGAAAATATCAACCAGCATGGCAATATGATTGCTTAGTGGTCAGTAATTATTATTGCCTTACTATTGCTGGGATCAACTGACAGTAATGCCCCGTACACACAAGCGGAATTTCCGTCGGAAAAATCGTGGATGGTTTTTCCAATGGAATTACGCTCAAGCTTGGCTAGCATATACACAATCACACAAAAGTTCTCTGAACTTTCGACCGTCAAGAACGCTGTGACGTAAAACACTATGATGAGCCGAGAAAATTAAGTTCAATGCTTCTGAGCATGCATCGAATTGTTTCCGAGCATGCTTAGGAATTTTGCACGTCGGAAATGCTACAGACGATTGGAATTTCCAATCGGAACTTTTTCCATCGGAAAAATAGAGAACCTGCTCTCTATCTTTTGCTGGCGGAAAGTCCGATGGAGCATACACACGGTCGGAATTTCCGAACAAAAGCTCACATCGGACTTTTGCTGGTGGAATTTCCGATTGTGTGTACTGGGCATAAGGATACTTTTAGCTACATGGTCAGTTAGGTTGAAATATCTAAGACAAACAAAGCCATACAAGCCAGAGGCTGTGGTATGTACATTAGTTGGTAAGAATCAGGTACTCTGCTATGTTGTGTCTCACATGTTTACCAGAAGGGAAAGCAGAAGGTAGCAGTTGCTTCAAGACCTATGGCATCAGGATCTAAAGTTTTATTTATTTATTTATTATGCATACTTAAATATCCCTGTCAATTTGCGCAGTGCTTTACATATCTATTATACATTCACATCAGTCTTTGATCTCAAGTAGCTTACAATGTAATGTCCCTAGCTCACATTAATATACCTACTAGGGCCAATTTAGACAGGAGCCAATTAACCTACCAACATGTCTTTGGAGTGTCTGAGGAAGCTGGAGTACCCGCAGGTTGCTTTGTGCACTGGTCCAAATTATTTGGTGGAGGGGGGTTATGGTTTGGGGTTGTTTTTCAGGGGTTGAGCTTGGCCCCTTAGTTCCAGTAAAGGAAACTCTTAAGGCGTCAGCATACCAAGATATTTTGGACATTTCCATGCTCCCAACTTTGTGGGAACTGTTTGGGGATGGCCCCTACCTGTTCCAACATGACTGCGCACCAGTGCACAAAGTAAGGTCCATAAAAACATAGTTTCATAGTTAGTAAGTTAGTTAGTGAGTGTCTACAATTGCCCCTATCCCTTTACATTGCACACTCACATTGGTCCCTACCCTCAAGGAGCCCACAATCCAAGGTCCCCATTCATATACTAGGGCCAATTTTGGACAGAAGCCAATTAGCCTACCTGCATGTCTTTGGAGGGTGGGAGGAAACCGGAGTACCCGGAGGAAACCCATGCAGGCACAGGGAGAACATGCAAACTCCAGGCAGGTAGTGTCGTGGTTGGGATTCGAACCAGTGACCCTTTTTACTGCTAGGTGAGAGTGCTAACCACTACACCACTGTACCGCCATGAGCGAGTTTGGGGAGGAGAAATTTGACTGGCCTGCACAGAACACCCTGACTCCTACGAAGTAATACTGGGATGCCATTAAAGTTCATGTGCATGTAAAGGCAGATGTCCCAATACTTTTGGTATTATAGTGTAACTAAAAATCATATATATTATGAAGTATAGATAGAACACCTTTTGGGATGAATTAGAGCTGAGACTGCGAGCTAGGCCTTCTCATCCATATCAGTGTCTCACCTCACAAATGCACTTCTGGAAGAATGGTCAAACATTCCCATAGAAACACTCCTAAACATTGTGGACAGCCTTCCCAGAAAAGCTTTTATAGCTGCAAAGGATGGGCCAACTCAATATTGAACCCTATGGACTAAGACTGGGATGCCATTAAAGTTCATGTGTGTCCCAATACTTTTGGTAATATAGTGTATATCAGACTCTTATGTGACATACAGGCATCAGAGAACTACAAAATGAAGAAGCCCAATGTTCCAGTTTTTCTTCAGGTTATCTATGAGCACAGTTAATAAATAGTACACATCATGATATTAAGTGGGTTTACTCAAGAATAAGAGTGAATATTGGGAATTGAGTTACAAATAGATATAATTATGCGCTTTCACAACCACAGAAGGGAACCCCACCATTGTGGGAGTTCTGCTAGTGAAAAAAGATTCTTATATCTTTCATCCTAAATTATGATTTGTTAGTTTGCAATGCCCTAAATATCTTAGGCCGCGTACACACGCGGGGACTGTTCGCTCAACTTTGTCCGCTGAACAGTGTTTCAGCGGACAGTCCGCTCGTGTGTGGGCTTTCAGCGGACAGTTTCAGCGGACAGTTTGACGAACAAAGTTTTTCGGAAATCCCGAAAAACTGTCCGCTGAAACTTGGTTTGAGCGGACAGTCCGCCCGTGTGTGGGCCAGTCCGCTGTACTTTCGAAATGAGCGGACTGTTCCCGCCCGGAGAAAAGTCTGCTCATTTCGAGCGCGTCTCCAGGTAGGCGGGGCCCGCGACGGAGACGTCGCGGGCTCCGCCGCCTGGAATGAACTTAAAGGGGAACCCAACGCCGAAAAAAATCGGCGTGGGGGTCCCCCCAAAGTCCACAACAGACCCTTGTCCGAGCACGCTACCCGGCCGGCCAGGAAAGGGGGGCGAGCGAGCGCGCCCCCCTCCTGAGCCGTACCAGGCCGCGTGCCCTCAACATGGGGGGTGCCTTGGGGAAGGGGGGGCGCGCGGCCCCCCACCCCAAAGCACCTTGTCCCCATGTTGATGAGGACAAGGGCCTCTTCCCGACAACCCTGGCCGTTGGTTGTCGGGGTCTGCGGGCGGGGGGCTTATCGGAATCCAGGAGCCCCCTTTAATAAGGGGGCCCCCGGATACCGGCCCCCCCACCCTATGTGAATGAGTATGGGGTACAATGTACCCCTACCCATTCACCTGTAAAATAAAAGTACCCAAAAAAAAACACAACACACGAGATAAAATATTTTATTGCACAGCTCCGGGGGTCTTCCGTCTTCGGGGGTCTTCTCGCCGGACTCCTCCGCTATCTTCTTGTAGCTCTTTTGCTAGCGGAGGAGTCCGGCTTTCTTCCTCCCCGCCGCCGGCCTCTTCTCCCGACTTCGGGGGTCTTGTCCCCCTCTTCGGTTCTTCTGCCGGGCCACCGCGCCTTCTTATAGCTCTTTTAGAGGCGGTGGCCCGGTCTTCTGTCGCCGCTGTCGTCGCCGCCGCCTTCCGTTCTTCTTCTTCTTCTTCTTCTTCTTCTTCTTCTTCTTCATCTTCTTCTTCTTCTTCTTCTTCTCCAGGAGATGTTGACACGTCGCTCTCTCCGGCCGGAATGGCAGAGCCGCGCTGCGCGGCCACTTATATAGTGACAATGGGGCGGTGTCACATGGTATATGTCACATGGGTTGGTCACATGGTGACCCCGCCTCCTTACGATGTCATAGTCCCCATGTGACATCAACCCATGTGACATCAACCCATGTGACATATACCATGTGACACCGCCCCATTGTCACTATATAAGTGGCCGCGCAGCGCGGCTCTGCCATTCCGGCCGGAGAGAGCGACGTGTCAACATCTCCTGGAGAAGAAGAAGAAGAAGAAGATGAAGAAGAAGAAGAACGGAAGGCGGCGGCGACGACAGCGGCGACAGAAGACCGGGCCACCGCCTCTAAAAGAGCTATAAGAAGGCGCGGTGGCCCGGCAGAAGAACCGAAGAGGGGGACAAGACCCCCGAAGTCGGGAGAAGAGGCCGGCGGCGGGGAGGAAGAAAGCCGGACTCCTCCGCTAGCAAAAGAGCTACAAGAAGATAGCGGAGGAGTCCGGCGAGAAGACCCCCGAAGACGGAAGACCCCCGGAGCTGTGCAATAAAATATTTTATCTCGTGTGTTGTATTTTTTTTTGGGTACTTTTATTTTACGGGTGAATGGGTAGGGGTACATTGTACCCCATACTCATTCACATAGGGTGGGGGGCCGGTATCCGGGGGCCCCCTTATTAAAGGGGGCTCCTGGATTCCGATAAACCCCCCGCCCGCAGACCCCGACAACCAACGGCCAGGGTTGTCGGGAAGAGGCCCTTGTCCTCATCAACATGGGGACAAGGTGCTTTGGGGTGGGGGGGCCGCGCGGCCCCCCCTTCCCCAAGGCACCCCCCATGTTGAGGGCACGCGGCCTGGTACGGCTCAGGAGGGGGGGCGCGCTCGCTCGCCCCCCTTTCCTGGCCGGCCGGGTAGCGTGCTCGGACAAGGGTCTGTTGTGGACTTTGGGGGGACCCCCACGCCGATTTTTTTCGGCGTTGGGGTTCCCCTTTAAGTCCATTCCAGGCGGCGGAGATGTGAGCGGACTGTTGCCTCGTGTGTGGGCGAGTCCGTTCATTTCAAAAGTTGCGCGGACTTAGTACGTCGAACTTAGTTTGCCGTATTTGTCCGCTCAAAAAGTGCCGTGTGTGGGCATGTTCGTTCATTCAAAAGTTTGAGCGGACTGTTTGACGAACTTAGTTTCGGCAGACAGTCCCCGCGTGTGTACGTGGCCTTACTGTTTCAAATGTGTTGTTATTTCTTCTCTACAGGCTACTTATACCTGGCAATAGAATATGCTCCACATGGCAACCTACTTGATTTTCTCCGGAAAAGTAGAGTACTGGAGACAGATCCAGCATTTGCAATAGCTAACAGTACAGCATCAACCTTGTCATCCCAGCAGCTTCTCCAGTTTGCAGCAGATGTAGCCCGAGGCATGGATTACCTTAGCCAAAAACAGGTCGGTACGGTGCACATTTCAACATTTATTAAAGAAGTACAGTATATTGAGAATTAAAAGTTTATGAATCTCTGGAAAAGCTGATTCCAATATGTGTATAACAAATTCTTTTATTTTTATTATATTATTTATTGGTAGATTTATAGTATTTGTTGGTAGATTTGTGAATCCAATAGCACACAGGTGAATCGGAATTCACAATTCCTGAATATTCATGTGCCTGTCGTGAGTTGGCGTGCACAAATTCAAATAGATTAGCAAAGAGTCCACCTTTCAATTGCTGGATCATGGATCATCATCTCTGTTAACTGTCTAGATAAACTATCATCACAGACTGTAGCACATGAACCATTACAATTATTTTAAACTATGGATAAATGTTCTCATAAAACAGGCTCTAGGCATTACTACAAGTCTGAGATAATGTTGCACTTTTAAAGCATTATTAAGCAC
Organism: Lithobates pipiens; assembly: GCF_037356315.1. Lineage (NCBI taxonomy): Eukaryota > Metazoa > Chordata > Amphibia > Anura > Ranidae > Lithobates > Lithobates pipiens. Next base: position 62,456,275 of record NW_027507718.1, on the reverse strand, counting down.
TTCAATACAGGGCACTTTCGTCCCCTTCCTTCCCAGCCCAATTTTCAGCTTTCATCGCTCTAGCGCTTTCAGTGACAATTCCGCGGTCATGCTACACTGTACCCAAATGAAATTTTTATCATTTTGTTCGCACAAATAGAGCTTTATTTTGGTGTTATTTATTCACGACTCCGTTTTTTTTTTTTGCTATATAAATGCAAAAAAAGCGGAAATTTGGAAAAAAAACAATATTTTCTTTTTTCTATTTTAAAAGAAATCCAATAAAATCAAATTTTGTCATAAATTTAAGCCAAAATGTATTCTGCTACATGTTTTTGGTAAAAAAAATTCCGTTAAGTGTATAATAATTGGTTTGTGTGATCACGGACATATGTACGCAAATGATCATGTACATATGTGTGCAGGTGATCACGTACATATGTGTGCAGATAATCATTGGAACATGTGATTTTAGTGGGACATATGTGGGGGACATGTTTTTATTATTAGGGACATGTGTTTTTATTATTTGGGGACATGTATGTTTTGGGGACATGTGTGTTTTGGGGACATATGTGGGGACTGTGTTTATACTGTGTGTTGTGTTGTGTGTTTACACTAGACTGATGATCAGTGAGTAAAAAGCTGTAAAAAACAGCTCATACTCACTGATCATCAGCCGGCTGCAGCGATCTGCTCTCCTCTCCTCATCGATGACTTCCGTGTGAGGAGAGGAGAGCCGATTGCCTAGCAACCGGCTGTTTGTTTATATCACATGATGGCCGTGATTGGACACGGCCGTCATGTGATCAGGAGGGCCAATCACAGAACCCTCCTGCCGATCTGAGATGCGCCGTGTCCAGGTGACACGAGCACATCGGGATCGCGCCGCTGCGCGGGCACGCACGCGCGCGATCCCGCTCCTTCTGAAGGACGTTCCTGAACGTCCTATCAGAAGTAGACGGCTCTCACCCGGCCGTATATGTGCATTGGCCGGGTGGGAAGTGGTTAAAAAAAGAACCTACAGTATATATAATTAGGAATTTGAAGGAAGTGTTGGTATATGGATCTGCTAGCTGGTCAGTTTAGCCAAGGTTCTTGAAGGACCCTGGAAGAGATATCTCCCTGATATTTAGCATTTAAACTAAAGCTGAACCTCCACGTTTGCCATATATCTATATATATATTTCTTTATTTGATGTATCAGGTAATCATTACATTTTGTCTTTTGCTAGTTCATACATCGAGATTTAGCAGCCAGAAATATTTTGGTTGGCGAAAGCTACAATGCAAAAATTGCTGATTTTGGGTTATCTCGAGGGCAAGAGGTGTATGTAAAAAAGACAATGGTAAGTATCTTTAAAGCTTTTTTTTTTAGCAGAAAAAAAGCTTAAAAATATTATTTACACAGTATTTCTTCTGTGAAGTTAACCCTTCCTCTGTTATACAAAAACGTATTTAGAGAGATGAATGCGATCATTGGAGATTATAGCATAGCTCTATCTGAGGTGAAGTGTAACTATAAATTTGCGATTTTGAGAGATTTTGAACCAGATATGCTATAATTCAAGGATAGGTGTATTTTAAAATAATATACCCTAAGACAGACCCCCTCCTCCCTTCTTGTACTATACTTTATATTTCCCCTAAAGCAAGATGGCATACTATATTTGATATTTTATTTAGGGACGGCTCCCAGTTCGATGGATGGCAATTGAATCTTTGAACTACAGTGTTTATACAACGAACAGTGATGTGTGAGTACATTTTAATTCTAGTCAGTTGTATATACTGCTTTATTTTGGCGTAAGGAGGTTTCATGTAGTATTAAATAAAGAGATTTTCCAGAAACAGATACAAATTGGATCCTCCTCCTATACTTTTTTTTCAACACCTGTATAAAGCCCATTTTACTGGAATAAGGGGGCTTGATCTCAAAATTGGAGGCAGCGCTTCTAATAGCACAGCCTTGTTCTTCAGATCTAATGGCACCCGATGAGAAAATCAGGAGATCATCAATGAAGAACAAGCATACCTGTAAAAGAAAAGCATAACCCTGTTAAGACTTCTTAAAAGTAGAACCATAAACAAACCTTTTTTTTCATTTTGGATAGAAAAAGGGAAGGTCATAACCCCTTTAAGTTAATTTTTTGCCCTCTGTGTCCCATTGAGGAGAGTTACGCCCATTTTCTGGCCCATAGCCAAAACAGGAAGTGAGGGGAAATCCCTACAAATTAAGGGAATCCTCGGGGGACCCCCAGGTAACCAAAACTAGTCTCCTCATCAGAAGATTTCCCCGCTCTTACTTTTTCAGGGGACAACCCAAAATTTAGGATTTTCTTTTACTTTCACTTTCAATGATAATGGTAAACAGGACAAATAGAGAAGGTGAATCTCCCTAACAGGGGCACAGAGAGCGATAAAAACCTGACAGGGGTTCTAATCCATCTCTACTCTATCCAAAACAAAAGCGGAAAAAAGGTTTGCCTTTAGTTGTACTTTAAATCCCTTAATTTTTTTGAAGGAGGAACTCTCCCAAAAACCTTTGCTCTCCACCTTCTGTAAAGGGTATAAATATAGAAAATATTTTGCTCTGCTTTACTCTGCACAATAATGTTACAAAACCCTTTGTTGTTTGGAAAAACTCCTATAAAACCTTGGAGTTTACAAGGTTGACCTCTCCTTCTGAAAATGCTGGTCCACCTCAGACTAGTTCTGGGTCATTAACTCAAAGTACATTAAAACCACCTCTACCAAGCTCTTTTCAATAAATATTGCAGGAAACAATGCATTGAACGCAAAATGTAGTATCCCATTTCAGTGTTCACTTCATGAAAGTCTCATTTATACATAAGGGATTCATTTTGCTTGCATTAGAATTACACTTTGCACTTAGCTCCTTTCACTGTCATACTAAAGCTTGATTCACACTAATGCATTTTTTTATGCATTTTGCAGAAATGTAGGGATTTTTTTTAACATGGGTTCCTATGGAGCACATTCACATCAATGCATTTTTGTGCTTATGTGTTTTTGGAAAAGGTCGGGGACTTTTTCCCCACAAAATACAGTGCTTTGCATGTAATACACTTCAATGGACCCACATCCTAAACACAAGTACCATGTTTTTTTACAGCATTTTTACCACGGTTTTGCCACAATTTGCGTTTTTTTTACACTGTATATAGCTGCTTGCTAAGGAAAGGGACTGGAAGCCGGCTGCCATGTCCTTATCAACCGATGAGTCATCAGCTGTCAGGCCTCACCGCTGACAGCTGAATGTAAAAAAAAAAGAATTGCCGGCTAAATCACAAAAACAGCGTGGGGTCCCCCCCATGTCCATACCAGGCCCTTAGGCCTAGTATGGATTTGGAGGGAACCCCCACATGTCAAAATTGAAAAAAAAAAAATTTGAAAAAAAAATGGCATGGGATCCCCCCAAAATCCATACCAGACCCTTATCCAAGCATGCAGCCCGGCAGGTCAGGAAAGGGAGGGGATGAGTGAGTGCCCCCCTCCACCCTCCTGAACCATACCAGTCCCCTTGCACTCAATATGAGGGGGTGGGTGCTTTGGGGCAAGGGGGCTCTATGCCTCCCAAAGCACCTTGCCCCCATATTGATGGGGACCAAAGGCCTCTTCCAGGCAACCCTGGTTATTGATTTTCGGGTCCGCAGGCAGGGGCTTATGGAAATTTGGAACCCCCCTTTAACAAGGGGGGCCCCAGATCCTGGCCTCCCCCCTATGTGAATGGATTGTACATTGCACCCCTACCCATTCACCAAAAAAAAGTAGTGTGGTGTGACAAAAGATAATAGACAGTTTTTTATTAAAAATATCTTATTCTCCCCCCCTTCTCCCTCCTCCGGGCTTCCCCTTCTCCCACTTCTTCCTCCCTTCTTCTTCTTTCTCCTGTCTTCTTTGTCCGGTGTTCTTCTTCCTCCACCGGCCCTCCCGGCGCTGTTCCGATGCTGCTTCCCACTGTCCTGTCCGTGTCGATGTAAAGCATTTCTTAGATAACTGTGGGGCATGGCCATCGGATGACATCATCCGGAGGCCCCGCACCCATGTGACATCACTGACCCATCATGCCCTGGGGGGTGGAGTGACAAGGGGACGGGGCCTCTGGAAGAAGGAGAAGACCGGAAGAGTGAGTGGGAGAAGCCCGGAGGAGGAAGAAGCGGGGAAGAAGACATTTTTAATAAAGGACTTGTCAAAAACTGTCTATTGTCTTTTGTCACACTACACAACTTTTTTTTGGTGAATGGGTAGGGGTACGATGTACCCGATATCCATTTACATAGGGGAGAGGCCGGGATCTGGGGGCCTCCTTCGTAAAGGGGGTTTCCAGATTCTGATAAGCCCCCTGCCCACAGACCTCAACAACCAATGGCCAGGGTTGTTGGGAAGAGGCCCTTGTCCCCATCAACATGGGGGCAAGGTGCTTTGCACCCACCCCCCATATTCAGGTCATGTGGACTTGTATAGTTCAGGAGGGGGGCACTTGCTTGTCCCTCCCTTTCCTGACCTGCTGGGCTGCATGCGCGGATAAGTGTCTGGTATGGATTTTGGGGGGGGGGGGCACATTTATTTTTCAATTTTGACGTGGGGGGGTTTCACTATTTTTTTTAGCCACCAATTCTTTTATTTATTTTTTACATTCAGCTGTCAGCAGGGAAGGCCGCTGACAGCTAATGACTCATCGGTTGTTAGGACTCAGCTGCCGGCCCCTTCTTAACAACCAGCTATATACAGTGTAAAAAAAAACACCAATTGCGGCAAAATTGTGGTAAAAAACACAAGCACAGAAAAAAGCACTGCAGAAATGCTCAGAAGCAACATGCATAAATGTAAATCAATCCTAAATAAGGGCTGCTAAATAGTGTACTTCAAGCAGTTGCAGATCATCAAGATCAGCCAAACTAATGATCATCAAAAACCTACCGAAATGTCATTGTGATTTGTTAGCATTATTTTCACAATTGATATTTTTATGTAATTGCTTTAATAGATCATCTTCTAAATGGATGTTGCATAAACAAGATGTGCAGTAGATACATTTTAGACAATGATTTTACATATTTTAACTTATTTGACCAACAATCTTCATGTTTTTTTTTCTTTTATAGATGGTCATTTGGTGTTTTATTATGGGAAATCGTCAGTTTGGGTAGGTATAACAGCTTTAACACAACACAAGGATACCTGAATGTAAAAATAGATATTTTTACTTGTATAGGCTTTGTATTTATATAGTTGCATAACATTCTGTATGTCAGTGGTCATCAACCCTGTCCTCAGGGCCCACTAACAGGCCAGGTTTTATGTATTACCTTGGGGAGATGCAGACTAGAATACTGCAATCACTGATCAGCAAATGATATCACCTGTGATATATTTCAGTTATGTTTCAAACCTGGCCTGGGCCCTGAGGACAGGCTTGATGACCACTGCTGTATGTCATAGTTTTAGTTCAAATGTGTTGCAGTAGCTGAGATGTATTTACTAAAGGCAAATCCACTTTGCACTACAAGTGCACATGGAATTGCACTTGGAAGTGCAGTCGCGATAGACCCGAGGGGGACATGCAAGAAAATGAGAAAAAAAACAGCATTTTTGCTTGTACATGATTGGATGAAAAAAATCAGCAGAGCTTCCCCTTGTTTCTTATTTTCTCCTCAGATCTACAGGGACTGCACTTCCAAGTGCACTTGTAGTGCAAAATGGATTTGCTTTTAGTAAATAAACCCCACTATCTATAGCAGTGGTTCTCAACCTCAGTCCTCAAGTACCCCCTACAGGCCATGTTTTGGGAATTTCTCTTGAAAAAAATAGCTGTCCAAAATACAAAGTTATTGGGGATTTACTAAAGGCAGATCCACTTTGCACTACAAGTGCAAAGTGCACTTGAAATTGCACTGAAAGTGCACTTGGAAGTGCAGTCCTTGTAGATCCAAGGGGGACATGCAAGGAAAATAAAAAAAACAGCATTTTAGCTTGCACATGATTGGATAATAAAATCAGCAGAGCTTCCCCTCATTTCAGATCTACCCCTCAGATTTACAGTGACTGCACTTCCAATTGCACTTTCAGTGCAATTTCAAGTGTACTTTGCACGTGTAGTACAAAGTGGATTTGCCTTTAGTAAATAACCCCCATTGACTCTGATTTAAAGCACCTGTGCAAAATAAAAGAAAACCTGCAACTATGGCCTGTTGGGGGCACTTGAACACTGAGGTTGAGAATCACTGATCTTTAGTGATCTGCAATGGGGGAGATTTACTAAAACTGTTACACTCAAAATCTGGTGCAGCTGTGCATGGCAGCCAATCGGCTTCTAACTTCAGCTTGTTCAATTAAACTTTGAAAATAAAATCTGGAAGCTGATTGGTCTCTATGCAGACCTGCACCAGATTTTGCACTCTCCAGCTTTAGTAAATAAACCCTACAGTGGGAACCTTTAGCTGTTTTGGAACTGGAAGTCCCTTCATTCCCTGTTGACCACACAGATTTTACCTTAAAGTATTTGTTTTGAGCAAACAGTTTAAACAAGTGACTCTCATCTCATCTTGTGACTAGTGGAAAACCCTTTTTTTTTTACTAATAACCTCAGCTAAAGTCTATTAGTACCTATTAATCAGGCGTATGCAGTGGTTGGAAAGTATCCTGGCCCTTTGCCATATGCAAAACTGTATTTTCAGAATCACAATCCATTTCAGTGGCTTTCAAATTAGGATTATTACCTGGCTATTTTAAAACCCTACATTCCTACTAAAACTCTTTTGTTGATTTGCTGCCACATTTCAGCTCACTGTTATATTGCATGACCCAACTTAAAGTTTTAAATCAAGGCCAAATAGTTATTCTAAGGCCCCTTTCCCACGATTGGCCTGCAAAGATCCGTCAGTTTTTCAGGCGGATCTGACCGGGCCACCCATTGACTGGTATGGGCAGGAGGATGTCCAAGGAGATGTGTCCGTTGACACCCACCTGTCATCTGACCCTACGAGATCAAAACAGACAGGTGGCGATACGTTCGCAATCATTCCAATGGATTGGATTGTATGAAAACGGACAGGCTGTCCGTTTTCATCCCATCTCGCCATAGAGGGCATCAGAGCTCTGACAGGTCTGTCCATGCACAGTGAGCAGAGATGGGCCCTGCTCAGCGGGGATCAATAGAGTGATTTACGCCTAGCTAGTGGAATCCATTGAGCAGATCCTGTGTGAAAGCAGCCTTATGTAGAATGTTGAAATGATTTGGATCCATAAAAACTGTAAGCTGTTTAGGTACTAAGATAGAAAAACAGCCCCATAACATCATACTTCCTCCATCAAACACATTTGGGTTAAGGATATTGGGGTTGATTTATGAAAGGCAAATCCACTTTGCACTACAAGTGCACTTAGAAGTGCAGTTGCTGTAGATCTGAGAGGAAGATCTGAAATGAAGCGAAGCTCTGCTGATTTTATCATCCAATCATATGCAAGCTAAAATGCTGTTTTTTTATTTTCCTTGCACGTCCCCCTCGGATCTACAGCGACTGCACTTCCAATGCACTTGTAGTGCAAAGTGGATTGCCTTTAGTAAATCAACCTCATAGTGTATGGGTGTTGTTCCAGTAATGCATTGAACATCCAGGTGGCCGTTAGCAAACTTGGGATGGACAGCACTACTTAGTGCAATGGCTTTCCTCATTGTAAGTCTGCCTGATCACCACACTTTTATAGCGCTATTAGTAGATTCATGAACACAAATGTTATAAAGTGCAAGAGATGCCAACAGATGCCAACAGATCTTTCTCCATCACACATTTTGAGAACTGTACTGTATCCTTGCACTAATCTCTTTAGAACACCTATGCTTGCGAAAAGTATAAACAGTGTACATTTTTTCCATTTCTACACTGCCTGATGGAAACCTTAGTTTTCAGAAATATGTTGGTGATTCTTTTCATTCTTGTGAGTTTTAACAACTCTATCAGAGGCATTTTGAAATCTATATTGGTAAGGCTATATTGCCCACCAACATTCTGCTGCAATGAGCTGTGTGACCTGATACCTAACATATCAAGTAGAATATCTGATTTGAATCCCCCTTTTTCAAAATGGCATTACCACATGCTCTTTCCATATAATTAATAAAATGATTAAGGAAAAAGCTAAAGCAGAATGTTTAGTAGACCCAGAGATAATATATTAATATTGGGGTTTCTATGCTGGTTTTAAAGTAATGATATTATATATCTATTAACAGAACCTGTTTCCTACCTGCAGGTGGGACTCCATATTGTGGCATGACATGTGCAGAACTCTATGAGAAGTTACCTCAAGGGTACAGACTTGAAAAACCTCTCAATTGCGATGATGAAGTGTAAGAAAAGCATGATATTATGAGTATTGCTTTATAAGTTATTACTGTAAATGTGTTAATTTCTGGAAATCCCTTTTTACTACAGTGTGGTTGCAAGAACCGCTAAAAGCACTATTTGCATCTAAACTAGCAAAAACACCACGGTCTAACAAATCTTGCTGGGAAAAATAGTCTTAATGGTGTTCTTATTTCTCTAACTACTAGGTTCCTCCTCCTCAGCATGTTATAAAATTTGTGAACCAGAAAAAAATATACACTTCAGTAATTAAATAGGAGATCGCCAAAGAATGTCAGTTTCTTTGCTGTCTCATGTTCAAAGCATTACGAGTCCCTATTCCACTTAAAGCGGAGTTCCACTTGTTTTTTAGTTTATTAAAAGTCAGCCTGTGACGTGTCCCAGAAGATTGCAGGGAGGGAGGGGCCGTCTAGGGAGAGAGGAGGAGTCACCTAGGCGGCCAAGAGATGGAAGCAGGAAATGGGACAGGAAGTCCCTCTCAAAACATGGCGCCCCCCCCCCCCCCCACAAAAAAATGACATGCCAAATGGGGGCGAGGAGTTCTTAAAGTGCTTAAAGTGGAAGTTCCACTTTTGGAACGCCTTAATAAGCACGCAGATTAGGAAATTCAGAGCTCCATATCTACATACCAGTTGTGGCTCTGTAACTCTGAAGTACTCTGAGTGCTGAAACCTCTGGATCAGCATGACAGTTCCATATTTCCTCAATACATATTGGCTATATGTCACTTATCTCCAAGACCAGTTTATACCACAGAACTGGAATCTGCTTTTAAAATCATACATCACAACTGGTCACCATATTTACTAAAATAAATGCCACTAATTAATCAGCTCCTCAACATTTGATGTTGATGTTTAGAATTGGTCACCATATTTGCCTTCTTACATTCAGATGTGCAAATTAGAATTTAAATTTCTCAAGCATTATTCTGCAAAATAGTGTGCTGACACCTATTGGTGAAATGGATAAGTAGTGGGTGCGGAAAATACATATGTGGTATCTCAAAGACTTTGCTGTGACAAAGATTTAACCAGTTCCAATCCATCATAAATCAAATCACAAAAGAGTATGTTGTATCCACAGTGGCTGTTGTTGAGCTTGATAATGGGATACAGCTCAACTTTTTTTTCCCCATAAGGATGCTTTTAGACATTGAGCAGGGTTTTAGGTCTAGTAGACATTTACTTTGCACTGCAAAGGTATTTCATATACTTTTTTTTTTCTATTTTTGAGCTTTCTTTAAAGGAGACACTAAAAAATTGGGAAAAAAGAAAACGTTTAAACTGCCTTCTATGTTTATTTACACTACAGTATTTTTGGGGGGCGAATGAGTACTTATTCACATGAGAGGGCAGGATCTGGGGGGCCCTTGTTAAAGAGGTCTTCCAGATTCTGATAAGCCCCCTACCTGCAGACTCCTATGAGCATGGTTGTGAGGAAGAGGCCCTTGTCCCCATCAACATGAGTACAAGGGTATTTGGGGAGGGACCCTGCCCCAAAGCACCCCCCCCCCCCCCCCCCCCCATGTTTAGGGAATGTGGCCTGCTATGTTTTTTTATTGGCGTTTCCCTCAAAAACCATACCAGACCCAAAGGGTTTTTTCTTAATTTTTTTTTATTGCCAGCAATTCTTTTTACATTCAGTTGTCAGCAGGGAACCCCACTGATAGCTGATGACTCATCGGTTGTTAATGTTTCAGAGGCCATCCGCTCCCAAACAACCATATTGTTTACTGGTTCTGAAGGATGCCAGCAGCTGCTGGTTCCTTAACTATCATATGCCAGGACCATTATTTATTTACCGCATGCATTTATTTATTTCCTTTTGTGAATTGTGTTTATCGCCCTTTCATGCGGTATTCACTGAGTATTTCTTTGTTTTGTGGTAAATACAGCAAAATGGTATAGTGAATTGACAGTTTCAAGATTGCATGCAATATTTAGGCAAAATGTGTCTGGACACTTACATACCACATGTGATCTGGTTCTATGAATGGAGCCCATTGTCTTTCTGACAGTCCTAAACAATGTTCAGAAGCTCTGCAGCCATTGTTAGTCTGGTTGAAAAAAAAAAGACACAAGTGCATCTAGTTCAACCAGAATAACTATGTAACAATAGTGCCTGCAGAGCTTCTGAACAGTGTTCAATACATTGTTTAGGACTGTGAAGGCCCGTACACAGGATAGGAAAATGGGATGGAAAAATTAGTATGACGAGCTGTCTGACGATTTTCAGATCGTTAGTATGGTGCTTTCGACAGCCAATTTTGCTTTTTCATCAGCCAAAAGCTGGATCTATAAAATTTTTGGCAGATGTGAACTCAACGTCCGATTTTCATTTCATAAAAAAAATAAAAAAAAATAATCACAAGAGCAAGACTACGCATGCTCAGAAACAAAAATAATACATACAAAACTATTTAACACATTACGTCATTTCTGAAATTGTATTCTGTCGTACGAAAATTTTCATATTGTGAGTAACCTCTTCACTTTTGACACGAGACTAGCATGCCACCAAAAAATGGACGTTCGGTCATCTGAAAATCGAAGCGTGTGTCTGAGGTTTAAGTCCAAGCTGTCATTTTCACATCTGGCAAGAGCAGCAGGGGAGTGGTAGCAGGAAGAGAGGGACAGGGCGTGTGTCCTGTTCATTTCATTGATGTTTTCTGGGAATATGCTACACATCTGTAATGTGCAACAGGTTAATAACACTAATATGTCAATTGTGTAAATCTGAAATCGCTGTATAAAACTTTATGATCCTCTTGTGCAAGATATACTCGCACACCATCATTTAGTTTACTAGCATTTCCAAGGAGTGGGGGTCTTACAACCAAAGATCTCTCAATGATTTTGGCTAACCCTTAATATATTGACCATATTTTGATCACCGCAAAATCCATTAATTTTCAATGGCTAGCATAGAAAAATACATGTGTAACCAATATGTCAAATAATCTGTATTTTTTTTTTTCAAATATATTTTGAAGGCATGATCTTATGCGACAATGCTGGCGTGAGAAACCATATGAACGACCGTCATTTGCCAAAATTCTGATGTCTCTGACGCGAATGCTAGAGGAAAGAAAGGTAAATGCAAATTCAAAACTGTACATAAAAGTAAACATCTATATATAAAAAAAAAAAGTATCATGTTAGTTTTAATCTATACTACGGTTTGTAATATAAATATATATATATATATATATATATATATATATATATATATATATATGGGATGAAACCTTTTGTACCTCATCATTCTGCTAATCAAAACAACAGACTATGGACAGATACCATAGAGCTTGTGACATTGGCAACTTACTTTGAGCTTGTTTCGATTACATCAGTTTAGCACACTGCTGAAATCATTCAGAATTGACAGGTGCATTTAACCTGCAGTTGACCTTCTGACCTGCATTTAAGCAGTTTTGGTTTTACCATAGACTTGTGTGGGAATTCAAAACCCTTTGAAGTGAAAAAAAGCCCATTAAGCCCCTAAAGTGGTTGTAAATGATTTACATAATCCAATAGTTGATGGTCATAATAAAAAAACGTTTGTAGACACCCCAGCAACCCTGGCCACAATTCCCCAGCTAAGCCTTCTTGGAAGAAAGTCATTCCATTCTAGGCACTCACTGCTGATTCCCTCAAACCAGTAAGCACCCACAGTCCTCCCTTCCCTCTCTTTAACACACACACACAAGGCTGTAGAACAAGCTTTTATTAGGTTTAGCTGTCAGGTGCTGAATGTCCATCTTACATATTCCAATTTAAGATGACGTGTAAATGTGAAGGATAGGTCCACCTTACTACAGAAGATAACAATTTCACATTTTATTTTCAAACAGTTTATTGCTTTTTTTTATTTGTTTATAAATGGCTATATATATTTGTGAATACTTTATTTTTGCAGACCTATGTGAATACAACACTATACGAAAAGTTTGCCTATGCCGGCATTGATTGCTCAGCCGAAGAAGCAGCATAACGACCAGTGTCTTCTCTCAACTAAAACAGGATTTGGGTGTGCAATATTGTGTTTTGTCTGACGTCGTCTCTAGAATATATATTTTTTTGTACTACACCTGTAAATTTTTTTATAGAGCTGTGTAAATAGGTTTTCTTTTCAAATTAACTAAAATGCTTAGTAACTCATGGTAATAGAAAAAAAAAAAAACATTGTATTATTGATACAATTTTTCTGTTACAGCTAACACTATAGATCTATGTTTATAATTATTAAAGAATTACACAAAAACTGCATCTGTGGCAATATTTCTATAGCTGAAAGGCATAAAGACTATTCACGTTAACAGAAACAAATTACTACAGTGGTCTAAATAATGTCATGAAGATACAGTCTATAACAGCATGAAAGCCATTACTAGCTTTGACCTACAAGTTGCAGTTGCTGGATTTTGCAACTTGAAGAAAGCGCAAGGCATGACATATAGCCATTGTAACATCACAAGTGGTGCAAATCAAGATTCCTCTACATTACACTAATTATATCTGAAGCTTGCTTTGTTATAAAGAAAACAAGTCTGTGACTTTTAGTGTTTAATGTCATGTTTTTTTTCTCTCAGACTAATGTTAAAAACTGTAACTGATGGGCAGATGTTATACCACAAAATGTGGGCCTTTTAACACTGAGAATTCAACTTTTCCTTTGTAACCCCACCATCTCAAGAATCCTAAAACAATGCAAAAGGAGGCCAATATTTATTAATAATATTTTCCTTCCAGGGTTAAGGTCCCATTCACACCAGAACACGGTATGCTGCAAAGGCCTTGTTAATCTATTTTTGATACTCATTGTGGCAAAAGGCAGAATTGCACCATCAAGCACAAAAATCTGGGGCTGACTGCATTTTCACAGCTTAACACACAGGACACCCATACTGCGTGCTGCATTACGGCACATGTACATTTTGAAGATGCGTTAAAGTGTGATCCACACTGAATGGCACCACCATATGTAAAATGTGTTTACTATGTTACCACAACACAAATGGTGTAAAGAGGGCCCAAGGCAGTTTTGTATTGTATTTAACATGTACCAGAAGTCATCCAGAAATACCAGGGAGGGATCAGATAAAAGGGTCTAATGAAAGCCTTCTACTGGGCATCATTTACTAGACTTTGTCCAGGTGCAGTCTATTATACCATAGTCCAAATAAATTCACACGTGCTTAAATATTTATTTTGAAAGAGGAAGCAGTTATTTGAGTTCAATGGTAGCATACTTTCCATCAAAGCTGCTACAGCACCCTTGCATATCTTTAGGTACAATTTCCACAAAAAAAAAAAAAAAAAAAAAAAAAAAAAAAAGTAGCTTAAAGCTCCAGCAGCTACTAAAGATGTGAACTTTAGCTTCGAGGTAGGCTGGTTGAGATGTTGAAACAAAATTTTCATACAGAATCTAGATTAGGGGGAAAAAGGATGCAGGGAGACAAGACAACTGCTAGTGCAACGCTTACAAATACAAACAGTTTAAAGATGCCAGAAGAATATCAAATGTTGAAAATGATTGTAGTATACAGAAGATACATAAGTGCTTTTAATTTTTACATAAACATATGTAGGATTTCTATCGCCGCCCTTTAGTGTCCTCTTTTACTTTCCAGAGCATTAACTCCATGCATGCAGTAGCATCTTCAACAGAATCATGACCAGCAACTAAAGGAGAAGGGGGAAAAAAAAAAAAAAAACACATGAGATAGCTGTAGGTGATACTACAAAATTTCAGGACTATGGTTAATTACTTTAACTAAAAAAAAAAAAACTCTAGGCCATGCTGGGGTTCATTACAAAGGGACTGTGTATGCACAATTTCTTTATGCACATGCAGCATTCTTAGGTAGCAGGTTGAAATAGAAGCCTCGCCTTTCCCATCACGATTAACACACATCTACGACCAGCATTAAAAAAAAAAAAAAAAAAAAAAAAAAAAAAGGATCCTTAAAGCAGAGGTCCACATTAAAGTGGACCTTCCACTCATTGGAACCCCCCTCCCCTCCGGTGCCACAATTGGCACCTTTCAGGGGGGAGGGGGGTGCAGGTACCTGTACAGTACAGGTATCTGCACCCACTTCCGGCGTAGATTCTGCAGAAGGTACGCCCCTTCCCGTAGAATCTACACCCCTTTCCGAAGGTCCCCCGCTGAAAGCTGGGAAACACACAGATCCCAGAGACACTGGGGACCATCCTTATTGCGCAGCGCGACTCGCGCATGCGCAGTAGGGAACCGGGAAATGAAGCCGAAAGGCTCCACTTCCTGATTCCCATACCCAAGATGGCAGCAGCACCCGAGAGACGATCGAGAGATTGGCTTTGGGTGCCGACATCGGAGGCGTGCTGCCGCCTTTAAAAAAACAAAAGCAAACAAAAAAAAACGGCGGACTCCCGCTTTAAAAAGGAAAAAAAAATTTTGCCCCTCTTCAATAATGTATTATCTACCCAAAGTAAATGAGAATTTTTTTTTTTTTTTTAAAAGCTAAAATTTGAATCTTTATTGTCCATTATACCAACAGTGATATATTGCGCAACATTGGGACTAGCTTAAGCAGTTCCGCCCGCCCCCCCCCCCCCCCCCCAAAAAGTCAGATTCCCAGTGTTCATACCCCTGTTGTACAATGACCATATTAAAACAAGTGAATGTTCCAGCAAAGATCCTCCCTTGAAAGCTTTTAGGCTGCCATTGATGAAATGCAAAAAGCCTGGCTGTCGGTGATCCAAAGGCTTCATAACTTTGCCAAGTTGCTAACCTGGTAAGCAGAGACTTTGCCTGCTGCATACTGGTTCCTTGTCAGTAATGCAAAAAGCGGAGGTTGTAAAATAGCTATGGAGCTAGCATTTTTAAAAGCAAGTGAAATAACAGCCCCACTATTCTTACTGCATAGATTTACTTTAGGGCCTGTGTAAATTGCTTTTGGTGGACTAATGCAAGGCTGTTTTGATGTAGGCTAAACCAGATATGTAAAGATTTTCTAGAGATCACAGTTCTGCTACACCATTTCACACCTGAAATCTAGTCATTAAAAGCTAATAAATACACGTTGAAAAGCACTGCTCTGGCTTCCAGGGTCTCACATTTTACCAATTGCTTTGGTGATGCACTTGTATGAGAGACATTTGGATGACATTTGCTAGCTCTACCTTGGCACTAGAGTAGTTTTACCTAAAGGGTTACTCTGTACTTCTACAAAAAAAAAAAAAAGGAGAGAGCGACTAAATATGGTAGTTACAGTAAGTGAGTACACCCCTCACATTTTTGTACATTTTTTTTATATCTTTTCATGAGACAACACTGAAGAAATTACATTTTGCTACAATGATAGTCAGTGTACAGCTTGTATAACATTGTAAATTTGCTGTCCCCTCAAAATAACTCACACAGCCATTAATGCCTAAACTGCTGGCAACAAAAGTGAGTACACCCTTAAGTGAAAATGTCCAAATTGGGAACAATTAGCCATATCCCTTCTCCAGTGTCATGTGACTCAGTTACACTGTCTCGGGTGTGAATGGGGAGCAGGCATGTTAAATTTGGTGTGCTCTCACTCTCGCATACTGGTAACTGGAAGTTCAACATGGCACCTCATGGCAACGAACTCTGAGGATCTGAAAAAAAAAAAAAGAATTCTTGCTCTACATAAAGATGGCCTAAGCTATAAGAAGATTGCCAAGACCATGAAACTCAGCTGCAACACGGTGGCCAAGACCATACAGTGTTTTAACAGGACAGATTCAACTCAGAATAGGCCTTGCCATGGTCGACCAAGAAATTAGAGTGCACATGCTCAGCGTCATATACAGAGGTTGTCTTTGGGAAATACATGTATGTGTGCTGCCAGCATTGCTGCAGAGGTTGAAGGGGGGGGGGGGGGGGGGGGGAAGAGGAGTGGTCAGTCAGCCTATCAGTGCTCAAACCATACACCACACAAGGCATCAAATTGGTCTTCATGGCTGTAGTCCCAGAAGGAAGCCTCTTCTAAAGAGAATGCACAAGAAAGCCCTCAAACAGTTTGCTGAAGACAAGCAGACTAAGGACATGGGTTACTAGAACCATGCCCTGTGGTCTGATGAGACCAAGAGCAACGCATTTGGTTCAGATGGTGTAAAGCGTGTGTGGCGGCAACAAGGTACAAAGACAAGTGTGTCTTGCCTACAGCCAAGCATGGTGGTGGAAATGTCATGGTCTGGGGCTGCATGAGTGCCGACGGCACTGGGGAGCTAATGTTCATTGAGGGAACCATGAATGCCAACATGTACTGTGACATACTGAAGCAGAGCATGATCCACTCCCTTGGGAGACTGGGCTGCAGGGCAGTATTTCAACATCATAACAACCCCACACATACCTCCAACTTTACCCTCAGCTTCTTTAGTAAGGCTGTGGTTAAGGTGAGGTCTCCAGACCTAAAGCCTATTGAGCATCTGTAGGGCATCCTCAAAACAGAAGATGGAGGAGCACAAGCTCTCTAACATCCAACAGCTCTGTGATGTCTGCATGAAGGAGTGGAAGAGGACTCCAGTGGCAATCTGTGAAGCACTGGTGAATGCCATGCCCAAGAGGGTTAAGGTAGTGCTGTAAAATATTGGTGGCCACACAAAATATTGACACTTTGAATACACCCCTAAGTGAAAACATCCAAAGTGGACACTTTTGTTGCCAGCGGTTTAGACATTAATGGCTGTGTGTTGAGTTATTTTGAGGGGACAGCAAATTTACACTGTTATACAAGCTGTACACTCACTACTTTACATTGCAGCAAAGTGTCAGTTCTTCAGTGTTATTAGATGAAAAGATAGAATTAAATATTTACCTAAATGCTGTTTAATTTTGTTCAGGAGAGGGATATAGTTGACCTCAAACAGGCCTCCCATCTTTGCTGTCAATTTTATTCCCAGATAACCTAATTCTTTCGGGCTCCATCTAAAAGGTAATTTAGTTTGAAGTTCGCTCTGTTCTTCTACCGGTATATTTAAATTTAATATTTCAGATTTGGTCATGTTCACTTTAAAATTGGAGAGTTTCCCGAATTTTAACAGTTCATTTAACCTTCATTATCCCCGGAATAGATATCCTAGGGTTAGAGATATAGAGCAGAAGATAGTCTGTGAAAGCAGCTGTCTTGTACTCTCTCCCCTCCACCCGTCCAACATAAAG
Organism: Lithobates pipiens; assembly: GCF_037356315.1. Taxonomy (NCBI): domain Eukaryota; kingdom Metazoa; phylum Chordata; class Amphibia; order Anura; family Ranidae; genus Lithobates; species Lithobates pipiens. Next base: position 62,438,726 of record NW_027507718.1, on the reverse strand, counting down.
CTCTTTCATGGATGGGGAGAATAAATGTAGTTAAGATGTTTATTTTACCAATATTTACATATACATGTCAAATGGTCCCAATATCATTACCACAAGCATATTTAAATAAATTAAAAAGCATGATCATAAGATTTATTTGGAGAAAAAAAGCGGCGAGGGTTGCTTTTAATATTATGACCAGAAGTAAGGACAGAGGAGGTTTGGCAGTACCCGACTTTAAAAAGTATTACGAGGCTATAGTGATATCACGAATTACGGATTGGATTCATAATGAAAAGGGCAAGGACTGGGTGGAATTAGAATTTAAGCTAAGCAAAAAGAAAGTAGGAGAGTTAATATGGATACCGGCAAGATGTAGAGCATTAGGGGTCATACACAAGTATATTAACAAAAAGTTCACTTTGGGACACAATAAATAAGAGACATAATTGGGAACACAACTCATCACTAATCCTGTTACTAGATACCAATTTTTTTTAGACCAGGGCAAGAGGAATATATATATTTTAACAGGTGGGCTAAGAAAGATAATATTAGATTACAGGAGGTTATGGAAGGAAATAGATTATGCACATATGATGAAAATATAGGGAAGTGGGGACACAAGACACTAGATAAATGGAGATATTCACAATTACACTATTTTACCCAGTCCTTGACACAGCCATTGAGGGGTAAGGAGCAACTTAGACCCCTGGAGAAGCTACTACGGTCAATGCCTTGAAAAAAGGATCTCAAAAATATATAAAAAATTCTGATAGATGCAGTAGATCATAAATACGTTGGTTATTTAGAGAAGTGGGAAAGAGAAATAGGCCCCTTAAGTAATGATGAACAGAGAAATAGGCTGAGACGAACCTATTCGGTAGCTAAAGATTCACAAACAAGAGAGATGTCAAATAAACTCTTAGCAAGGTGGTATATGACCCCACAGCAAGGAAATAAAATTAGCAGAGAGAACCCCTTAACGTGTTGGAGAAGCTGTTTGGCAGTGGGAACCTTTGTCTATATTTGGGACACTCCCACCACAAATGTGCAGACATTCTGGGGGAAAATAATAGAAGCTAGTTTTAAAGTAACAGGAGAAAGGATGAGGAGGGACCCATGGGTGTGCCTATTCCACGACTCTGAAAAGGGGGAGAGAGAGTATGGGTACTCCCTGATCCCTTGCCTATTGAACTTTAAGGCATTGATACCGCGAAGATGGAAAACACAGGAACCTCCTACAATGAAGGAGTGGGTAGAAAGATTAGAAAGGCTAAGAAATATCAAAGAGACAATATACAAGTCAGCATTCAGAGGAGAGGTATCAGAATAGGTGGCGGCAATGGCTGCAATTTAGAAAAACTGAAAATGATTTGAAGTTGCTTGAATGCTAGTGAGAAATAATATTGGAAGGAACGAGTGAGGGGGGGGGGGGGGGAGGAGGGAGAGATTGGTGGTAAAGGAAGTATTTAACATAAAAATGATGATGTATAGATGGAATTTTGTGTAAATGAGTTATAATATTCGATAATTTTGAAAAGAATAAAAAAAAAAAAAAAAAAAAAAAAAGAAGAAGAGGTGGATCTACATCAGGGGACATTATTTTATCAATAAAGGAGTTGTTAAAAACTGCCTCCTGTGCTTATTTTTGGACAATTTTTTTGTTGAATGCGTAGGAGTATGTACCCCTATGCATTCATATGCATGGAGCGGGGTCTGTGGGGCCCTCTCTTGTTAAAGGGGTTTTCTAGGTTTCCAATAGGCCCCTGCCCTCGGATCCCAACAACCACCATCCAGGGTTGTCAGGAAGAGGCCCTCCCCAAAAGGACAGGGTGTTTTGGTTGGGGGGGTGGCAGAGCTCCAAAGCACCCCCCATTTTGAAAGCATGTGGCCTGGTATGGTTTAGGATGGAAGCCAGCCAGGCTGCTTGCATGGTCTGGTATAAATTTTGGGGGGACCTCACCTTTTTTGCAATTTTGCTGTAGGGTTACCCTTAAAATCCATACCAGTCCCAAAGGGCCAGGGAATTTTTTTTTTTTTGTGTTTGCTTGCAATAGACTTCAATTGGCCCACACCAAAAAGCAAGTGTTGCGTTTTTGCATGCATTTTCAATCACAATGAATGCCCTTGTTAAAAAGGGGGCTTCCAGATTCCGATAAACCCCCCTCCCAAACCACCCCAAAACCACGGCCAGGGTTATGGGGACAAGGTGTCCCACGTTGAGGGCATGTGGCCTGGTATAGTCCAGGAGGGGATATGGGCCACTCACTCGCTCGCCCTGCCCCCTGTTTAAAAATGCAAAACGCACCACAAAACCACAGATGCGAGCCTAGCGTTATAGTTTAAAATTCTTATAAATTAGAATGTTGTGCAATTATGCTCCCACTCTATGAAGTCCACAAAGGTGAACAGAGGATACGTAATGGTTAATGTGATTAAACCACTCCATTTGTTGAACCTTGAAGATCAGTCATGCTACTATAATCTCTTGGATTAAAAGTACTACTAAAGTCTTCAAAAAGTTTAATACAAAGTCCAGCTTTGAAAGACCACCGTCTATGTACTAAATAGGAAAAGTTAGGGTTTGACCCCCCCCCCCCCCCCAAACAAAACAAACAAACACCACCCTAAACTTCCTCCAATTGTAAGTAAACGTAGTATATGATAGAAATCAAAGCAGATTTAAATTCTTGTGCTCCTAATGACAGTACAAGCTATAGTCCACCTACCATTGAAAACCACAAACTCCTACTAAAACACTGATATTCCCCATCATGGCATTTCTTATTGCTTATATAAGCCTAAAACACACATTAGGATGGTGATGGTTGTTTTCCTGAATGTAATTACAATGAAACAGTCTTTGTAATATGAAGTATTTTTTTTGTTTGTTTATGATAGCATTGTGTAGTGCTTATAGATCGCAGAGCTGATTTACGAAGGAAGCAGAGCAAATGTTCACTTACAGCAAAGGTTGGTAAATAAGGTGAACCTATATTCACTGTGAATATACAAACATGCTAGAAAAAAAAAAGTGCTCTGTGAGAAAGGGAACTGGGGAATAAAAAAAAAATTTCACCCACCATATTTATTCTAAAAGCTTAAAAATACCTACATGGTCCAAATATGTTCTTGAATCTAAAACACATTCCCATGCAAAGTTTTTAAAAATTCGGGAACAGTGGATGATTTATACTAATAGTGTGGGACATCCATGATTGATGTCCCTGGTGATCCCGAGCCCATCGCTTTTGCCCCTCTTGTCCTTGCCTCTGCTTCCTTCTTTTTTTTCTTGATGGGATTCTGCTCCCCTCTTGGTTTTTTACGTGAGCCTATATTGCATAGTTGTCTGCTACGTCGTGTGTTGAGGTTTATGCTTACTAGCTACATGGAGCTTTCCTTGACCTTCCCTTCCTGGTGTTCATCAGTATTAAAACATAATAAATATGATTTTTCCACTATTTGCACCACATAAGCCTTACTGTACCCATGCTGTCAGTTCTAGCCCCTGCATGGGCAGATCTGGTGCTTTACCTTGTTACTTTATTTTAAATAAAAATTATTGAACCAGAAACTGAACACATGACACACCAGTACCCAATTATTTTTCTGGACTGTGGAGTGGGGAGGTCCTTCCACAACACTCCCCACTGACATGGACAATTGTCTGACAAAGATATCCATTTGTGAGTTCTGAAGACTTCCAATGGTGGTTTGATGACATAAGGGGCAGCAACAAAAATGGTCATCCGATCACTAGTCAAGTCACAGTGGAGAAGAATCACATGGCAACAGACTAAGGGATTACGCTTAGTATGAAAGCAGGAATGCATATGGGCAGGTGATGTCAAGAGGTAGTGTGTGAGATGAGTTTTTTGCATGCGGATGAACACATTTTCTGACTAATGTTCCACTTTAAGCTCTGATAGATCACTTCATGCTGACCCCTTTAGCAAGCACAGCTAGACAAAATTAGTGCCGATATGGTTTAAAATCCAATAAGGCTCATGTCACCATGTTCTGCACAGTTTCCGGTTTTCTCAGCACTGTGCCAGCAATCAGTGAGACACTAAAGGCAAATCTACTGCCAGCAGGGGCGTATCTATAGAGGTTGCAAGAGTCGCAATCGTGACTTGGCCCCAGGCTGGGGGGGGGGGGGGGCATGCGTCTCCCGTCCGTTTTGTCTACAGTTGTGCAAGTCGGAGTCAGGGGCAGAGCTGGGAGGTGGAGCCGACAGTCCTGGGAACGGAAGACTGCTTGTCTTTACACTCTGGATGCAGCTAGCACCAGGCTGGATAGGAGGGCCGGCAGGAGGAGAGGAGATTGGTTCTCCTATATGTCTCCTGCAGGTCTTTCAATGGCGCCAGGAGCAGGATCGGTTCTCCTATATGCCACCCCGCCCACCCTCCTATCCAGCCAAGATGCAAGCAGTCATCTGTAGCAAAGACCACCAGCCTGGCCCGACTCCGCCTCCCAAATCCACACCCACCGACCCTGGCTCCCGCTTCCCATCTCAAGGCTGTTCCTGCCGTCGGAATGGTAGGAGACAATCTATCTGCCCGAGGCCACTCCTGGTAACCCACTTACTCTCTGCTGTGACAGAAAGTGGAAGAATACACTGCCCAATGAGTATAGTGTTCCAGGTGTGCTGCCGACTATCACTCTGCTCCCTCCCATCGTGCTGCCCCCCCCCCCCCCCACACACACACACACTGCCTCCCATCAAAAACAGTAAAAAAAAAAAAAAAAAAAAAAAAAAAAAAAAACTACTGACCCCATTCACCGCCCTTCTGACCCCATTCACCGCCCTACTGACCCCATTCACCGCCCTACTGACTGACATCATTCCCAGTCCACTATGACACCACTGTTCCAACTAGGGTTGCAAAGGTCACACTTGTGCCTGGGCCCTGGCCTTCCACCACCATAGCAAAGCCCAAGACTGAAGGACTGCACAACATGGGAAAGGGATCCACCGAGGGCTGTAAAAGGTCATGGGATCAGTTGGAAGGGTTTTGGACTCAGAATGGCTCAGGTCAGAGGTCTGGGGGCACTTCATGATTTCTTGCACCAGGGCCCTGAAGGTTCTAGTTAGGCCTCTGACTGCCGGCCTAAAATTTACTGCTTGTGAGGAGGGGCAGGAAGCATAAGGAATAGCACAAACTGTGCCAAGGGAATACAGATTAGGGAGAGAAAAAAGCAGGGCAGGTGACAGAACACAAAAGAATAAAAAAAAAAAAAAAAAAAAAAAAAAAAAAAAAGAAACACTTACAAGTGTAGGGTCTTATTTAATCTCCTTTCTGCCTCAGAAGCTACAGTCCTATGAAACTTCACTGGACTTTAAAACTTGTCAGCCTTCTCCTCTAGATAAGCCAATACATACAATACAGTCAAGGTTGAAAATGCACACATTTTAAATTACAGAAAGTTTTTGAGACCAAGGAAAGGGGGAGAGTTCTCTAAGAGACTGCTCTCTACTTCAACAAAACGCCACTTCCAGCAAGATGAAGCAGAAGCAATTCTGCAGCACACCCCAATTTAGCTACCATAATTATTAATGTGGAATGTATGTACTTTTGTTTACTCATAACAGGTTTGATAACAATTATTAACCACTTGCCTACTGGGCACTTAAACACCCTTCCAGCCCAGACCAATTTTCAGCTTTCGGTGCTCTCACACTTTGAATGACAATTACTCAGTCATGCAACACTGTACCAAAATGAATTTTTTGTCCTTTTTCCCACAAATAGAGCTTTCTTTTAGTGGTATTTGATCACCTCTGGGGTTTTTATTTTTTGCGCTATAAATGGAAAAAGACCGAAAATTTTGAAAAAAAAAACAAAAAACACATTTTTCTTTGTTTCTGTGACAAAATTATGCAAATTATAAATGTTTCTTCATAAATTTTGGCCATAATTTATACTGCTACATATCTTTGGTAAAAGTAACCCAAATTAGTGGATATTATTTAGTCTTTGTGAAAGTTATAGAGTCTACAAGCTGTGGTGCGAATCATACAAAATTGATCACATCTGATGTACTGGTGGCCTATCTCACTTCTTGCGACCCAAACAAGCCAGGAAAGTACAAATACCCCCCAAATGACCCCTTTTTGGAAAGTAGACATTCCAAGGTATTTAGTAAGAGGAATGGTGAGCTTTTTGATGTTGTCATTTTTTCCCACAATTCTTTGCAAAATTAAGATTTTTTTTTTTTCCACAAAATTGTCATGGTAATAGGTTATTTCTCTCACATGGCATGTGTATACCACAAATGACACCCCCAAACAATTCTGCTACTCCTCCTGAGTATTACAATACCACATGTGTGGGACTTTTTCACAGCCTGGCCACAGAGAGGCACAACATGCAGGGAGCGCTGTCACATGTTCTAGGAGCATAAATTACACATTTAACTTGACTACCTATTACACTTTTGAAGGCCCTGGAGCACCAGGACAATGACATGCGACACTGATGACAGCGCTGACACTGATGACAGATGGCACTGATAAGTGGCATTGATGACACGTGACACCAACAGACGGCACGTGACAGTGACAGGTGGAACTGATACATGGCACTGATGACAGATGGCACTGATATGTGGCACTGATGACAGATGGCACTGATACATGGCACTGGGGACAAATGGCACTGACAACAGGTGGCACTAGGGACAGATATAACTTTTTTTTTTTTTTTACCTTACGGCCGCTGCAGCCGTTGATCTCTCCCTTCTGTCTGTGTGAGGAGGGAGAGCGGCGCTGAGAGATGATCTCATATGTTTACAGCATGATCGGCGTGTCCAATGAGAGAGGATCTCATATGTAAACGGCCGCTGTGATTGGCCGTTTACAGCGATCTGTGACTGGCTGTGTCCGAGGGACACGGCCAGCACAGAACTTCCCCGATTTGCACCCATGGCGGCACACAGAGGGGAAGTAATCAGAAGGACGTCCAGGGACGTCCGCTCTGTAGCCGTCTTTCGGCTATAGGGCAGGCGCGAAGCGGTTAAAGTTCCATTCTAGTAACCATAACCGTTACATTTACAGGCATGTAATTGTTTAAGAACAATTAAAAGCAGTAGGTTTAAAGCCAGCCATATATGGACTGAAAGTCGGTTGGTTGAGCAGGGACTGGTTGAATTTCAATCCATGTATGGGCAGGCTTATTGTGCCCAAGTCAAGCCATCGATCAACTTTGGTACCATAAGCCTCTGTTTTATGCAAGAAACATTTTTGTTTATGCGTCTGTCACATACATACATTTATATTTATACTAAAAGTGCAAATGGATGTGAATGGAAGAGGGATGTGCAAACTAATCCAAGACCATAGCTTCAAACAAGGAAGACACCGCTCCAGGTGAGAAATCACTACAGTCCAGATGCGCTGGGGGCAAGCCATGGCTCTCCAATGATCAATAGGAAGAAAAGAACGGCTGCACAGCACAGGAACATGTCAACAATTTTATTCCAAAAATGGCAAATGACAGCCAACAAAGACAGTGTCCGAACCAGGTTTGAAGAAACACTGAAGTCAGTGTGAAACACACGAGTTTCCTCCTGGTGCAGGACAATGCCCGGCCTCACATGGTGAGAGTATGCAGTCAGTTCCTGGAGGATAAAGGAATTGCTACCATTGAATGGCCCCCACGTTCACCTGACCTAACTCCAATAGAAGACCTCTTGGACATTAGGTTTCGGTCCATCTTACACTTCACGTCTGTTCAGGAGCTCAGTGATGCCCTGGTCCAGATCTGAGAGGAAATACTCCAGGACACCAACAGTAATTTCATTAGGAGCATGCTCCAACATTGTCAGGCATGCATACAAGCACATGGGGGCCATACAAACTACCGAGTACCATTTTGAGTTTCTGCAATGAAATTTCAGCAAAATAGACTAGCCTAATGCATAATTTTTTCACTTTGATTTTCAGGGCGTCTTTAAATTCAGCCCTCCGTAGGTTGAGAATTTTCATGTCCATCAAATGATGTGGCATCCTTTTGTTCCCAACACATTACCTAGTCCATATCAGTATAGATATCCAGCATGATATTTTTCCAAATTGAGATCTGATGTGTTTTTAACGTGTTCCTTTAATTCTTTTGAGCAGCGTAGAATACATATACACTTGCAAAAGTATTCACACCCCTTCCCTTGAATTATATTTTATTGGGATTCTATGTGATGGTGGCAAATAATTGTGAAGTGGAAGGAAAACGATAAATGGTTTTCATTTTTTTTTTTTTTTTTTTTTACAAATATCTGAAAAAATTGTGGCCTGCATTTATATTCAGCCTCCGAGTCTAAACTTTGTAAAACCACCTTTCACTGCAATTACAGCTGCAAGTCTTTTTGGGTAGGTTTCTACCAGCTTTGCACATCTAGGAGATAAATTTGTAGCCCATTCTCCCATGCAAAATAGCTCAAGCTCTGTCAGATTGGATGAAGAGCATCTGAACAGCAATTCTTGCCACAGGTTCTCAGTTGGATTTAGGTCTGGACTTTGACTTGCCCATTTTTAAAACATGAATATGTTTGGATCTAAACCATTCCATTTGATCTGAACCTCTGCCCTAATCTCAAGTCTTTGCAGACAGGTCATCTTCTAAGATTGCCCTGTATTGGGCTCCACCCAACTTCCCCCTCAACTCTGCAGCTTCCCTGTCCCTGTTGAAGAAAAGCATGCTCACAACATGTTGCCACCACCATGTTTCACAGTGGGGGAAGGTGTGTTCAGTTTTATGTGCAGTGTTCATTTTCTGCTACACCGAGTTTTGCTTTTAGGCCAAAAAGTTCAATTTTGCTCTCACTTGACTAGGAGCACTTTCTTGCACATGTATACTGTGTCCCCTACATGGCTTCTCACAAACTGCAAATGGCACTTCTTATAGCTTTCTTCTTGCCACTCTTGCATAAAGTCCAGATTTGTGAAGTGCATGACCAATAGTTGGCCGGTGGACAGATTTTCCCCCCTGAGCTGTAGATCTGAGCTCCTGCAGTTACCATGGGCCTTTCATCTGCTTGTCCGATTAAAGCCCCATACACACGATCAGATTTTCTGCTGACTTTTTCCTTCAGATTTTACCAAAACCATGTAGTGCAAGGGCCTGCCTGATTGCATACCAATTGAAATTCCTAAGGTTTGACCTCATATTATATGGTTTTGGTAAATCTGAAGGAAAAAGTCAGCAGAAAAACTGATAGTGTGTGTATGGGGCTTAAACCGCTCCTTGGCGGGCCTTTCAGTTTCAGATGATGGATTGAACAGTGCTCCGTGAGATGTTCAAAGCCTAGTTTTTTTGTTTGTTTTTTAAATAACCCAATTCTGCTTTAAACTTCTCCATAACTCTATTCCTGCCTGTCTGGTGTGTGCCTTGGCCTGCGAACAGCTATATTTATACTGAGATTAAAAAACACACACACACACACACACACACACACACACACACTATTTACTAATCAGATGAATTCTAAAGGCAATTGGTTCCACTAGATTTTAGTTAGGGGAATCAGTAAAAAGGAGGCTGAATACAAATGCACGCCATACTTTAAAGACATTTGTAAAACCATTTATCATTTTCCTTCCACTTCACAATTATGTGCCATTTTGTGTTGGACTATCACAGCCTAAATTTAAGAAGTTTTGTTTATTCTTTTAAATTTCAATCTTTTTTCATTTATACAAGAAATAAAACCCAGTAATAAAATACCAAAAGAAAAGGATGTGTGAAAAAACAACATATAAATTTAATTTACGTACAGTGTTGCATGACTGCACAATTGCCAGTTAAAGTAGCATTGTGCTAAATGGCAAAAAAATGTCCTGTTCATGAAGGGGAAAAAAAAAAAAAAAAAAACAACTTTCCAACGTTCAAGTGGTTAAAACAAGACGCTAGTGAAAATGGATTAGAGCATGATAACATAACTCTGTGGGATTTGGCATGTAATAAAGTTGCTTGAGGATTGATGGACAGCCCTTTTAGATTGAGATCTGTATAGTTTATTATGCTTCTTCTATGTTAGGATGTGCTTTGGGCGTGGGATCATCTTTGGCCAGTTCGCCTACCCGAATCTCCAGCTGCCATTTGAAAACAAACCATCCAGAATCACGGGAGACAATTTTAACAAAATATGCTCAATGATGTCCCTAGGGTTCTTTGTGATTTGCATTCCAGTAAAAATGGGCATTCTTTAATTTAGTGGCAGTTGTCCAGGGGGATAACAATCTAGCGACAGGGAATCCTCATCAGGTTGAAATGGTGGACTTGCGTAACTGGACTTGTGTAACTGGATTACATGACTAACAGGTTTACTTTTTTTGGCAGGTCCGTGTGTACATTTACATTCTTTGGGAACACGTATAAATGAGTACTAGTGTACCCTCCCACTCATTTGGGGGGGGGGGGGGGGGGAGAGAATATCTTGAGCCTCCCGATACTAAAACCGCTTCCAGATGCCAATAATCTGTCCCTATCCACACCCCCAAACCCCTAACTCTTGAGGACAGAAACAAGAAGTGGCCTTTGTACCCTTAACATGGAGAAAAGGTGCCATGCAATGAGGGGTCTTTATCATCCTCCCCTTTTCAGGTTACCTCATTGTTTAACCCTTTTTCACCTGGAGCCAATTGATGCACAAATGTTTAAAAATAATAATTTTAGGCCTTAAAAAAAATTTCATGAAAGCAGAGACCCTGGAAAATGTGATGGTACCAATTTTTTTAACTCAATATTACCAGAACAGTTTAAGCAAAACATTTCTGTAAAAATACACAATTTTAGGGTACACAATCACAAAATACAGTGTTACCCAATTTTTGGTAAACTAGAAAAATTAGGTTGCTCTGAATTAATAGATACCAAGCATGACATGGAATTCTCTAAAGAAAACGTTGATATCCAAAATGAGAGGTTGATAGACCCCTGTCAGTCAAGGCACAATTGAAAACGATGTACAATCTGGGAGGCACCCCATTCTAAAATGTAATAAATATTTTTTACCAACATCCACACAATGTGACTTATTCTTCCAAAGCATTTACATCTTTGCACACTGGTACTCACTAGTGGGGTTGCACCAGAACATACCAAACAGGCAAAGAACACACGATCACCGTTAAAGTGCTAATTTTAAAGGCTTATATACATGGTCATAAAAAGTGTTTGGGGACCCAGGTATCAATGCAAAATTATTTTTTTATTAAATTGACATTTTTTCGGGAGCAGCGATTTGTTTTAATGCTTAAAGTGTAAAAAAAATAAAATAAAAAAATGAAATATTTCTTTACATATCCAGCCTGGGGCTATCTATAGTATGCCTGTTAAGTGGCAAATTTTTCCCGTGTTTAGAACAGTACCACAGTAAAATGACATTTCTAAAAGCAAAAATCATCATTTAGGCTGGATTCACACCTGCGCATTTTTTAGTGCTTTTTGCATTTTGGCGATTTGCACTACAGAACGTGTTCCATAGGAAACCATGGTAAATGGACTGTAGTGCAAATCTGCAAAATGCACTAAAAATGCATAAGTGAATCCAGCCTCAAAATGGATTGCGGCTGTAATGAATTGTTGGGTCTCAGCAATATAGATTAAAAAAAAAAAAAAAAAAAAAAAAAGCCACGGTCGTCTGCCTCCCCACCCCCCTGTGGGGGTCCCCTAAAATCCATACCAGTCCCTTATCCAAGCACATAACCTGGCAGGCCACAAGAAAAGAGGGGTGTGAGAGCGTGCTCCCCCCCCGAACCGTACCAGGTCACGTGCCCTCAACTCTTGCCTGGTGGTTGTGGGGGTATGCAGGCAGGTGGCTTATCGGAATCTGGAAGCCCTCTTTAACAGACCCCCAGATCCCAGTCCCCCGTCAATGGTAAAAAAAGACAAGAGACAGCTTTGGACAAGTCCTTTATTAAAAAATAAAAATTAAAGATGTCCCACGATGTAAATCCACGCTGGCCGACGGACCATAAAAAAAAAAAAAAAAAAAAGCCACAACTGTTCTGCCTCCATGGGAGTCCCCCACCGACTGATGCTTCTTCTGAGTGACAGTTATTACATAGCTGAGGGCGGGACCACCCGGTGACATAAAAGCTATACAAGATCAGCTATACAAGATCTGTCACCCAGAAGAAGCGCCAGTCAGCGAGAGGCAGAACGGTTGTGTTTTTTTCTCTGCCTTTTTTTTTTCGGTCTGTGGGGTGGCATGGATTTACATTGCAGGGCATTTTTATTTTTTAATAAAGCACTTATCCCAAGCTGTCTCTGGTCTTTACCTTTTTTTGGGGCATGGTAGGAGTACAATGTACCCAGTTACCAATTCACATAGAAGGGGCTGGGGTCCTCTTGTTAAAGGGGGCTTCCAGATTCCAATAAGCCCCCCCGCATACCCCCACAACCGCCCGGCAAGGGTTGTGGGGATGATGCCCCTGTCTCCATCAGCATGAGGACAAGGTGCTTTGGGTGGCTACCCTCCAAATGTTGTGGGCATGTGGCCTGGTACAGTTCAGGAGGGATCTGGAGGAGGCACCATTGTCCCCTCTTTCTGCAGCCTACCAGGTTATGTGCTTGGATAAGGGTTTGGTATGTATTTTGGTGGGTTCCCTTTAATATTCATACCAGACCCAAAGAGCCTGGTAATTGACTGGGGGGGTTGGCATGCGCTCTTTTTCTCTTTTTCCCAATGAGTTTTATCTATATTGCCAAGACCCAACAATTCATTACTGCCACGATCAGTTTTAAAATGACAATTTTTTATTTAGAAAATGTAATTTTGCTGCTGTACTGTTCTAAACACAGGGAAAATGTGCCACTTTACAGGCATACTATACACATGCCCCAGGCATGATATTTAAATGAATATTTAATTTTTATTGTTTCACTTTAAGAAAAAAAAAAAAAAAACCTGCTCACGAAAAACACTTGTTAAATAAAAAAAAAAAAACAACAAATGTGCATCGATACATGTCCCCTGGGGCAAGACCCAGGTCCCCAAACACTATCACAAACACTTGCATATAAAGCTTTAAAATTAGCACTTGATTTTTTATGTTAGCGTCCCATAGACTTTAATGGTGTTCCAGCGGCTTTCGAATTTGCGCCGAACTCTGCATATTGTTCAGTGTTCGCAGAACATTGGAACAACCAAAGTTCGGCCCGCACAGTTTGCCCATCCATACCGACTAGTATTGCAAGGTTTATCTCCCTTACTCAGCTAATGTGAACCCATTGCTGATGGAGTGGCAAACAAAGATGCTATTTTTTTATTTCTTTTTTTACACAATGAAGGCATAAAACTACTTTTTTGACAGAACCAGGGACAGGCTTGGTCCACCCGCTGGCTTGAATACAATTTTTGGGTAATTGCTAGGCATTTTGCCAAGGCATCCCTAAAGAAACCTGAAGGCACCCTAGTTGGAAAAGGCTGCCCTAGGTCAGCGTCTTGCTTTTTTTTTTTCAGTCAAGTGACCCTTTAATCTCAAAGCACTACATTCTAAAAGTGTAAGCAAAAAACGTAAGATAATTTTACATAGTGCAGCCACATCCACAGACAACGCAGATGTGATTTATTCTTCCAAAAGCAAACACCTTTGCACACTGGAACTGACTAGTCCTCACTCAGCTAATGGGACCCCAGTGCTGACAGAGCTGCAGGGGAGGGGCAAACAAGGATGCTGTGCAGGCATCTGATGTCATCCTCATTAACACATGAGGTTATTAGTTGTTGGGATGCAGGCAGCTATAAGGTCGTAACGGTGCAAAATGAAAACCAGTGGCTTTGTGCAGGCTGGAGTACAATTTTTGGGAAATTTTTAGGCATTTTGCTAAGGCACCTGGTTTAAACCACAGTCCTAGATTTTTCACAGCAGACAATTTAAAAGCCCCTACAGGGCATTAGTGTAGAGTAACTGAACAATGGGCCCAGAATGGCTGCACTCAAGTGGGCGATACGAATATGTATAGCACAATAGACATTTGCACGTGTATGCCCCACCACACTATGCACATGTTTACTTGTGTGCTCTCACTATATATATTTTTGGGGGGTATTTAGGAGCTTGGGTGTAACTTTTTTTTACATTTATGTTCAAAACTATTTTAAATTTCATAGAGGCAATTGAAAGATTAAACACTTTCATTTTCAATCTACATCTGTTGGAATTTTTTGTGTAATTCAATGCAATATGGCAATCTGGAGGACACAGTTGGTATACAGAATTTCCCTAGAAATACAATTTCCTGTTTGTGCAATTGGCTCACTGATTTTCCCAGAAGTCTACAGTAAGACAAGTCAAATTTTATGCAACCCTTGCAACAGAAAACAGGTTTTTTGAAACTGCTAACCTGTAAAATCCTTTTCTTTGATGTACATCAGGGGACACAGAGACATAGTAGTTACTATGTAGGTTATAGGGCCACTGATAGGTGATGGACACTGGCACGCCCTAAGGCAAGTGCACTCCCTATATAACCCCTCCCACTACTGGGAGTCCTCTGTTTTGTAGCCAAGCAATACAAGTGTATACCAAGAAGGGGAGGGACCTCTGTGTCCCCTGATGTACATCAAAGAAAAGGATTTTACAGGCAAGCAGTTTTAAAATTCCTGTTATATTTTTTTTTCATATATCAGGAGACACAGAGCCATAGTAGTTACTATGTGTGATGTCCCAGAGCAATGGCAACTGAAGGAAGGGAGACAAAAAAATAAAAATAAAAAAAAGAAGAAGGAAGAAAGAAGAAGAGGCCAGAGGACTTCTACTGCAGCCTGCAGTACACTGCGTCCAAAGGCAATATCCTCATGACCTTTAACATTGATTTTACAAAATCTGGTAAATGTACGAACTGAAGACCAAGTTGCAGCCTTACAGATCTGAGCCAAAGAGGCCTGATTCACTGCCCAAGAGCCACTGATCGCCCTGGTTGAGAGTGCTTTAACATGAAAAGGAGGAATTTTCTTCATTAAGCCATAAGCTTGAACAAGCACTTGACAAATCCATTTCATGCTGCCTGTTCCCTTTTTGGGCCTTCTGGCAGAACAAACAAAACATCTGTTTTTCAAACCCGAGCTGTCACCTTTAAATAAATTCTGATCACTCTTACTACATGAAGGGAATGTAGTGCCTTCTGTTCCCTAGATTGAGGCTCTGGAAAAAAAAAAGGAAGAAAGAAAAAAATATCTTGGTAGGAATTTGGGATGAGGATGCAAAACCACCTTATCCTTATGTATGATCAAATATGGCTCGTTACAAGATAGAGCTGCTAGTTCTGATACTCTTCTAGCAGAAGACATGGCAACCAAAAAGATTCTCTTGTCAAAAGAACCAAAGGAATTTCCCGCAAAGGCTCAAAAGGCTAACTATGCTGATGAGACCAAATTTAGATACCAAGGATTTAGAGGTGCCTTGATAGGGGGATTGATCCATGTTACCCCCTGTATAAAAAAGGTATACACCAGAGAGCAGGAAGCAAGCAAGAGGCCATTGTAAAAAACAAACAAAAACACAAAAAAAAATAAAAAAAACACGCACACAAACACACACCGCACACCACTGACAAGGTCAAGATCTGGCCCTTGATAGTACTTAAGGCCAGCTTCATTTCTAATCCCAGTTGCAGGAAATCAAGGATCCTACCCATGACATAATTCCTGGGGTGCCAACCCCTGGATCCACACAAAGAAGCATATGCCTTCCAGACTATAGTAAAAGATTCTGGAAGCCGGCTTCCTGGCACCAAAGTAGACACTACTGAAGGAGATAACCCACAATCCTTTAGAATGTTGGTTTCAATAGCCAAACCGTTAAATTTAGCATCCGTAAGGTAGGATGGAATGCCGACCTTGTGCGAGAAGGTCTGGCGATAATGGCAGAGTCCAAGGGACTCCTACCGCCATCTTTATGATCTCGGCAAACCTGGGTTACGCTAGGCCACTAGAATCATCTCCTTTCCTTCCTGCGGAGAAGACGCAGAAGTAGCAGAACTGGAGGAAAACGCATAGATCAGTGAAAACTGATCCCATGGGAAGACTAATGCGTTTGTGTCAAGAACGAAGGATCCACTAGCATGCGGAACAAAGTTGTCGACTTTGCTGTTGAATCTGGACGCGAACAGGTCCATGTCCGGAATACCCCATTTCTGACATATCACTAGGAAGATGTTGGGGTAAAGAAACCATTCCCCCGGAAAGAATTGTTGGTGACCCAAATAGTCTGCCTGACAGTTTTCTATTCCTGGAAGGAAAATTGCCGATAGGCAAGGTTGGTTATGTTCTGCACAAGCTAGAACATGATTCACCTCTTTTTTGGGCTGCACGACTTCTCGTGCCCCCCTGGTGATTGTCGGATTGAATCCTGACAGGACAATCCCGTAGTCTGACCATCCAAGATTCTAAGGCCAGACATACAGCCCGAATCTCCAAAATTTTGATAGGCAAGGTCCTTTCCAACTTGGACCATCTCAACTGGACAGAATCTTCCAGGACTGCTCCCCAGCCTAGAAGGCTGGCATCTGTTTCACCACTTTCCAGAATACTGTCAGAAAAGATTACTCCTTTTGGAGGTTGCTGGATATCAACCACCAAGGCTCTGACGCACATCAGGAGCCAAGCGTATTGGAAAATCCAAAACCCTGACCAACAGTATGGCGTTTTGTAGCAGGATTGAGTGAAACTGCGCGTAAAGGATGGCCTTGAAGGAGGCCACCATTTTCCCCAACAATCTCATTAACAGCAGAATGGAAGGATTTTTCTTTGTTTTGATAAGTTGAATTAGTCCTATAATGGAATCAATTCTTGTCTGGGGTAAGAATACCTTCTTCTGCACGGAATCTATGACCAGCCCCAAGTACTGTAATCTCCTTAATGGTTGAACCAAGGGATTCTAGGTAGTTTACAGCTGTGATCAGACTCTGGTTTAGACCCAAGACTGAATGATCTATTAAAAAGTAGATTGTCTAAACAGGCTAGGACCGTTATGCCTTGAGCCCTTAATCTGGCTAAAGGAGGTGCCAGAATTTTTGAGAACACCCATGGTGCTGTGGCTAGACCATATAGCAGGGCCACAAACTGAAAATGAGGATTTTCTATTTCGAAGACCAGAAATTTCTGGTGAGCAGGAAATATTGGCACGTGGAGATATGCATCTTTGATATCGATTGAAGCCAAAAACTCCCCTCCTTGCAGGATGGAAACAACCGATCGGATTGACTCCATGCAAAAGGATCGGATATTTAAGTGCCGATTCAGATATTTGAAATCTAGAATGGGTCTTACCTCTCCATTTGGTTTTGGAACCGCGAAAATGTTTGAACAAAAACCTGTGCCCTGTTCCTCTAAGGCAACCTCTGATATCACCAACTGGGATAATAGATGATCCAGAGCTAGAAAGGAGACTTTTCTCTGGACCCCTGGGAACATTTGATCTTAGAAAACAAGGAGATTCTCAGAACTCTAGTTTGTAACCTAGATAAGCTGAAGAAGCCACCCATCTGTCTTGACATTGTTCCTGCAAAAAAGTATTTCGTCACCCACCAATTGTGCAAGTTCTCCCACTTAAAAAGATGAGAGAGGCCTGTAATTGTCATCATAGGTATAACTCATCTATGAGAGACAAAATGTGGAAACAAATCCAGACAAACTCATTGTCTGATTTTTGAAAGAATTTGCAAGTTATGGTGGAAAATAAGTATTTTGTCAATATCAAAATTCATCTCAATACTTTGTTATATATCCTTTGTTGGCAATGACAGAGGTCAAACGTTTTCTGTAAGTCTTCACAAGGTTGTCACACACAGTTTCTGGTATGTCGGCCCATTCCTCCATGCAGATCTCCTCCAGAGCAGTGATGTTTTTGGGCTGTCGCTGGGCAACATGGACTTTCAACTCCCTCCAAAAGGTTTTCTATGGGATTAAGATCTGGATACTGGCTAGGCCACTCCAGGACCTTAAAATGCTTCCTACGAAGCACATTTCATCTTGAATGCCATTGCTGATGGGAGGAGGTTTCCACTCAAAATCTCACGACACATTGCCCCGTATATTCTCTCATGTACACGGATCAGTTGTCCTGTTACCTTTGCAGAGAAACAGCCCTAAAGCATGTTGCTACCCCCATGCTTAACAGTAGGTATGGTGTTCTTTGGTTGCAACTCTCCTCCAAACACGACGAGTTCGGTTTCTACCAAAGAGTTCTATTTTGGTTTCATCTGTGGTTCTGGGATTTTTGATCACTGTTCTTCTGATAATTTTGACTCCATGGGGTGAGATCTTGCATGTTGCCCCAGATTGAGGGAGATTATCAGTAGTCTTGTATGTCTTCCATTTTCTAATTATTGCTCCCACAGTGGATTTCTTCACACCAACCTGCCTATTGCAGATTCAGTCTTCCCAGCCTGGTGCAGGTCTACAATTTTGTTCCTGGTGTCCTTCAACAGCTCTTTGGTCTTCACCATAGTGGAGTTTGGAGTGTGACTGTTTGAATTTATCAGTATAAAAGACACCTGTCCACAACCTCAAACAGGTGCCATTAATACAGGTAATGAGTGGAGGACAGAGGGGCCTCTTGAAGATACAGATCTGTGAGCCAGAAATCTTGCTTGTTTGATTTTTGGAAGCATTTATTTGCAAATTATGGTGGAAAATAAGTATTTGGTCATGTACAGACCATGATTGTCTGGCTTCGTTTCCACATTTTGTCTCTTAGTTGAGGTATACCTATGATGACAATTACAGGCCTCTCATCTTTTTAAGTGGAAGAACTTGCACAATTGGTGGCCGACTACTTTTTTTCCCCACTGTATTTATCCAGATAGTCTCCAAATAGCCGTTCACCATGAAAGCGGAAACGGGCCAAGAGTTTACACGGCGCTTCGGCTGACCAATTTTTCAGCCACAGAACTCTGCGAGAATGCATTAGGCCAAGCATAAGCTGTGAGGCTTGAATGATAGAATCTTTCATAGCATCTACTGTGAAACAGTGCGTCTAATACACCAGCCCATTGCTGGGCCTGCTGATCAGGCAGAATGTTAAGTATCTCCACAAACTGTTCCTTAATGGACTGAGACACACCAATTGCCGCAAGAACTGGCTGTGCTACTGAACTAGCTAAAGACATATTGCTTTTGGAAAGAAGTTCCAACTTTTTATCTGTTGGATCCTTTAACATTAGCGCATTATCCACAGGATACACGAGACTTGTTCACTGGAGGCAATTGCAGTGTCCCCCCATTTCTTATAGAAATCCTCTTCCATAGGATAAAGTGTGCAGAATTTCTTTAGGAGGATAATATTGTTTATCCGGATGTTCCCACTCAGAATACATGAGCTTTTTTAGCCATGAATGAATAGGAAAAGCATCCCCATATGGGGGAGGTTTTAATGATCCCAAACCAGAGGTGGGTTAATCAAGAGCCTGCAGGCAGCAAAAAAGGTTGAACAAACCAATTTAGTAAGGCCGTGTACACACGAGAGGATTGTCCGTCCAACTTAGTCCAATCCGCTCGTGTGTGGGCTTCAGCTGACCTTTTCAGCGGACAGTCTGGCGGACTAAGTCTTTCGGAATTTCCGTAATTTTGTCCGTCCAAACTTGGTTTCATCGGACAGTCCGCTCGTGAGTAGGCAAGTTGGACGGACTAAGTATGGCGCATGCTCAGAAAGGATTTACACGTCGAAAAGGTTGCATTGCAGTGTATTGGACGTCGTATTTCTAGTCCCGTCGTATGTGCTGTACACATCATCACGCAAGCTTTCAGCGGACTGTCTGTTCGTCGTGTGTGGTCAAGTCCGTTCATTCAAAAGTTGGACGGACTGTCTGTCGGATTGTCTGACGAACTTAGTTGGGCAGACAATCCGCCCGTGTGCACGCGACCTAAGAGTGCGCAAGCAGCCTGTCTTGTGATGCTACTCTCTCTATATTAGGATCCTCAGAAGAGGATATATTAATATCTTCCAAATCTCCTGGAAGATCTTCCTGATCCCCTGCCCCTTGTACCTCAATAAGAGGGTCCTGAGCACTAGATGGGGGATCAGCTAGGTTTAGACTCACTATGGAAAAATATATCATCAATCTTCTTTCCCAAAATACAAATGGTAGAAGAGAAAACCTCCTGTGTGATATATACAGGGACTGAAGTGTCTAGTGCAGCTGCAACAGTCTCCCCCTGATGGCACAATTTGACCGGCCGCATCACTGAGGAGGATGACATTCTTTTGGAAATAGATTTTTTGTTGTGAAACCATTGACCCTTTAGAACCCTTAGAGGAGTTCCTGGTCCATCTTCCACTCATAGCAAGAAGCACAAAAGCAGAGGCATTATCAAAAAAGAATGTACACTGCTTGGTTATAGTCCAATGCTGCTATTAATACCTAGCCTGGTAAAGTAATAATGTGTCAAAGGGAATGCCTGGGTCACCAAACCTGAAGTAAGCCACCTCCTGCTCAGGTGTCCCTCCATAGCCAGCAACAGCTACACAGGCGGTGCTTTAAAAACTTCCTCCACGTGCGCCGGGCATCTGATGCCGTTAGCCCCGCCCCCGCGCTAATTACGCCCCTGTCTGCCAAAAGAAAGCGTCTTCCTGCATGAGCGGCGGACTTCAGGCGCCTTGTTAACAGCCAATATGGAGCGGGGGGGGGGGGTAAAAACCACTGCCGAGCAGCCGCACGGTTTGTTTTTGTTAAAAAGGAATGCTTTCGGCATATAGGTCCCCTGAAGGGGTTCATTTCAACATTGGGGGCTCAGGAGGAGAACCAGTCCCCCCCCCCTTTTCTTACAGGAGGATCTGCTTGTTGTGGCCATAGGAGAGGAGGAAATGAAGGCTTCTGACACAGCGCTGTTCCCAGCATCAGGCGGTGAGTGCTCAATACAGCCCTCAGTGGTGATACATAGGCATAGCATTATAACTTAAGGAGAAATGCATAAGAAAATCTCCACTTACCTTTCCTCGCTGCAGGGTTATCTGAGATAAACCCAATCTTCCCCCTTCATGATGGGCTCCGAAACCTTCAGGAAATCTTCAGGAACCTAGAGGTTACCCACAATCCTGGACCTGCGACAGCATCCTGCCAGTAAAAACTTTATGGCCTTACTATCAAAAAGTACTGGATCCCAGGGTCCAGCTCTCTAAAGAGAAGCGTTCACAAGCAAAACCGTGTTTCTTAGGACACAAGGCCCAGGTACCATTCCTTAGGTCCATGAAAACACTGAACGGATCCAGTCAGCATGGCTAGCCCCAGCAAGGATTGCTTCCAGTAGAACTCACATCTTTACTCATGACCAACACCTTAGACACTGGCGAAAAAAACTGAGGACTACCAGTAGTGGGAGGGGTTATATAGGGAGTGAACTTCTTGCCTTAGGGCGTACCAGTGTCCATCACCTATCAGTGGCCCTATAATCCACATAGGAACTACTATGTCTCTGTGTCCCCTGATGTCTGAAAATCAATTATATTTTTTTGCAGGAATTTACCCAAGGATTACTTCTAAAAAGAGTCTGAGCATCAAGGAGGTTATGCCGCCAACAGGTCACTAGGGCCAGGGGCAAGCCGCAGGGCCAGAAGAAGCCCTGGGTCCAAGATTCTTCTAAACCCAGCACAGAGCCCTCCTTTTAAGGGGATGCCCCCACTCCATCAAGTGGGGGAAGGCTGCTGCACTTTGTGAACATTTGGAGAACAACAACAATTCAGGTCACCTCAATTATCTCACTGTTACAAGCTGGAGTAGTGGGGGTTCCCCCTCAGAGGTTAAGATGCAGCGTTCCCTCAGATCCTCCAAAAAGAAAAAACATATTCCTTCAAGCACTACATCTAGTGCATCAAGGAGCGATTGTAGAGGTTCCGGTATCTGAAAGGGGCACATGGTTTTACTCAAACCAGTTTACGGTTCAGAAACCAAATGGGGTCACAAGGCCCATTTTGGACCCAAGATCCCTGAACAAGCATCTCCTTTCAGATGGAGTCTGTCTGCTCAGTAGTAGCCTCACTCCAGAGGGGAGACTTTCTAGCCTCCATACACATACACATCTTTCAGCCTCAGAGGTTCCCATGTTTTGCAGTAGAGGAACGTCATTTTCAGGTTGTGGCTCTACCCTTCAGGCTGGCTACAGCTCCCTGGGTGTTAATAAAGGTCCTAGCACCAGTACTGGGTCTTTTAAGGACCCCAAGGGATCCTAGTGCTCGGGTATCTGGATGACCTACTCAGATCACTCATTACAGGCTCTAGAACAGAGCATAATATGCACAGTGTGGTATTTGAAAAGCTTAGGCTGGCTCATAAATGCCAAAAAGTCAGCCTTGAAACCAGTTCAAAGTCTAAAGTATTTAGGTCTGATCCTAGATACAGTTCAAGCCAGTTTCATGCCACCTGTAAGGATCTGTGCCCTGAAGGTTCAGGTGCGTCAGATAAAGGGGCACCAGACAACCCTCCATTCAGCTCTGTACAAGTCTTCTAGGGAGCATGGTATCCTCTTTCGAGGCAGTGCCCTATGCCCAGTTCCATTCTTGGCCTTTACAACAAGGCATCTTATTGGCCTAGATCAGAAGAGGAAAAGCCCTGGATTATCCACATGCTCATCTCCTCGAGCACACTTAATCCTAAACTGATGGTTGCAGGATCAGAACCTGCGATAAGGGAAAATCCTTTCTCCCTGTAACTGAGTGTACTGACTACAGATGCCAGTCTCTCAGGCTGGGGAGTGAGCCTAGAAGGGCTCACAGCTCAGGGGAAATGGTCAGGGACAGAACAGATCCTGCCCATCAACATCCCAGTTCAGTCCAACAATGCCACTGCATTGGCCTATATAAACCACCAAAGCGGTACCAGGAGTCGTTCAGCTCTGAAGGAAATGAACCACATACTAGCCTAGGCAGAGGGACATGTGCCGATTATATCAGCAGTCCATATCCTGGGAGTAGAGAACTGGAAGGCAGATTATCTCAGCCCCCAGCCCATCTGCCCGGGGGAATGGGCCCTACACCCAGGGGTGTTTCAGGAAATTTGCTAGCATTGGGGATGGCCAGAGGTTGACCTATTGGCATCCAGGTTCAACAAGCTACAGCAATTTGTGTCCCAAACAAGGGTTCCTCTGGCAATCGGAGCAGATGCTCTGGTAGTTCAGTGGATACTGTATTCCCTGGTTTATGCTTTGCCTTATGTTCCTGGTACAGCATAGAGGTTTTCCTTAACAGAAAAAGGCCAGATCTGCTGATTTTCATTTTCAATGTTACCCCTTTAAGCCACATTTAGACCCTCTCCCTGCTGAACTGTATATGTTCACCATGTCAATGCCCAGTTACCCATGTCAAAAAACAGTCATTTTCATATTAACCGTGAAAAAGGGCAGAAATAGCAAGCATTGGTTCCCCAAATCTTCAATAGGGTCTGATGCTGTGTTAAGGGTTCGCCAACCCTGAGAACCAAACTTGCCCAATTTGCTATTCCCTGTGGGATAATCATACTACTGGATATTTGTAACTAGGTTGGACAGATACTGGGGACCCAATTGTGAATCACCTGCCTTTTTTTGACATTACAGTTCGGTTTCAAACATCACTTTGTGTAAAAGACAATTTCCTTAGACTCAGTCTTTATACACAGTAAGACAACTTGCTAGCTTGACAAGAGCCACAGCAAATTCAACTCATCAGGATAAACTATATTGGACATCAAAGGTTTTTCCCTTTGGCTCAAAAAAAAAAAAAAAAAAAAATGCATGTTTTTTTACAATTTGTAAGGTCAAAAAGGAATCTGGAATCACATGCCTTCTCTGTAAAAGCCCATTTACTAATGAGTAAAGTAAGAACTATTTGGCAAAGAAGTGGCTGGGAGAGTTTAGCAAGAGAGCCATCTTAATTAACCAAGGAAAAACAGGAACGTATCCAAACACAAAGTGGTACTAGAACAAGTTGCTGTGGCAGCATGTATACTGTCTTGTTTATAATAAGGGTAAGGGAGGAGTCGTTTAATTTAAAATTGGATATCTATAGAACACTATAAACAATTGGGAGTACCTGAAAACCAATTTCTCTTCTTTATCATTTATATGACTGAATATGTACAGATCGTTGAGTTTATGCATCCACTCAAGTATAGTGGCACATAAAAAATATTGTGAAAAACCACAAAGGAAATTTAAAATACTGGTCATCGCCAAAGACTAGCTTATTCAGCTTTGTATTTTTACTGTCTTCCATCTATTAGGAAAAGGCCCCCCCCCCCTCCCCATTTAGTACTACTTTAAAATGTCACACCTTCAAATTTATTTTCCATCCAGAATTCTCTGGTGCTTTAAAGAGTTTCTTACCATTATCCTGGATGATTCGTCTAAGGTAGTCTGCAATTAAATATCTCAGTGCTCTTTTATGAGGTAAACCTAGTCTGTGAGGAAACACTATTGAAGTATCAACAACCATATCATGAATGAGCTAAAGGAAGACAAAAAAAAAAAAAATTGTTAAATGGCAAATGATCAAAAATTCTAAACTCCCAAACGCTTTTAGAGTAAAGACAGACATTCTAATATACTAGTCAGTCATTTTTTTCCAGGAATCCTTCATGACACCCTTTACTGAAGAATATATCCTCCAACCAAATGGGACAGGAAGCTGCATTTAAAAGGCCCTGCATTACCATATACTCTTACCTTCACCTAGGGGTATGCCATGCACTGCAAAGGGCACAGAATAATGGTTGTTTGCACATTTCAACCATATTACATTTGAAAAAATGTGTGATACTGCGCCACGGAATATACAATCAATATAAAGGAGAGATAGGTGGGTGTCCTAGTAATCAAAAACAAAAAGGCATTGCTGCCTCTACATATTACTACCACCAGAGGTGGAGCAAGCGAGTAAATTAAAAGATGCATCAATAAGGAATGAGCCAGCGGTTAATACACATCAACACCAAGTAGAACTAGAATATTTTTTTTTTTCGCCCTGGTTTATTGCACTCTGCAATTAGAGGGTTTAGCATATATATCATCTGTTCCTTTCAACTGATTATACTCATTCTTTACTTGTATTATTTCTAGCCATTAATTCTGTTACTGGTGGAGGTTCTCATCAAGTTTTTACCACCACCACCTGGTTCCCAATATTTATATTTATCTCTATTCATTAAGAGGAATAGTGCCATATCTACACTTTAATTTATATTACAGTTGAATCGTAAACAGAGTTTTCTTAGAGCAACTTACCTTAAGTGCAATTAAATCATTTTCCAAACTATGACCGATCAGAATTGTATCAGCACTGAATAGGTTAAGCATGATGGCCTGTACATCTCTAATGGATGTTGTGATATTCTTCAGACTTTCCTCTGTGATACCAGATGAGCTATGAAGAGATGGAGATTTGCATGTACTAAATTAAATTTTTTCAACAGATAAATTGGGTCTTTAACATTTGCCGTATTGCTACAACTCTGAATGATTTTTAATAATCAGAGTTTTCTTGCAGGAACCAAGGTATTTACACATGCTCGCCCAATGCATATATTTGCAACACCTTAGATTTCATTCTAGCGATATCATCACGTCACATGTTCACATGCAGAGGACATCCAATCACATGGTCACATGCAGAGGACAGCCACCACATGTTCACATGCAGAGGACAGCCACCACATGTTCACATGCAGAGGACAGCCACCACATGTTCACATGCAGAGTTCTAACAAATAAATAGTGGCAGTACCCATATGATTTTAAGTTCTGTGCCTGGAAAATTAACGAGCCAATTACAACAGCAGAACTGCTATTATACAGACTGCAAAAGACTTTTCATTGAATATAGAAAAAACATTCCACTACATTCATGTTTTCAGTAACTACATAGTGTAGCTGGTAGTGTCAAGATTTCCAACGTGTACAAGTCAACTGAGGCAATTAGCATATAGGGTAGAAACATTAGAAGGGGGGGGGGGGGGGGGGAGAGAAGGGAATATGCCCACATAGGCAAAGAGAACCAAGTTAGAAGCAGAAGGGAGAGTCTCAATCCATTTTTACATCCTTAATCCTGGTAAGAACAGGATTGTGGAATTATTGAGGAATGTGGATTATCTATTGCATAAAGCAGACACATACACTTATGTTTACATTTTTGCAATGTAAAACAGAAACCACTTTACAAGTCCTACTTTCAGGACTGACTTACAGAGCCTTCCTCAAATTTCAAAATAAACATCCAGAAATGAAAGGCCATTATAAAAGTTTACCATGCAATCAAGTATGCAATCTCACAGCCTCCCCATTAGGTGAGCCATGGCGGTCAAAGTACCTGAACAGATTTATTTGTAGTTCAGCAAATAGGTAGCTCAAACTTTACCACTAATTTTAAAATGGCCTTCAAAAGATAGAAAGGAAATATTTCCTGGTTTAAGAGATATTTTAGAAAGGGTTTGTAATGCCACACCTGCTTTATTGCCTAGAATCCTCATTAATAGCTATCCTGCCAATCCTTTTGCAAAAACATAGGAGCGGAGTTTACCAATTTTCTATGGTCCTACTTACCATCCAGGCTGCCTAATAGAACCAAACATCCCTACTATTAAAAAGGGAGGGCTGGGCATGCCAGATTTGTGGAGAATTGTAGGCTGGTGTCAATATTCCATTTCAAAGCATTGAATGAGGCAAGTGCTGACATCCCCTTCTACACAAAATCTCCAGGCTTTTCGTGTATGTCACTCTATAATGCTGGTTACTAGGACGTTTGCTTACAAACTTTACATTTTTTACAACTGAAAAGTTCCACAACCAATAATTAGAAAAAAACAAAAAAAAAAAAAAAAAAAAAAAAAAACAAACCCACACACCACACCCTATATGCCATATTTTCAGGAATTGCCCAGACCATGCTCTGTCAATTTTTGCCAGGTTGCTCTCACAGCAAAGTTATCCACTTTAAAAAAAATAAACACCCAAAAACAAAAAATGCATATATTCAGCAGCAAAAGTCAGTATTCTAACACTACATTGCCTTGCCTCTCATAATTGTGCAATGGTTGCAAGAGTAAAAGTTATTGTGGCCATGGAAGATCAGACACCACTCCTTAAAAGGGGATATCTGAAAAGTTTAGAAAGGTTTTATTGAATAAATGTTGAATTCAACAGCATTCTGAGCTATATGATGACATTCTACCATGAACAAAAACATACCGAAAAACCCCCCACCTAATTGCCATACAGATTCCCTGTTCAAACCAACCTTAATCAAAAGGGAAATTGGTGCTCAATTCCTAGCTTTTTCTTCTAATCCTCCAAATCTCCCCTACAACCCTTGCTCCCAGTCTCTCACTAGGGTGATGGGCAAGTGTAACATTTCCCTGCTACCCAAGGTTCTCAAGTCTTAGCCCTTCCGACAACCAAAGCTGTCGTAGTAATTCTGACGGATTAATTCCGGAAGTGATGTTGCATACACACGGTCGAACTAAGTTGTCGGAAAATCCGATTGTACGCAGCGCGATGACAGTATTTCATTAGGACGGGACTACGTTCAGGCTAGTAGCCAATAGCTTTGATCTAGGAATTTGATCTGAGCATGCGTGGCACCTTGTCCGTCGGAGTAGGCTACACATGATCGGAGTATGTCCGATCGGAGCATTTTGTCGGAAAATTTTACCGGCAAGTTGGAAAAATTGGTCCGTCGGATATTCCGACGGAAACAGTCTGATGCAGACCACACACAGTCGGAATATCCGACAAAACGGTCCGATAGGAAACATTCTGACGGAATCTCCGACTGTGTGTACAAGGGCTAAGACTGTAAAATCTTTATAAAAAGGTGCTTCCTTTACAATGTTGCACATCATGTAAAATGTAACTACATTAACAGGAGGACTTTGTTCATTTTATCGTGTAGAAACAGTAGAACTGACTACACCCCCAACCCCATGGCGTGTTACATATTTAACATAGGTTAGCACAATGGTTTATAGCAGTACATTTATATTTTTTTTCTTTAAAGCATTAATAAACCCAAAACTAAAGATGTAATATATTGCAGCTTACCATAGATGGCTGCATTCATTTTCTTTTAGGCTTTTTCCACCTCTATTTTCACCTGGTGATCCGGCCAGTACCATTTCCTGCATTAGGGAATGAGGTGAAGCTCTGCTGGCTTCCATCATCCAATCATGTGCAAGCAAATTAGTTTTTTTTCCTTGTATGTGATTGGGTAATTTATGCAATGTGAAATATCACAAAAAACTTTAAGCCCTGGGAAAACTCCCTTCCAAAGTGCAACTTCACTAGAATGCATTAAGGTGAGAAACCTTGAGACTTTACAACTCCTTTAATATATTGCTGAAAGACAAATCTTTCCCAGCAGTTTTATAATATGCATGCAAGGTTTGGTTAACCCTGGTACGATTTCCCAAAAGTTTAATTTTAGGCTTAAAAAATGTCCAACTAATTTCAGTCTTGCAGGTCATGGAAAATATCTGGAAGACATGGAAGTGAATTTTAGTTAACAGTGCTTTCCTTTCACACTTCCTCATAAAGCTGGGTCTGGTGAAGCACATCTACATCTGTAGTATCCACTGGAGACTTATTTCCCCCCAGAGTTGTCATAGGTCTCTTGGTGGCCTCAGTCTCCGCCTTGAACAGTGACTCGGGGCATAGCATGTTCTTGTCAGATTTATAACTGTGCTACATTCTATTTTTGGTTACTTTGACATTTTCTTGTGCCTTTTTTTAATTCTTTAGAGCATGACTTTTTCAAAGAGTTGCTTGGAGTGTTCCTTTATCTTCATTGTACAGGTTGTGTCACAATAATAACTTTTCAGAAGTTGAACCTCCTGGATACGCAAAGTTGGACCTTCCAGCTACACGTTATGACATGAAACCCCCTTAACTAAACTGGTTGATCTCGGATTATTTATATTTTGGAAAATAGTTGCCTGCACCGATAATTTAGGGGTGTTAAAAAGGGATGTATATATTAATGTAGTTATTTATGTTATTTCGTTTTTTTCCCCTTTGTAAATGATTTAATAGATCATTTTCAAAAGACCTAAAAGTCTGTTAAGCGAAAAACCAAAATTAAATCTGTGATTTCATGTTATGAAGAAAAAAAAAAAATGCAATTGTACCAAACCTTTCCTTGTGCTAACAAAATTTCTGCCCGGTCAGTGTTGAAAAGCTTACCGTTGTGGTTGACTATGACAGTCTACCTGAATTATCCAAACGACACTATTCTTAATACAAAAAAAAAAACGCTTCCAGTGTCACCATCTAAGGCAGTGGTAGCCAATCATATTTGTAGTGGAGGTCTGTATCGCCATCAACTTTTTATTGCAAATTTTCAATTTAAAGACATCAATACATTGTGCTCAAGGACTTCTCCACTCCTGTGTACTGTTGCTGTGTTTCCCCTCTTCCCAGCCTGTATAGAAGTAACGTGCTGTCAAAGACATGGCCGTGTATGGCTTTTTTTGAGATGTGGTGTTCAACTGAGTAGCAGAGTCAGACCCCAATGTTGGTAGCAGCAATAAACCCTCTTCACCGATGTCTTTTTAAGCAATAACCCCCTTCCTTCATTGGTGTAAGCAGCATAAATAATATCCCCCCCAAACTCTTTATTGGCAGCAGAAAGCCCTTGCCCTTTATTGGTGTTAAGTGGCAGTAAACCTTCCCCTCCTCTTCATTGGCATTTAGTGTCAGTAACTGGTTCCACCTCTCCTTCATTGGGTTTCAGTGGTAATGTGCTCCCATGCTGCTTCCTACTACCTTTGTCAAGCCAGAACTATATTTTCACTGTCAGACAGGAAAATACTCCACCCAGCAGGTACTGCTGGACTGCAGAAAACAGGCCAGCACTTGACATCCTGCTGCCAATCTGCATCCTGGCTGTTGTAGTCACAAAAGGCACAAGACACAGAAGCACACGTCACCAGTTGGATAGGCATTTAGACAATTTTGCAAACTAGACCCCAAAACACACTGAAAGGGCCTTCCAAGGTAAACCACACTATAACATGACATTCTATCCACATGGATAGGCAGAAAAAAACACAAGCAAAATACCATTGCCATATTTACAGACTTAGCAGATCAATCTTTTACAAAGGTTTATAGGCCTAGCTGTGTGGGTATAACTGCATTAAATTATAGCACCTTCGGCAGCTTTACAAAGTAATTTCTCCTTTTATGAAAATACAGCTCCGTGTTAACTTGCTGTGCTTCTGTGACACTTTCTAAACTAGTTACATTTTTATCACAGTACATTGCAGTCTACGGACTGATTTCAAAAATGATCACCTGCAGTTCAGTGCTATAGAAACAGCCTCCACATGAGCCAATTTAGATGCAACAAACAGGGTTATGAAGTTTAAATGTCACTAGTGTTATATGGGTTAAAGTGCCTCACAATACTTCAGTGTAAACAATGTTTTTAGTAAGGCTTTAGAAACATGCCTTGGAGTATAACTAAGTGAACACTATTTTACCAGATAATCTATTGCAATACTGTCACCCGAACAAGTACAAAGGATACACGGGGTGAGTTTTCTATAAACAAACAAAAAAATGTGCATATCAGTTTGCCCAGTGCAGTACACTTACATTTGCCCTCTTGAAAAAGTATTCTGCCCATTTCCTGTTCTGAACAAATGTTTTTCATGGATAAAAAAAAAAAAACGGAAAAATTACTGTTTGGCCACTAAATAGGGCCAATTCTAAATAGGAATTTCCTATAATAAACACAATTTAGTTGTTAGATGCAATATTTTTCCATTTTTAAAATCAATGAAAAACATTTGCCCATTACAGGAAAAAGCTTCAAGGGTAACTTTTACCTTCTTTATATACCGAGTTAATAATCTCCCATTTTACCCTTTTTATATACAGAAGATCGCCTGATTGATCACGAGGTACACTAACCCACCACTGTAGAATTGATGCATAACAAAATAAAACAAAAAAAACATTTAAAGCTATACATACCTGGTATTATAATCTATGATTTCATTGTCCGGCTTCACAAAAGTATCATAAACCACCTGTAAGCTGTGGCTGACCACTGTGACTCTTGTAAGTTCCAGACCATGCGTCGTGTAGCACTAAATGCAAAAAGTCGTTTTTAAGTGTCAAATAAACTAAAATCAATGTAGGCCTATTAGGCAGGATATTAAGGTAGTTCTAAAGCTTATATATTTTTTCTAAAACATACATGTTACACCTAGCTACTCTGTGCAATGGATTGCACAGAGCGACCACCAACCTCCATTCCTGGAGTCCCCCATTAGCACTCTATGCTCTCTCTCTTCTCAGTGAGCCACCATAGGAAGAAACTTCATATGGATGCACACCTGCAGGCTTGCTCTCAAGGGTGTGTGTCTACAGACACGGTGTGGCCTGGCCCTGCACCCTCTTCATAGGATTTTATTGACAGCAGAAGCCAATGGCTCCCACCATTCTCACAGAGTCCTGTTAGAAGAGAGAGCAGCGCAGCTGCACTCAGCCACAGCGCTGGAGCAAGACTGGGCTCAGGTATTTGTGGATGCAGGGGGCGATACAAATACTGGAACATTTTTAACTTCATGCAGCGATTGCGTCAGGGTAAAAATAAAATAAAAAATAAATAAATAAAAGTCCTGCCTTTAGAACCAACCACTTTTAAAAAGAACCTATGCAGAAACAACATGCTGCCTGGTAATGCAAAAGGATACATCATGGTCATATTTTGAAAATATTTTAATTACACGGGCAAAACAATATGGACCCATTTCTTCAAGGGATTCTAAAGACAAGAATTCTTTTTTTCACATTTTTTTTTTTTTTTTTTAGAAAAAAAAAAAAAACCCACACACATACTTGCCTGCTCTTTGTGTTCCAACCAGTCACAAACCTCTACAAGCATAAAGAAAACTCTCATTGCCTTCCATCCTTCATTGGTAGCCCACATGTTCAGGTTAGTGACAGTAACAATAGTATCAGAATAAAATCCCCCAAGTCTGGAAGAGTGGCATTACATTATCCTCACAGGTGCTTTAGCCCTCACTCACTTTGAATGCAGTTTTGAAATCATGCAGCTTCATCTGAAATCACACAGCACAGATGTCTATGCAAGTCGTAACTGAAATACTCAAAAAGTAGTGCAGGGACTACTTTTTCAAAACTATGCAACACTGCAAAGTCTATTTGGACAGTGCCATTACCAATAGGGTGCAACAAGTCGCTCCAGTGTGAATGAAGGCTTAGGGCCTTGTGGGAAAGTGCCAATGGGAACTTCCACTATTGAATTCTTAAGACAAGTCATTACACCATTCCATTAATCGGTGCCCAATATCAGTTTTTGATGGGAGTAACTTAGAAATAAAACATTGCTATTTTGCCCATTTTTAAGCACCAGCAAAATCATTACCATTTCACAGTCCACAGAAAATATTCCAGGATTTTCATCAGAATGCTGGAGTTTTGGGAAAGTCCCTATGAATCCATCAAGATTTTCCTTATGACCCTCATGAACATGGAGCTGAAAGTAAACAAAAATAAGCTAGAAAATCAACATACCCACATTACCCATTCCATTTAACCCCTTGCCCTCCAGAAGATTTGGAAGACAGAAAATCTTTTTTTCTTGGTTATAAAATTTTGCAAATTAATAATGGTTTATAGATTTAGGGAAAAAAATATTCTGCTACATTTCTTTTGTGAAAATAACCCAAATCAGTGTACAATATTTAATATGTAGGAGGAGTATAGTCCACAAACTATGGTGTATATCTGAAAACTGATAAATCCTGATGTACGGACGGGCCTATCTCCTTTGAGGCCCAAAAATGTCGGGACAGTACAGAAATCCCCCAAATGACCACTTTTTGGAAAGTAGACAGTCCAAGATATGTAGCAATAGGCATGGTGAGTTTAACCACTTAAGGACCAGAAGGATTTACCCCCTTAATGACCAGGCCATTTTTTTGCACTACGGCACTGCTTCGCTTTAAGACCCCTTTCACCGCTCCAAAGAAGCTGCTGGCAGGACTTTTTCTGACGCCCTGCCCACGCAAGGCTCCAGTGTGAAAGCCTGAGGGCTTTCACACTGCAGTGAATGGAGCAGCTGTTTTAGGGCGGTTTGCAGGCACTATTTTTAAGGTTATAGCACCTGCAAAAACGCCCCAGTGTGAAAGGGGTCCAACTGACAAAAAAAAAAGGAATCACAATAAGCGTACATTGATTGGTTTGCACAAAAGTTATAGCGTTTAAAAAAACATAGGGGACTGCTTTATGGCATTTTTATTCATTTTTTACTAGTAATGGTGGTGATCAGCAATTTTTAGCGGGACTGCAACATTGTGGTGGAAAGATTGTTTTTGGGACCAGTGGCATTTATATAGCGAACAGTACTATAAAAATGCTCAGATTACTGTATAAATGACACTACCAGGGAAGAGGTTATCACTAGTGATATATGATCCTTGGGAGGCGTTTCTAACTGTGGGGGGAGTGTACTGACTGGAGAGAGAACTTGCCCTTACTGATCACTAGGAACAGACGATCTCTCTCCTGGGGATGTTTTGGTATATGAATTTATACTTTCATTTACAAGATAAGCTTTCTGATAAAAATATTCACAACCAAAAATGCAGTTTTACACTGTATCAGTGAATAGCATAGCTCAAATATAATACACCGTCCAAACGTATCCAGGATATCGTTCCATTCCATTTTGTTCACCTTGTACACATTTGTACAGTGCTCTAACTGTACTAAATAGGCCATATACACAAAGTATGTAGACAGTCTCTTGAAATTTTTACAGTTATGACATATTGCTCATCTAACCTTTGCCATTTGGCATCCTGGGGCACCTACTGCTGCTTCACAACAACTGTAGCGAGTTTCTATTCCACCTGGGACTGAACAGAAAATGCATGATCAGTAGAGTTTCTGTAGTTAGAGCAAAACAAAATTTTATTACAATATGCAACGTGTACTTACCTCTGTGTTTTCGAACTCTACCAGAGTGATATGTGCATTCTTCTTTACGTACATGCTTGCCTTGCAATGTCACTGCATAGATTTCTCCACAGCGACAGCAAACTTTTCTCAGAGCTAAGAAAGCATTAGAATTAAGACTAGAAACTTTTTTTTTACCACTCCATTACACACTCCTTTATTAAACAAAAAAAATTCAGATTTAACATATCTACAACGTACCCCTGCTTCCCAACCTGGACAGAGTATGCAGTCCATCATTTAATCACCAGGGACTAAGTGGTTTAACAAAAAATAAATTATGCGCGCAGTTACATACCATCATGGTTTATATTTTTCCCTCCAGCATTCTGTAATAAAGCGCTGCCAGGTTTCTCAGGGTTTGGTCGAGGATATCCATTTTCTATCAACTGATCCTCAGTCAAGAGGTATTCTTTTAGGAAGTTGTAAAGAGCGTGCCCTGTCAATTCTGTAAAGACATGTCAACATAATTAAAAACCCAATGCATGCCATCTTTTACATGTGCGGTTTTAGGACCACCTATTCATAATGCAAAGCCAAAACCTGGACCAATTCAGCGATCCGATGCAGACCAAAAACATTTCAAATCAAGCCACAGCCAAAAATGGCAAGAAAAAAAAAAAATCATTCACCAAGAAAAACCAAACACCAGCTTTTGCTGAAGTACTCACCGTCAAAATATTTCTTCCATTTATATATTGGGAGCTATATTGGATTTCTGCCAGACATTGTTGTCAAGGCTAAAATATATTTCAAATTTCAGTCTTATCTGACCACCTTAAAACTCACCTTGAAGATTCTGAGGCTACATGGAAAAAGGTGTTCTGGTCATAGGAGACTAAAATTGAATTATTTGGCCAAACGATATATGTCTGTTAGAAATACAATACAGCTCACCATCCAAATGGCCCCTTTCCTACAGTGAAGCATGGAGGTAGCAATATCCCATTATGGGGTGTTTCTCTGCAGCAGGGACTGGAGCACTTGTCAGGATAGAAGAAATGGATTGGGCAAAATATCAAATTCTTAAGGAAAAGGTGCTGCCCTCTGCTAGAAAGCCGTCAATGAGAAGAAGGCTTACCTTCCAACATAAATCACCCAAAGCACACAGTAAAAATGACCAGTGGTTGAAGGAGAAAAAAGGTGAATGTCCTTAAAGGGGCTGTAAACCCTTGTTTACTTACCTCCGCTGTGCAGTTCATTTTGCACAGAGCGGCCCCAGTCCTCTTTTGGGGTCCCTCAGGCACACTGGTGGATCCTCCCTGCATCGTGTCCACATTAGAGAAGGCTCAATGGAGCCAATGACTGAGCTGCTATCAATCTATCCAAGATATAAGACATCAGCTAAATCTGGTGTGCTCGTTCCCGGCCGGAGGATGACAGCATTCAGGCAAGTAAAATAGGTGGGCTGCGCAGCACTACAGAAGGTTTTCACCTTAAGGCATTAGGGTGAAAAAAAAATGAGGGTTCACAACCCCTTTAAATCACAGCCCAGATTTAAGCTGTCAGAATCAGGTTTCTGCCCTTCTAGTCAGAGGTTTATGTACTGCTGACATGCACTGACAGCTCTGCGGTAGTTTGTCTACGATCTATGCTGGATGTCAAGATTTTAACATGTAAACATAAGGTTTTATTATTGAATTGTATCCCACGCTGCTATCTTTTTGTTGCATCAACTCAATACAGGTTAAGCTTTTATATTTAGTGTATGTATCTGCCAATAATGATTTTAGTGCATCTTTAGCAAAAATATTGTTTTGATAAACATTTGTGTAAGTGGTTGGCGGGGGGGGGGGGGGGGGATTCTTTTACAAACTCTGAAAGCTGTAAGGGAAAAGTTGTCTGGTGACGTGCATTTAAAAGTGGAGCACAGGGCCCAGCAGCAAAAGGGTTAAACTGTAGTATCAGCCTGGAACAAATTAAAAAAGAAAGAAAAAATAAAAAATAAAAGTGAAGGGGGGGGGGGGGGGGTCTGAAATATTAGTAAAGATAGTAAACTAAAATGTGATTGCATAAGTGCAATCCTCTTATAACTGAGGATGAATCTATGTTCAGAATTAAGCAATAACATTCAAATTCATGTTAAATCTGAGTCAGTACACACCTGCCACCATTTAACGTGCCTCTGATTAACCCCAAAGTTTAGCTGTTCTAGTAGGTCATTCCTGAAATTTTTAGTCACATCCTACAGCAAAAGTCATGGGCCACAGAGAGCCTTCAAAGCATCAAAGGGATCTCATTGTTAAAATGCATCAATCAGGAGAAGGGTGCAAAAGAATTTCCAAGGCATTAGCTATACCATGGAACACAATGAAGACAGTCAGTCATCAAGTGGAGAAGGTATGGTACAACAGTGACATTACCAAGGTCTGGACATCCCTCCAAAATTATGAAAAAACACGAGAAGTAAACTGGTCAGGGAGGCTGCCAAGAGGCCTACAACATTAAAGGCGCTTCAGGGATATCTGGCAAGTACTGGCTGTGCGATGCATGTGATAATCTCATGTATACTTCATATGTCTGAGCTATGGGGTAGAGTGGCAAGACGGAAGCCTTTTATGAAGAAAAACATCCATGCCTGGTTAAATTTTGCAAAAACACATCTGAAATCTCCCAAAAGGCATGTGGGAAAATGTGTTATGTCTGATGAAACCAAGGTTGAAATTTTTGGCCTTAATACCAAAAAGATGTTTAGTGCAAAAACACTGCACAGCACCAAAAGAACACCATACCCACCATGAAGCATTGCGGTGGCAGCATCATGCTTTGGGGCTGTTTTTCTTCAGATGGAACAGGGGCCTGTTCGCACTCACACCCAAGCAGTCACATGCGCTGTTCATGGACACGGCTCAGCTCCGCTGCCGAGACGGATTTTCGCACCAACAGCACCGCCGCACACATTATCAAAAGTATTGGGAATCTGTCTTTACATGTACATGAACTTTAATGGCATCCCAGTCTTCGTCTGTAGGGTTCAATATTGAGTTGGCCCACTCCTTGCAGCTATAACAGCTTCAACTCTTATGGGAAGGCTGTCCACAAGGTTAAGAATGTCTATGGAAATGTTTGACCATTCTTTCAGAAGCGCATTTGGGAGATCAGGCAGTGATGTGGACGAGAAGGCCTGGCTCAGTCGCTGCACTAATTCATCCCAATGGCGGTCTATCGTGTTGAGGTTAGGCCTGTGCAGGCTAGTCTAGTTCCTCCACTCCAAGTTTGCACATACGTGTCTTTATGGACCTTGTTTTGTGCACTGGCCCAAATGATTTGGTGGAGGGATTATGGTGTGGGGTTGTTTTTCACGGGTTGGGCTTGGCCCCTCTTAAGGCATCAGCATACCAAGACATTTAACACTTTCATCCTCCCAACTTTGTTGGAACAGTTTGGGGGGATGACCCCTTCCTGTTCCAACATGACTGCAAAAAAAAAAAAAAAAAAAAGCCATAAAGACATGGATGAACAAGTTTTGGGTGAAGTAACTAGACTACCCTGCACAGAATCCGGACCTCAACCCGATTCTCTCCCCCTCCTCATTTTCCAATACTGCCTTAACCCTCTTGGGCATGTAGTTTACCAGAGCTTCACAGGTTGCCACTGGAGTCCTTTCACTCCTCCAGGATGACCTCACGGAGCTGGTGGATGTTGGAGACCTTGCGCTCCTCCACCTTACGCTTGAGGATGCCCCACAGATGCGCAATAGGCTTTAGGTCTGGAGACATGCTTGGCCAGTCCATTGCCCTCAGCTTCTTTAGCAAGGCAGTGGTCACCTTATAGGTGTGTTTGGGCTGCTGGCCAATATTCCAACATAGTGACCCCAGTCTATGAAGGGAGGGGGGGGTGATCATGCTCCACTTCAGCATATCACAGTACATGTTGGCATTCATGGTTCCCTCAGTGAACCATAGATCCCCAGTGCCGGCAGCACTCATGCAGCCAGACCAGGACAAGCCCATCACCATAAAAGATGGCCACTCTGCTCACAGGTGAGCCAGCTCCAACAGTATGATCTCCTCACTGCAGTGTGCTCTCCCAGTTGAAGCAATAATGAAAGGAAAGTCCGGATGGCTGCCCGCCAAACTGAGATCTCAACGCCTTTATTCACAGAAAACCGTGAACATGAGGAGCACTACATTTACAAGCAAGGGAGGTATAGCTTACATGTTTCGCACAAGAATTGTGCTTTAT
The DNA here is from genome assembly GCF_037356315.1 of Lithobates pipiens. Taxonomy (NCBI): domain Eukaryota; kingdom Metazoa; phylum Chordata; class Amphibia; order Anura; family Ranidae; genus Lithobates; species Lithobates pipiens. The sequence continues at coordinate 62,400,599 of NW_027507718.1, read as the reverse complement.
CAAAGCCCGTTTCATCTATGAACTGGTAATTCATACCTAGCCAGATCCTCCCCTCTGGGGGTGTCAGCAGGTTAATTAACCAATTCAATACTATGTTCTTATCAAAAACTTGCGTTTCAAAAATAACGAAGTGTAAGAGTAATACAAAATATGCAAGATAAAAACCATATGAAAATGTTACAGCCAGGCCCAAAATGATGATATTATATATTCACACTTTATCAATATGGATGCAAGGTAAATAAAAAAAAATAAAGTTAGAATACTAAAAAGGGATAAACATCCCAGGTAACATAAAAGAGCCGCTAATGAAAGGGGAAGGAGGGAAGAGGAAAAAAAAAACACGACACCAAGAAATGCTCTGCATGCTGGAATATGAACTTTGGACATGAAGTTGCGTGACAAATTAGATCACATGGAGAAAGATCATTTCAAAAGAAAGAAGCTACCTAGGGATCATTTTGATTATGAATCATATTCTGTTTATATTTGGAAAAAACCCAGGTTTCCATATAGACATAGGAAACTTTCACAATCTGGTACCTCTGGAATACATGTAGCTTTCTCTGATATAGTGAATTAAATCGTGGACTATACCCTGGCTAGAGCTGCCTCTGATTCGTCCCTGGGTGAGGACAATGTTGGTGTAAGTTCTGGGAATGCTTCTGAACCCTGTTAAAACGAGGGATGTGTGGCTCTACAAAAGAGAAAGAAGAGGAAATAAAATAAAAAATGGACCAGGAGAGGAAGAAAGGTGCAGCGGGAGGAGGAAGTCATTACAATTTGAGGGGTCAGAAACACAAATAATACACAATGGGGGGTTATTTACTAAAGGCAAGTCCACTTTGCACTACAAGTGCACTTGGAAGTGCAGTCGCTGTAGATCCGAGGGGGACATGCAAGGGAAAATAAAAAACAGCATTTTAGCTTGCACATGTTGGATGATAAAATCAGCAGAGCTTCCCTAATTTCAGATCTAGCCCTCCGATTTAAAGCGACTGCACTCCCAAGTGCACTTGGATTTGCTTTTCATAAATAACCCCCAATGTCCTTTATCTAGCAGGACTCTAACGGAATCTGAATTGTCATTGTCTAAGGGTCTTAAGGTGTCCTTAAAACCGCAACATGTACAAAACTACAAGAAACTAATTATAAAATTATTTCACAGTGGTACAGAACACCAGAAAAACTTCAAAAATATTTTCCTCATATATCAAATAAGTGTTGGAGGTGTCAGAAAGAAGTGGGAAATTTTCTACATATATTTTGGTCATGCCCAAAAATTGAGAAATACTGGAAGGACGTACGAGAGATTATTCAAAAATTTAGTGAAGTAGAAATACGGGAGGACCCAGCAGTATTTCTCTTGCATTTGTCAGGGATCCCGGGAAATATATATAGGAATTCCATCCTGTGTCACTTGGTAAACACAGCCAAGTCATGTATAACACTTAGGTGGAAACAAACACAACCCCCTAGTGTGAGCATGTGGCTGAAGAAAGTTGAGGAGGTGAACAGGATGGAAGACCTAATATGGACAGCTAGGAAAAGAAGAAAAACCTACTTGGAAATATGGACACCATGGAATCTTTATGTCTCGTCGGAGGAGGGAAGAGACAGATTGATGCGATCTAGGGGGGAGGAGGGGGTAGATATAGGGGAAGGAGATGAGAACTTCCCCTCCCCCTCCCCCTCTCCCCTTCTTGGTCTGTGGGGGTGCTGAGGGGGCGGATTTTATTTCGGTTTCTTTTTTTTTTTTTTGGGGGGGGGGGGGAACAAGGATGGAAATAAAGGGGGGGGGGAGATGAGAAATAAGAGGATAACAATAAAACTCTGGCCTGGCTGGGAATAGTACCAACCCAGGACCAGATATAGGGTATGTGGGACCGAGAGAGGAGTTTCTCCGACGCCGTCCCCATATATTACCATTAACTTAGCTTTCTTTTCCTTGGATTTATATATTATACTATAAGGGAAGTAAGAGGTTAAGGTAATAGAACGAACTGTTATGTTCTTTTTTTTTTTTTTTTTTTACTATGTATAAATATGGAAATTCGATGTATGATATTCAGATTGTTTATGTAAAATTCCATTCTTGCCTATATGTAGGAAAAAAAAAAGGGGGGAAAAAAAAAAGAAATTTAAAAAAAAAGAAACTCTGATAAGGGTGGCTTGGTGGTTGTCCGGTACCTTTTCTGAGGCCAATATGCTGAGACAGGCTCCCCTTGTGGCTAAGCGCAGTATACCCCTGAAGGTGGTATAAGAGGTATAGGGCTCAAAGAAGCATGGGTTGCCTGCAGGTTGAGAAGGTTTAAGCTGATTATCACTTGGAGACTTTGCTTGAAAAGACAAGGAGTAATCCGGACACTAGTAAAAGCCTGGCTGAGGGTAGAACCTTAGTAGAGCAGACTGGAGGCTGTGGTGAGGCCAGCAGGGGGTCAATCACAGGTAAGTGATAAGTCATACCAGGGGTCAAACACTGGTAATCAAGCAGGTGCAAGTATAGCAAAGTCTGTGAGCCAAACCGGGGGTCAAACACTGGAGAGGAGATCTGAGCAGGTCAGGAGGCAAGCCGAGGTCACAACAGGAATCACTTCAAAGTATAAAACATAGGAACAGGGAAGAGCTAAAGACAATGCAGCAATTTGGGGCAGACAGAGGCAGCCTTTTATAGGCCACAAGGGGGGAACCATCTATCACATGATGTGCCTATGGCGCCCATTTGTTCTACTGGAAAGGCTGCCAATACTTCTGCAGCCTATTTGTTGAACACCATTTCTGACAGTGGTGGTTTTCGATGCAGATACATACAAGGATGGATGAGCCGAACACCCCCGTTTGGTTCGCACCAGAACCTGCGAACAGACCTAAAAACTTAGTGTGAGCTTTAGAACCCTATTAAAAAGTCTATGGGACTCGAACATTCACAATCTAAAGTGCCAATTTTAAAGGCCAATATGCAAGTTACTGTCCTAAAAAGTGTTTGGGGACCTGGGTCCTGTCCCAGGGGACATGGATCAATGCAAAAAAAAAAAAGTTTTTAAAAAACGGCCGTTTTTTCAGGAGCAGTGATTTTAATAATGATTAAAGTGAAACAATAAAAGTGTAATATTCCTTTAAATTTCGTACCTGGGGGCGTCTATAGTATGCCTGTGAAGGGGCGCATGTTTCCCGTGCTTAGAACTGTACCTGCACAAAGTGTCATTTCGCAAGGAAAAAAAGTCTTTTAAAATCACTTTCCATTGTCGGCTCCCGTAATACAGAGAACACTCAATGAGTGTTCTGTATTAGCCGACAATTCATTCATTGATTAACAAAAAAAAAAAAAAAAAAAAAAAAAAAAGCGTGTGGGGGGTTCCCCTAGATTCAATTACCAGGCCCTTCAGGTCTGGTATGGATATTAAGGGGAACCCCGTGTCAAATTTAAAAAAAATTGACGTGAGGGTCCCCCTAAATATCCATACCAGACCCTTTATCCGAGCACGCAAACTGGCAGGCCGCAGGAAAAGAGGGGGGACAGAGGGGGGGGGACGAGAGAGCGCCCCCCCTTCTGAACCATACCAGGCCACATGCCCTCAACATTGGGAGGATGCTTTGGGGGTCTTTGACCCCCTCAAAGCACCATGTCCCCATGTTGATGTGGAGAAGGGCCTCATCCCCACAACCCTGGCCGGTGGTTGTGGGGGTCTGCGGGCGGGGGGGCTTATCGGAATCTGGAAGCCCCCATAACAAGGGGACCCCCAGATCCCGCCCCCCCTGTTTGAAATGGTAAGGGGGTACAAAAGTACCTCTACCATTTCACAAAGAAAGTGTAAAAAAAAGTGTTAAATAAGACAAACACCTTTGAAAAAAAAAAATTATTTTTTATTTTTTTAATAAGGGAAGATTCCAGCAGTGGTAATCCACTCTTGCTATCCAGCGACGGATGATCATCTCTCTGGGGTCCAGCGATGGCTGATCTGATCCAGCGATGGGCGATTTTCATTCCAGGGCTGTCCATACATCCGTCTTCTGTCTCCACTGCGGGGGATCCCAGAGCTGATGTTTCTTATATTAGGAGGGCTGGGCCACCCGTCACCTGACCCCGCCCCCTCTGACACTGATGAGGGAAGCCATGGGGTTCCCCAGTGACTTATGTTTGACCCCGCCCCCCTCTGATGTAACACACCAGGTCTGGTATGGATATTTAGGGGGACCCCCACGCTTTTTTTTTTTTTTTATTTGACACGGGGTTCCCCTTAATATCCATACCAGACCTGAAGGGCCTGGTAATTGAATTTAGGGGAACCTCCACACTTATTTTTATTTTTTTATTTTTTATCAATGAATGAATTGTCGGCTAATACAGACGGCTGTATTACGGGAGCCGACAATGGAAAGTGATTTTTTTTAAAAAAAAATTCCCTTGCGAAATGACACTTTGTGCAGGGACAGTTCTAAGCATGGGAAACATGCGCCCCATTCACAGACATACTATATAGACACACACACACACACACACACACACACACACACACACACACCAGTACAAAATTTAAAGGAATATTATGCTTTTATGGTTTCACTTTAATTAAAATCACTGCTCCTGAAAAAACGTCCGTTTTTAAAACTTTTTTTTGCATTGATACATGTCCCCTGGGGCAGGACCCAGGTCCCCAAACACTTTTTAGGACAGTAACTTGCATATTAGCCTTTAAAATTAGCACTTTAGATTTCTCCCATAGACTTGTATAGGGTGTTCCGGCTTTTCAAATTTGCCGCGAACAGCCCAAATTGTTCACTGTTCGCTGAAGAGGCAAACAGGCAATGTTCGAACTCGAAGCTCATCCCTACATACAAGAAAGAGGCAATTTTCTGACAAGGTTACCTACTGTAAAATCAAAAAGTAACCCCACCAGTACATATAAAAAGATTCTCATTGCACTGGTCAATAAAAAGGTATTAGTTTGGGTATCAAAAAAAAAAAAAAGAAGGAGGGTGAGAGTCTGGTGCCTGAGGCACCTATTTTGCCTGAGTTTCTTCACCTGCCCACAAGTGGGTTTAGACCCCATTGTGGCTGGTATTGGGTCATTAAATGAACGGTTAAGTTACTGGGTGGACTGCCAATTACAGCCTTTAGTGCAAGATTTACCTAGTTACTTAAGATATATCAAACAACTACTCAATGTATGTTTTAATACCGGTATGACCTGGGAAGAGACCATATGGATTACATAGTGTTGTGTCCAGCTTGTACTCATCTATACCACACAAATTAGGACTTGCAGAGGTGGAATTTTTTCTAGACCATTACAGTAAATTATACTTCTATCCATAGAGTGTACATTCTTGATCATTTACTAAATGAATTTTTCTTCTTTTGATGATTTTTTACCTCCAGAAATGCAGGGCAGCAATGGTGGCTCGTTCTTCCCAGTCACTCCCAAATCTATATATGGGTTGGTGGGAGAGGGTCTACATTTTTTGGGAGTATGAATCCATTTAGGTCAGGGATAAAATTCTACCGTTGTTATATAGATGGCCCGTTTATTTAAACTGGTCCAATTGACAATTTTGACAGATTATTTCAAAGACAATCAGCTTAATTTAAAGTTCACTGGACAATTCAGCCAAGAGATTATACCCTTCTTGGATGTCACTCTGCAGGAAAAGGATGGTCGCATTATTTCTGGTCTCTACAGGAAACCCCTGTCTGGTAATACTCTCCTCCGAGCAGATTCTGGCCATCCAGGTTAAGTGACCAGAGGCATACCCGTTGGACAATTGCTCAGGTTACGGAGGATTTGTAGTGAAGAGGGGGATTTCTGTCAAGAAACAAATGAAATGTGCAACAGGTTTAGGTCTCGGGGCTAAAAAGAAGGAGTTGTTAAAAGAGCTATTTATTTGGCTAGATCAATCAGTAGAGATAAGTTATTGCAAAATAAAAGTAGTAGAAAGGTGTCTAACATTGCCAGTACTGTCTACCCTTTATAGTCTGGAATATAAAAAGATAAAAAGTATAATTGAGAGAAGTATTCCAATACTATAGAAGGATAAAACCTATGCCAAGATATTATCCAGGGGTATTAGGATAGTTTTTCGCTGGGCTCCCTCTCTTGGTAGATTTCCATCTCACAGTGATTTTCAATCTAAGACACAGGAGAACCTGGTTGGATTTTACAGGTAATTATAAGTGTGGGGTTAACTGTCCATGTTGCCCCTGCATCTTAAAAAGGGAGATTATTGATCTACAACCAACAGAGACTTTACCATTAAGAAATTCATAAACTAATACCAGGAATGTTATACATCTAATTACCTGTAAAATATGTGCTATTCAATATATTGAGATGCATGTATATATTATATATTTTATAATCTATATCTAGATCTATCTATATATTAGAAGGCTGATAGATCGCCTCAAGGACCATTCATACAATATAGAAAAGGAGCATGGTACCAATGTGGCAACATTTCAATAATGCTCATAAGGGTGATATCTTTGCCTTACAAGTGCAGGGCATCGAAAAGGTTGTAGTCCCTAGAAGAGGTGGAGATTTGTTCAGAACCCTCTGCAAACGAGGTGTTCTGGATATTTCACATTCAAACCAGAATTACATTTTGAATGGGATCTCACCCATTACTATGGTTGACATCCTACAAGAACTGATCCATTTAATGCAGATAACATGTATGCCTATATATGGATCACAGTGATATAATAAGCATCAACATGGTAATTTGTTTTTGGAACGGTCTAATTTTTTCCCACCACCATGCTTGACTGTAGGCAAGACACACTTGTCTTTGTACTCCTCACCTGGTTGCTACCACGCATGCTTGACACTATTTGAACCAAATAAGTTTATCTTGGTCTCGGACCACAGGACATGGTTCCAGTAATTCATGTCCTTCGTCTGCTTGTCTTCAGTAAACTGTTTTAAGGGTCTTGTGCATCAACTTTACAAGAGGCTTCCTTCTAGGATGACAGCCATGCAGACCAATATGATGCAGTGAGCGGCATATGCTCTGAGCACTAATATGTTGACCTTTAACCTCTACAGCAATGCTGGCAGCACTCATACGTCTATATCCCAAAGACAACCTCTGGATATGACGCCGAGCACGTGTACTCAACTTGGCGAGGCCTGTCCTGTTAAACCACTGTATGGTTTTGGCCACTGCGTTGCAGCCAAGTTTCGGGTCTTGGTAATGTTATAGCCTAGGCCATCTTTATATAGAGCAACATTTTTTCTTTCAGATCCTCGGGAGACAGGATCTATTCACACCTGAGACCTTGTAACACCAACGAGTCACATGACACCATGGAGGGAAAATGGTCAATTCGGCCCAATTTGGACATTTATGCTTAGGGGTGTACTCACTTTTGTGAGATACTTTATATGTACATTTTTCCCCGCCTTCACCAAAAAAAAAAAAAAAAAAAAAAAAAAAAAAAGTTTACACCATCCTCAAATAAAAAAAAAAAAAAAAAATTACCATTTTAAAAGACACAGTGGACAAGATTGTGTTAAGGTAACCTACCATTTTTATCATCTTGTTTCCTCGAACGTTGTGAATCTGGAATGTTGATACAGAAATTATGAGAATTAGGTTATGAGCATTAGTTCATACCATAAATTTTCCAGGAAAGCCACATCTATAGCCTCCACCAAGCTGAACCAGATAAAAACCAAGCAGAGAATCAGATTTAAAAAGGAAAAAAAAAAAAAAAAAAAAAAAAAAAAAAACGACACTATACACCACTTCTAGGAACCAAAATACCAAAGGGTGATGCAAAATTTAATTATCACTGAACAATGTGTAAGCATGTGGCGTTAAGATGCTTGGTAGCTTTTAAAAATTGCCTTTACCCATCAAGTGGCAAGTTGCATCTACTTGCGTGCCGCCCCCCCCCCCCCCATATTAGATGACCCATTTCAAACTGAATGTCCTTCATGGTTGCTTTTATGGACATTAAGGCATTACAATTTGCCCAAACTCTACAATCCCTAAATGGACCGCAAAGATTCTAATACAGTTGAGCCTCTTTAACCGAAATATCTAAATTGACACAAACTATTTTCTGTCTAGCAAAAATCTTATTCAAACCATTTTAGGCAAAGCAATTTGGCATCCCGGCTTTAAATTTCAGAACCGTCAAATATTTTAGAATCCTTGAACAACTCGGGCCCGTTTACATCATACTGCCCAAAAAAAAAAAAAAAAAAAAAAAAAAAAAAGGTTCTCATGTTAGTCAACTCTGTTTCGTGCCTCACCTTGGTCAAACTGCATTGCTTCCTCAAACCTTTAGCAATTGTGGCCTGCGTTTTCATTTAATATGCCCCCCAAGTGATTTGGATAGAGAGAGATATAATATTATAGATATAGAGAGATAGATATCTATCTAAAGAATTATTTCCCCTTATTTAGGACTTTAAAGGTCGCAAACACTGATAGGAGTAAAACTTTTTTTTCTATTTTTTTTTTTGTCAAAAAGAAGAAGGATGGTTCAGGTTACAACAAAAACCTTAAGAGATGTCTCACATCTAATACTGTATGCATGTTATCAACATAACAAAGGGCAAACCCAACAACACATAAAAAGAACACTAGTACTCTCCAGTGGATGGCAATCCCTGGTACCATCCACTGGAGAGTACTAGTGTAATTTTATATGTATTGTTAGGTTTGTCCTTTGTTATGTTGATCACATGCATACAGCATTAAATGCGAGACATCTTTTAACCACTTCAGCCCCAGAAAGTATTTACCCCCTTCCTGACCAGAGCACTTTTTGTGATTCGGCACTGCGCCGCTTTAACTGACAATTGCGGTCATGTGATGCAGCACCCAAACAAATTTGATGTCCTTTTTTTTCCCCACAAATAGAGCTTTCTTTTGGTGGCATTTGATCACCCCTGCAGTTATTTTTTGCGCTAACACAAAAAAAAAATATCCCCCAAAAATATAAAAAACAAACAAATTTTTCCTTCGTTTAGGCAGATACACATCCTACCTTTTTTTTTTTTTACCAAAACTGCAATAAGCGATTGATTGGTTTGCGCAAAAATTAGAGTTACGCTTACCGGTAACGTCTTTTCCAGTAGTCTTTCAGGACAGCCACTATGAGAGATAGACTTCTCCTCTTCCTCTGGAAACACTGCGCCAGCCCATAAATTCTTACTTCCCCTGCCGGACCTCAGTTTATATCGAGAATACCTCCGGCCAGCTGGGGAGACACAAGAACACATTAATAACATATTTATCAAATACCATTATCTTGCTGCGCTCTGGTCTTTTGTAAGACTCCCCCCAATTTTCGGGTGGGAACTAGGGCTGTCCTGAAAGACTACTGGAAAAGACGTTACCGGTAAGCGTAACTCTAATTTTCCCTAATCGTCTTTCAGGACAGCCACTATGAGAGGATAAGCGAGCACTTACCAGTTAGGGTGGGACTACAGCTTGCAAAACCTTTCGCCCAAAGGTTTGCTCACCTGCCGACACCAAATCCACTCTGTAGTGTTTTACGAAAGTGGAATAGCTGGACCATGTTGCTGCTCTGCAAATCTGCTCTGGCGTTGCTCCCGCTCTTTCTGCCTGGGAGGCTGCCATAGCTCTAGTGGAGTGTGCTTTAATACCCACTGGGATTTCTTTCCCTGCAACTAAATAAGCCTGCTCAATGGCTACTCTGAGCCACCTAGCAATAGTGCGCCGGGACGCTTTACAACCTTTTCTGGCCCCGGAAAATAAAACAAATAAGGAATCTGACCTTCTGAATGCCTTGGTCAGTTCCAGATAGTGTAGGATACATCTCCTAACATCTAAATAATGAAACTTTAGTTCCTTCTCACCGGAGGGATTGGGACAAAAAGAGGGCAAAACAATTTCCTGGCTTCTATGAAAGCTGGATGCCACCTTCGGCAAAAAGGCTGGATCGGTCTTTAAAACTATCCGATCCGGAAAGATAACACAAAAGGGAGCCCTGACTGATAAGGCCTCCATCTCACTGACCCTCCTGGCAGTTGTTACTGCTACCAGGAACACTGTCTTCAGAGTAAGCTCTCTCAGAGAACACTCCTTTAAAGGCTCAAAGGGGGGTCCAGTTAAGCTCTGCAAAACTAAAGATAAATCCCATCTGGGAAAGGACAGACCCTGGACCGGTCTCTGTCTGGACAGGGACCTAAAGAACCTGACTACCCATGGGTTGGCAGCCAAACGATCCTCCAAATAAACACTGAGGGCTGATACTTGACCCCTAAGGGTACTAATGGATAAGCCCTTATCTGCCCCGCATTGTAAAAATTCCAACACTGCGGAGGAGCTTCGTACTGGGAAAAAGCTCTCTGCGCACCACTTGTTGAAACGTAACCAGACCCTTCCATAGATCTGGCGAGTTTCCTTCTTCCTACTGTCCAGGAGGGTAGAAACTAGTCTCTCTGAGAATCCTTTAGATTTTAATAAACCCTCCTCAGTAGCCAGGCCGCTAACTTCCACTGGCGTACCTGTGGGCATAGGACTGGCCCCTGAGAGAGGAGATCCTCCCGAGGGGGCAAGAGCAGGGGAGGTTCTACCGCCACGTGCTTTAGCACTGAGAACCATGCTCTCTTTGGCCAATGTGGAGCCACCAGAATCAGAGATGTGCTTTCCATCTGAAACTTTCTCAGAACTGCTGGCAACAACACTGGAGGTGGGAAGGCATAGCAAGTTCTGAAATGCCAATTCTGGCTCAAAGCGTCCACCCCTAGAGCTCCCTCTCCCCTTTTTAGGGAGAAAAAACAGTGGGTTTTTGCATTGTTTTTGGACGCGAACAGGTCCACCTCTGGAGACCCCCATCTCTTTACTATGAGATTGAAGACCTCCTGGTTGAGAACCCAATCGCCCTCCCTCAGCCTCTTTCGGCTGAGAAAATCTGCTACTACGTTTTCCTCTCCCCTCAGGAAAACGGCTGAGAGCGAAAGGGTGTAGGTTTCGGCCCAGGACAGAATCTCTGTCGCTAAAGACAACAGGGCTCCGCTTCTGGTGCCACCCTGTTTGTTCACATAGGCCACTACGGAAGAGTTGTCCGACCGCACCTGAATGTGGTGACCCCGGAGCTCTTCTTTGAAGAATCTGAGGGCTAGTCCCACTGCCCTTAGTTCTTTCCAATTGGACGATCGAGTCAACTCGCCGTCCTCCCAAGTGCCCTGGGCTAGAAGGGAACCCAAATGTGCCCCCCAACCTTTTCCACTTGCATCTGTGGTTACTACCCGAGAAACCGGGATGAGCCACAGACGACCTTGCGACAGATTTGTCACTTTCCTCCACCACCAGAGGGATCTCTTTACCTGGTGGGGAATATGTACTAGGGTGTCTAGGGCCTCCTGACTGTGGTCCCACACCCCTAGGATGAAGGTCTGTAGGGGACGAAAGTGTAACCCTGCCCACTGCACTGCTGGAAGGGTGGATGTAAGAAGACCCAGTACTGACATCAGAACCCTTATGGAAACCAGCTGGTTGCTCTGAAGAGAGGCCACTGCACTGTCCAGTTTTCGTACCTTTTCTCTTGGCAGAAAAACTCTCAACAGTGTTGAGTCCAACAGGAAACCTAGATAGGAGATCTGTTGTGAGGGGATCAGGCTGGACTTTTCCAAGTTCAGAAGCCACCCCAGGTCTGTAAGGACCCTTTTGGTTAGATCCAGATCCTTGACCAACCGTGTTGGGGATGCTGCAAACAGAAGCAGGTCGTCCAGGTAGGCAATTATACATACCCCCTGGAGCCGAAGAAAGGCCATGGCTTCTGCCAGGACTTTGGTAAAAATGCGGGGTGCAGAGGATAGCCCGAATGGCAGGGCCTGAAACTGAAAGTGTACCGTTTCTCTGCCCAGATCTATGGCAAGGCGTAGAAACTTCTGCGAGGCCTCCGCTATAGGGATGTGTAAATACGCGTCCCTTAAGTCCAGAGATACCATGAAGCAGTTGTGGGGGAGAAGCGCTTTCCCCTCAGAGCTTCTAGCAAGGCCTCGGCCTTTACCATGCACCTGGGTAGATGCGTGACAAGGAGCCTTTGAGGGGGTGGTCTTAGGAATTCCAAGAGGTACCCCCTTCTTATTACCCCTAAAATAAATTGATTGGGGGATATTGTCTCCCACTGTGGCTGGAAAGTCACTGGGTTTTACGGGGCTGGATAGGAGGGCGAAAAATCGCCCCTCCTCTGCCCCTGCCTTTTTGGGGCCAGGTTTTCTTTTTCCCCTCTGGTTTAGAGGTTTCCCTACGCCCCTGCGGGCGAAACCCCTTTTTTGTTGGTACGGGGGTTTTCCGTTTGGGAGGAAAGGACTTTTTCCTGTCCGCTGTCCGGTCTAGAACCGTCTCTAGCCCTGGGCCAAACAGGAGGTCCCCCGTCAGGGGTATCCCACATAGCTTTATCTTGGAGGCATTATCCCCTGGCCATGTTTTTAACCAGAGGGCCCTTCTGGCCGAATTGGCTAGAGCCGCCGTTCTGCCCGACATGCGGACGGACTCAGCAGAGGCATCAGCTATGTAAGTGATCCCTCGCAGCATAGTAGGGAAGGATGACAGAATGGTTTCCTTATCTGTGCCTGCCTCAATATGTTGTTGGATCTGTGAGAGCCAGTGCTCTAAATTGCGAGCCACAACTGTAACTGCCATTTCAGGCTTTAAATTGCCGATAGCCGAGTCCCACGTCTTTTTAAGCAGGGAGTCAATCCTTTTGTCCATGACATCTGCCAAGGCCCCCATGTCTTCAAACGCCAAATCTGTGTGTCTGGAGACCTGGGAGAACGCGGCATCCAATTTGGGACTTTTATTCCAAAGGCATGCCGGGTCCTCTGAAAATGGGAACCTTCTTTTGAGGGATCTAGATAAAAAGGGTTTTCTCTCCGGATCCTGCCACTCTTTTTTAACTGTTTCCATTAAAACTTCGTGTACTGGAAACACCCTTCTTTTTGGCTCCCCTAAACCTGAATACATTTGGTCATGCAGGGTTAGGGGCTTTTTATCCGTCTGGATACCGAGGGTTGCATAAATTGCCTTTAAGAGGTCCTCTACCTCATCAAGGGATAACTTATATCTGGAGGCTTTCCTGGACCCGTCCTGGTCCTCCCCCTCGGAACCCTCCTGGGAATCGGAAGAGGAACTGTCTGGAAGTTCCCTACCTGTCCCTGAAGGGCCTGCAACCTCTGTCCCCCCTGTACTAGCAGGTTGGACTGGAGCAGAACTCTGTGCTAGAGGTGGGGTTGTATCCTGGGGAGATGGACCCGTGGGAAGCTGAAATTTTTCAAAAAGGGACCTAAAAGAAGAGAAGGTGGACGAGAGCTCCTTGACTGAAGCTGCTAGTCCTGACTCCTGTTCAGATTCCCTTTCCCTAACGAGGGAGTCAATACAGCCTTTGCACAACACTTTGGTCCAAGATTCCCCTAAAATGTCCCTACAGGAGGCACACTTCTTTTTAGAGCTATGCGTAGACCTAGCTTTTTCCGTAGCTTTCTAAAAAAAAAAGGAAAAAAGAAAAAAACAGAAAAGACAAAGTCAATCAAAAGCTCGGGATACAACCCTGGGAGTGCACTAGACCCCTTTTTTAAAATGAAGGGATCTGAGCCTCCCCTCCCCCCTGGCCACCCAGGGGGTCTGCCCCCCCACCCATGATAGAACCATACATTGGGGTGGGGGGATCCTAGATAGAGAGTACCCCTCCCCAGGGCGCTCTTACCTTAGGAATGCTGGAGATGGAGTCTGTCGTTTGAGCCTCAGCTTCCGACATGACTGCAGGTGGCTGCTTACTACAGAGTTCCACGTTGCCTGTGCACGTTCTGAACTCATCTCCAGCTTGTGCCCGGCCCTCCTATCAGCTCCACGACCCGGAACCGGAAGTCGATCGTATTTCGAGGTCAAGCCTTCGTTTCCGCCGGATACGACGTCGCCCGTCGTTCGGCCCGCTCGGTTCAAGGAAAAAAAGGGGCGGACTGTACCCATGTACAGGGAAATCTTCCGAACGGCTTGCCAGCTGCGTCCCTGTAGACGCGATAGGAGTCCCCCACGACCTGAAGCCGCGCTCGACTCGGAAGGGGTGGCAGTACCTGGTGAGGTAAGTAAACCGTTCGACCCGTCCGACACGCGGACGTTGGTTTCGAACGGTTTGAACCCAGCTTTCTCCAAACGAAGCCCCTGCTTCTTTCAACCGGGTTCTTTTAACGACAAGACGGCCACAGCCTCCCCAGCTGATCGGCCTGGTTCCTTGCACAGTGTCTCCCCGCCGGAGGAAACACTAATAACTGAGGTCCGGCAGGGGAAGTAAGAATTTATGGGCTGGCGCAGTGTTTCCAGAGGAAGAGGAGGAGTCTATCTCTCATAGTGGCTGTCCTGAAAGACGATTAGGGAAAGTTAGTTTACAAAAAAGGGGATAGTTATGGCATATTTATTTTTTTATTTTTTTTACTAGTAATGGCGGCGATCAGCGATTTTTATCGTGACTGCAACATTATGGCAGACACAGACATTTGACACATTTTTTGGGACCAGTCATTTATACAGCAATCAACGCTATACAAATGCACCGATTCCTGTGTAAATGACACTGGCAGTGAAGGGGTTAACCACTAGGGGGCAGTGTATGGGTTAAGCGTGTCCTGGGGGAGTGTTTCTAACTGTGGGTCGGCGTGGCTACGTGTGGCAAATCACTGATCTCTGCTCCCGATCACAGGGAGCAGAGATCAGTGACGCTGTCACTAGGCAGAACGGTGAGATGTTTGTTTACATTAGCATCTCCCCGTTCTTCCTCCCCGTGAGACGATCACAGGTATCCCAGCGGCGATGGAGTCCACGGGACCCGCAACCCCACTCATGGAGCTTGCCGTGCACGCCCGCAGGCCGCCTCTTAAAGGGCCATGTATGGGTACGTTAGCTTGCCTGTAAGAACCCTTCTGCTGACGTATATCGGCGTGAGGCTGTTGGCAAGCGGTTATAGGTTTGATTATATATTTTTTTATGTAATAAAATCTTTTTCTACTCATACCAGTGTTTGTGGCCTTTAAATTCCTAAATAAGGGGGAATAAATATAATAGAATCATTTTTGGGGCCACAAAAGATCTATACTGTACCGTTTTTTTTTCAGCGCTGCCTCAGAGGGGACAGGGAGGGGGTGGGATAAGCGACGTCAGATTACATGCAGGAGAATCAGTTTACTCGGTGGCATATAATAGAAGTCCCATCTCCTGGGCTGCCATTGGATGACTACTGTTCTGTCTATCATAGGAGGCGGGACTTTGTATTAAAAGAGGCCAAGTAAACAGGAGATTCTCCTGTATGTATTCTGTCGGTACTCGTCCCGTCCCCTCTGAGGCTGCAGATGGGCATCGATCAGGCCACTTTCATGGTGCAAATGGTAAGGCTCCATATGGGCACTGACCCTTATTTTGATTCACAGTTCTTTAGGTAAAATTAACGTTTTTTCCTGAAACCTCCCTCTTAAAGTAAGGGTGCGTGTTATAGGCCGATAAATACTGTATATCCAAACATGCCTGAGCTCATCCTTAGTCCTGAGCGGCACTCGGGGATTCATTGGGGCCACAAAAGATATATATCCAAAAACACACCCAAGCTTATCTCTTAACCACACACAGCCACAAAGGCAAGAGAATTCTTGTTGGGCAGTGTATAAGTGCTCGGAACACACTTGGCTCAAAGAATGTCAGGCAAAATGGTCGCATGTTCACGTAATCAAATTTGGCCCGCTTAGAAAACCCATGCCATAAACCCTTGCTACAATATATAAAAAAGGAAAAAAAAAATAAAAAAAAGGGAGAAGACCAATTTTGAGGACTGCATGTGAAAGAAAACAGACGTTTAGTAAAATATAAAAAGACTGCGTCAAGTAAATAGATAGCAAATATGTCAAGCCTTATAATTGTGTGAGCCTGTAAACTGAAACTGTGGTGGCTAAAATGGTCCATAGGAGATGCTTTAAAAGCCTTTACAGGTCCTAGAATCCAACCATGATGGCCCTAGAATTAACACTTTAAGTTCATGGCGTTACCCAATGTGCAACTCCGTCTTTTTCGTACATAGACAGGTACAAGAACACACTTCTTGCAATTTATGGTCATTTAAAAAAGGTGGCAAATCGCATTAACACAGAAATAAAGCTTTTTTTTGAGGCGTATGCAGACTAACTAGAGCGGTAATGCAGTCTTAGAGCCCCACCGGTGGACACAGCGCCACTTGGGCTCCCAGAACAACACCTGCTGATACCCACAACCTCTGAGTGCCTGCTGCTCATGCCACCATGGTCCTCGGGGAGGGGGGGGGGCTCAAAAACAATGTGTGGAAACATCAAGGACGCTATGGCCCGCTCAGCCAAGATGGCACCGGGCCCCCTCACAGCCCAGCATGCCGCTCTCGGTCAAGACCCAGTGCTACACACAGTCTCTGCAGGAGGAGAACGGTGAGTCTTATTCAGATGCAGGCATTTCGTAGCAGTTTGAACGTATGCTACAGAGAGCCCTGAAACAGACTTCAGACCGAATAACTGACAAATTAACACGCAAGATCAGGTAGCTGAGCTGGAAGGGAGCTTGGAGGAGCTGGAAAATAACTCTGGACTATACTGCTGAAATGGAGAATCTCAAGAAAGAGAACCTTGTGCTACAATCACAATTAGAAGACCAGAAGAATAGGGACAGGTGCTCTAATCTATGGATCAGGGGGATCCATGAAACAGTGCTTGATCTACAAGCCACTATGCTAGCCCTGTTTCAGGAACTGCAACCTGGCATCCCTGCTGAAAGATTAGAAACTGACAGTACACAGGGATAGAGATAGATATATAGATATATAGATATATAGATAGTCAGGTTCCATTATTACTGCATGAAGGAGCAGCTACTTGCAGCATCAAGGGGCAAAGAATTCCTATCCTTCCAAGGTCACACATACCAGCTATCTGTGGACCTTTCCCTCCAACAGTCGCAAAGACATGCTCAAGCCTCACCTTCAGATTCTTCAAAGTAACCAGATCACATACCACAGGGGTTTCCCCTTCTCGGTATGCTTTACTCCCCTGGAAACCAAAGAAATCTGTCATACACCTGCTGAACTGCAGACAAGACCTAGGTCTGCTTGAGCAGACACTGCATAAAGATGCATCCCACAGATGATCAGCCTTCCGCTATCCCCAGAAATCAACAGCAAACAAGGACCTTACAGGTCACTCACGTCCAAACCTTTACAACCTAGGCAGTTTTGATAACCTTGTAGCACCTGCTGAGGACTCAATGGACTGACTTTCCACCCATGTCTCCCACATGACATAATTCATCCCTTTTACTGTCCCCCTGGACAGGTGTACATGTGTTACAGTGGCCTTGAACACTCTCCCATAAGAACTGGATTTCCTGCATCACCATCCAAGCAACCCAACTTGTTTGGGATGAACTAGTGCCAAAAATCCCTCCATGCTTGGGTCTTAGTCATTAGGCTTCACCTTGCCAACAAATCTCTTTGGGAGGCATGTAACCCGTTACTACAACCCCTCCCATGCCACCCCTTGCAACTCTAACTCAAGCCATTGACCAAGTCCCTCTCATCCCCCTCCCCCCATCTAGTTTAAGCTACAGTTGCATCTGAGCACCAATACAGACGCACCATTGCTTCACATGTATGTTGGACTGGATAAGGTTTTCTCTTTACGGTTTGGGTTTCCTTTTCTTATATGAATGTTAGTATTTTGGTACTCCCTGAACTTCTAGGCAACTCCCGCCGATGTGAGGCAACGGGAGACAAATTAGTTGTACTGACTAGAGATTTAAGCTTTACCCACGGTACAGCTCATCAGGGGTGTTTAACAGTTGACCTTCATTTACTGTAATGCCAAGCTAAATTATACTGCTCCCCGATTTACTGCCCTCAGAACCTTGCCCCTATCAAAGCCTCTACAGGACCACTTGTTGCTCCCCTAGTACGCACCTGCATCCTACTGTACAGGGTTGATAGACTTATCTGTTCCCTTTGACAGTGCTACTTTTTCACCACGGTAGAAGCAGTTCTATGTTCAGGATGTTTTCCCATCACAACGACCACCAACATGCACAAATGGCACCCTTAAACATTTTCTTTAAAATGTTCAAGGCTTTAACACCCCACACAAACCAACCAAGGCACTATACTCCTTTGCAGATGCCAAAGCTCATATTATGCTTGCAGGAAACTCACTGTTGACAAATCCACCCCCAAATTTCTCAGTACCTCCTATCCACAATTTTATACAGCTTCAGCCACAGCCAGAGGACCCCTGATCGAATTTTACCGTTCCTCACCTTTCACCTTTACATCCCAAATTAAAGATCCTGAAGGCAGAGGATATCTAATCCTTACTGGGCATCTATCAGTCACTGAAATCACAATCGTATCATATTACACTCCTAATAAATGCCTGACAGCCTCTCTCATCTGTTCCAGGTCATGGATAAACATAAGTTTGGAACGGTTGTTCTATGTGGGGACTCTAATCAAGTAATTTTCCTGTTCCTAGACAAATCTCCACCAAACCCATCCTCTAGCCCAGTCAAGTTGACATTCCAACACCTACTTTCCAAACACAACTTGGTAGACACTTGGTGAGAGGCCAATCCAGCCAGCGTGTGTTACACCCACTACGCCTACCCACACAAATACTTTTCCCGCATCGACCATATTTTCTTAGCAACCAGTATGATCCCAGAGATCATATCCTTTGTCAGCATTCCCCTTTTCGTGGATGATCACTGCAGTATGCAACACCTCTTGGTGCATTAAGGATACCACACTTACGTACCCCTCTCCCAGCTTAGACATTGAAACATCACTCAAAGAATGTATTTCAAATAAGCACTGACTGTGGGAGCCTCATAAATCAGTTATACGAGGTAGATTGATTCAACACACGGTGACCCTTAAGCGCAAACGCAAGACCCTCTTTCCAAAAGCTAGAGGCAAACTTTCATGCATGTCACACTGCTTTCCAAACCGACCAAGCCCACTACTATTTCAGGTTTCGATAAGACCAGACCCAATTTACTTGTTCCTTACCAAACGCCAACATATATTTTATCTCAATTATTACAAACCCGACTTGCCCATGGCACGGACACTGCAGGCGATCTACCACCCCACAGCGGTGCGACTAAAAACTGCCCTAATACTTATACAAGTAACCCTGTTAAAATCTTGGAGGTATTCTGCTCCAATCTCAGCAAACTATTCACCTTCACAAAACTTCGACCCCCGCCAAAGGCAAAAGCCCTCTTCTCCCATATTACCCTCCCTTCAATTAAACGAGAACAGCAGGATTCCCATCACAGACTTGGAAGTGACAGCAGCCATTAAAGCTTTGAAACTTTGTAAAAGACCAGGTCCTGACGGGTTCTCGGCAGCTTATTATAAACATTCTGCACCAATATTGGTACCTATGCTCACAAGAGCCTTCAATCCCCTACTCACAGCACATTCATTTAGCTCTGAAACAAACTTCCATAATCTGTATGATGCCCAAACCTCAAATTCCATCTCCCTACTAAACCTTGACATCAAATGGTTAGCAAAAATCCTTGTCACACGCTTAAATACTATTATTTGTAAATTAATAAAACTGTGACCAAACTGGTTTTGTTCCAATCCGCCAAGTGGGGGACCATATCAGATGCGCCCTCTTTCTCTCCCAGGCAGACAAAAATAGATGGATACCTTTGTGTTCTGTCCCTTGACATTAGGAAGGCTTTTGACTATGTCGCCTTGCCATATCTGAATTACATCCTTCAGCGTTGGGGCTTTGGGACTAATTTCCTGACTTGGATCTACTTATACAATAACTCACAGGCATACATCAAATATGCAGGCTACAAATCTGCCATGTTTGACATTAGAAGAGGCACCAGACAAGACTGTCCCCATCTCCACTGTTTGCCTTACTCCTCGAACCTTTTTGCACAGCTGATTAGATTGGACCCCGATGTCAAGAGGATAGTATTGGGAGGACAAAAATGTATTATCCACTGACACCAGTGTATAATAATTGTTCCTTTATGGTATTTTGCAAAATACATTGGTACTTGTACAGAATGCATACCCTTATTTTGTAACGCTATCTTTCTTTGCATCTACTATGAGGAAGTGTATGCTCAAATGTTTGATATCTAGCTCACTTACACAATGAGAGATGGCTCTCATATGTTAAATGTACCAACTTTATCTCATTTGCTGAAAAATAGGATTTTTATAACAGCTTACCTGTAAAATCCTTTTCTTGGAGTACATCATAGGACACAGAGCCTTAAGTATTTACTTAGTGGGTTATAGCTACCTTCAGGTGTTGACACTGGCACACCCAATACAGAAAATTGACTCCCCTATATAACCCCTCCTTCCAGGAGTACCTCAGTTTTTGTAGCCAAGCAATAGACTTAAACCCCATAAAAAAAAAATTTAAAAAAAAAAGAGGGGCGGGACCTCTGTGCCCTATGATGTACCCCACGGAAAGGATTTTACAGGTAAACGGTTATAAAAATCCTATTTTTTTTACCGTACATCATAGGACACAAAGCCTTAAGTATTTACTTAGTGGGACGTCCCATAGCAATGCTACTTGAGAGGAGACAACCCATAAGGCACCACCAGACCTTGGGGCCTTATACTGCTGCCTGCAGCACACTGCTCCTGAAGGCAATAGCCTCAATCCTTCTTACATCCACTTGGTAAAATTTTGTGAATGTATGGACCGAAGACCAAGTTGTGGCCTTGCAGATCTGAGCAAAGGAGGCCTGGTGACACACTGCCCAAGAAGCACTAACCGCTCTGGTACGCCTTAGTGCGCCTTAACTTGAATAGGTGCAATCTTACCCCTCAAATCATAACTGAATTATAAACTTGCTGAATCCACTTAGCAACAGTGGATTTTGATGCTGCCTGTCCTTTTTTAGGGACCTTCTGGCAGAATAAATAAGACATCAGTCTTACGAATCTGAGCAGTTTTCTTTAACTAGATTTTCACTGCTCTCACTACATCAAGACAATGTAGTGATTTTCCTTCCCTGGAACATGATTTTGGGAAAAACTATGGCAGGACAATATCTTCAGATGAAAGCCTGAAACCACTTTTGGCAAAAAGCCTAGACAAGGGCGCAACACCACTCTGTCCTCATGAATAATCAAATATGGCTCTTTACAAGAAAGAGCAGCCAATTCTGAAACCCTCCTTGCTGAGGATATAGCAACCAAAAATATCAGCTTCCTAGTCAGGACTAAGGGAACATGCTGTAATGGGTCAAATGGTGGTTTTTGTAACACTGACAAAACTAAATTCAAGTCCCAAGAGGTTAATTTAACTGGCGGATTTTGCATAAAACCCGGACTAAAGAATGCGTAGCAAGCGGTCTTTGAATAAAACCAATAAGGCTGAGACTTGGCCATTAATAGTACTTGGGGCCAACTTCATCTCACGCCCAATTGCAGAAAGGCAAGGATTCTGCCTATAATATATCTGAGGGTGCCAACCCTTGGCTTCACACCAGGAAACGTAAGCTTTCCCAACTCTAATATACAGCTCTGGAACTGGTTTCGTTGTATTGGTTAAAATTGAGAGGAGATAATAGACCTGGAAAGTCCATGCTTCTTCAGAATGTGGGTTTCAATAGCCAAGCTGTTAAATTTAGCATTCGTAAAGTAGGATGGAATATCGGCCCCTGCGATAGCAGGTCTGGCCTTAGTGGGAGAGGCCAAGGACCCTCCACTGCCATCTTTATGATTTCTGCATACCATGACCTTCTGGGCCATGCTGGTGCTACCAGAATTACCAGCTTTCTTTCCAGCTTGATCCTGCAAAGAAGTGGAGGCTGCAACTGAATCATGGGGAGAAGCGTAGATCAGTGAAAACGGATTCCACAGGGTTACCATTGCATCTGTTCCATATGCGAGTGGATCCCTTGTTCTGGACACAAAGTTGACCAACTTCATGTTGTCCGGAGTCCCCCATCTTTGGCAAACAGCCCGAAACACTTCAGGGTTAGGGATGAGCTTGGTGTTCGATTCGAACTGCATGTTCGACTCGAACATCGGCCGTTCGGTGAATTCAGAACTTTGGACCGTTCGCACCAAATTCGTGTGGCTCGAACGTTCCAAAATGCACTATGCCATTGCAGTGCTTTGCTGGCTCATGATTGCGGGGTCACAGTGCATGCTTGGTCAATCACAGCGCCGGCAGCGAGGAGAGCCATAATTGGCCACAGGCAGGATGCCTGTGGCCAATTACAGCTCAGGGGGTTTAGTACACGCCCCACACTATATAAGGCTGCCAACGCGGCAGCTTTGTGTAGTGTTTTGGCGTGCAGAGAAAGAGCTAGATAGGCAGGGACAGTGTGTTCTTTTCTCAGCCATCTGCAGGAGTTAGTGGGTGTTGTGTGCCTCCAGCACAGTATACACCTGAAGATACCCCTTATTGCTGGTGTTGTCTGTTGCATAGCTTGCATATTAGCCTTTAAAATTAGCACTTTTAAATTTCGAACGTTCGAGTCCCATAGACTTTAATAGGGTTCTAAAGTTCGTACAAATTTTAGGTCCATTCGAAGGTTCTGGTACAAACCAAACCGGGGGGTGTTCAGATCATCCCTATTCAGGGTGAAGAGACCATTCCCCTGGGAATAACTGCTGGCGACTTAGTCCGCCTGCCAATTTTCTACTCCCAGAATGAAGACTGCCGATAGGGATGGGACATTGCTTTCTGCCCAAGTTAGGATATGGTTCACCTCTGAGCCAAGAGACTTAGTGCCCCCTTGGCGATTGATATAGGCCACAGCCGTGGCATTGACATATTAAATCCAGACTGGACAGTTGTTTAACCTGGGGAGGTCCAGGTTTTCAGAGCCAGATACACTGCACAAATCTGATGTTGATCGGCCAGGCTCTTTCGAGTTTTGACCACCGTTCCTGGACAGTCATCTCCTCTAGTACTGCTTCCCAGCCTGAGAGGCTGGCATCCATCGTTACTACTTTCCAGATTATTGGTCTGAAGGATTTCCCCGTCAGCAAATTCTGGCTTTGTAACTACCAACTGAGGATTTGAGACTCTTGGGGACAGCCGCATTAGCAAGTCCAAAGCTTGGATCATCTTGTTCCAAGCAGAGAGGGTTCTGTTTAACAGTCTTGAATGAAACTGGGCATAGGGGACTGCTTTGAATGAAGCTATCATCTTTCCTAACAACCTCATGCAAAGGCGAATTGAAGGATTTGCTTTTGACCTGACCATCCGTACCAGCTCTTGTATGGAGATGAGCTTTGCTGGAGGCAAGAAGACCGTTTTCTGGGCTGTATCTATGATCAGGCCTAAGTAATACAGCCTTCTTACTGGTTTTAAAGGAAGAATTCTCTAGGTTGAGGATCCAACTGAGACTTTCCAGTTAACTGGTTGGAATGCATATGCTTTGCCTTAAGCGAGTCACTGTATGGTCTATTAACAATAGATCGTCTAGGTACGCCAACATGGTTATTCCCTGTGCCCTCAACCTGGCTAGAGGTGCGGCCAGCATTTGTGTGAATACTTGTGGTGCTGTGGCTAGCCCGAAGGGTAGGGCAGTAAACAAAGTGCCGTTGTTCCACTTTGAATCGCAGAAACCTTTGGTGAGCGGGAAATATAGG
This sequence comes from Lithobates pipiens, assembly GCF_037356315.1. Taxonomy (NCBI): domain Eukaryota; kingdom Metazoa; phylum Chordata; class Amphibia; order Anura; family Ranidae; genus Lithobates; species Lithobates pipiens. Next base: position 62,376,961 of record NW_027507718.1, on the reverse strand, counting down.
GGCAAGCAGATATGCGTCCCTGATGTCGATGGACGCCAGAAGTTCTCCACCTGGTAGGATGGAGACCCACTGACCTGATCGACTCAAAATGAAAAAAAAAAAAAAGACAGACATTCAAAATGAGCAAATTTTTTAGGAACAAATTTAGATTTTTTAGATCCAGAATGGGCCTGACCTCTCCATTCAGTTTTGGTACCGTAAACAGGTTTGAATAGAAACCTAAACCTTTTTTTCTGTGGGGATCGGTATGATTACCCCTTGAGTCAATCGGTCTAATGCTTGAAAAAGGGATGTTTTTTCCCTGGATCATTGGGAACGTTTGATTTCAAAGTGAGATGGTGGAAACAACTCCCAAAACTCTAGTTTGTATCCTAGAGTCTGTCCTGAGTTTCCCTCTGCCAGACTTCTGAGAAATGCAGAAGTCTTCCCCCAACCTTGGTGAGGGAAGACTCCTCTTCATGAAGAGGTCTAAGTATTCTGCTTTGTAGTCTTGCGGCTCCAGGTCTTCCTTTGAACCCGGGCCTGACGCTGCGAATTTCTTCTGGAATCTGATGGTGGAAGCTGTCGCCATTGCCTAGAGGCAGATGTGCTTGGCGTAGGAGAGAAAGTCTGTTTAAATGAAGGACATTTATACCTTCTTTTGACCGGAAAAAAGTACTTTTTCCACTGGAAATTGGATGCATTTATCCAAGTCATCGCCAAATAGTCGCTCCCCCATTAAATGGAAAAACTACATAGTTACAAAACTAGAGACAGTAGGTTTTCGCAGGGTGCTTCGGAAGACCAACCCTTTAGCCAAAGGGTCCTACACATATGTACTAGCCCAAGTGCAAGGTGAGACACCTGGTGAATAGAATCCTTTATAGCATCTATGGCAAAACGTAATGCTTTTGGTAAATCGGCCAACTCACTGGCCTGGTGTGTAGGGAGCTCATTAAGGGCCTCTGAACTGGTCTTTTAAGGACTGACAGATGCCTACAGCTGCAATTGCAGGTCGAGCAACAGTACCTGCTAAAGAAAAAGAGGATTTTAACAGGAATGCCAACTTTGTCTTTTGGATCCATTAGCATTTGTGCATTGTCCACTGGACAATTAAAAATTGTATTCACACTGGAAATCGCAGCATCTACTGCTGGAACTTTCCATTTTTTGGTGAATTTTTCCTCCATAGGATAAAGAACGGAGAAGCTCTTTGGAGGGAGAAAATGCTTTTTCGGATGATCCCATTAGGTATAAATAAGCTTCTCTAGTAATGTGTGGGCTGGAAACGCATGCACTGGTTGTGAAGGTTTCAAGGAACCCAAAGAAGAAACCAGACTTTCAGCTGACTGTTAGGTGATAGCATGAAAGTGGAGTGAACCATGCCCGTAAGGATTTGTACCTCAGATTGTGAAGCTTAAAACGCCAACTATAGAATGTGAAAAATGGACCCTCGCGCCACTAAGTGCTAAACGTGAAATAAATCTAAGTACATAAAAAATAAAAAAATAGAAAATGTAACAATATATAATGAAACAACCAGTGGGGTGAAGAAAGTGCAAGTGCTGCTAAATACAAAAATGCAGCGGGACAAGAATAGTAAACACAAACTATCGCATCAAATGGATAAAATAAAGAGTGCTGCGCAAATCGTGCCACTGAAAAAATGGATGATAATAATAAATTATATGCAAAACAAGAGTCAATAAAAAAATCATATAAGTGGACACACCGATGAGTGAAGGTATATGGTGAAAAACAAGAGAAAGAACGGGACCCAATGTTCCAAAATATATAAATCCAGGCTCTCAGAACTCTCACCTCAAGATGGAATAATCAGGCAAAATGAAGATAACCCCGAAAAACTTCTCCTTTTACTTCTCTGTGTACAATAACCAAGGAATTGTAGATTAAGCATGTAGTATACACTTCTGCCACTAGAGGGCCATTTCCACCTCTTGTATGTAATACTGCAGCTGTAGACTTGTATTTCCGTGGTATAAAACTTAAAAAGAACACAGAGGGGAGGAGAGAAGGGAGAGAGAGAGGGGACTCCAATCGTGTAGTGGTGTCAATAACTAAACAAGTTTATTAAGAGAAAGCAATAGACTCTCACATTTAGAAGAAGTCACGTGGTATGACATAACGCGTAGGGAGTGGCCGTAGGACAAACCGGAAGTAGCGTAAGACTGGCGGTACACGCCAGATCTCTATCTGTTTGAATTTCTTTTTTAAATGTGAGAGTCTATTGCTTTCTCTTAATAAACTTGTTTAGTTATTGACACCACTACACGATTGGAGTCCCCTCTCTCTCTCCCTGCTCTCCTCCCCTCTGTGTTCTTTTTAAGTTTTATACCACGGAAATACAAGTCTACAGCTGCAGTATTACATACAAGAGGTGGAAATGGCCCTCTTGTGGCAGAAGTGTATACTACATGCTTAATCTACAATTCCTTGGTTATCGTACACAGAGAAGTAAAAGGAGAAGTTTTTTGGGGTTATCTTCATTTTGCCTGATTATTCCATCTTGAGGTGAGAGTTCTGAGAGCCTGGATTTTTATATTTTGGAACATTGGGTCCCGTTCTCTTGTTTTTCACCATATACCTTCACTCATCGGTGTGTCCACTTATATGATTTTTTATTGACTCTTGTTTTGCATATATCATTGATTATTATCATCCATTTTTTCAGTGGCACGATTTGCGCAGGACTCTTTATTTTATCCATTAAAACGCCAACTGTTTCCTCCGCAGAGGAGTAATATGTTTTTCCGAACGTTTGAGGGCAATACCTCATCCTGTCCCCACTGTTCCCTTGGTAAGGGGTTAGGCATGGGAGAGAGGGATCTAGCACTCTTATCCCCTTTAATGGAGGATGCGATTAAAGATGCTAATCTTCCTTCTAAGCCCTGCAGGGCAGAGGAAAATGCATCTTCAGTCACCTATACAGGGGCTGAAGTGTGAGAAGCAGTTTCACCACCAATTGCTTCCAATGACTCACCCTGGCTTGCCATGTCAGGTATCTCCAGAGAGGACGACAATGTGGAGGCATGTCTAGAGGGAGGAGGGGTTATATAGGGGAGTCAACTTCCTGTATTGGGTGTGCAAGTGTCAACACCTGAAGGTAGCTATAACGCTTAATGATTAGTTTCATCAACACATTTCGCGGTTAGGTTCATGGGGGGGGGGGGGTCACAAGGCTGCTATGGTCACCCTGCTATGGCAAGCGTAATCACCCCAATATCTAGAGGAAGTTGCCACATTGGACCGCAGGCGGGGCAAAAACTGTGGTACTCCCACTTCATAAAAGCAGATATCAAAAACTGGCACAAGAGGGTGCCAGAGCAGCACAGCCAGAGGTGCCTCAGACATCAGACCCCAGTATTTGAAATGTGCAAGCACTGCTAAAACCATGTGTGTCCTCAGGCTCCATCAAGGACAAACCACTGCATATTATTGTAAAATATATAAGAGGGGGTTGTATCAGATAGCAAATAGGTCAAACCTTAAAATTGTGTGGTCCTGCAAAACAAACTATGGTGCCTAGAATTGTCCATAATCTTTACAGGTCAGTTTAGAGTTACCCCATGAAGAATGGCGCTAGAATACTCTATTATGCCATTTGCATAAAATAGTGCTCGTGTACAAATGGAATGCATCGCATCCAAGGTGCATTCAATACATTACAGAGCAGACAAGAGTGCGTACATATTGCCATCCTAATTGAAATTTGGTATGCATTTTCAGTGCTGAAAACATCTAGAAAAACTGCCATCACCTATCAAACAAGCGTAGTAAAGGGGGGGGGGGGGGGGGACACCCCACACACCACATCCCATGCACAGTTTAATCTTTTTGAAAAAAAATTTAAAAATCACCTAGAAATAAAAAGTGACAAGATATATTGAACCGTAGTTCAGCATACAAAAAAGATTAATTTTTTTACATTTTTATCTTATGCTGCAACCTTAGTTCTCATGTTCCTGTGAAATACAAAGTGGCGCTGCAGTTCTAAAGCAAGAGGGTAAGGAAAAAAGGTAAAATGCAAAAGATTCTCCTACCATTAATAGTGCGTTGATCTCTGAGCTTTTTAAGGCTATTAACAGCTATGCTAAGATACATGTTCTTACTCCCACAACGGTCATAAATCGCCTTTTCTTCAGTTAAAGCCTAGAAAGCACAATAGAAAAACATTATCAGCGCAAGATTGGCAACTGCTCGCCCTTGAGACATAGCTGGAATTTTCTGCCAACCCTTTTATCCCAGTTTCTATACCAGCAAGGCCACGAAAACACCTCCATGAAGGCCACAGTTTGTGTCGCTCCTGCTCTGCTCCTACTTAAGTTCCAAATTTAAATGCTGGTGTATAATAAAAGAGTAGCACATACATACACACACATATATATACACACACATATATATATATATATATATATATATATATATAAGAGTTTACATTTTAGGCTACTTTCACACAGAGGCCCTATAACGCTACAAAATAGCATCTGCAAAGTGCCTTGAATGCGCCTCTCCCCTCACTACAATGTGAAAGTTAAGTGGGTGGGGGGGGGGGGGGGGCCCTTGGGCCTGCTCACAGGTGCAGACAGGACCCTTTCAGGACACACGGAGGTGTCCTGGGCAGGCAGCACAGGAGCAAGTTGAGGACATCAGGAGCGCACTGCCCAGCAAGTCTCCAGGAGGAACTATAAGTCACAGGCAGGAGGGCTGGTGAGCGATGCAGGAGGACTGGGAGGCAGGACTGAGAGGACTGGGAGAGTGCAGTGCCAGTGGAGTGACTTGTGGTGGCACAGGCAGTGGGGAGAGGCAGCTGCTGCAAGGAGGGCTGGCAGGGCCTGAAGAGGTGGTGCTGGGATCAGTAGCCATGTGGGCAGCTAGCATTGGGACTATTTGTTTGCTACACCATAGGGGCCTGAAGTCCCTGCCTGCAAAGGGCATTTTGCTTTGGGCCAGACCGAGTCCTTGTCAGCCCTGCAAATCAGTGCTAGCTGATCCTGGGAGTGATAGCCTACAAGAAAGCATATATACTGGAGATGTATATAGTTCTCAAGTCCCTATATCGGTTTCTGCAACCAACTGGGCATCTCATAATTACCCTATTCCCATTCAAGTTGAATTCCCCTAACAAAAATAAGTGCAAGGACTGTTTTCTGTGGGAGTGACTGAAAATTGTGTGCCTAGCTGGGCAGGTGACAGGTGGACACACAACTACCAGCAGCCCTTACGGGGGTACTGCTATGTACATTTGCAAATGTATGCAAACCAAGCAGACTGTTAGACAGGATAATTTGGTGGTTTGCAGGCTGGTTGGGGAGTTGAGCTGGGAATTTTCTTTGGTTCTGTTTGACATGCCTCACCCTTCCGTGTGCAGGCCAATTATAGGTAAGGGCAGTGGCCATTTGTATGGGTACACATCAGACACAGCAGCAATGTTAACAATTGTATGCCAGCATAGGGACGCACGCAACACCTGTGTATGCCCATGCCATTAGAAGATGGTCCCGCAAAAGGCAGAATATATATATAAAAAAAATAAAAAAAAACTATTTAGATGTATACAGCAGAAATTTTTTTACGCATCTATACTCAGCATTATAGTAATTAATGAACCCATACACAGCTGCATCTACATATGAAAGTGTGCTGCGTTCAGTCACTCACAAGTGAGTAAACTACACAGATCTGTAGATTTTAGCCACAAAATTATGCAGACCTCTTAATGCTGAAAAACAGGATTTTTAAAAACAGCTTACCTGTAAAATACTTTTCTTTGATGTACATCAGGGGACACAGAGCAATAGTACTTACTATGAGGGTTATAGGGCCACTGATAGATGGACACTGGCATGCCCTAAGCATGGGCGTCCGCAGAACTTTTTTCAAGGGGGGGCATAATTTTAGGGTCACCCATGCGCCGCCCCTTTTCGACAATGTCATTATCAGATTATCATGGTCAGAGACTGCAGACTTAGTACAATCCCTAGGATAGGTAATGGATAATGGCCAACAGGCCCTCTTACCAGACCCAGCGAAACAACACCAGTGATCCCCCCGGCTGGAAGATCGCTCACGCGCCACGGGGCGACTCTGGTCAGTAGTGTAGCATGTATGTACCCTGGCAGTGACTCAGTCTCTCTCTCTCTCTCTCTCTCTCTCTGGTGGTGCTGGACAGCATGGCTCTCTCTGGTGGTGCTGGACAGCATGGCTCTCTCTGGTGGCATGGGGCAGTGTAGTTCTCTCTCTGGTGGCGCTGGGCAGCGTGGCTCTCTCTGGCTTCTGCCCAGCACAATCCTTGTTTTTTCCTGTAGCACCCTCTCCCTCAGCTTTTTTCCCAGGCTACAGTCAATCAAGCTGTATCCTCCTCCCTGTGGAAAATGAGGCCACCAATCTTTGGGACTACATAGGGAAGGAACAGAGCGGGCAGGAACAGTTACGGCCAATAGGGAAGGAACTTGGTGAGAGCAGTCGTCTCTTCTCCCTGACAGGAGAAAAGGAGGGGGTGACCAGGGTAAACCTGATAGCACAGCTGCTGAGTTCTCTGCTGGACTGAGCACGGAAAAGAGCCTGCAGTCACGCTACACTGATAGGGGGGCTTGGCAGAACCTTGATGGTGTCACCCCACTGGCGGGTTGCACATGGGTGTGGGCTGCCCGCACTCCGATAGGGATGGAACTGTGTTGAATTTAAGATTTCATCCCTGATTCCAGGGGGGGGGGGGGGCACTTGACTCCCCCTTGCCCCTACCTGCAGACGCCCATGGTCCTAAGGCAAGAAGTGCACTCCCTATATAACCCCTCCCACTCAGGGCAGTCTATGTTCAATAGATTTTTATTGAAATTTGTAGTAGTACAAGAAACAAAAGGAACAAAAAAGATAAGCAAAATATCAATAGTACAGTCAGTAGTAAAGTAATACACTGTGTCTAGAAGCTGTACAAAATAATGCAGGGTTGTTTGTAATGTACAATTATGACAGAAAAGAGAATGAACATCAGTACTCGGGGAATATCCTCTCACCAGACACCCCAAATGGGATCTTCCTGTGTACTGGGTCAAGGATCAGCCTCAGAGCATCTTAAGAATAAAAGGGCAATATTAAGGTTTTCCCCGAGGATGCAGACACGCAATATGGGTCAAATATGACCAACTTTCAAGAGAAAAACAACACAAACAAAAAAAATATAATGCTCAACGTAGTTTGGATGCAGCAAATGCAAGCGCAAACAATAGTTATCACATGAGTACCTGGATCCGGGTAAGTGGTGGGCATATTAGAGTACGAGTATGGTAGCAGGTGAGAAGACAAAGCATAAACAAAAACAAAAACAATTTGGGGGGGGGGGGGGGAAGAGGGGGGAGAGGGGGGGATGGGAAGGAGGAAGGGCTTGGGGAGGTGAAAGATGAAGTGGTAAGAGAGCAAGTGAGCCCATAATGGAGTATGAGTATTAGACAGGTAGGGGATGGGATTTGTCAAACCATTGTAACCAAGCTTCCCACAGTTTTATGGTTCTGGGTAGGTGGCCCTCAGCAGTGGCGTGCATGTGTTCATACATTCCGTGTAGGTGTGTTCTCAACTTCAGCACAGGAAGGTGTGTCAAGGGATTTCCAATTTCGGGTCAGAGTCAATTTTGCTGCTAAGCAGATGTGTGTTACTATGCATCTAAGGCCATGTGGGAATTGTTCGATGCCAATGTTGAATAAAGCTAGAGCGGGATCAATTGGGGTAACAATGTGGGTGACCGCCGATATAAGATTGAATATGTCTGCCCAGAAGGGGACCAGTTTGGGGCAAGGTACCATCTAAGATTAATTTTATACGCGAGTTCCCAAAGATTGGCCGACTTGGTTGCAGAATAGATCGCTTTTATGGCGAGCGACCATTGTTGTGGTGAGTATGAAGTACCAGTTTCATGTTCCCATTTCACCAAAGGGGGTAGTTTAGCAAAGATCATTTTATCATTAAGTGTGGTATAAAACAAAGAGATACCCTTAGCTGTATCATCATTACCCGATATGTATTGCCAAGTTGTTTTCGGAATACTCACATGGAGATGGGGATTTTGTAGTAGGCAGTGAGTGATTTGAAAGTATTTAAAGTAGTCGCGGGGGGGGAAAAGATTAAATTCCTGTCGTAGCGATGTAAAGGATTTGAGGCGTCCAGAATCATAAAGGTCTGCTATGTGTGTAATCCCATTGTTTTTCCAAGAATGGAGACGCAGATCGGAGATCAGTAATCCAATAATATCTATTGGAAGGGGAATTTTACAGTTGGTGATGTTTGATTTTGTGTGGGTAATCAAGTATTTGAATGCTAAAACTGATGCTACTATAGATGGGGAAAGGTGAGTACAATTCGCCTTCAATTTAGGCACTGAGAGAAGCCACAATCCCAGATTGCTACCAGGTATTTGGCAGGATTCTATGGAGCTCCACTGATTGGAAGGATCAGGATTAAACCAGGCTCTAATTTGAGCCAGTATCGCTGCGTTGTAATAGTCGCCAATATTAATATATCCCATGCCTCCCGCCTGTTTGTGTTTTATTTAGGGAGTTGTGTGCTATTCTAATCCTTTTTCCTTGCCACACAAATCTTCTGAGGAGTGATTGAATTTGCGTGTGGAAGGTTGAAGGTATGGGGATCGGGATTGCTCTAAATAAATACAAGAGTTGAGGAAGATGGATCATTTTAAACGCTGCTAGTCTACCCAAACTTGTGAGCATCAGTCTAGACATTTTATCTAGTTCTAGTGATAGTTTTTTGAGAAAAGGGACAAAGTTGGTTTTGAATAGATCTTTAGGGCGAGAAGTGAGAGTGATACCCAAGTAAATCAGAGTCTGTAGACCACGTATATTGATAACGATTTTTTAGGAACAGAGATTGGCGCTCCGGTAAGAACAAGGGGAGGACATAGGATTCAGAAACGTTCACTTTGTAATAAGAAACAAGGCTGAATTCATCAAGTGTTTGTTGTACTGAAGCCAGGGAAGCTGTGGGATGTGTCAAAGAGAAAACAACATCATCAGCAAAGAGGCTAATTTTGTGATCTGTGTTGCCAATGTTGATACCAAAGATGGTGGGGTGGGATCAAATTTTAGCAGCCAGGGGTTCGATCAGTAGGTCAAAGATCAGGGGCGACAAGGGGCATCCTTGGCGAGTGCCGTTGGAGATGTGACATGGCATCGATAGCATGGACGAGCAGTAAACTTGGGCCGAGGGATTAGAATAAAGGGCTAGGATGGCTGAGAGAATATGGTTCTGGAATCCAAATTTCTCTAGGGTCAATTTTAAGTAATGCCAGTGGACCCTATCGAATGCCTTCTTCGCATCCAACGATAGAAGCAGAGAAGGCGCTCGATGGGCCACCGCGTGATGGATAAGATTGATCATCCGTCGTGTAGCATCTGAGGTTTGGCGCCCCTTAAATCCCGACTGGTCAGGATGTATCAACATTGGCAAGACGTCGATCAATCTTTTTGCTATAACTTTAGCGTAAAGTTTCACGTCGTGATTTAATAATGAAATAGAGTTAAGTTTGGTTCCTTCCCCGGCTTCGGTATAGTCACTATTAAAGCTCTAAGCATCTCTTTAGGAAAAGAGGCAGAGGAGGCAGCAGAGTTGAACAGCGGTGTCATGTGCTCAGTGAGAATGGAGCTGAATTGCTTACAATACTCTCCCACAAAACCGTCAGGGCCGGGTGTTTTACCATTGGGTAGCATTAAGATAGCAGATTGAATTTCTGTTTGTGTGAAAGGGGCATTTAATTCCTCCAGCTGTTGTGAAGTCAGGCTGGGGAGTTTCACAGAATCTAGGAATGTTTGTATCTGTATGGGGGTGGGTTGGGCTTGATCAGGAGCGTTTTTCAAATTGTATGCGCTAAAGGCAATAGCGATATCTTGTGGGTTTTGTAATTTGGAGTTAGAGTCAGGATGGTGGATATAAGGAATGGGACGTCTAGTGAGAGGTCCCTTAATCTGGTGGGAGAGCAGTTTGCCAGATTTATTACCTGCAGCGTAAAAGTTCATTTTGTGTCTCCGCTGAATATGGTCATGTTTTTCTAGAAGAAGAGCCCTAAGTTCTAATCTTAATGATATTAATTCCGATTTGAGTGCTTGGGTGGGTTGGGATTTATTGAGTAGATCAGTATTTTGGATGCGCATGAGAAGTGCATCCATCTGCTGCCTCCTTCGCCTGCAATCTCTAGCTCCAAGTTGAATGAAAAGTCCCCGCATATATGCTTTATGCGAGGCCCATAAAATATGGGGATCTGCAACAGAGTCTGTTGTGGACAAAGAATGCCTCCAATTCGTTTTTCAGTGTTTGAGCATAGGGTTCAGATTGTAAGATTCTTGTATTCATTCTCCAAAGATATGCTGGAGAATGCCTGACATTGTCTTCCAAGGTAATGCTGACGGGGGAGTGATCTGACCATGTAGTCAGGTGTATGTTGGAGGAGGATACGGTTTGAAGGGTCCTGGGATCTGTCAAAAAGAGGTCGATGCGGGAGTAAGAGTTGTGTCCTGGGGAGAAGTACGTATAGTCCCTCTCATCTGCATGCTGACATCTCCAAACATCCAGAAGACGTAGCTTATTCAGCAGAGGATTCAGTGCCAGCCTGCTTCTCCTGGGCTGGAAGGAAGGACCAATCAAGATCAGGATCAGGGGTGCTGTTAAAGTCTCCACACCATATTGTAGTGCCTTGTTTTTCTGTTTCTACTTTTTTATGTAATTTGCGTAAGAAACGAGCTTGATGAGTATTGGGCGCATAGACATTAACAAAAGTATAAGGAGCCCCATTGAGGATACAGGATAGAATAATGTAACGGCCTTCAGGGTCCTTGGTGCGCTGAACCAGTTGAAACGCTAAAGAATTTTTAAAAGCAATAAGCACCCCTTTTTTTTCCCTTGCATTAGCTGTGAAGACAGTGCTGAAGTCTCTATTGGTGCATGTAGGGGGATTACTCTCTTGGAAATGTGTTTCCTGTGCGCATAGAATTTCACATTTGGTATGCTTGGCCAGTGCCCACAAGGATCTTCTCTTCGCAGGGTGATTTAGTCCCTTCGCATTGATTGTGACAATGGTGATAGGCATATGTAGTGCAGGAACGTCAAAAAAATGAGAAAGGTATTACCTGATAGGGCGTAGGGCTAGAGGAGACTGGGACTTCAGTGAGCGATGAGATATGGTTCAGCTTTCAGAATAGGTGGAGGAAGTGGAAGTGGAGGAAGTGGAGGAAATGCATAGATCAGTAAAAAAACATCTCATGGGAGGATTAATGCGTCTGTTCCGCCTGTTAGCGGATCCTTTGTTCCTGACACAAAGTTGTCGACTTTGTTGTAGAATCTGGACGCAAATGGGTGCATGTCCGAACACCCCATCTCTGACATGCCACTAGGAAGATGTTGGGGTGAAGAGACCATTCTCCCGGAAATTGTTGGCGACTCAAGTAGTCTGTCTGCCAACTCTCTATTCCTGGAATGAAAGTTGCTGATAGGCAAGGAATGTTGTGTTCTGCCCAAGCTAGAACATTCACCTTTTTTTGGGCTGCACCACTTCTCGTGCCCCCCCTGGTGATTGACGCAAGCCACAGCCATGGCCTTGTCAGACTGAATCCTGGCAGGACAGACCCGTAGTCCGACCTGGACCATCTCCCCTGGACAGAATCTTCTTCCCGGGCTGCTCCCCAGCCTAGAAGGCTGGCATCTGTTAACACTTTCCAGAATACAAAAAGAAAAGATTTTCCATTTTGCTGGATAACAACCACCAGTTTAAGCTCTGACTTAAGTCGGGAGCCAAGCGTATTTGGGAAAAAAAAAATAAAAGGCCTGAATTTTTATTCCAGACTGACAGGATGGTGTTTTGAAGCAGTCTTGAGTGAAAACTGCGAGTAAGGGATGGCCTCGAAGGAGGCCACCATTCCCCCATAAACTATCTCATGCACAGCTGAATGGAAGGATTTTTCTTTGTTTTGACAAGTTTAATTAGTCCTATAATGGAACGGATTCTTGTCTGGGGTAAGAATACCTTCTTCTGTACGGTATTTATAAACCAGCCCCAAGTACTGTAATCTCCTTGATGGTTTTAAGGCGGATTTTTCTAGGTTGAGTATCCAACCCAGAGATTCCAGGTAGTTTACAGCGGTGATCAGACTCTGTAGATAGTGTAAATAGGCTAGGACCGTTATGCCTTGAGCCCTTAATCTGGCTTAAAGGAGGTACCAGAATATTTGAGAACACCCGTGGTGCTGTGGCTAAACCGAATGACAGGCACAACTGAAAATTATGATTTTCAAAGCGCAGAAGTTTCTGGCGAGTGGGAAATATTGGCACATGGAGATATGCATCTTTGATATCGACTGAAGTAAAAAACTCCCCTCCTTGCAGGATGGACATAATTGATTGGATTGACTCCATGCGAAAGAATCGAATGTATAAGTGCAGATTCCGACCTTTGAGATCTAGAATGGGTCTTACCTCAATGTTTGGTTTTGGAATCGTGAAAAGGTTTGAATCAAAACTGCCCTGTTCCACTAAGGCAACCTCTGATATCACCGACTGGGATAACAGATAATCCAGAGCCAGAAAGACCTTTTTCTCTGGATCCTTGGGAACATTTTCCCTTAGAAAAAGGACGGAAACTCTCAGAACTCTAGTTGTAACCTAGAGAAAAACTGCAGAAGCAACCCATCTGTCTTGACATTGTTCCTGCCAGATCTTGAGAATTGCTGGAGCCTTCCCCTCCATCCGAGGGAGCGGGGTACCCCTTCATGAGGCTTTAGCATCCTGCTTTGTGGGCTTTCTGCCCCCAAGATCTCTTCTGACCCTGGTGCTGCCCATGGGGACTTCACCTTGAATTTGACAGGCTGAGGCTGTCGAGACTGCCTAGAAAACTGCCTTAAAGAAGGAGAAATATTTGAACTTCTTTACGTAAAAGAGCTTTTCCCATTAGAGATCCTTTAGATGTACTTATCCAGATAATCTCTAAATAGTTCGCCATGAAAGGGAAAACTGGCTAAGCTTTTTACACGGCGCTTCGGCTGACCAATTAACTTTGCGAGAATGCACTAGTCCAAGCATAAGCCATGAGGCTTAAATGATAGAATCTTTCATAGCATCTACAGTGAAACAGTGCGTCTGATACACCAGTTCATTGCTGGGCCTGCTGTTCAGGCAGAATTTTAAGTATCTGCACAAACTGTTCCTTAATGAACTGAGATACACCAATTGCAGCAAGAACTGGCTGCGCTACTGAATTTGCTAAAGACATATTGTTTTTAGAAAGAAGTTCCAACTTTTTATCGGTTGGACCCTTTAACATCAGTGCATTATCCACCGGACTTGTGAGATTCTTGCTCACTGAGGCGATTGTAGCATGGAGAATTTTTTGGGAGGATAATATTTTGTTTATCCGGATGTTCCCATTCAGAATACATAAGCTTTAGCCATGTATGTATAGGAAAAAAAATCCCCAGATGGGGGAGGTTCTAATTAACCCAGAGGTAGGTTCGTAAAGAGCCTGCGCTGCAGGCAGCAAAAAGGTTGAGCAAGGGAGTACACAAGCAACCTATCTTGTGATGCTACTCCCTCCATATTAGGATCCTCCGAAGAGGATAATTAAGTATCTTCCAAATATTTGGGAAGATCTACCTGATCCCCCAGCCTCCTGCACCTCAATAAGAGGGTCCAGAGCACTAGATGGGAATCTGCTATGTTTAGCCCCACTATGGAGAGATCATAGCATCAATCTTCTTTCCAAATTACAAATGGTAGAAGAAAAACCTCTTGTATGACATATACAGGGACTGAAGTGTTTATGCAGCAACAGTTTCCCCTGACTGCTCAATCTGACCAGCCACATCCCTCTCAGAGGAGGATGACATTCTTTTGGAAATGGATTTAGTTTATAGTGAAAACCATTGACCCCTTTAGAACACTTCAAGGAGTTCCAGGTCCCATTACCACTCAGTCTGAAGCACAGGCAGAGGCACTACCAGCAAAAGAATGTACACTGCTAGGCTATAGTCCAGCGCCATTAACTGCTATTAATCCTCGCTTGGTAAAGTATGTGTCAAAGGGAAATGCCTGCGTCACTAACCTGACCAAGCCATCCTCCTGTGTCCCTCCACAGCCAGCAGCAGCTACACATACACAGCGCTTTAACACTTCCTCCATGTGTGGCCGGCCTCTGACGCCATTAGCCACGACCCCCCGTGCCAATTACGCCCCCCCTCCTTTCCTAGGAAAGAGTTCTCCCACGCAAGCGGTGGCTCAGGTGTCCTGTAAAAACAAACATGACGTGGGGTAAATCTTCCGCTGAGCGGCTGTGCGTTTGTTCTTTTTTTTTCAAAAAGGAAACTGCTTTTATATCAATTCCCTGAAGGGAAAAAGTACCAATATTGGGGGCACAGGAGGAGAACCAGACCCCCCTTTCTTACCGAAGGATCTGTTGTGGCCGGAGGAGAAGAGAACTGAAAGGCTTTTGCACCATTTCCAGCATCAGGTCGGTGAGTGCTCAAGACAGCCCCCAGTGGTGACACATGATAGCATTATACATAGGAGAAATTCCTGAGAAAATCTCCCTTACCTTTTCCTCGCAGCAGGGTTATCCGAGATAAAAACCCAATCTTCACCCTTAACTGTGGGCTCCGAGACCTTTAGGAAACCTTCAGGAACAGGTGAACCTCAGATTACCCACAATCCTGGACCTGCAACAGCATCCTGCCAGTAAAAAATGTATGGCCTTACTATCAAGTACTGGATCCCAGGGTCCAGCTCTCTAAAAAGAAGCGTTTGCAAGCAAAACCTTGTTTCTTCGGACACGAGGCCTGGGTACCATCCATTTAGCCTATGAAAGGACATCATAACGGATCTGGTCAGCATGGCTAGCTCCAGCAGGGAAGCTTCCAGTGGAGCTCAGCACAGCACATATTTACTCGTGACCAACAGCTTAGACACTGGCGAAAAAAAACGGAGGACTCCCAGTAGTGGGGGGGGTTATATAGGGAGTATACTTCTTGCCTTAGGGCGTGCCCAGTGTCCATCACCCATCAGTGGCCCTGTAATCCACATAGTAAGTACTATGGCTCTGTGTCCCCTGATGTAAGAAAATAAATATTTTATTTTCTTACTTACATTTTCAAAACTGTGACAAAAAGTGAGTTCTGCAAAATACTCACCATACCTCTCAGCAAATAGCTTGGGGTGTCATTTGGGGGGGGGGGGGGGGGTTTAAAACCTTTATTAGGTAGTACATGGGGGTACCTGACGCTATAAAAATCTGACGGCAAACCTAAATAAATACTTAACTGCCTAACTAGCGTCACTTGTGACACCAATACAGCGATCAGAAAAACTATCACTTAGTGACACTGGCGACAGAGGGTGATGACTGGGTTAAACCTTTATGGGGGGTACCCTAGACCTAAAGGGGGCTAACCCTGTCCTACAACTTAGAACAGTCACAATGCACCAATGCAGTAATCAGTAAAAAAAACTGCTATTGGTGTCGCTGACAGGGGGTGATCGGGGGTGGTGAAAAGTGTGCCTGCGTGTTCTACTGCAAGTGTAGTGTTGGTGCAACTCGCATGGAGGTCTTCTCTCTTCGGGAGCCGGAACGAAAAGGCTCCACAAGGAGAGATTACATCATTTCCGCTGCTTCCATTTACATTAAAGAAGCAGGGGAAGTTTCTCATTCACCTGGAGCGATCACAAGGGGGTGGATCGCTCCGGACCGCCTCGGGAGGCAAGTAAAGTACCAGTATGTTACTTTGCCTGCCCGTGCCATTCTGTCGACCTATATCGTCTTGAGGCGGTTGGCAAGTGGTTAAAATCATTGCAATGATCACCCAGAGGGGAATGTTTTGTTTCCCTCAACAAAAGCCTGTTGATACGAACGTACAATGTCTGGAAAAATATAATAATCTGACAAAATTAACATGAGAGTCAAGTGTGCCTCTTGCTGCCACCAGTTATGGAAAAAGTCTTTAAAAGACAAAATGTGAAGGTGCCAACTGCCCCTAGTGCTCATTTTGCGAGTTTAATATAAGGCTGCTGACCCTTTAATAGCGCGATTACACTATAGTGTTTAAAATAAAGAAATAAAACACAACACAAAAAAGGTGGCGCTGCCCCTTTCAAACATATACAAGTGCTGTACTGTATAGATTTTTGTATAAAATAATGTGAACATTAGGCAATATATTATCTTAAAACAAATCCTCAACATAAAAAATAAATAAAAAGGATGATATCTATCTTTTTTATATTATAGTTAGTACATATAATTTGTGTTTCTTTACTTAAGGGCCAGTTCACACCAGATGCAGTACAGAGGGTTTTTTTCTGCATCAAAAACGCATGGACATGTAGCGGTACCTTCGTAAGGACTGCCGATTTGGTTACTTAGCAATCCGCCCATCACCCTGCTGCCAGCCTCCTCACAGTCAATTAACTCAAACAAACAATTTCACAGTTTTGTTGCTTTTATTGTGGGAGGTTACTTGAACTTGGAAAGAGGGTGACATGAGATGCCCATAGTATTAAACACATTGCACGTTTTACGTAGTTATTCAGTCTTTGCAAGGCCATGGCCATTGAATACACTGCTTGTACCTCAATCTCTTCCTTTTGAACAACTCTTCTGCAGAGTATTACTTCTACTTTCCTTGTACAATTCCTTACTTGAAGACTTTCTATTTCTCAAAGAGGGAAGCTCCCCCATATGGGGTTTTCTAGGCAGCAAATGAGTAAAAAAAAGTTCTACAAAAGAATTAAGAATAAACTTCAATTTTATTAAACAAAATATCAAGAGATTTTAAATGGTAAATATTAGAAAATATTATTGGTTAAAATAAGCGCTGTGGTAGAGATATAAACACTACAGCACCAGCGCAAGTGGGAGCATTTACAACATGTGATAGTATACAATAGTCGAGGGCTACAATGATGGTAATACTGACGCGTTTCAACCCCGCCAAGTCTTCAGAGGATTTGTACGCTGTAAAAGCGATAGCATAAATTGAAATGCATACTAAAGAGCCACAAAATATAATATAGTAAAATCTGATCACAGTAAATATATCTCGTCTTTATAATTACCACTTTCACCGCGTTACACGATGTCTCCTGGACCTATATCGTCTGGATAGAACCCCTCATCAGATCCCACCAAAGGCCCCCAGCAAACCGTCCCGGCGTGGCTTATGAGGAGTCACAGCATTAGGTTCCCAGAATCCCGTGTGGGTAGCTGAGGGCAAGAAGTGCACCTGTGGTTAAGCAACAGATAATACCTATTCCAGTTAGGGGACTGATGCAGGTGATATCAGTGTAATAGACATGAATGTCTAAAACTTCGTAATAAAAAAAATAAAATTAAAAAAAAAGGGAAATAAATGTGTCCAGAAAAAAAGGACTACATCTGACAGGCTAGTGCTGTAGTGGTGTTTACATCTCCTGTACCACAGCTCTTATTTTAACCAATAATTTTCTAATATTTACCATTTAAAATCTTTTAATATTTTGTTTAATAAAATTGAAGTTCATTCTTAATTCTTTTGTAGAACTTTTTTTTACTCATTTGCTACCTAGAAAACCCCATATGGGGGAGATTCCCTCTGACAATTCTCTGAGGTGTGCAGTGTTGCCCTTTTCTCTGAATAGTGTCCTTTTTTGTTTTGATACCATTTCTTAACTTCCGTTTAAACAAAGAAGAATCACTCTGAATAATTCATCCCTGTTAACCATGATGGGATTTTCCATGCGAATCAAAGAGCCAGAAGGACACACTGCTTCCCCAGATGGCCCAGCGAATCAGACAGCCACACAGTCTTTGGAAGGCACTACCAATGTGCTAACAAGACTGGAGATGTCTTGGTATCTCCGCACGATGACCTGACACACGGCAGTGAGTGGACCAGTGCTCCCAGCCAGTCACTGACAATGCTGTGTTCCCCAGCCACAGCATTCTACACGGCTCTGACCAGCTTCTCCTTGCTTTCTGGTTGCACTGACCTTCTTTACATCCAGACCCTGTGTTTTTCGGTCACAGCATCCCAATGCCTCCTGAGAGCTTAAGATCCTTAGCTCCTTGCCAGGGGTTCCTCCATCCCTCCTCCATGTTCGCCGCATCCCCACGTGGGGACGCGCGGAACCGCACCTCAGTACACCATTCTGTCTTTCTGCGCCACTGAACTCCTCCCTGGAAGCATGTGACCTCAGCTTATATGAGAAGCCTGCCCCCAGCCAATGCCAAAAGATAATTGGTCAAGGCTCCTCACATAAGCTGCCTGCCACTCAGGTCTCAGGTCCAACCTCTTCCAGAATCTAAGCAGAGAATACATCTGAGCCAGAGTACAGGTGGTCACACCCCCCCCCCCTACACTAGACATTCCCAGTCCCAAAATCAAAATAGCCAGTTAGATAAAATACTACTAGCCTTTAGGTAGAGGGTGCTACAGACAGTGTATGGGTTCCAATGGCCTAGTTCACATCAGTGCAGTCAGTTTCAGTACAGAAAGAAAAATAATACAGGCTGCATTTTTTTCTGTACAGAACGGTACTGAAACGTGGAAAAAGGCATCAAAAAGCACCAGAATGCATCTAAAAGCATACAAATACATTATACCAAAAGAAGAAACATGTTAAAAACAAATTAAAAATGCATCAGAAGGCATCAAAAGTGCGCATAGAGAAGCGCATCTGGATTGCGTTTCTGTGGTGTGAACCGACCCTCAGCGTGAGTTGGGGTGCATTCAAAAATGAATGACGACAATTGCATACAGTGCTTTACCCTGCAAATTTTAGTTTACGTTGCAGTAATGCATAAACATGCATATGGCCTCAGGAATTTCATGTGAGGAGAGATCAGTATTTTGTAAACCCTTACATATACCCTGGGGAGGAGGAGGAGGAGGAGGAGGAGGAGGAGGAGGAGGAGGAGGAGGAGATTAGCCCCTGGTGATACACAGATGAAAAAACACATCTCCCAACATAAGTTGTACCCTTTTATCTGTAGCTTTCTTCTCTGCAGACATTCAAAGAATTTACCTAGCATTTATCAGCTCCAGAAGGCAGGGATCTAATGTCACACTACACAACATAGAGCAGGAAGCAGAGTGTAATTTGAGACCTGAGGGGAGGAAATGGACATTCCCCCCCCCCCCCCCTTACAGTCTTATGGAGAAACATGCACAGCTGAGGCTGAAGATATGCTTTGTTTAGGTTAGGGGTTTACAACCACTTGAGCTCCAGGATCTGCAGTACCGCTGATACAATTATATGGGTGTTCCAAGGATCCCTGTAGAATTTAATTATTAAAAGATTAAAATACAACAGGAGATACTAAACACAATGCATCTCCTGCATTGAAGATTGTACTGTTGGATTATCCAAAACAAAAATCTAGGGCCAACTGCCACCAGTCTGCACACTTCACTAAAATGACTGACCATTAAGTGGATATAAACTAATATATGCCCCTAAAAAATAACCTAGACAATTTATATTTACAGAACAGAAAAGCGCTTTAATCTACTCATCTACTTTTTCAGGAAAAGAAAAGTACATTTTGGGCTTGTATTTATAAAAGCTGAATGTTTGTGTAGATGACAGCTGAATACCTTATCAAAGGCTTCCTGGACGGATGCAGACTCTTTCAAAAACTCTTCCACAAAAGAGTTAACATATCGCTGCCTTGTTTCATGAGGCACTTTAGAACTGCTTTCAGGAATAACTGATGCCTTTCTGCGGCACGATATCTAAGCACAAAGACAAAACACCCTTATAACCAAGATGAAAGTAGTTTGCATTAGCTTTTGAATACTAAAATATTTTGAATACTAAAATATACACAAGTTTACGAGAAGAGAAACAAAAAAGGTTTACACATGAAGCTAGCTTATTTTGGTACAGATCAGCATGGGGGAAAAAAAATAAAAAATAAATCACCAGGAACCCTGTCAGGGAAAATGCAGAAATTGTCACGGATTACCTTCTTTCAAACATGCCAGCTCCAGAGTCATCATCTTTATCCTGGTCTGGACACTTAGAGTAGGGCCAAAGTGCTTTTGACCCTACTTGTGGGTCACAGGAGTGACCTTCATTCTGTACCCCTGTACTGACCTGTATTCAGTGAATAGTGGGTTTAAATACGCTGTCAGCTGATGTCACTTAGCCAGTCCAGACTCTGGAGAGATCTTGACTTGACAGCGATTCTAAAAGAGGTGTAAGTTTTTTTTACCTTCATGCATTAGAAGCACAAAGCTAAAAACCTTTAGTGTGCAGCTCCACCCCCAGCCTCTCCTAAAACATACCTAAGCTTGATCGTGATGCAGCAATGTGCACGAGAGCAGCTGCTCTCCCATCTACCACTGTTGTCAATCACAGGCAGTGAGGGGGAACAAGAGGCAGAGCCTCTTTCTGTGCATCTTGTAGACACAGCAGGGCTCAGGAGTGAGCATGCATGAGTGTCCCCATAGCAAGAAGAGCATTCAGCAGGGGGGGGGGGGGGGGGGGGGGGGCAGGATCACCAAGAGGAACCCGAGAAGAGGATGGGATCGCTAACAGCGAACCCGAGAAGAGGATGATCAGGGATGCCATTTAATATCACTTTACTGTGGGGATCCACCCAGAAGCCTGACTGGTAGCTGACTTGGCCTCTCACCAAGCAGCTGAGAGCTTGAGTTAACTGCTCTCGCTCCCTCCACAGTTCGGTGCTCCAGGGAGTGCTGAAGGGGCAGAGCGCAGTGACCGACTCATTGAAGACCAATAACTGAGTGATCAAAGATTTGATCGCTCCGTTCTTGGTCTTGGAGGCATCAGGAGACCAACGCTGCATCCACCCAAGTAATTAGGTCTACATTTTTGTGTTTTTTTTTTTTTTAAAACACAGACTGTGCAAAATGTAAAAGATCACTGTCTGTTAGTATTTCCAGAATATTCATACAGAAAAAAAATAAATAAAAAAAATTAAAAATAAAAACACATTTTCAAAGTTACACTTACCGGTAACATCTTTTCCAAGAGTTTTTCAGGATAGCCACCTTTGAGACCTCAGCTACTCCCCCCCCTCAGGAAACACCACCTCCACTAGAGCTTTAAGCCACTTGCCCCCAACCGGCCCTTCAGTTCTCACATGAAAACCTCCTGCCAGTCTAGGGAGACACGAACATATACCAACTAGGGATGAGCTTCGTGTTCGAGTCGAACATACGTTCGACTCGAACATACGTTCGACTCGAACATTGGCTGTTCGGGCGTTCGGCGAAATCCGAACTCTTGGTCCGTTCGCATCAAAATTCGTATGGCGCGCGCGGACCACAATGCACTGCGATGGCGCAGTGCATTGCTGGCTCATGATTGGCCAATCGCAGCGCCAGCAGCGAGGAGAGCCATGATTGGCCACAGGCATCCTGCCTGTGGCCAATCATAGCTCAGGCTGTGTAGTGCACACCCCACACTATATAAGGCCGCCTTTGAGGTGGCCTCGTGTAGTGTGTTGGCATCTGAAGCAGTGGGTGTTCTGTGTACCTTCAACACAGTTACACACCAATCGTTTTTGGCTGATTTCCTATCTTGCTCTTGTGTAGTGGTTATTGTCTGTGCCCTGACCGCAGTATACACCACTATATTCACCTCACCTATATAGCTAGTGATCTATCTTTAATAATAGAGCTTGCAGTCAGTAGTGTTAGGAGATAGTGCGTGCTGTCTGCGTGCTCTGTACCCAGTACATACCGCTATAATCCACCTACATAGCTGTTCTCTATTTGAGCCCAATTGCCATCTGCAGGAGTTATTGGAAGTTGTGTGTGCCTCCAGCACAGCACAGTATACATCTGTATATACCCCTTTATCTCTGCTGTTCTATAAAAAAGGCATCTGCAGGAGTTAGTGGGTGTTGTGTGCCTCCAGCACAATATAAACTACCCAACTCCCTTCAGGCCATTACCATGTCTGGAAGGCCAGCAAGGAGAGGCAGACAGGCGCGAGCCGATAAAAGAGGGCAAGCAGGCTCTGTGTCTAGAGACAACAGTGCTGGTCGTGGACGCGGTGCATTGTCATCAGCACGTGGCCATGGGACATGCTTGTCCTTTTCTGCAGCTGGACATGTTGAACCGCAACATGCCAACGACTTGGTAGAGTGGATGACCAAGCCCTCTTCATCCTCTCTCACCCAGTCTCAGGGTAGTAGCAAAGCAGCTGCCAACGCATCGTCTTCCCTCGTCTCAATGTCATCATCAGTGACTCCTTCCCTAGACCCACCACGTCCTCCTGAGGAGTCTCCTGAACTCTTTGAGCACAGTGTTGGGTACATGCTCCAGGAGGATGCCCAGTGTTTGGTGGGCTCTGATGATGACACTCAGCTAGAGGAAGGCAGTAGCATGAGCGCAGAGAGAGGGGATGCTCAAGAAGGACAGCAATCTGGCAGTCATGTTCCACAAGCTGCAGCATACTGCCAGGTTTGCTACAGCGATGAAGAGGGATGGGATGATGAGGGCACTGACTCCACGTGGGTGCCTGGAAGGAGGGAGGAGGAGGAGGAGGAGGAGGAGGAGGAGGAGGCACATGTCCAACGAGGCAGGATGCCCTCCGGGGGCCAGCTTAGGGGCAGCACACCGACTGAATCACACCGCAGAGCTCCGCCTGTGCAGAGCGCTTCCTCTGCGCGTTATTCTAAAAGTTCTTTGGTGTGGGCCTTTTTTGAGACGAGTGCATCAGATCGCACCGCTGCTATTTGCAACATATGTCTCAAGCGTATCTCACGTGGCCAAAACATCAGCCGCTTGGGCACCACATGCTTGACCAGACATATGTTGACCTGCCATGCAGCTCGTTGGCAAGCGTACCTCAAAGACCCACACCAAAGAACAAAGCGGACCTCTCCTTGCTCCTCATCAGCTGGCATCTCCAACCCCACTAGACCTTCAGTCCTCTCTGAAACCTGCTCTGAGAGGAATGAAGGTGTAGCATTAGGTGTGTCACAGCCAAGTGCTTCCGGGAACTCCGCTAGTGGTACATCCACATCCGATTATAGCAGGCAAATGTCCCTGCCCCAGCTGCTGGACCGGCGGAAGAAGTTTACTCCCAGCCATCCACATGCCCAGCGGTTGAATGCTAGCTTGGCTAAATTGCTAGCACTTCAACTGCTGCCTTTTCAGTTGGTAGACTCAGCCCCCTTCCGTGAGTTTGTACAATGTGCGGTTCCTCAGTGGCAGGTCCCCAAACGCCACTTTTTCTCACGGAAGGCGATTCCGGCTCTCTACCGGCATGTGGAAGGCAATGTCCTTGCCTCGCTGGACAGGGCGGTCAGCGGTAAGGTGCATATTACCGCTGACTCATGGTCCAGCAGGCATGGACAGGGACGTTACCCGTCTTTCACAGCCCATTGGGTCACTCTTCTGGCTGCTGGGAAGGATGCAGGACAAGGTGCAGTAGTGTTGGAGGTTGTTCCGCCACCACGCCTCCAAAATGCTACTATTGGTTGTGACACACCTCTCTCCTCCACCCCCTCCTCTTCTTCTTCCTCCATGGCCTCTTCCAGTGCTCTGTCCCCAGAACCAGCGGTTCTCCGTAGGCGTTGCAGGGGCTATGCAAGTACGCAGGCAAAACGATGCCATGCCGTGCTTGCGCTGGTTTGTTTGGGGGACAGGAGCCACACTGGGGCGGATGTTTTGTCAGCTCTGCAGGGGCAGGCCGAGAGGTGGTTGACGCCACGCCAGCTTAAGCCAGGAATGGTGGTTTGCGACAATGGCACCAACCTCCTCTCCGCCCTCCGACAGGGACAACTGACCCATGTGCCCTGTGTAGCTCACGTCCTTAACCTGGTGGTGCAGCGGTTCTTGGGCAGGTACCCCGGCTTACATGATGTCCTGAAGCAGGCCAGGAAAGTCTGTGTGCATTTCCGCCGATCATTTAATGCCTGTGCTCGGCTGGCTGAGCTCCAAAAGGAGTTGAACCTGCCCAAGAACCGCCTTATATGTCACATGCCCACCAGATGGAACTCAACATTGGCCATGCTGCAGCGGCTGCACACGCAAAAGAGGGCCATCAATGAGTACCTGTGCGACTACGGCACCAGGACAGGGTCAGGGGAGCTTGGTTTTTTCTCACCACGCCAGTGGGGCATGATCAGGGATGCATGCACTGTCCTGTCACCGTTTGAGGAGGCCACAAGGATGGTGAGCAGTGACAGTGCATGCATCAGTGACACTGTACCTCTTGTCCACCTCTTGGAGCATACGCTGCGTGGAATAATGGACAGGGCACTTGAGGCAGAACAGAGGTAGGAAGAGGAGGACTTCCTTGCCTCTCAAGGCCCCCTTTATCCAGACAGTGTTCCTGCTGTGCCACCCATCACACAGGAAGAGGGTGATGAGGAGGAAGAGGAGGAGGAGGATGATTGTGTCAGCATGGAGGTGGAGGCTGGCACTCAGCATCAGCAGCAGCAGTCTTATAGGGATGATTTACAGTCCCAAGAAACACGTGGACTTGTACGTGGCTGGGAGGAGGTAGCTGCGGATCATGTTGTCCTTAGTGACCCAGAGGACTCCGGACCGAATGCCTCAGCTAACCTACGCTGCATGGCCTCCCTGATCCTGCAAAGCCTGCGGAAGGATCCTCGTATTCTTCGGATCAAGGAGAGGGACCATTACTGGCTGGCCACTCTCCTTGATCCACGGTACAAGGGTAAGGTTGCCGACCTTATCTTGCCATCGCAGAGGGAGCAGAGGATGAGACATCTCCGGGAGGCCTTGCAGAAAGCTCTGTGCAACGCGTTCCCAGAGACTGGGAGGTCACAAACTCCTGGTCCTGGACAACGTGTTGCTGAGGCATCAGTCAGAAGGAGCGGTGGAGAAGGTGGCCGTCTGACTGATGCTTTCAGACAATTTTTTAGTCCGCAGCCCCAAGGTATGATTGGTTCCAGCACCCATCGCCAGCGTCTAATTTACATGGTACAGGAATACCTAGGGGCAAGGTCAGACTTCGACACCTTTCCCACCGAAAATCCTCTGGCTTACTGGGTCTTGAGGATGGATCACTGGCCAGAGCTTGCACAGTATGCAATTGAGCTACTGGCCTGTCCTGCATCCAGCGTTCTTTCGGAACGCACCTTCAGTGCTGCTGGTGGCTTTGTTACCGATCACAGGGTGCGCCTGTCCACCGAATCAGTTGATCGACTGACCTTCATCAAGATGAATCAGTCTTGGATCACCCACAGCTACCAAGCACCTGAAGCTGATGTAACCGAATACTTTTTTTTTGAAATATCACATCCCTTCAAGACTGCCTATGCTGATGCTGAGTGACTGTCCTGTTATGTTGATTGTCTATCCTCTTCCTCCTCCGCTGATATGTTGGAAGAACATTTTTGGTTCTGGGTGATGCCAGCAGCCCAATTTTTCTGCCCCTGTTTAACAGGGGCGTTTAAGTACAATTTTTGATGCAATGCTTTGCAGCAGGGCTAATTCCTGCAATAAAACTAGAGTATATGGCAGAGGTTGCAGTGTGATGGCACCAGTGCCTAAGGCCCAATTTTTCTGCCCCTGTTTAACAGGGACATGTAATTACAATTCTTGATATAATATTTCACAGGAGGGCCCCTTCCTGTGCCCACCCAGAGTAACGGTGAGGACTTAGTGTTGTGGCACCAGCACCACAACCAAAGGTCAATTTTTCTACCACTGTTCAACAATGGCATGTAATTACAATTCTTGATATAATCGTTCACAGCAGGGCGCTCCAGCGCCCACCAAGAGTCACTTTGAGGGCTTACAATGTTGTGGCAAAACCAACACCTTGTTCCGCCATTTCTGCAGAGCATATAGCCCCTACTTTCAAACATCCAACTTACAAACATCTCCTACTTGCAAACGCAAGGAGACAGCAGAAAGTGAGATGAAAAAAGATGGACGACAACAAATTATACAGGGGTGATAACCCTTCCCTATGTTTTCCAAAAAGCTTAAAAATAGTTTTTTTGACTGGAGCTACACTTTAAAAATGTATCAGTTGAAAATTACAAACAGATTTAACTTAACACAACAAACCTACACAGTCCCTGTCTTGTTTGCACCGCCTGTATACTGCTGTTCTGAGTATATAGGGCCTGGGGGCCACACGCATTTTCTTTTTTTAATATGGGTACAGGGTTCCCCTTAATATGCGTACAAGACCCAAATAGGCTGGTAATGGGCAGGGAGGGCTACCCATGCCATTTTTCTGAATGATTTTCAACCATATTGCAGGAACCAGATAGAACATTAAAACCGCAAGCAGTTTTAAAATGGTGTTATTTCCGTTTAGAACAGTCCCTGCACAAAATGACATTAAACACGGGAAACACGTGGCACTTCACAGGCATACTACAGACACCCCCCAGGCACCATATTTAAAGGAATATTTCACTTTTTTTCACTTTAATCGTCATTAAAATCAGTGCTCCCGCCAAAAACAGCCGTTTTTAAAACTTTATTTTGCATTGACCCATGTCCCCTGAGGCAGGAGTCAGGTCCCCAAACCCTTTTTAGGACAATATCTTGCATATTAGCCGTTAAAATTAGCACTTTCCATTTCGAACGTTCGAGTCCCATAGACTTCAATGGGGTTCTAACGTTCGTAACGAACGCGGGGTCCGTTCAAAAGTTCTGGTGCGAACCAAACCGGGGGGTGTTCGGCTCATCCCTAATACCAACCTTCACTTTCCTGATGCTCTCACGTCCCAGTGGCGAACTGTTATTTGAGTGGGTACCGGTGCTGTCCTGAAAGACTTTTGGAAAAGACCTAACCGGTAAGTAACTTAAATTTTCCCCCCTTTTGTCTTTCAGGACAGCCTTTGAGATGATAAACAAGCACTTAACCAGCTTGAAGAACTTTACGCCTGAAGGCCTAGTCTTTAGCAGATAACAAATCCAGCCTGTAGTGCTTAACAAAGGTGGTAAAGCTTGACCACATCGCCGCTCTACAGGATTTGCAGCAGTGTAGCACCAGCCCACTCTGCCTGCAATGTTGCCATAGCCCTAGTGGAACGGGCCCAAATACCTTCTGCAACCTCCACCCTCTTGACTACGTATGCCTAACCAGTAGCCAACTTGAGCCATCGTATGCTTAGAGGCTTAGGAACCCCCCACCCCCCTCATGAGGCACTTTAGAACTGCTTTCAGGAATAACTGATGCCTTTCTGCGGCACGATATCTAAGCACAAAGACAAAACACCCTTATAACCAAGATGAAAGTAGTTTGCATTAGCTTTTGAATACTAAAATATTTTGAATACTAAAATATACACAAGTTTACGAGAAGAGAAACAAAAAAGGTTTACACATGAAGCTAGCTTATTTTGGTACAGATCAGCATGGGGGAAAAAAAATAAAAAATAAATCACCAGGAACCCTGTCAGGGAAAATGCAGAAATTGTCACGGATTACCTTCTTTCAAACATGCCAGCTCCAGAGTCATCATCTTTATCCTGGTCTGGACACTTAGAGTAGGGCCAAAGTGCTTTTGACCCTACTTGTGGGTCACAGGAGTGACCTTCATTCTGTACCCCTGTACTGACCTGTATTCAGTGAATAGTGGGTTTAAATACGCTGTCAGCTGATGTCACTTAGCCAGTCCAGACTCTGGAGAGATCTTGACTTGACAGCGATTCTAAAAGAGGTGTAAGTTTTTTTTACCTTCATGCATTAGAAGCACAAAGCTAAAAACCTTTAGTGTGCAGCTCCACCCCCAGCCTCTCCTAAAACATACCTAAGCTTGATCGTGATGCAGCAATGTGCACGAGAGCAGCTGCTCTCCCATCTACCACTGTTGTCAATCACAGGCAGTGAGGGGGAACAAGAGGCAGAGCCTCTTTCTGTGCATCTTGTAGACACAGCAGGGCTCAGGAGTGAGCATGCATGAGTGTCCCCATAGCAAGAAGAGCATTCAGCAGGGGGGGGGGGGGGGGGCAGGATCGCCAAGAGGAACCCGAGAAGAGGATGGGATCGCTAACAGCGAACCCGAGAAGAGGATGATCAGGGATGCTATTTAATATCACTTTACTGTGGGGATCCACCCAGAAGCCTGACTGGTAGCTGACTTGGCCTCTCACCAAGCAGCTGAGAGCTTGAGTTAACTGCTCTCGCTCCCTCCACAGTTCGGTGCTCCAGGGAGTGCTGAAGGGGCAGAGCGCAGTGACCGACTCATTGAAGACCAATAACTGAGTGATCAAAGATTTGATCGCTCCGTTCTTGGTCTTGGAGGCATCAGGAGACCAACGCTGCATCCACCCAAGTAATTAGGTCTACATTTTTGTGTTTTTTTTTTTTTTTAAAACACAGACTGTGCAAAATGTAAAAGATCACTGTCTGTTAGTATTTCCAGAATATTCATACAGAAAAAAAATAAATAAAAAAAATTAAAAATAAAAACACATTTTCAAAGTTACACTTACCGGTAACATCTTTTCCAAGAGTTTTTCAGGATAGCCACCTTTGAGACCTCAGCTACTCCCCCCCCTCAGGAAACACCACCTCCACTAGAGCTTTAAGCCACTTGCCCCCAACCGGCCCTTCAGTTCTCACATGAAAACCTCCTGCCAGTCTAGGGAGACACGAACATATACCAACTAGGGATGAGCTTCGTGTTCGAGTCGAACATACGTTCGACTCGAACATACGTTCGACTCGAACATTGGCTGTTCGGGCGTTCGGCGAAATCCGAACTCTTGGTCCGTTCGCATCAAAATTCGTATGGCGCGCGCGGACCACAATGCACTGCGATGGCGCAGTGCATTGCTGGCTCATGATTGGCCAATCGCAGCGCCAGCAGCGAGGAGAGCCATGATTGGCCACAGGCATCCTGCCTGTGGCCAATCATAGCTCAGGCTGTGTAGTGCACACCCCACACTATATAAGGCCGCCTTTGAGGTGGCCTCGTGTAGTGTGTTGGCATCTGAAGCAGTGGGTGTTCTGTGTACCTTCAACACAGTTACACACCAATCGTTTTTGGCTGATTTCCTATCTTGCTCTTGTGTAGTGGTTATTGTCTGTGCCCTGACCGCAGTATACACCACTATATTCACCTCACCTATATAGCTAGTGATCTATCTTTAATAATAGAGCTTGCAGTCAGTAGTGTTAGGAGATAGTGCGTGCTGTCTGCGTGCTCTGTACCCAGTACATACCGCTATAATCCACCTACATAGCTGTTCTCTATTTGAGCCCAATTGCCATCTGCAGGAGTTATTGGAAGTTGTGTGTGCCTCCAGCACAGCACAGTATACATCTGTATATACCCCTTTATCTCTGCTGTTCTATAAAAAAGGCATCTGCAGGAGTTAGTGGGTGTTGTGTGCCTCCAGCACAATATAAACTACCCAACTCCCTTCAGGCCATTACCATGTCTGGAAGGCCAGCAAGGAGAGGCAGACAGGCGCGAGCCGATAAAAGAGGGCAAGCAGGCTCTGTGTCTAGAGACAACAGTGCTGGTCGTGGACGCGGTGCATTGTCATCAGCACGTGGCCATGGGACATGCTTGTCCTTTTCTGCAGCTGGACATGTTGAACCGCAACATGCCAACGACTTGGTAGAGTGGATGACCAAGCCCTCTTCATCCTCTCTCACCCAGTCTCAGGGTAGTAGCAAAGCAGCTGCCAACGCATCGTCTTCCCTCGTCTCAATGTCATCAGTGACTCCTTCCCTAGACCCACCACGTCCTCCTGAGGAGTCTCCTGAACTCTTTGAGCACAGTGTTGGGTACATGCTCCAGGAGGATGCCCAGTGTTTGGTGGGCTCTGATGATGACACTCAGCTAGAGGAAGGCAGTAGCATGAGCGCAGAGAGAGGGGATGCTCAAGAAGGACAGCAATCTGGCAGTCATGTTCCACAAGCTGCAGCATACTGCCAGGTTTGCTACAGCGATGAAGAGGGATGGGATGATGAGGGCACTGACTCCACGTGGGTGCCTGGAAGGAGGGAGGAGGAGGAGGAGGAGGAGGAGGAGGCACATGTCCAACGAGGCAGGATGCCCTCCGGGGGCCAGCTTAGGGGCAGCACACCGACTGAATCACACCGCAGAGCTCCGCCTGTGCAGAGCGCTTCCTCTGCGCGTTATTCTAAAAGTTCTTTGGTGTGGGCCTTTTTTGAGACGAGTGCATCAGATCGCACCGCTGCTATTTGCAACATATGTCTCAAGCGTATCTCACGTGGCCAAAACATCAGCCGCTTGGGCACCACATGCTTGACCAGACATATGTTGACCTGCCATGCAGCTCGTTGGCAAGCGTACCTCAAAGACCCACACCAAAGAACAAAGCGGACCTCTCCTTGCTCCTCATCAGCTGGCATCTCCAACCCCACTAGACCTTCAGTCCTCTCTGAAACCTGCTCTGAGAGGAATGAAGGTGTAGCATTAGGTGTGTCACAGCCAAGTGCTTCCGGGAACTCCGCTAGTGGTACATCCACATCCGATTATAGCAGGCAAATGTCCCTGCCCCAGCTGCTGGACCGGCGGAAGAAGTTTACTCCCAGCCATCCACATGCCCAGCGGTTGAATGCTAGCTTGGCTAAATTGCTAGCACTTCAACTGCTGCCTTTTCAGTTGGTAGACTCAGCCCCCTTCCGTGAGTTTGTACAATGTGCGGTTCCTCAGTGGCAGGTCCCCAAACGCCACTTTTTCTCACGGAAGGCGATTCCGGCTCTCTACCGGCATGTGGAAGGCAATGTCCTTGCCTCGCTGGACAGGGCGGTCAGCGGTAAGGTGCATATTACCGCTGACTCATGGTCCAGCAGGCATGGACAGGGACGTTACCCGTCTTTCACAGCCCATTGGGTCACTCTTCTGGCTGCTGGGAAGGATGCAGGACAAGGTGCAGTAGTGTTGGAGGTTGTTCCGCCACCACGCCTCCAAAATGCTACTATTGGTTGTGACACACCTCTCTCCTCCACCCCCTCCTCTTCTTCTTCCTCCTTGGCCTCTTCCAGTGCTCTGTCCCCAGAACCAGCGGTTCTCCGTAGGCGTTGCAGGGGCTATGCAAGTACGCAGGCAAAACGATGCCATGCCGTGCTTGCGCTGGTTTGTTTGGGGGACAGGAGCCACACTGGGGCGGATGTTTTGTCAGCTCTGCAGGGGCAGGCCGAGAGGTGGTTGACGCCACGCCAGCTTAAGCCAGGAATGGTGGTTTGCGACAATGGCACCAACCTCCTCTCCGCCCTCCGACAGGGACAACTGACCCATGTGCCCTGTGTAGCTCACGTCCTTAACCTGGTGGTGCAGCGGTTCTTGGGCAGGTACCCCGGCTTACATGATGTCCTGAAGCAGGCCAGGAAAGTCTGTGTGCATTTCCGCCGATCATTTAATGCCTGTGCTCGGCTGGCTGAGCTCCAAAAGGAGTTGAACCTGCCCAAGAACCGCCTTATATGTCACATGCCCACCAGATGGAACTCAACATTGGCCATGCTGCAGCGGCTGCACACGCAAAAGAGGGCCATCAATGAGTACCTGTGCGACTACGGCACCAGGACAGGGTCAGGGGAGCTTGGTTTTTTCTCACCACGCCAGTGGGGCATGATCAGGGATGCATGCACTGTCCTGTCACCGTTTGAGGAGGCCACAAGGATGGTGAGCAGTGACAGTGCATGCATCAGTGACACTGTACCTCTTGTCCACCTCTTGGAGCATACGCTGCGTGGAATAATGGACAGGGCACTTGAGGCAGAACAGAGGTAGGAAGAGGAGGACTTCCTTGCCTCTCAAGGCCCCCTTTATCCAGACAGTGTTCCTGCTGTGCCACCCATCACACAGGAAGAGGGTGATGAGGAGGAAGAGGAGGAGGAGGATGATTGTGTCAGCATGGAGGTGGAGGCTGGCACTCAGCATCAGCAGCAGCAGTCTTATAGGGATGATTTACAGTCCCAAGAAACACGTGGACTTGTACGTGGCTGGGAGGAGGTAGCTGCGGATCATGTTGTCCTTAGTGACCCAGAGGACTCCGGACCGAATGCCTCAGCTAACCTACGCTGCATGGCCTCCCTGATCCTGCAAAGCCTGCGGAAGGATCCTCGTATTCTTCGGATCAAGGAGAGGGACCATTACTGGCTGGCCACTCTCCTTGATCCACGGTACAAGGGTAAGGTTGCCGACCTTATCTTGCCATCGTAGAGGGAGCAGAGGATGAGACATCTCCGGGAGGCCTTGCAGAAAGCTCTGTGCAACGCGTTCCCAGAGACTGGGAGGTCACAAACTCCTGGTCCTGTACAACGTGTTGCTGAGGCATCAGTCAGAAGGAGCGGTGGAGAAGGTGGCCGTCTGACTGATGCTTTCAGACAATTTTTTAGTCCGCAGCCCCAAGGTATGATTGGTTCCAGCACCCATCGCCAGCGTCTAATTTACATGGTACAGGAATACCTAGGGGCAAGGTCAGACTTCGACACCTTTCCCACCGAAAATCCTCTGGCTTACTGGGTCTTGAGGATGGATCACTGGCCAGAGCTTGCACAGTATGCAATTGAGCTACTGGCCTGTCCTGCATCCAGCGTTCTTTCGGAACGCACCTTCAGTGCTGCTGGTGGCTTTGTTACCGATCACAGGGTGCGCCTGTCCACCGAATCAGTTGATCGACTGACCTTCATCAAGATGAATCAGTCTTGGATCACCCACAGCTACCAAGCACCTGAAGCTGATGTAACCGAATAATTTTTTTTGAAATATCACATCCCTTCAAGACTGCCTATGCTGATGCTGAGTGACTGTCCTGTTATGTTGATTGTCTATCCTCTTCCTCCTCCGCTGATATGTTGGAAGAACATTTTTGGTTCTGGGTGATGCCAGCAGCCCAATTTTTCTGCCCCTGTTTAACAGGGGCGTTTAAGTACAATTTTTGATGCAATGCTTTGCAGCAGGGCTAATTCCTGCAATAAAACTAGAGTATATGGCAGAGGTTGCAGTGTGATGGCACCAGTGCCTAAGGCCCAATTTTTCTGCCCCTGTTTAACAGGGACATGTAATTACAATTCTTGATATAATATTTCACAGGAGGGCCCCTTCCTGTGCCCACCCAGAGTAACGGTGAGGACTTAGTGTTGTGGCACCAGCACCACAACCAAAGGTCAATTTTTCTACCACTGTTCAACAATGGCATGTAATTACAATTCTTGATATAATCGTTCACAGCAGGGCGCTCCAGCGCCCACCAAGAGTCACTTTGAGGGCTTACAATGTTGTGGCAAAACCAACACCTTGTTCCGCCATTTCTGCAGAGCATATAGCCCCTACTTTCAAACATCCAACTTACAAACATCTCCTTGCAAACGCAAGGAGACAGCAGAAAGTGAGATGAAAAAAGATGGACGACAACAAATTATACAGGGGTGATAACCCTTCCCTATGTTTTCCAAAAAGCTTAAAAATAGTTTTTTTGACTGGAGCTACACTTTAAAAATGTATCAGTTGAAAATTACAAACAGATTTAACTTAACACAACAAACCTACACAGTCCCTGTCTTGTTTGCACCGCCTGTATACTGCTGTTCTGAGTATATAGGGCCTGGGGGCCACACGCATTTTCTTTTTTTAATATGGGTACAGGGTTCCCCTTAATATGCGTACAAGACCCAAATAGGCTGGTAATGGGCAGGGAGGGCTACCCATGCCATTTTTCTGAATGATTTTCAACCATATTGCAGGAACCAGATAGAACATTAAAACCGCAAGCAGTTTTAAAATGGTGTTATTTCCGTTTAGAACAGTCCCTGCACAAAATGACATTAAACACGGGAAACACGTGGCACTTCACAGGCATACTACAGACACCCCCCAGGCACCATATTTAAAGGAATATTTCACTTTTTTTCACTTTAATCGTCATTAAAATCAGTGCTCCCGCCAAAACAGCCGTTTTTAAAACTTTATTTTGCATTGACCCATGTCCCCTGAGGCAGGAGTCAGGTCCCCAAACCCTTTTTAGGACAATATCTTGCATATTAGCCGTTAAAATTAGCACTTTCCATTTCGAACGTTCGAGTCCCATAGACTTCAATGGGGTTCTAACGTTCGTAACGAACGCGGGGTCCGTTCGAAAGTTCTGGTGCGAACCAAACCGGGGGGTGTTCGGCTCATCCCTAATACCAACCTTCACTTTCCTGATGCTCTCACGTCCCAGTGGCGAACTGTTATTTGAGTGGGTACCGGTGCTGTCCTGAAAGACTGTTGGAAAAGACCTAACCGGTAAGTAACTTAAATTTTCCCCCCTTTTGTCTTTCAGGACAGCCTTTGAGATGATAAACAAGCACTTAACCAGCTTGAAGAACTTTACGCCTGAAGGCCTAGTCTTTAGCAGATAACAAATCCAGCCTGTAGTGCTTAACAAAGGTGGTAAAGCTTGACCACATCGCCGCTCTACAGGATTTGCAGCAGTGTAGCACCAGCCCACTCTGCCTGCAATGTTGCCATAGCCCTAGTGGAACGGGCCCAAATACCTTCTGCAACCTCCACCCTCTTGACTACGTATGCCTAACCAGTAGCCAACTTGAGCCATCGTATGCTTAGAGGCTTAGGAACCCCCCACCCCCCTCCTAGTCCCTGAAAATGACACAAAAAGGAATCAAACTTTCTGAATTGTGCCGTATTAGTCAAGTACCTTAGAACACGCCTAACATCTGAACGCAAGTTAGCACTGCGTGTCGCCAATCACAGGCAGCGAGCCATTTCTCGATCTCTGCAGCCATGGATCGAGAAAACGTCTCACTGACTGCGATTAGCACTGGGCATTGCCGACTTCCTGGAGGGCTCTGCACGTGCGGGTTGCGAACATGTCTGAGCTCCTCCTTATTCCCCTTTAAGAGAATGTAACACAAGAAAAAGATCCCACATAGGGAAAGGATGGGATCTAACTGGTCTTTGTCTGCTTAGGGCTTTACAGAACCTAAACCTGGCCCTTTCAGAGTGCTAGGGGCCAGCCCCTTGTCTACCCCATTCTGCAGGAACTCCAGTACTGTTACTGGGCTGTGTATGTTAAAAGGAGCTTTCTGCGTATTGTGAGTGCATGTAGGCTGTGAGTGCACGTGTATTGTTGAGTAGTAATGTAAGGAAGCTAGTTAGGCAATTTGGCCAGATTATAATCCCAATCCTCATTAAATTGGTAGGTACGATCCCCAGCGGGTGTGGAGATGCACATCGGTGTACATCTTGCAGCATGTATGAGGTCCTTGATTATTGAACATTGTTTCCCTGAAAGCCCAGGTTCTGAATCTAGGGAAGCAACTGTCAGCACTGAGAAGACCCTCCATACTAAAAGGAGAGCTGGGAACGTACCCGGCAGGGGCCAGCACAGAGGCGGGTGGAGATAAAGCGGTGCAGGCACCAGAAAAGAGCAGATGGGCGACAGTCAGGAAGGATAGAGGGGGAAGTGCCAGGGAGGCAGATCCTGGGCTAGAGCATCCCAATAAGTACTCTCCATTGAGTCACATTGATGAAGCCAGTCAGGGACCAGCACTGCTGGAGCTGAGGGACTCTCCTAGCTGCCAGGGGAAGAACTCCTCCAGTGAGGGGGGGGGGGGGGGGGAGCGAAGGGAAAGGATAGACAGTTTCTGGTGGTAGGGGATTAAATTCTTAGAAGCACAGAGGGCAGCCTGCGACAAAGACCTGAAGTGCCGAACTGTATGCTGTCTTACAGCGCTCGAGTTCGGTACATCATGGATCTGGTGGACAGATTACTGGGAGCGGCTTGGGAAGACCCAGCTGTCATTGGGTATGTTGGCACCAATGACAAAGTCAGAGGCAGATTGAGTGTCCTAAAGAACCATTTTAGGGACTTGGAACTAAATTGAGGAAAAATACCTCCAAGGTTGTATTCTCAGGAATACTACCGGTACAGTGAGCCACATTAGAAAGGCAGAGGGAGATTAGGGAAGTAAACAAGTAGCTGGTGTAGCAAGGAGGGGTTTGGGTTCCTAGAGGATTGGGACGGCTTCCTAGTCGGTCACCAGTACTATAGAACGGACAGACTTTACCTAAATAAGGAGGGTGCAGATGTGCTGGGAGTAAAGATGGCTAAAAAGTTAGAGGGGTTTTTAAACTAGGCGATGGGGGAGGGTCCAGAGGTAGAGATAGTCAGCGCGGAACATAGTTAAAGCATATAAACCCAAAAAGGCAAGTCTAGTACCAAGTCCTAGTTGCCATCTCAGAACACCTAATAAGAGGATGGGATGCAACTAGATTAAACTACGTGGCATGTTGACAAATGCCAGGAGCCTAGCAGATAAGGTGGATGAACTAGAGAGACTGTTGTAGGAGGAAGATTTGGATTGTGTGGGAATTTCAGAGACTTGGTTCAACAGCTCTCACGATTGTCTGTTAATCATTCAAAAAAGGAAGACCCTTTATCGCAGGGATAGAGAGGGGGGGGGGGGGGGGTGAGGGGTATGAGGGGCTACAAGACTCTGGTTTGGCCACACCTGGAGTATGCTGTCCAGTTCTGGGCACCAGTCCTCAGGAAGGATGTAGTGAAAACGGAGCAAGTACAAAGAAGAGCATCAAAGCTAATAAAAGGGTCTGGAGAATATTACTTATGAAGGAAGGTTGCAAGCACTGAACTTATTCTGTGGAGAAGAGACACTTGAGAGGGGATAGGATTTAAAAAAATGTACAAATACCATACTGGTGATCACGCAATGGTAGGGCGGCAATTTCAACTGGACATACCTGTACGCCAGTGTGCCTGCCCATGCCATTGCGCTGATGTACATCGTTGTGTGCCGGTCGGGAACTGGTTAAACTGCATAGAGCAGGGGTGTCCAAACTTTTTTTTTTTTTTTTTAAAGAGGGCCAGATTTGATGAAGTGAACATGCGTGAGGGTCAACCATTTTTCCTGACATTCTTTGAACCATTAAAATTGAATGCAAATTAAATATTTAATGCAAAGTTTATTGCAAACGCCATGCTTTTCATTTTAGTCAAATGGATGACAAATCTAAACAGATGTTAAATCACTCTGCCTTTCAGATCTGAAGGCCAGATGGGGGAAAAAAAAAATTCAAGAATCTAAAATGTCAGAAACATTGTAAAGAATATTACATATCATTGATATTAAAGATTGTCTGTCAACTTTGAAGTTAAAAAAATATGAACAGGAACATATCAAGTATACATGTGTACAAATACATTCATAACTGATTTAGACCAACTGACATTAACTGAGATAAACTGAGATTTTACAATATATTCATCTCAATTGAGAACAAAAAAAAACACACACACACACACACACACACACACACACACTAGGTCTGGTTCAAAGGCAGTGGTTTTGATGCACAAAATTTCACGCAGGTGAGAGTCACTTAGTCTTGTCCTCACGCGGTTCAAGTTCATAGCAGAGATATTGGTTCCGCCAAACAAGCTCAGCATTTCTTAGCCAACGTTTGAATCTCTTGAAACCGGCTCTTATCCAGTTGGTAAAATTTCACAAGAGAGCTGTTGGTGGCGACTGTGTAACTCACTGTCAATACTCTATGTTGCGAGCCACCACCGTGACTGCCATGGCAGGCTTAAGAATTCCCAGGGACGAGTTCCAGGTCTTTAGGAAGGAGGGTCTCCTTTTGTCCATGGGGTCAGCAAGCACCTCCATGTCCTCAAAAGCCAGGTCCATTTTTCTGGACACCTGCGAGAAGGCTGCGTCCAGCCTAGAAGATTTGTTTCAGACTGCCGCTTCATCCTCCGTAAAGGGAAATCTATGTTTTAGGGCCCTGAAAAAGAAAGGACTGGAAAGACCTTCCTTGTCTGTTCTCCCAGACCTTTGTACATTTGGTAGTGGAGTGACAGCAATTTTCTTCTCCTCCTGGATCCACAAAGTGGTATGGATGGCTCTCAGGACATCCTCCGGGGAGAGTTTATACAGAGAGTTTCTAGTGGATTCACCATCCACCCACTCTCCCCGCCTCCCCTAAGGAGGCTGAGGACACACCGCCTTCCGCTGGTATCTTTCTGGTGCCCCCTGGTAACCCTACTCTGGTGGAGGGAACCACCGGTGGACCAGGTGCGATGCTCTGCTCTGAGGTTGGAAGCTTGCAAAACAGCTATTTAAAAGGAGCTTTCTAGCATTTTTAACAGAAGAGTCCAAACCCTGCTCTGCTGAATGCTCCTTCAATAAGCCTTCAATGCACTCCCTACAAAGCACCTTGGGCCAGGAATCCCCCATAGTGGTCCTGCATGATGGCTACTTCCTCCTGGAGCTGTGTGGGGACCTAGACTTTTCTGTGGCTCTGCCCTGAAACGACAAAAATCCCAAGACACAGCCATAAATACCTGAATAACTGCCTGCCAGTGCAATACAGTGTGCCACCAGGAGTTCACCCACCCCCCCCCCCCAGGGTTTTAGATGTACACAGCCTCCCCTCTGAGCACCAAAAAAAGGTGGACTTGACCAGGGCACCAATGGGAAAATGGTACAGGAACACCACCCCAGTGTTCCTCTTGCCTAGAGTGGCTGGTGCTGGCGTCACCCTGCACAGATCGGGAAGCCTCAGTCTTCAACATCCAATGGAAACATGGTTTGCCTTGAGCTCCACCTCTGCTGTCAATACAGCAACTGTGGAGCACACACCAGCCGTCACACCACTCGCTTTCATGTCCTGCAGCCATAACTGGAAGCCGCAGGTCAAACGGAAGTGCCCGCCCTGCCACCGGAAATGACATCACGTGTCATCCAGCCATGCCTCAAGCTCCACAATGGATGCACAAGAGCAAGGGGGACCCAGACACTACCACAGCACCTGCTCTAGGCAGCAGAAAGTGCACCCCGGACCTTCCCCCAAGAGGATTGGGTGCACCATGACGCCACACAGGTAATGTGCTTCACAGCCCTGCTGCAGTGGCATGAGGGGCCTCTGCCTCTCCCTTCCAGGAAACACTGGCCTCCACCTCTCTAGCTGAACTGGCCTCTAGCAGGTCTAGCAGTCCCTAGTGGTCCCTCCCTGCCAGCAAAAACACCAGAACTGAAGGGCCGGTGGGAGCAAGCAGCTTAAAGCTTTAATGGAGGTGGTGTTTACAGAGAAGGGAGACGCAGAGGTCTCAAAAGGTGGCCGTCCTGAAAGACAAAAGGGGGGAAAAAATAAAAATAAAAACATTACTTGCCTTAAGTCAGTCTTCCACCTGGAAAACAAAGGCAAGAGTGGCCTCATGCCGATGTGGGAAGTACAGAGGAGCTCAGATCTTATAAGAAGTTGTACTTGCGCTGGACTGGAGTGTTGTCATGAGATTTACTGTACACATTGTTCCCAATAATCTTCCTGGAAGGATAGTGACATGATGTCCAGCAATGCAGAAGACCAGGGTTGAGCAAAGTATATAATCTAACTTGCTTCACTGTTATACCAGTACATTTTGGAAATACTGTCAGCCAGTGTTTTTACAGGGAGAAGGGGCCTGGACAAAAAGCAGACCTTGCTTTGTACTGCAAGGTCCACTTTAAGGGCTATTACTTCTCACCTTCGACCAAATAGAATGAAGAATCGCCCTATTGGGAACAAGACAACAGCCTGACAGAAGTTCTAAATGTAAACTACTACTGTATCTGGATAAAAATTTGTTAAAGGGAATAGTAACAACCTCTGTCAGTTTATTTCAGTTTGACCCCACTAGGAAGGGCCATCCTCGGTTCATCCTGGTGACAATTGTCCTCAAACTTTAGTTGCTTTTAGAACAGGAGGGATTATCTTCTAATGGTATACCTAAACCACTGAAGGCATTTCCACTCACCTCCCATTGCGTCTTCAGGACAGGGAGTAAGAAAATAAATAAATAAATAAATAAAAAAAAACCCCTGGATAGGACAGTCAATGCCCTACTTGATCCAAAAAAAAAAAAAGTAGATTAAAAATACAAAATTTCAAGCTAGCTTCACTGTCATAATTTTAATAAAATGTGTTACCTTTGCTGGGGTTGGCAGTGTTCTTCTTTGAGGGAAACCAGATTTTACAGTGGTTAAGAGTGTACTTCCTTGTCCACTTATCTGACTTCTAGATGGAAAAATAGGCTGCACCTCAACTAAATTAACACAAACTGAGGAAAGAAATTTAGTTAAAATTTACATAATTACAGTAGTTTGCTTACTGACAGATGTCACCTCAAAAAACATGTCTGCCCTCACACAATTTTCTTGAGTGTAATTAGTGTTCTCACATTTCCCATCTGTAGGAATAGCCATCTCATAAAAGCTCATTTCCACAGCCAGGGTGCAAAATGTTGTGTCTATGGCAGCTTTTTCTACCTCAACATGAAGGAACCCGTGAATAAACGTTCTGGGCTCAGGGAACCGCTAATGGTTACTACATTTGCAGCTCACAGTACATGAGCATGATAGAAAATTTACATTTGCGGTCATTGGGAAGTATTACCCCCTTACAGATCACTAAAAATATCAATGTTGCCATTGGTTAATCATCAGAAAGGCAGAAGTTGCCCATTGCTCAACCAACCCAAAAAACCTTCGGAGGAACCCTAGTTGAAAAAAGCTTACCTACAGGCTGAAATTATGCAATTTCGCCCCTGCTTACCCAAGTAAGCCCCAAATTATGAAAGAACATTTTGAAATTCTGCTGCCACATCTACTGGGGTCTGGTGATGTCACTGGTTGACTGCTTAGGATACAGAGGGTTTCTCTAGCTATGCTATACATACATACACACACACACACACACACACACACACAGTGGGGCAAAAAAGTATTTAGTCAGCCACCAATTGTGAAAGTTCTCCCACTTAAAAAAGATGAGAGGCCTGTAATTGTCATCATAGGTATACCTCAACTATGAGAGATAAAATGTGGAAACAAATCCAGACAATCACATTGTCTGATTTTTGAAAGAATTTATTTGCAAATTATGGTGGAAAATAAGTATTTGGTCACCTACAAACAAGCAAGATTTCTGGCTCTCAGACATGTATCTTCTTTAAGAAGCTCCTCTGTCCTCCACTCATTACCTGTATTATTGGCACCGGTTTGAACTTGTTAGTATAAAAAAGACACCTGTCCACAACCTCAAACAGTCACACTCCAAACACCACTATGGTAAAGACCAAAGAGCTGCTTAAGGACACCAGAAATAAAATAGTAGACCTACACCAGGCTGGGAAGACTGAATCTGCAAAAGGCAAGTAGCTTGGTGTGAAGAAATCAACTGTGGGAGCAATAATTAGAAAATGGAAGACATATAAGACCACTGACAATCTCCCTCGATCTGGGGCTCCATGCAAGATCTCACCCCATGGGGTCAAAATGATCACAAGAACAGTGAGCAAAAATCCCAGAACCACACGGGAGGACCTAGTGAATGACTTTCAGAGAGCAGGAACCAATGTAACAAAGGCTACCATCAGTAACACTACGCCGCTAGGGACTCAGATCCTGCCGTGCCAGACGTGTCCCCCTGCTTAAGCCAGTAAATGTCCGGGGCCCGTCTGAGGTTTGTTAGAGAGCATTTGGATGATCCAGAAGGATTGCGAGAATGTCATATGGTCAGATGAAACCAAAGTAGAACTGTTTGGTAGAAACACAACTCGTCGTGTTTGGGAGGAGAGAGAATGCCGAGTTGCAACCAAAGAACACCATACCTTCTGTGAAGCATGGGGTGGCAACATCATGCTTTGGGGCTGTTTCTCTGCAAAGGGAACAAGACGACTGATCAGTGTACATGAAAGAATGAATGGGGCCCATGTATTGCGAGATTTTGAGTGCAAACCTCCTCCCATCAGCAAGGGCATTGGAGATGAAACGTGGCTGGGTCTTTCAGCATGATAATGATCCCAAACACACCACCCAGGCAATGAAGGAGTGGCTTTGCAAGAAGCATTTCAAGGTCCTGGAGTGGCCTAGCCAGTCTCTAGATCTCAACCCCATTGAAAACCTTTGGAGGGAGTTAAAAGTCTTTGTTGCCCAGTGACAGCCCCAAAGCATCACTGCTCTAGAGGAGATCTGCATTGAATGGGCCAACATACCAGCAACAGTGTGTGACAACCTTGTGAAGACTTACAGAAAACGTTTGACCTCTGTCATTGCCAAAGTATATATAACAAAGTATTGAGAGGAACTTTTGATATTGACCAAATACTTATTTTCCACCATAATTTGCAAATAAATTCTTTCAAAAATCTGACAATATGATTGTAATCATAGGTATACCAACCATGAGAGACAAAAATGTGGAAACAAATCCAGACAATTACAGGCCTCATCTTTTTAAGTGGGAGAATTTGCACAATTGGTGGCTGACTAAATATTTTTTTGTACATACATACATACACAGTTTGGCAGAATTTATGATTTCTTGGCCATTTTTCAGAGAATATGAATAACAAACATTTTTCACTCATGGTTAGTATTTGGCTGAAGCCATTTATCAACTGTGTTTACTCTTAAAATCATAATAGCAAAAGAAATAACCCAAATGACCATGATCAAAAGTTTTGGCCCGATAACATGCACACAAGTTAACACAAAGGGGTTTGAATGGCTATCAACCGCTTGCCGACCAGCCGCCGTCATTTTACTGTGGCAGGTCAGCATGATCCCGCGAACACGCTTAGCTATACGTTGGCTCGCATGATCGGGATTAGCAGGCACGTGCATGCCCATGGCTGTGATAACATCCGGTCACGAGTGATTGTGAGCAGAAGAGACAGA
This sequence comes from Lithobates pipiens, assembly GCF_037356315.1. Classification (NCBI taxonomy): domain Eukaryota; kingdom Metazoa; phylum Chordata; class Amphibia; order Anura; family Ranidae; genus Lithobates; species Lithobates pipiens. The sequence continues at coordinate 62,334,314 of NW_027507718.1, read as the reverse complement.
ACAGGGACGAGTGTGTGTAAACACATACCGTATTTTTCAGACCATAAGACGCACTTTTTCCCCCCAGAAATATGGGGGAAATGTCCCTGCATCTTATGGTGTGAATATATCAAAGGCACGCCCCTCCTGCCGCTGGCACCAGAAGAGAGAGCTGGGACAGACTTCCAAACCCCCGTGGGTGCCGGACGACACAGAAAACAGGCCACTATGAGCCTGATGGAGGAGGGAGAAGTGCCAGCTGTCCCTCGGGGAGCCCAGGAACAATGGCCGGGGAGGAGGAGGGCAGACCGAGGACAGGAGGAATAGGCAGGCCGTTGGGATAACATCAGGTAAGGCAATGGTCACTCTGCATTTCAATGGTAATGGGGTCACTCTGCATTTCATGGGCACTGGAAAATATTTTAGTACACCATTTGGTTCAGAATATTTTTTTATGGTCCGAAAAGGAGGAGTGACAGATCATGTGTTCCTATTAGCTAGGAACCACAATCTGTCACTACTGCTAGTCAGTCCCCACCCCCTTCAGTTAGAAACACACACTAGGGAACAGTTAACTCCTTCCCTGCCAGTGACATTTATACAGTAATCAGTGCCTTTTTATAGCACTGATCGCTGTATAAATGGCAATGGTCCCAAAAATTTCTGATGTGTCCGCCATAATGTCAGCGCCTCAATAAAAATTGTAGCTTGCTGTCATTACTAGAAAAAAATAAATAAAAATAAAAAACACCCTATAAATCCAACCCCTATTTTGTAGATGCTATAACTTTAGTGCAAATCAATATACGCTTATTACGATTTATTTTAAAAAGCAAAATGGGGGATAAATTATAGAAAAAAAAAAAAAGAAAAAGAAAAATAAAAGTACAAAAAATATTGCATTTTTCAAAAATTGAAGCTTTTTTTTAATGGCGATCAAATACCACCAAAAGAAAGCTCTATTTGGGGGGGGGGGGGGGGATGTCAATTTTGTTAAGGTGCAGCGTCGCACAATTTTCAATTAAAACGACGCAGTGCCGAATCGCAAAAAATGGCCCAGTCATTCAGCAGCCAAATCTTCCAGGGCTGAAGTGGTTAAAAAAGGTAACCATCCTCACCGTTGATCTGTTTGCTTGTAATTAGTGTGTGTGTATATAAAAGGTCAATGTGTTTCTGGACTCCTGATAGACTGTTGCATCTTTCATCTAGTGCTGCACTGACATTTTTGGAAGCAAAAATTGTCAAAGGATCTGCGGGAAAAGTTAGTTGAACTGTATAAAACAGGAGCGGGGTATAAATATATACTTAAGGAATTGAGAATGCCAACCAGTAGTGTTCAAAATTCTAAACAAGAAGTGGAAAACGAGGGGTTCTGTTGAAACCAAACCACGGTCAGGTAGAGTAACTAAAATTTCAGACACAACTGCCAGGAAAATTGTTTGGGATGCAAAGAAAAACCCACAGATAACTTCAGATGAACTACAGGACTCTCTGAAAACATGTGATGTGGCTGTTTCAAGATGCACAATAAGGAAGCACTTGAGGAACGATGGGCTGCATGGTTGAGTCGCAAGAAGAAAGCCATTACTATGCCAATGCCACAAAGTGCCCTGCTTACAATATGCCAAACAGCACAAAGACAAGCCTCAAGCCTTCTGGCACAAAGTCATTGGGAGTTGAGAGACCAAAATTAAGCTTTTTGGCCACAACCATAAACGCTAAATTTGGAGAGAAGTCCGCAAGGCATATGATGAAAGGTCGCTTGTGTTTTGGAGAAGTGTGAGCTACAAAGGCACAGGAAATTTGGTCAAAATTGATGGCAAGCTGAATTCAGTATGTTATCAAAAAATACTGGAGGAGCATTTGCATTCATCAGCCAGGAAGCTGCACATGGGACATACCAACATGACAATGGTCCAAAACACAAGGCCAAGTCAACTTGTCATTGGCTACAGCAGAATAAAGTGACGGTTCTTAAGTGGCCATCTCAGTCTCCTGACCTCAATATCATTGAGCCACTCTGGGGAGATCTCAAAAACGTGCAGTTCATGCAAGACAGCCCAAGAAATTACAGGAACTGGAGACTTTTTGCCAAGAGGAATGGGCAGGTTTACCATCTGAGAAGATAAAGAGCCTCATCCACAAATACCACAAAAGACTTCAAGCTGTCATTGATGTTAAAAGGGGGCAATACATGTTATTAGGAACTGGGGTATGTAAACTTTTGATTAGGGTCATTTGGGTACTTTCAGTTGTCACAATTTAAAGAGTAAACACAGTTGATTGAAAATAAAGGTCTTCAGCCAAACACTAACGATGAGTGAAAGAAAAGTTCATGTTATCATTCATATTCTCTGAAAAATGGCCAAGAAATCAATTCTGCCAGGGTATGTAAACTTATGAACACAACTGTATATACACATTTTTTATTTTTATCATATAGACACACACCCCGAAGAAGCAAAGTACCCAAACAAGCAATGGATCTGTTCAGATTGAACTTTTACCTCTTCCCTAGTTGAATGACTTCAAACACATTTTTCATCTCCATTACACAGGCTAGGGGAGAGAGTAGTATAAAGACAATTATGGATTATTCCCTTAGCTCATTTTACAAGTAGTTAATGTGTTTGTAAACCCTAGGAAAAAAATAAATAAAAAAAAAATAAAAAATAAAAAAACCTGCAAGACAAAGGCATAATGAGCTGGTATGCATAGCTTACTAGCTCATTATGAATTACTTACCTGAGATCAAAGCCCCTGCCGCCGTCCTCGTACACTGTTCCAGCTGCAGACATTGCTCCTGGAGTTACTTTCAGGTATCGTGAGCTCCCGTGCTGTGATTGGCCATAACCGCAATGACATCACTCCCACGCATGCACGCAGAAGCCGCCAGTAACAGCACACTCATGTACGTGCCATTGCTTCAGTGAGTATGTGCCGATGACATTGGCAAATGCAAATACAGGGGATATCTCCTAAACCGTAAGGTTTTAGGAGATATCCAGGGTAGCTACAAGTAAACCTTTTTCAAGGCTTACCTGTAGCAAAAAGTGTGTTGTAAGGGTTTACTGCATTTCTGGCAAGATGAATAAGTATTTTCTGTATTTGCTGAAAATGTTCTCAGACTGAAGACACACACACACACACAGATTTTTGCTCTTGGGTTTAGTTCTGCTTCGATATTAGTATAAGAAAGGAATAATGATGATTAGTGTGCATCTAAAAATCTGGCGTTTGGATTGTTTTGTAACCCAGGTGGTAAACTCTAGGGACCAGTTAAAGTTACTCACCCAGGTGAAACAGATGAAGCAAATCCTCCTGCTGATGATGCACATAGCTGGGGGGGGGGGGGGGGGGCAGGAGACATGCACAGCTAAGGTGGTCAATCATATGTGTGGTGTCAGGTATGCTGCTGTGATGTCAAGATAACCTGTCAGAAGGGACTATTGCAGATAGCCGAGGAGGAGACAGAATCACATTCTGTGCTTTGGACTGAGGCTTGGCACACGATAGAAGGATTTGCACTGTTTTTCCATTTCAGAGGTTAACAATCACTTTAAGCAAATCTGAACACGTAAAGTAAATCTTCATACCCTGGTGAGGTTAACCTATCACATTGGCTTAACAGAATAAAGGCAACAGTTGCTCAGTATTTTACTCAAATGAAAACGTCTCACCCATCTGACCAAATGAGTGAAATCCTGGTGTAATCCTGTTGGCAAGTCTCTTCTGTGAGGAAGCTACAAAGGCTTGTCCACCTTTTACTGCAGAACTAATCTGCACTGCTTGCTGCTGAATCTGCACTATCCTTTGGGGTGTTATTTGGGGTGGGGCAGATCTTCTGAAAGGAATAAGAATAGAGCTGTTTTCCTTGGCCTAAAAAAACAAAAATATGTCATTACCAAAATGTTTTAGACCTTTCACAACTGAATAGAACAAGTTCAACTTTTAGTTTCTTAGTAGATAAAATGTGTACTGCAATAATTCATAGGCGTAATGATTATAAAATGCTTACATCACATTTTGCTGACGGATGTGCAATTCTTTTCTTTTGTCCTGGTAGAAGCTCATTTCCTTTAATCTGTAGTTCTGTATCAGGCTGATCTTCCTCACAATGAACTGCCTAAAACAGAATTCCTGGTAAAAAGGCTTTTTTGTATAAAAGAAAAAATTATTATTGCAAACTAAAATCTAAACCTGCTTCATCATGTGTTCCACAGTTCTCAATTCAATTAGCAGCTTTCTGCAAAAATTGCGCCAGCAGATAGCACATCTCCCAATTTACAGTTCTCATACATAAAGGCTCTCGATTGCTCCATGACTGCAATACTTTTCCACAGAGATAAATAGCACCATTGTATCGCTAACTAAATAATTACAACAGTCACTTGGATTTTCTATTATGCTTGTCCAAAGTCCCAGTGATCGATACTCTATGGATATACGGTGTACACTTTTATCCTGGTCAGAATCATTCAGAATGCATGACAATTCACGTTAGTGTACAGCTGCCCTCAAACCACCAATTGCCAGCATTTGCTTATGTAGCACTACCCCCGAAGGAGTTGCTGGTTAGATTTGGGCTTACTGTTACATTCTGTTTTACATCTAGGGGTGTCCCGTGGTAGATGGCCCAGTAACTCGAGAGACTAACAGATCCACTGGAATGGATTTTATTTGCAAAAACGTAGACAATGAACAGTCTCTTAAATCAGAGGGTTGGAAAGGAAGTTCAGGTACTCTTAGGGTCAAAGTCAAAAACTTGAAGAACTTGCTTACTTTGACCGCATCCAGAGAATAGCTATTCGCAACTGGATGTTCATTCAAGTTGGACAGTCTATCACAAGGCCTAACAGCCAACAAGGTGCTTACTCAGGAACAAGTCTCTGCCACAGACATTGTTGTAGAACATACAAGATACTGTCTCTGCCACAGACGTTGTTGTAGAACATGTAGGGAAACTAAAAACTTGAAGAACAATCGTAGGATACCTGGATCTTTCAGCCAGCTTGGCGCTATTCCACAAGACTGGATTCTCTTGGGTACTCAAGCCCTTCCAGGCTCTTGCTAAGAAACCAACCCATACGTGGTCTTCTGAAGAGTCCCCCCCCCCTGGATTGCTTGAAGTCACTGGGTCTCTCCCAAACCGGAGACGGCACCCATCCCCTCAGAATCCTTCTTTAGTTTCCTTTCCTCAGGCAAGCTAGCCCCGAGACATCAAGATCAGGTGGATCCGCACCCCAGGCCATAGCCTTCCTGGGGGCTGGTCAGGAGGACCAGGACCATGAAATCAGTTACATCATTCTGGACCGGAACCCCGTACCAAGTGACGTCCGCATCTTAAATACCCTCTCCCAGAAAGCACAGCAAGAGCACCACTCCCACTGGGCGGGCTCCGAGAGAGTGCAACTTAAGCACCTAACCAGACCATAGTTCCATGCCTGCCAGAAGAGACAGTGCCCCCTGTGGCCAGGCTGAACATCTCACAGTCCAGTCAGACTGATGCTGAAGTCCAAATTTAGACAATTGTACCCAAACCAAACTGCAGTTTTGGTATAACCTTAACTTTGAAAAACGCATAGCGCGTGCTCTTTAGGAGCTGCCGCTACACATGCAACGTCAGTCTGTTTAAAAAAAGGCAAGGGAATACAGCTGAAGCATCAAAAACCTAAAAATAAACCTTACCCAGTAACCCTTTACATTGATCTTTCATAACACTTTTAGAAATTGCAACTTCTACTGAAAATTGGACTAGCCACCAGGTTCTAGCGGTTGGTATAAATTAAAAAAAAAAAAAAAAAAAAAAAATTCTAAATAAACCGAACCAGTGGAATCAGTTGATTACATTGCTCTTTATACTAAAGTATTTACTTGCCTACAGACATGAGCCAAACTGCTGTTTAACATAGTATTAAACCAAACAAACATCAAATTTGTATCACCGCTTCTGGCTTTCACACACACACAAAATTCTCTGTAGATGCTGGTCCAGTTCAGTATTAAACCCCCAAAATCAATAGATTGGGGAAACTACAATTATTTAGAGGAATTTACTATTTGTTTTCTTTTAGGCTCCCCTAACATTTCCTAAGGGTGTTTCCACTATGGAGGAGCAATGGAGACACCTTTGGGCCTCAGCACAGTCAGTCTGTGGAGCGGGTAGTGTTAAGACTCAAAGATTTAGATGGACATTACTAAAATTAAAGCTGAACTGCAGCTAAAACTTTATAAGCCGGTACAGCAACAGCTTGTTTTCCCTTTTGGGATAAAGTTCTTAAATATATAAGAAAAACACACACACACACACACACACACACACACACACACACACTTTACCATTGCAAGCACCCCTGTCATTGTTAAGAGTTTGTCTAACCACTTCAATACTGGGCACTTTCACCCCCTTTCCTGCCCAGGCCAATTTTCAGCACCATCACACTTTGAATGACAATTGCAGTGGTCATACAACACTTTTTTTTTTTACACACACACACACACACACACACACACACACACACACACAGCTCTTTTTTGGTGGCATTTAATCACCACTGGCCAATTTGGGGAGGACATCAATGGACACCCTTCCAGAACAGAGCCACGTTGTAGCACTTTTCGGCTATGGCACGGAAGTGAAGTGGTTAACACCGCCACTTCTGCTGGACAGCTTTGTCTGTTAAAGTTGAAAAACAGATTGGCTGCATCACCAGGTGAAAAATAAGGAGAAAGACAGTTGTAATGCAGCCACCACAATAATTGTTAGGCTGCAATATGAAACATATTTGGGGTTTCATAATGCTTAAATATGCCACCATACCAAAGGCTAGAAGTACCTGCTTTACCTTATACTGACAGGGAGCAGCTTTTGGACTTGTGTCGACTAATTGCCAACTCCCATCTCTCTCTCCATGATTACCCAGCTGTTGATTCTGCTCATCAGTCCTGCCTACTTAAAGCCGTCCAGCTCACTTGATCTCTGCCTTCGCCTTATGCCACATACACACGGTCAGAATTTTGGCCAGCAAAAGACCGATGAGAGCTTTGTCGGAAAATGCGACCGTGTGTATGCTCCATCGGAATTTTGCTGGCTGAATTTCCACCAGCAAAAGATTGAGAGCAGGTTCTTCCGAAATGGACGTGCAAAAACTCACACATGCTCAGATTCAACTACGAGGCGGAAGCTATTGGCTACTGAACTTCTTTTCTAGTCCAGACGTACGTCACCGCGTTCTTGACGTCGGAATTTGGTGTGACCGCATGTATGCAAGACAGCTTGAGCGAAATCCCGTCGGGAAAACCATCAGAGCTTTTTCCAACCAAAATTCAGATCGTGCGTACACGGCATTAGTCACATCACAAGAAACCATCTCCTGTGTTCCTATTTAAAGACTGGCTTTACTGACATCCCTTCTGGCTCCTTATCCTGCTTGCTGTTCCTTTACTTGGATCCCCAACGTCTGGCCTGGCTGATAACCTAATCTGGTTACTGAACTCTGGCTTGGATGATTACTCTATTTACCTTTTAATTAATAAATGTGATTTTACTATACTTCTGTCTCAGTCTGGTTCATGGTTTGACACAATGACTGAGTGCTGATCAGAGTGCTCCAGTGGGAGAGTCTCCCTGTCAAAACAATGGCACAGAAGGGAAGATTGCTGCTATAATATATCACATGTGTGTGTACCTAGCTTTACACAACTGGACATGCAAATATATGTTGGCACCTTTGAAAGCTAGCAGGTTGACAGTTTGTATGTAGGGGACTTAATTTACATACAATTTTTTATTTTATTTTGGATAGAGCAAGTAACTGTTATAACTCCTATTAGGAAGTGAAAGGAAATCCCTGCAAATTAAGGGAATTCCTTGGGGCCGTACCAGGTCACCAGAACTAGTGTCCCCTATGGAAGATTTCCCCTCTTAGTTTCCTGGGAACAATCTAAAATGTGGGCACTTTACTTTCACTTTCAAAGGATAATGGTAAAAAGGACAGAGGTGATTCTCCATAACTGGGGGTACAGAATGCAATAAAAACTGGCAAGCCTATAGTTATATTTTAAGTATATTGCACAATTCTCAGTTCAAAGAAATTAGTTTGCCTCTAGACAGTGAGAATATATCTTAAACCAAGCATTTTTCAGCCTTTACACCATGTGTCCATTGTATCCCTTTACATGCACACATGTCTTAAGATAAGCGGTTATCAAATCCAGCCAGAAGCGAGTGTGTAGGACAACCAGACCAAGAGAACGCCATGCCTTTAAATCAAAGAAAGCCCAACAAGCCAAATGCCAAATCATGGCCTGTAACCGGTTCTTACCTTTGAGCGGTACTGGTTTGATCGACAACTTAATGTACTTTAGCTAGTGTGTTTGCAGTGTCCCAGTAACGTCAAATACTAGGGTTATCTATAAAGAAAGTTTTAAATCAAATCACAATTAGCCTAAGCGACTGCACTGACCAGCAGGAAGGTGAAGGTTGTGGGGAATGGTGGGGCCAAAAGACCATCTTACAGTGCTACACTACCCTGCAGGCTTGCCCTAGGTAGCCTCATTGATTTACAGCAACAACCCTATTCTTTTAGGTAAAAACATGGATACTTAGTACTGATGCTCTGGAGGGTATGTGGGTTGTGTGTTCCAGGTCCCCCCCCCCCCCCCCCATTTCATTAATGCATTGTGTAAACATTTATACTATGCAAAACATCCGATTATAAATTATATTCCAAAAAAAAGGATTATTTTGCATGAAATGAATACCTGGCTTGCATTTTTCTTTGCTTCACTTTCAGCAAATTCATTAAAAATACGCAAACATTCTTCCATGGGGTCTTCTGAATCTGACACAGTGTCCTCTTCTGAGCTGTCATTATCAGTTGACGAATTCACAACAATGACTTTGTTTCCTTTGTTCGGCAAATACGAGATCTCGGGCTGGGATTTCTGCTCATTAGGAAAGTTATCAACAGCAGTTTTAGCCAAGGCTGTGGTAGCAGCAACCTCAATAATTTCAAAGTCTGCTGATGAGTTGGGAAAACCTTCACGGTCACAAAAATCTAAAGACATTGCAGAAACTAGATGAGAGGAATCCTTTTTAACTACATTGTCTATCAAGTTTGCTTGCTCTTCATCAGCTTCTTTACCACTTACTGAAACATCGGTCTCAACATTTTTAGAGTCATTTATACTAGAAGTTGTATTTTCTTCTGATTTAATCTGGGCATTACACTTATTTTCATGTTGCTGAACACCATCGTACGTACAGCTAGGTAATACATTTTGAGAAGCTTCTGATTCATTTGCATCAGAAGCGCCATTTTCATTGGAATGGTCATCATTTGGAGCCAAAGTCTCATATTCCAAAATAGATCCAATTTCTTCAGAGGATACATCAGCTTCAACCAATGCCATGTTTTTCCCTACAGAGTCACAAACTTTACTTGGCCTTTTTCTTTTTGAAACAACTTCTAGTGGTGGTGCATCAATGACAAGCATATCTTCATCATCAGATTCTTGAAGTTTTATTTCAAGCCTTATTGGAGATGCGATTCTAGGCTTTTTTTGAGGGTTGTCCAACATATCTTCACATTTTGGTTTCATTGCCTTGTTTTCATTTTCTTTAGAGGTGGAACTAAAAAACCCTGCAGTATAATTAAGTAAGGGGTCATACTCTAGATCTGTAGCTGGACAGCTTCGATCAACCACATATTTTTTTTTACTGTTCTTTGGGCGGGTGACCAAAACATCAAGATTTTTCTTTGTTGTTGTTTTCTCATCTTCAATGGGATCTAGAATATTACAATTCACGTCAGCCTCAGGTGGGTCTTGTATGGTATTTGGCCCATTTGTATACTGTAATAACTTTTTCTGGCTCTCTTCTACCTCATTTTTTACCGTCTCAATTGCTTTCTTAAGCCTCTCCAGTTCACTAATTTTCTTACCTAAAACAAAAAAAAAAAAAAACAAAAAAAAAAAAAAATTGTAAGCAATTTAGCAGTAGTTTTTAAATACTAAAAAAACAAAAAAAATAAAAATACCTCAAGAAAAAAAAAAAAAAAAAAAAAAAAAAACACGAGGAACATTTGTTATCGTTAAGCCTTGTACACACAGATTATCAGATGGATAGTCTTTTTGCATGCTAGTCTGAATATCGAAAGCGAATAGGTTACTAAAGTACGAAAATCCTCGCACGGCATGAAAGAAAAAATAAATAAAAATAAAATCAGAAGTGATGTATTTGTATTGCATCTTCAGATGAAAAAAAAAACTGTACCAATTAAAAAAAAAAAAGTGGGTGGCCCCATTTGGTGGACTCTGGCACAGGAGTAAAAAAGTAAACTTACTCCTGTAGTCCTAAAAAGTACTGTCAAGAAAGGTGCTGTTATAAAGAACAGAGAAGTCATTAACTGAAATACCAGTTTATAATTTTAATACAAGTACAGTAAATATTTAACACCCTGCAGTCTCCAAATGGTTTTGGACTAAAAGTAACTCCTCATCCCAGGGTGGGGGGATGAAGTTAATAGACATATGCTGCACTTTGTGTGAAAGAACTCCCCCCCCCCCCCCCCCCCCCATTAGACCCCCTTCACACTGGGGTGCTTTGCAGGTGCTACAGCTCTAAAAACAGCGCCTGCAACGCACCCTGAAAGAACCACTCCATTCACTCCAGTGTGAAAACCCGAGGTCTTTCATACTGGAGCGTTGCACTGGCAGGATGGTAAAAAAAGAAAAAAAAAAAGAAAAAAAAGCATGTATATACTGCTCCTCCACTGCTCCTGCCCATTGAAATCAATGGGGCAGTGCAGCTATACCGCCGGCAAAGTGCTGCTGCAACAGCTCTTTGCAGGTGGTTCTAACCCTTTTTCGGCCACTAGCAGGGGTTAAAAGTGCCCCGCTATCGGCTGAATACCTCTGCAAATACCATGGTAAAGCACCACTAAAAATAGCACGCTTTACCGCCGACGTCCCTGTGTGAAAGGTGCCCTATATAGCCAACTCCTACAGTACTGTGCAAAAGTTTTAGGCAGGAGTGAAGTAGAAAAAAAAAAAATAAAAAAAAAATAAAGCGCAAGTGAAAACAAACATGTTAAATATTTAACTGTAGCAGGAGGCAGTTTTTTGCCAAAGGTCTAGAGAACAATACACACACACACACACACACACACACACACATACACACACACATACATAGTTTTTTTAGCTTACAATTCAGTTTTACGTAATAGTGATACTAGTGGCCAATAGGCTGCTGGATCACTTTTACAAGCAGCGGAAGAGGGTCCCACCCACCTTTCACAGTCTCTCCTGTTCCACCAGGGAGCCCGTGACTGAAGCCGGTGGTTACACCAGCTGGCCAGAGGAGATGACAGAGGACCAAAATGTCCCAGATCAGGTCTATGGTCTAAGATGGAAGCAACAAGTATTCAATCCCTTCTTGTAAGCAGACCGTTACTGACCTGTGAAAGCATCGGCTCTTTTTTTTGAGTGAATGCTTAAGGGCAGGAGGGATAAGGGTTCTAATAGACCCCAGATCGCTCAGTAAAGAGTGCCCGTCAATGCCCATGCCAAGTCAAAGGATGTAGTTCATCCCTGGTCAAAAACATAAAAAAAGTGAAGATGGAGTTAGCCTTTCTGGTAACTCTTCCTAGGCGTCTTCCAGGACAGTCTCAGAGACATAGGACTCCTCCCTCCGAGACAGGAAACACATTCACCCAAACTGTTTGAAAGGCGGTCCTCAAGGCCTCCCCCCTCACTTTCCACAAGAACTGCCGGAGTGCCATGAAAGACACAACACCCTAGCACAACGTCAGTACATACCTCCAACACCAGTCAAAAAAACACCGGGTGGGAAACCAGGCTGTCCTGGAAGACTTCTAAAAGTTACCGGTAAGTCCGGTTTTCCTTTGGTCTTCCAGGACGGCCTCTGAGATGAGCAAGAAACGTACTCTGTCAGGGTGGGATCACTGCCTTGAGGACCTTTCATCCAAATATCTGCTACTTATCAGACAAGTCCAGGCGGTAATGCTTTGCAAACAAGGAGTAGCTGGACCACGTTGCCGCTCTGCAGATATCCTCCGAAGTGGCACCGCCCCCTCTGCCCATGAAGCTGAGACAGCCCTGGTTGAATGTGACTCAACTAGGGGAGCTTGCCTCCCTGCCAAACTGTATGCTTCTTTAATAGTCATTCTAATTCACCTTGCAATGGAAGATTTTTATGCTTTCCATCCCTTACCCCTGCAAAGTTTACAAATAAAGATGCAGACTTTCTGAAGCCCTTACTGACCTCAAGCCAAGCCAAAAGACTTCTCTTAACAGCCTTGAGGACCAACCACTTAACTTCTGATTTCTTCAGGGGTTCAAAGGCACTTCCTATAAGCGCCCTGAGGACCAAGGACAGATCCCAGGTGGGACAGGCCCGAGCCTTCACTGGTCTAGACCTAGAGGGCCTTAAAGTTAATTCTCAATGAATTGATCCTGCTGCAGGGAGACCTGAAGAAACACTCAAAGCAGCGGCCTGCACCTTTAGCATGATGTAGAGGCACAATTCTACTCCCACCTGAACAAAAATAAATAAAAATAAATAAATAAAATAAACCCACCACTGCAGGAATCCCTGGTTGCTCAAACCCCTGTTCTGCTAACCAGGAATTAAAAATTCTCCAGACCTTGGTATAAATGGCCCTGGTCACTGGCTTAGGGCAGTTTAGATGGGTTTCAACCACTCTCCAAGAACCCCTGAGCCCTTAATGGTTGTTCCTCAGATACCATGCTGTTTTTCTGAGGGTTTCTACCTGAGGGTGCTGGATAGGCCCCTGATTGACCAGATCCTCCCTCACTGGGGAGAGGCAGTGGAGGATACATGGCGAACATCCTTAGGTTGGCAAACCAGGCTCACTTTGGCCAAAACTAAGCCATCAGAATGAGGTTCGTCATTTCGGTCAAAAACTTCTGGAGAACTGCAGCCATTAGTCTTACTGGGAAAAAGCATAGCAAAGGCTGAACTTCCATGTACTGGCAATGGCCTCTATCCCCCTGGCTTGATCCAGTGGATGGAGGGAGAAGTGGGTGACCTTGTTGCTCTAAGGCAAAGAGGTCCACCGCCAGTTGTTCAAGACCACACGGCCTCCTCGAACACTTCTGCGTTGAGAGACCACTTGTCCAGTCTTACTCGTTGGCAGCTGAGAAAATCCACTAGCGAATTCTGAGTTCCTTTTAAATAGATGGCAGACAACAAAGCCAGGTTTAGTTCATCCCAACTGAAAATCTTGCCTGCTATTAATTGTAGGGTAGGGCTCCTGGTCCCCCCCCCCGTGCTTGCTTATATATGCAACTTCTGCCGCATTATCCATCTGCACCTGCAGGTGCTGCCCCTTTATCCATGACTGGAAGGTCTCTACAGCCTTTTCAATCGCCAGGAGCTCCTCAGAGTCAAGAGCCATCTGGTTCCACTGAAGACCAAGTTCCCTGAGCTAAAGCTTCCTCCAAGTAGGCTCCCCAGACAAAAGAGCTGGCGTCTATCATCACAAGGGCTGACGGTCTGGACCACACAAGTCCACTGTCTAGATTATGATGATGGGCTAGCCACCACCACAGCACCCTCTTGACTCTGGTTGGTGGGGACATAGGCTGGTCTAAGCGCTGCTGGTCACCAGACCAGCAACGTAGCAAGAGATCTTGCAGCAGACGCTGGTAAAGACTTGCCAAGGGGACTGCTGGAAAACAGGACATCAAACTCATCACGCTCATGACCTCTCTGAAGCTGTGCCACTGCCTGCCCCATCTTCTCAGAAGAGAGAAAGATCTTTGACTATTGAGGAGAGTCTGTAACCCAAATACTGCATCTCCTGTGTAGATACTAGCTGGGACTTGTCCAGGTTGATCAAACAAGGGACTGCAAAAAGCCTGTGCTTCCTGCAAGTCCTCCACCAGTTGCCGAAAGGATTGGGCAACGAACAGCAGATCATCCAAGTAGGGGGGATTACAGTAATGTCCAACACCTTCACATTTTGGTTTCATTGTCTCGTTTTCACTGCAAATATCTTTAGACAGAAAGCCGTGTAGTAACCTGCAGGGGGAAAATACAACTGCCTCACCCTGCCAATATAAAACTACAAATGCCTAATGTAAAAACCAATTCTGCAAAACACACAAAATGTTAAATAAATATAGATAGAATAAATTAAATGCTTATCCGTAACATGAAATAAAGTGCAAAGTGCCGATTGTGCTACTCAATACAACAGAGAATAGACATATCTAAAAAAACACCCATCATTACAATGCATACTGGTGTTGAATAAATAATCAAAAATAAGTGTTATAATTTTTTACGGATTAGCATTTAATTTTTTTTTTATTTATTTACATTTTTTTTTTATTTCATCTATATTTATTCAACATTTTGTGGTTTTGCAGAATTGGTTGTTACATTGGGCATTTGTAGTTTTATATTGGCAGGGTGAGGCGGTTGTGTTTTCCCCCCTGCAGGTTACTGCACGGCTTTCTGTCTAAAGATATTTGCATATGGCACTTTAATTTGTAGTGGAGTTTGGATTACAGCGCATCACTATTTATTACCATTTTTCTTTTGGTGACTGACCACTTGAGTGTTTGCGGCTTTTTCCTATTTATCTATTCCACAGAGGAGTTCCATTTGCACTCTAGTCGTTTTGGGTTTATTGTCTCATTTTCATTTTTAGAGGTGGAGCTAAAAAAAAACTGCAGTATAATTAAGGGATCGTACTCTAGATCTGTAACTAGGCAGCTTCGATCAACCATAAAAAAATGTCTTACTGTTCTTTGGGCAGGTGACCAAAACATCAAGGTTTCTTTGTTGCAGTTACCTTCAATGGGATCTAGAACATTACAATAGAGGTCAGCCTCAAGTGGGTACTGCATGGTATTTTCTGTGCTTCTTGCAAGTCCTCCTCCAGTTGCCAAGAGGATTGGGTGATGAACCGCAGATCGTCCAAGTAGGGGATTACTGTAATGGCCCTGATTCGTAGCGGGCTAAAGCTTCTGCCAGGGCTTTCATAAAAATCCTTGGAGAGGATGCTAGAAATGCCCAGAACTGAAAAAGCACTCAACTGCCTGCCTGAAAAATGTATGAAAATCTTGATGTATTGAGATATGCACGTATGCATTCCTGAGATCGATCGTCGCCACATAGCAATCTGGAAACAGGAGGAGATTTGTAATTGTGAAAATTTACTCCATCCTGAAGTGTTTCTACTTCAAAAACCTGTTTAGCGAACAGATATTGAGAATTAAACTGAACTTGCCTGATGGCTTCTGGACCACGAACATATGGGAATATATTCCCTGGCAGCGTTCCTTCTGGGGCACCTGCATGAGGACTTGCTGATCCACTTGTTTCCCCTAATAGCAGACTCAGAGCCCCTGCTTTTTCCCCATCGCTGGGTAACGGGGTGACCAAAAAACTGGAAGGGGAAATTGATCTGAATGCCAAATTGTAGCGGTTCTTTATTATCTCTAATATGAACAGGCTTGAAGTTGTTGCAGTCCATAGTGGAAGGAAACCCCTCAGTCTCCCTCCCACTGGGACACAGGAGTCATTGGGGCATTGTGGTGGTCTGAGGAGGATTGAATAAGATTCCGCCTCTTCCTTGCCCCTTGTGCCCTGTCGAGTGCTTTTTAGGGAGTCCATCTCTTTCCTGTTGGGCCTGTCTGTGGCGCGCAGACACACACACACACACACACACACACACACGTTTACCCTCCACCTTTTCTGGGAATGCTGGGTTTGTGCCAGTGCCTTCTGGAGACCAGGACAGAAAAAAGGTGATCACCTGAAAAAGGTAATCCAAAGATTAAGCTTAGACAAACAATCACCCATCCAAGCCTTCAACCACATGGTCCTTCTTGCAGCATTTACCAGTGCTGCTGACCTGGCTGCCAGCTTCACCGATTCTGCCAAGAAGCCAACTGCCTTAAATGTAGCCAAGTCCATGGCCTTTCCAGGCTTAATGTTGACCTCCAGAGTCAGGAACAGTTGACATCCTATGCAGAGTGGGTTACGAGGCATGGTGGGTGCAATGCTAGGTAGAATAATGGGCACCAGACACTTCTTGAATGCAAAGAGATGCATTGCCTCTTATATAGAACTGTGGGAGAGAGGGTTAGGGCCAGGACACCCTTTAGTAGATGCAATGTTAATTGCCAGACTCCAAGACTTTTGCAGGTAGACAGCCATGCAGGGAAAGGCATCCAGCAAGACATCTGTTTGAGTAGGCACACCTGTCTCCTATGGCAACAGTCTTGTAACAGTTTCTAACACAAATGGTAACGACTCACTTCAATCTCTGCTTGTAGATCTTCACTCAGCTGAGCTCCCAGTATCTCACTAGACTTGCTGATCCACTGCCACTGGATGCCCTGAGCTCTTCCAATCTGCTCACTCAGTATCTTCCTCAGGTGTCACCCCTGCGTCCCTAGCTTGGCACTCAGATACTCCTTAAGCATCACCCCGCTGGCCTGCTCGGTCCCTGGCTACACACACACACACACACACACACACACACACACACACACCTCTGCAAGCATCACTTCCACTGACTGGGTCCCTGGCTTGGCATCTGCTGAAGTTTCCCAATTCTCCACCATTCCTGGTTGCGGAGAACACTGCTCTGGTACTTTTTTTAGCTACTCACAGTGGTCCCTGGTAATAAGGTGAATGGTTCCTTAGTGGCGACAGCTTCCCCTTTACCTCTGACCACAACAGGTTCTCCAGCCAGCAGAACAGTCACTTCTGGTTGGACTGCAAGCCGCAGTCCCAGCCCTATGTGCTCTTGCTTCTGGATAGGCCCCTCAGACAGCCTTGCAGCCAGATGCCCCCGAGATAGGCCAGAGTCTGAGACCTAGCAGCCCGAGCAATACAACACACCTCCACCCAGACAGCCATCCAGGTGGCACAGAACCTGATCCCCTGACTCAACCAAATAGGCTCTCCCAGCAGGCCAAAGGACCCAAGAAAATCCATCCCCATTGACTGAGATACACCATATACTCCTAATCTGTCCTTGCAATGCCCTTGTCTCATCTAATGCCACGAGGTACCCGGCCACCTAGTGGCAGAAGAGAGATGTGCAGCAATTACAGAATTAGGTGAAGTCGGTTGACCTAGCAATTGACCAAGGCAACTTGGCAAATTGTCCAAGGGGTCTCTAAGTGACACCAGGGAGTTAAAAAGCCCCCCTTCTTGAAAGGGAACCTACACTTGAGGCTATCCGAGAAGAACAGTCTTTTGCGGATGCTCCCACTCCAGCAAGATCGACTCCACAAGAGACTTACTCACGGGAAAACTTCTGCACACTAGAGCCTTGGTACATTAGGTCATGCTTTGAGAGTTGTACCGCCTCCTCCTGGATTTCCAAGGTGTCAGATTGCCTTGAGTCCAGTGACACCATGTACCTGGACCCCCTGGAGGAATCATCCTCTCCCTCCAAGTCAGACGCAGAGTCTGCCTGAGAGGAGGAGAGTGACCTGGGTTCCCAATCCCTCCTGTTTCGGACTCGGTTCTGACAGGGAAGGCATACTCCCTGCCCTGATAGGGACGTAGAGGGACCCTGCATCCCATCCATCATCCCTTTAAAGGATTGGCACATGGATGCAATCTCATCCTTAACAGGCGCAAGGTTTTTATGACCTGCACTCATTGAATCAACATTGACCAGACTACAAACACATTTATGCCGCGTACACATGATCAGAATTCCGGCCAGAAAAAGACCAACGAGAGCTTTTCATCAGAAAACGCGACAGTGTGTATGCTCCATCGGAATTTAGCTGTCCGAATTCCCGCCAGCAAAAAATGGACAGTATGTTCTGAATGTTCCCAACGGAAAAACGCTTTATCGGAAATTCCGATCGCGTGTATGCAATTCTGACATGCCAAAAATCACGCATGCTCAGATTCAAACTACGAGACAGAAGCTATTGGCTACTGGCTATTGAACTTCTTTTCTAGTCCCGTCGTACCTGTTGTACGTCCCCACGTTATAAACCATCAGAATTTGGTGTGACCATGTGTAGGCAAGACAGCTTGAGCGGAGTTCCATCAGGAAAACCATCAGGGCTTTTTCCGACGAGAATTCCGATCGTGTGTATGTGGCATTAGAGCAAAGTGATTTCTCCCATTTGGTGCCCAACTTTGACCTGCATATCTTCTCCTAAGAAGCTGCATCTGAGCCTTGTCCTGGGCGTTAACCTAAAAGCCAAAAAGGAAGACAAACGCCCACAAGTTCCTGCCCCTGAACTTCACCACCACTGTGCTTGGAGTCAAGTGGAGAACGTGCCCAGCCCTTCACTTGTGGTTCCCCACCCAGGGAGGGACTATGTCACAAGGAACCCACCCCCCTCCACCCCCAGAGTAAGTCATGGCTACCCCTCACCATGCTTACCTGGGAGGCGTCAGTGCCAGAAGAAGCAGAGGAGATGCTGCAGTGCCTTCCAAGGCTCCTCAGTGTATGTCACAGCCTCTGCAGGGTCTTCACTGGTTCTGGATGCCTGAACAGTCACATGCCACGCCCAGGAGACTGGAACCTTGTCTCGGCACCCCCTGATGATGCGGCTCCGCCAGAACCCACGTCGCTTCCTCTAGTTGGAGCGCAGAAGCCCCGCCTCCAGTGCACGCACATAGTCCCTGTCCATAACCAGAAGTACCAGATGAACAGGCGCCACTTCCAGCATGCCAAGAACACACAGATGGACGCCGCCTGCCCGTCAGACCGAGGGCCACTGACAGGAGGGCTGAAGGAGGCACTACCAGGTAACAGTAGCCGGGTTAAGAGACATTATGTGCGGTGTGATGGCAGTGGGGCCCCGCCACATCCTCCAGGGGTCCAGTCCAACTCTGAATTCACAGCAGCGATGGAACCAGCAGCTCTACTCCTCCCTAGCTGGACCAAGGGGCACTTGCAGGCAGAGAAGGCAACGTCAGGGGCTCACTCAGGACAGCCCTGAGACATGGCGCTCTCAAGGTTCCTAACATGCTCCCTTACCATCAGGCAGCAAAAAAAAAAAAAAAACCCTGAAGGGGAGGCCTGGAGGACCACCTTGAAACAGTTTGGGTGAACGCGTTTCCTGTCCTGGAGGGAGGAGCTCTAGGTCTCCGAGGCTGTTTTGGAAGATCAAAAGGAGAAAAAAAAAATTGGAGACAGTTAATTAAAAAAAATGACCAGTTACACTTACCGGTAACGGCTTTTATAGGAAATCTTCCAGGACGGCACACCTGAGAGATGACTGGTCCAACTGACAGGAAACACAATCAATAACAAGTTTAAAAGTTCCCACCCTTCCCTCAGTTATGCTAAAGAAAAACCCACACCGGTGTCAGAGGGCACATTCTGTGAGGAATAAATATACCACACCAATAAAACAAGGGTAGGGAAGTAGGCCTGCCACCCTGGAAGATTTCCTAGAAAAGTCGTTACCGGTAAGTGTAACTGGTCATTTTCTCCAGTCATCTTCCAGGACGGCACACCTGAGACGATAAGCAAGAAGTTCAGGCCTACCTTTAGGGCGGGACAACCGCTTGTAGGACCTTCCTGCCAAATGCCAAATCCTGAGGGGACAACAGCTCCACTCTGTAGTGCCTCATAAATGTCTTGTGGCTCGTCCATGTTGCTGCTCTGCAGATCTGGTCGATTGAGGCGCCTGCCCTTTCTGCCCAGGAGGTCGCCAGGGATCTGGTTGAATGCGCCTTAAGGCGGGTTGGCACTGGTTTACCTGCCTGTTTATAAGCAATAGATATGTTTGTCTGACCCATCTAGCTATCGTTGTCTTAGAAGCTTGTAGACCCTCTCTCTTTCCTGAGAAGGTGATCAATAAGTGACTGGATCTCCTAAAGTCCTTCACTCTTTCCAAATAGACTAGGAGACAGCGCCTGACATCTAAGAAATTGAATCTTTCTTCTTCCTTATTCTTGGGATTCTGGCAAAAGGACGGAAGAATAATCTCCTGCGTCCTGTGAAATAGTGAAGCCACCTTTGGCAAATAAAAAAAAGGATCCTGAGTGAGGATTACCCTATCCTCTAGGATACGCAAAAACGGCTCTTTAATCGAAAGGGCCTGTATATCACCTACCCTTCTGGCCGTAGTGATAGCCAGAAGGAAGGCCAACTTAAATAACAGTCTAACAGATTTGAGCCACCGGCTCAAAGGGCCCCTTTGTTAGGGCATCCAATACCAGGGATAGGGCCCATGGAGGGCAACTGACCGACCTGACTGGAACTACCCTTTCCCTGGCCAACAAAAATCTTTTTATTAGTGGTTCTTGTCCCAGCTTCCTGTCAAAAAATACGGACAGGGCTGCCACTTGGACTTTGAGGGTGCTGACTGCCAAACCCTGGTCCACCCCCTCTTGAAGAAAGTCTAGGATGGTAGGCATCATTTGGAGAATCCCCTCCTTAGACTGCAGCCAATAGGAGAAAACTTTCCAGACCTTTGCATAAATCTTCCTGGTGACACCTTTCCTACTGAAGGAGGAGAGTGTCTATCACTCTCTCCGAACAGCCCCTGTCTCGGAGTATTTCCCTCTCAATAGCCATGCTGTCAGAGAGAGATGTCCCGGGTCGGGGTGGAAGACTGGACCCTGAGAAAGCAGGTCTCGTTGCACCCGTAGATGCAGCGGGGGAGCTACCGAGAGACTCTGAACGGTGGGAAACCAAACCCTCTTGGGCCACCAGGGTGCTATCAGTATCAGATCTGTCCCTGAGTAAGTTAACTTCTGTAGGACTCTGGGAAGGAGTAACAACGGGGGAAAGGTGTAAGCCAGCCTGAAATCCCACACCTGAACAAGAGCGTCTATCCCTTCTGCTTCTTGATCCTTGTAAAGGGAGAAAAATCTGCGGATCTTCGCATTTCTCCGGGAAGCGAATAAATCTATTTCTGGCTTGCCGAAATGTCTGCAAACCAGGAAGAAGATTTCCTTGCTCAATCTCCATTCCCCCTGAAGAATGGGCTGTCTGCTTAGGAAATCTGCCTGTAGATTGAGTGAGCCTTTTATATGAACCACTGACAGTGAAAGGACCCTCCTTTCCGCTTCCCCAAGGATTTGCTGTGCCAACTCCCTCAGTTTGCCAGACCTTGTCCCTCCTTGGTGATTTAAGTATGCAACCGTGACTCGGTTGTCCGAGAGAACCTGAACCTCTCTGTCCTGCAGCTGCTGTTGGAAATACTCTAGGGCTTTGCCTACTGCCAGGAGCTCCCTGAAATTGGAGGATTCCCTGGCTTGGCTGCAGTTCCAAGACCCTTGGGTATACTGGTCTACCAGATGAGCCCCCCAGCCCCAAGCGCTGGCGTCCGTGGTCAAGACCAATGGGTTTACCTGCGACCAGGAGCGACCTTTCACCAAATTGTGTGGGTCGAGCCACCACTGCAGAGAGAGAGAGACTTCCTCTGTGATGGACACTATCCTCTCTAATGTTTCCCTTTTCCCTCCCCATGAGGCAAGTAGGAAAGACTGAAGTCGTCGAGAATGAAGTTGTGCCCAGGTTACTGCTGGTATGCAGGCCGTTATGAGGCCCAGCAGTCTCATTATATATCTCAGAGAGGCTTCTCCTCTTTCGAGAAGGGTGACAACCGCATTCTGGACCTTCACTACCTTTTCCGCTGGTAAGAATACCTTCTGTGCCTGTGAATCTAACAGGTAGCCTAGGTATAGTTTGGACTGAGAAGGTGTCAGTGAGGACTTTTCCCGGCTGACCATCCAGCCCAAGGTTTCCAGAGCCTCTAACACAATGTCTCTGTCTATCACTGCTTGCCTCTGATCCACACTGTAGATCAGCAAGTCGTCTAGATAGGGTATTAACCTTATGCCCTGCAGGTGTAGATATGCTACGACCTCAGCCATCACTTTTGTGAATACCCTTGGGCTTGCCGCCAGCCCAAAAGGGAAGAGCTCTGAACTGCCAGTGTTCTACTCTCTGCTGTATGTGGACTGCGAAACGCAGGCATTTCTGATGCTCGGGAGCAATGGGTACGTGTAGATACGGGTCCTTCAGGTCCAGAGTGACCATAAAAACTCCTGCCTGAAGATGTTTTCTTACTGAGTAAATACTTTCCATCCTGAACCTCTTCTGAAGTAAGTAAGTAACGGTTTAGTGCTCTCAGATTTATTATTAAACGAAATCTGCCTGAGGGTTTTGGAACCACAAATACGTGTGAGTAAAAACCCTGGGCTAACTGACTGGCTGGTACTGGAGCAATGACTCCTTGCTCTGCCAGCTCCTTTAAAATTTTCCAGTAACCCCACTGCCCTGGCTGGGTCCCTGGGAGGAAAGGTAATTAGAAATTTCTGTGGGGGAAGACTTTGGAATTCCAGTCTGTACCCTACTTCTAAGAGATTTAAAATATATGGACTCTGCGTAATCCTTTCCCAATGGGGAAGGAAATTGCTGAGTCTTGCGCCCACTCTTATGGTGGCGTCATTTGCCCTCTTTCTGAGAGGCTCCGGAACTGGAAAAAAGAATTGTACTCTTATCCTTTCCTTTTCCAAGATTCCACCGCTTTCTTTGTTCAACTTTCCCTTTATGATGAGTCTTTGAGTGGGGGCCTTGAAAAAATTTCTTACCCCTTTCCCTCTTGGGTTTTACCGGGAACTTCTTTCCCTTTTCAGTAGATCGGGACAAAACCTGATCCAGGCCTGACCCAAACAACAGGGAACCTTCAAAGGGAATGCCACATAAGCGGGATTTGGAAGTGAAATCTCCATCCCAGGTCTTTACCCATAGGGCCTTCCTGGCGGAGTTTAAGAGTGCTGCTGCCTTAGCTGTGGTCCTAAGTCTCCACCGCTGCATCTGCCACATACGCTACCGCTCGACTGATTACCTCCAGTGAGTCTAAAATTTCCTTAGTCTCCTCACCCCGGGAGACGTGATCCATTAATTTGCCAAGCCAAGTGTCTGTATTTCTGGCTACACAGGCGGAAGCTAGGGCCGGCGCCATTGCTGCCGCATTCGCCTCCCATTCCCTTTTTAGTAAGGTCTCAGATTTTCTATCCATCTGATCTTGGATATTTCCAGAATCTTCAAAGGATAAATCAGACCTCTTAGACACCTGCGCCAGGGCTGCATCCAAACGAGGGGTTTTAAAAAATCTTTCCTCCTCCTCACTCTTAAAAAGGGACACCTTTTCCAAGCTTTCAACCTGAGAAGCTTACGTTCAGGTTCCTTCCACTCTCTGAGGACTATCTCCTTCAGAGACTGGTGGATGGGAAAGGTTCTGGCCTGCAACCTTCCTAGGCCCCTATACACCCTGTCCTGTGCTGAAATTTGGGCAGAAGGGACCTGGATATCCTCCGAGGTGTAAATGGCCTTTAAAAGACCCTCCATGTCCTCACTTGAGAACAAAAAACCCCCAGGTTTTGCCTCCCCCTGGCTATCCTGGTCCGAATCCTCCCCAGAAGCGAATTCTGGGACCTGACCTTCCTCCACCTCAGACAATAGGTAGGCCTGGCCCTGGGAACTCTCCGTATAGGATGTGGAAAAATTTTCTTGTGAGTGAGGAATCTCTCTCTCAGAGGGACTCTCATCCTGACTCTTCACTAGAGTAGTTTGGAAGGATTGAAGGGTGGCTAACATTTCAGACTGTAAAGCCCTGCGAGTTTAAAGATACATCTATCGCAGAAAGGTTTGCTGTGGTCCTGTGCTAACTTAGAATTACAATAACCACAGCATTTGGACTTTGAAGTAGCCTTTCCTTTAGGCCTACAGGCTGACCCCTGGGCAGAGCCTTCAGTCCCTGGAAATAAGAAATTTGACAATTAGCTACTCAAGTCTAAAAAGGCCAAGGGGAGTCTACCTCAGATTACCCCGCCCCTCAAAACACAGCTGGATCACTCACCCCCTGTGGCGACCTTAACGGCTGTCTGCTCAGACGGACCTTCCAGTTCCATGGCGAATTTAGCTGCCCTGCAGAATCGCTAGGTTAAGGTGCAGTCCTGAGCGTTCCCCCGTTTGCCTTTTTGAAGGTGCTGCAAGGTAAACGGCGGTTTCACAAACAGTAGTCAGGGTGCTTCACTGCAGCCTCTGCTGTTTAAATATTCCCGCCGATCGGCACCATCTTTAGGAGGTCCGTCAGCCGGAAGTGACGTACGGCCTCTTCCGGACCTGCGCCGTGCTGTTGGAACGCACGCCAGTGCGTCCAGACCTCCCAGCCTCCATCCGGAAACTCGATGGCTGGAAGTGATGTGTCCGGACTTCCGGACCTGCGCCGTAGTGCTGGAACGCACGCCACCGCGTTCAGCACTGGAAAAATGCAGCTTACCACCAACGAACAGAGCTCAAGGTAGGCACAACATAAATGGGGAGCAGCACATTTAGGACAACTCCCCTGTCCCACGTAGCTGAAAACAAGGCTCTTAAAAAGAGACCTTAAGTGAGGACTATCTCCCCCAGGTGTCTCTGGGGGTTGCAAGGGAGAAAAGGCAGACCCTGTCTGCTGAGTCCCAACAAAAAGATAATCCTCTCTAGGAAAAAGCGAGGTCCCAGACCTCTCAGTAAAAAATAAAAAAGGAGAAACTTTGGTTTCGCTGCCATCTGTGGGAAACACAATCAAGAACTGAGGGTCTGAGGGAAGGGTGGGAACTTTTAAACTTGTTATTGATTGTGTTTCCTGTCAGGTGGACCAGTCATCTCTCAGGTGTGCCGTCCTGGAAGATGACTGGAGAAATATATATATTTTTTAAGCGCCCCCATCCCCCGATGCTAGCGAACGCACTGGTCCTGCATGCATACGTCAAGAGTGATCGCACCACACATGCGAGGTATCACTGAACATCAGAGTGAGAGCAATAATTCTAGCAGACCCCCTATGTAACCAAGTGATAACCTGTAAAGGCTTTTAAAGTATCGCCTATGGATAATTTATTGTACTGTATTTTGTCATCATTCCATGGGCAATTTTGGTATTTAATCGGCGCAACATCTTTTTACCAAAAAGTGGGCATTATATTGCATTTTTGTGCAGTAAAATGCATTAAAGTGTATTAAAGTGTACCCCCCCCCCCCCCAAAAAGCATGAAAAACAAAAAAACAAACGGCCTCAACATACATGACTGACTATGTAGAAGCAGCGATCAGACTGCTTTTAGACAAAGCAACATACATTAAGCTAAAAGAAGAAGATCCCACGGCTGATCTTGCCAAAGAAGCCGACACACTGATCGCAAATGCCTTTCAGGAAGGAATAATCACAAAAAAACAGTTCCTTCTTACAAAAAGGCATTCTACACCTCATTTCTACCAAACATAAATAAAAAAAAAAAAAAAAAAAAAAAAAAAAAAAACTTAAAACATCCTCCAGGTAAGACCTATTTTAGAATCAATGGATAGTGTCACCTCAGGTTTTAGTCTGGCTATAGATCAATTTTTGCAGCCGATAGTACTCCAACTACAGTCCTATATCAGTGATGGAACACACATATTGGAACTTCGGTCCCCTTACAAATGGGAGCTGACGTATGTTTGGCTCTCACTTGATGTTGGTTCTCACTATACCGTCATCCCCCACAGTTTTGGCTTAAGGGCCTTGGAACAATTTCTGGCCATGGATCCACTCATTAACCCTCGGCAGGCAACTTATTGTGGATGCCTCTAAATTTTGCCTAACACATAACTATTTTACCTGTAATGGAGAATATTACTTACAAGGCACTGCCATGGGAACAAATGTCGCTCCCTCATATGCTAACCTGGCCATGGGTTTTTGGGAAAAGCATCACATCCACAAAAACAATCCCTTTTCAGCTAATATTGTTTTCTTTGGGAGGTACATAGATTACCTCATCATCATCTGGGATGGTGCCCCCGATCTCATTTGTTCAATATTGCAACAACACATATGGGTTGTCATTCATATTTGTAACCAATCTGACTTCATTGGCCTTTCTGGACCTAGAATTAGGACATGATGGCCAGTCCATCCATGCCAAGAATTATGTAAAACCCATGGCCAGCAACTCTTATCTACATGTCAAGAGTTGCCATTATCCGAATTGGATCCAAAATATCCCGAAAGGCCCCTTCTGTCATCTTAGACAGAATTATACTAGAGACACCGCTTATGTTGAACTTAGTGTCAACTTGAAAAGAACATTTCTTGATAAGCAGTACCCCGAAAGCCTGGTGGAAGAAGCATATGAATTTTACCTTCATAGAAAACCTCCAAAAGACTATTCTACCAGGTTTATAACCACTTTCCATTCTAAAGGACAAAAAAAGAAAATAAAAAAAAAAAAAAAAAAAAAGAAGAAGAGAAGAGATTGTCAAACCATTGGGATATTTTACAGCAGGATCGAGTGTTACATACCGTAGGGCCCCAAATCTGAAGAACAAAAATCGCTCCAAGTAAACTCAAATCAACCATAGTTCCACCATCTGTACCTATTTTAATACCCCTAGTGGGCATGTATCAATGCTGGAAAGCACTATGCAAGATCTGCAAATTTGTACAGCATGGTCAAAAACTATTCAGCACCAAAAGAAAAAAAAAAGAAAAAGTTCTTTAACTGTTCATCTGATTATGTTGTCTATGGCCTCACTTGTCCCTGTGATTTAATCAATGTGGGCTGAACAATTCGAACCCCCTAAAGGCAAAGATTCGGTGAACATAGACTGTCCATTGAAAGCGGTATGGACCCACAGTGTCCACCACGAATCTACTGTGGGACTAAAAGTATGGGTCATCGAACAGATCTCTCTGTAGCTGAAAGATTCAAAAAACTGTGTGACAGAGAGACCTACTGGATATGCAGTTTAGATGCCCTCTCACCAGGAGAGATCAATGAAGGTTTAGAAATAGCTACCATTCTCTAATGAAAGCATAAAATGTATCTTTTGCTTAGATCAGGGGTGTAACTAGAAGTCACAGGGCCCCATAGCAAAATGTTGTATGCCCACCCTGCAAACAGCCTCCCCCACAAAAAAAACACAACAGATACTTAACCACTCATGTGGCACACAGTGATGTAACGGAATTAAAGTAAACGGCGTTACTTTAGAGGGTAACAAGTCGGCCGTTTACAATGTGATTGCTCCGTCAAATGACGCCGGTTCCTCTTTCCCCTCCATGTACAGATCTGTACAGTGGAGGGGAGAAATCGGATGGCAGCAGTGCTGTGGGCTGCATCTGTAGTGCCCACAGCGCTGCTCTGACAATTGCAGTCACATGGCCATCATGCCTTACCCAGCCCATACTCTGACATACTCTAATACCCAGCCATACTCCATCAATATTACAGTGAGGGAGATGACGTGAATATTACAGTAGGGAGATTGTGGATATTACAGTGGGGACTATATGGTGGTGGAATTTTCACAGGTTTTTGCAAATTCAATTATTATCTGCTTATCCGAAAAATGATCCGATCCGTGACTCTGACCCGAGGAATGATCCGATCTGAGTTTTGGGGGGGGGGGGCGACAGATGTACAGAGGGGAAACAAATACCGTATATGTTTGTGGGGGGGGGGGGGGGGAGAGACACACACAGAGGGGAAATAGACATGCAGGGGGGAGCGCACCCCTTGCTTACAGTAATACTAGACCTGCCCCTTAGAATATAAAAAAAAAAAAAAAAAAAGTCAGTGTTACTTTGCTGAGTAACCAATTACTTTTCCAATGTAGTAACTCAATTACTTTTTGGGAGAAGTATTTTGTAACTTAACTAATTACTTTTTTAAAGTAAGATGACCAACACTGGTGGCACAGTACCCAGGCAACAGCTTATAAATTTTGAACAAAACAAAAACACTGCCAATAAAATCTACAGGTTACATTAAGTACAAATTTAGTGTAAGGCCCCTTTCACACGGCCGATCCGTTCCAGTCCACCTGTCCGTTTTTCAGGCGGACCTGAACAGATGCTCCATAGACCTCTATGTAGCGGTGGATGTCAGCGGTGACATGTCCGCCGATATCCGACCCGTTCCGAAAAAGCGACGAGGAAAACCCTACTTTTCCATCAGTCATCGGATCAGATGACAACGGACTCCGTGGTCCGTCATCATCAGATCTCCCCATAGGGGAGAGCGGCACTGACAGGTCTGTATCTGCGCAGTGTGCAGAGATGGACCTGTCATCTTCCTGCTCAGCGGGGATCGACAGAGCGATCACCACTGAGTAAGTTGATATCCAAAGGGCGGATCATCACGGATCCACCCTGTGTGAAAGAGCCCCAACTCAAAAAAGTTTCTTTCAAATTTTGCATAGATTAGGGAAGGATAAGGACTTCAATTAGGTTTGTACATCAATCCAGGCTCCATTCAAATAATTTCCCCGCATTTCCTTTCTGTAAAAAAAATAAATAATAATTCAGTAGGGCAAAGAGTGATGTTAAATCTCTCTAAAGCCACATCAGAATTCTGAACCCTTGAACCTGGCATTGCTCCCCCTCTTTATGCCGAAATTATCCCAATGAAAAAACATAGCAAATATTTTCTTCACAAAAATAGCAAAACAGATGACAGTCTCTCCCTCCCTACCTCCTGTCCAGACTCCAGAGGCTCCTTATGGAGGCCACGTGACAATCTGGAGCCTGCAGCCCTTCAGGGGCCCCCTGAGGTGGTGTTAAGGGATTTGTTTTAGCAATTCCTGAAGGTTTCTCTGTCAGTGTTGGGAAGGTGACCTTCCTCCCACGCCTGCCAGGAGGTGCGAGTCTTTTCCCTAGTTGTCAGGGAAGTGGGGTAAGCCAATGGGAACAAAAGGGGTGTGGACTGTGGAAGGCAAAGTGGAAGCCCAGTACTGGAGCGTGGCTGTGGGGCCCTAGGGCAGATGAGAGCTGGATTTTGTGGAGGATATGATAATATGACAGGGAGGCTGCAGGGGCCCCCTGGAGCTAGGGGCAGGGTTGCTACTGTGAACCCTGCAACCCCTTATGCTACACCCATGAGCCGTGCTTTCAAGGCTGATGCTACACTAGCTATTTTTGTTCTACTCTGCAAAGGCTAGGTTATTTGTCTTGGAGCCTTTACGGTTACAAGACTTGTGTTTCTAATAACTCAATACACAGTCATTAAAGGTCTAAACTAATGGCAACAGAAATGAGTACACCCTTAAGTGAAAATGTCCCATTGGGCCCAAAGTGCCACCATTTTCCAGCATTGACTTAACCCGTTTGGGCATGGCGTTCAAAAGAGCTTCACAGGTTGCCACTGGAGTCCTCTTCCACTCCTCCATGACGAGCATCCACCAGCTCCGTGATGCCCGAGACCTTGTACTCCTCCACCTTCTGTTTGAGGATCCCCCACAAATGCTGAATGGGGTTTAGGTCTGGAGACTTGCTTGGCCAGGCCATCCCCTCAGCTTCTTTAGCAAGGCAGTGGTAGTCTTGGAGGTGTGTTTGGGGTCGTTATGTTGGATATTGCCCTGAGGCCCAGTCTCCAAAGGATTCAGTACGTCACAGTACATGTTTGGGAGGTTTTTTATAGCAGAAAGTAAATAAATTCTTTCTAATTTGCCGCTTTTTGTTTAACCGCTTCCCGACCTTCTCACACAGATATACTGCAGCAGAAGGGCACGTACAGGCAGATAAACCTACCTGTATGTTGCCCTTTAAGAGGCAGCTTGCGAGCACGCCTACCAGGAGCTCTGTGCGTGATCGCAGGTCCTACGGACTCAATGTCCATGGGGATATTGGCGATTGTCTCACAGTGAGGAAGAACGGGGAAGTGCTAATGTAAACAAGCATTTCCCCGTCCTGCCAAATTATACTGATCACAGCTCCCTGTAATCAGGAGCGGTGATCAGTGTCGTGTCACACATAGTCCCTCCCCCTCAGTTAGGCTCACTCCCTAGGACACTCTTAACCCCTACAGCACCACCTAGTGGTTAACCCCTTCACTGCCAGTCACATTTACACAGTAATCCGTGCATTTTTAATTGCGCTGTATAAAATGTGAATGGTCCCACCAAAACCTTGCCAAAAACATCCGTTCTATCAGCCATATTGTCGTACTTTTATAAATAAAAGCATCCCCTATTTTGTAGGCCCTTTAACTTTTGTGCAAGCCAAACTTATTGCGATTTTTTACCAAAAATATGTAGACAAATACTTATCGGCCTAAACTGAGGGAAAAAATAAATTTAAAAAAATGTAATTTTTTGGGGATATTTATTATCGCAAAAAGTTTTTTTTCGAAATTGAATGAATGAAATACTTGTATAGCGCACAATGCGAACTGAATCGCCTCTAGGCAAAATTTACACTTTGTCTTGTTTATAGCGCAAAAAATAAAAACTGCAGGAGGTGATCAAATACCACCAAAAGAAAGCTCTATTTGTGGGGGGGGGGGGAAAAAAAGCAAATTGTTAGGAGCCAGGTCGGACGATTGTCAGTTAAAGCAATGCAGTGCCGAATCGCAAAAAGTGCTCTGGTCAGCCAAATGGTCCAGGGCTTAAGTGGTTAAAAGCGCAAAAAATAAAAACTGCAGTGATCATGTACCACCAAAAGAAAGCTCCATTTGTGTTTGGGTACAGAGTCGCACGACTGCACAATCGGCAGTTAAAATGACGCAGTGCCATATTGCAAAAAAATTACCTGGTCATTAAGGGGGCAAATTCTTCCAGGGCTGAAATGGTTAATGGCTGTGTGGAGTTATTTTGAGGGGACAGCAGATTTACACTGTTATACAAGCTGTACGCTCACTACTTTACATTGTAGCAGTGTCATTTCTTCAGTGTTGTCACATGAAAATATATAATCAAATACAAAAACGTGAGGGGTGTACTCACTTGTGATATACTGTATATACACTGAAAACAGAATATTCAGTATAGCAACTCCTGAAATCAGTGCTGCCTCCCCACTGTGCCCCCATAAGTGCGGTCTGAGACTCAAATGGCCCCATGGACATCATTGCCTGGATTTTGGCACACTGCAATAATGTGCACCAATGTCGGTAGTAAAAAATAAAATAAAAAATGAATAATTTTGTTGCAGAGGATTCCTAAAATCTGACTATTTTAGTGCAGTACTTCTGGGAGCAAATCACATTTCTGGTGGTGGGGGTGGGGGGTGTGTTATCTATATCCACTGTGTACAGAATGCCTTATTGCCATATTGGATCAAATTTTACTGAAAAATGTCATCTTCAGATTGAAGAGTAAAGGTATTTTTTTAATTAAGCTTACAACACAGCTTATGTTGCAATTGCATGTGCCATTTTTTTCTATTTTTTTTCAATGAAAGTGGAGTTACCCTTTAAGGCATCCCATGATGCTTTACAATGCACAGATAAAATATACTCCCATCTACTAGTACCCTCATCCAGCTTTATATATTCTGAGGGATATAAAGATTCATTGCAATTGTATAGCAATATGAGGTTTATGTTTGAAAATGTCATGACAATATGATGCATGAATAAGATACAATACTTATTCATAGTATTCCCTGTACTTCTGTGGAAGCAGATTTATTCTGACAAAGCCATGAAGAAAATGCATCACTAGCACTATTCTGGAAGGAAGAAGCCTTTCTCTCCTCAGAATGAAGGTACTAACTGCCTGGAGTATATTCTATGTACTGTAACACATTATGGAAGTACTGTTCTAGTAGATTTTGATTGTAATTAATACTTAAACCCCCTCCTGCCCAGACCAATTTTCAGCTATCGACGCTGACGCACTTTGAATGACAATTGCGCGGTCATACAACACTGTACCCAAATAAATTTTTTATCATTTTTTTCCCCCCCACAAATAGAGATTTCTTTTGGTGGTAT
Organism: Lithobates pipiens; assembly: GCF_037356315.1. Classification (NCBI taxonomy): domain Eukaryota; kingdom Metazoa; phylum Chordata; class Amphibia; order Anura; family Ranidae; genus Lithobates; species Lithobates pipiens. The sequence continues at coordinate 62,302,588 of NW_027507718.1, read as the reverse complement.
TTAACCACTTGAGATCCGCGCTATAGTCAAATGACAGCTACAGCGCGGATCTCCTTTTCCGGGACTACGTCTATTGACGTCGTCCCGTGCATGAGCGGCCTGCGCGCCCCCTGAGGGGCGCGCGCGGCGCGCTCTGATCGGCGAGTCTACGAGACTCGCCTGATCACCGATCCGTACAAGGGGTCGATCCCGACCCCTTATCACGTGATCAGCTGTCAGCCAATGACAGCTGATCACGTAATATATAACGGAACCGGTAATCGGCTATTATTCCTCCTCGCGCTGACAGCGCGAGGAGAAAAAAAAAAGCCGATCACCGGTGGCCATGATCGGGACATCAGTCCCGATCACGGCCAGCCCTGCTAGTGCCCACCTGCCCCCCGTCAGTGCCACCCAGCAGTGCCACCCAGCAGTGCCCACAGTGCCACCCAGCAGTGCCCACAATCTGCCTTAACCACTTGACCACTGGGCACTTAAACACCCTTAATAACCAGACCAATTTTCAGCTTTCGGTGCTCTCACATTTTGAATGACAATTACTCAGTCATGCAACACTGGACCTATATGAAATTTTTGTCCTTTTTTTCACACAAATGGAGCTTTCTTTTGGTGGTATTTAATCACCGCTGGGTTTTTTATTTTTTGTGCTATAAAAGAAAAAAATACAGAAAATTCTGTAAAAAAATGAATTTTTCTTCATTTCTGTTATAAAATTTAGCAGATTAGTAATTTTTTCTTCATAAATTTTGGCCAAAATTTATACCACTACATATCTTTGGTAAAAATAAGTACAAATTGGTGGATATTATTTGGTCTTTGTGAAAGTTATAGAGTCCACAAGCTATGGTGCCAATATCTGAAAATTGATCACACCTGAAGTACTGACGGCCTATTTCAATTCTTGAGACCCTAACATGCCAGAAAAGTACAAATACCCCCCAAATGACCCCTTTTTGGAAAGAAGACATTCCAAGGTATTTAGTAAGAGGCATGATGAGTTTTTTGAAGTTGTCATTTTTTCCCACAATTCTTTGCAAAATCAAGATTTTTTTTACTTTTTTTTCACAAAATTGTCATATTATCAGTTTATTTCTCACACAGCATATGCATACCACAAATTACACCCCAAAACACATTCTGCTATTACTCCCGAGTACGGCAATACCACATGTGTGAGACTTTTACACAGTGCGGCCACATACAGAGGCCCAACATGCAGGGAGCGCCATCAGGCGTTCTGGAGCACCCAGGACAATTCTGACATTTCTCTCCTACATGTAAAAATCATCATTTATTTGCTAGAAAATTACATCGAATCCCAAAACATTATATATGTTTTTTAGCAAACACCCTGGAGAATACAATGGTGGTTGTTGCAACTTTTTATCTCGCACGATATTTGCGCAGCAATTTTTGGAAAAAAAACTGTTTTGTGCTTAAAAAAAAAAAAAAAAAAAAAAAAAAAAACACAGTAAAGTTAGCCCAATTTTTGCATAATGTGAAAGATGAAGTTACACCGAGTAAATCGATACCCAACATGTCACTCTTCAAAATTGCACAGGCTCGTGGAATGGCGCCAAACGTCGCTACTTAAAAATCCCCATAGGCGACGATTAAATTTTTTTTTTACTGGTTATATGTTTTGAGTTACAGAGGAGGTCTAGGGCTAGAATTATTGCTCTCGCTCTAACGTTCGCAGCGATACCTCACATGTGTGGTTTGAACACCGTTTTCATATGTGGGCGGGACTTACGTATGCGTTCGCTTCTGCATGCGAGCACATGGGGACAGGGGCGCTTTAAAAAAAAAAAATTTTTATTGTTCATTTTACTTTATTTTAGTTTGACATTTTTTTCCCCAAAAATATTTTTTTTGATCACTTTTATTCCTATTGCAAGGAATGTAAACATCCCTTGTAATAGGAATATGGCATGACAAGTCCTCTTTACAGTGAGATATGGGGTCAATAAGACCCACATCTCACCTCTAAGCTGGGAAGCCTGAAAAAAAAAAAAAAAAAAAAAAAAAGATTCTGGATTTGATCGTATTGGCGAGTCGGTAGAAGCACCGGAGGGCGGCGGGAAGGGGGGGGGTGTCTATGGCTGGGTATCTCAGAGTATGGCTGGGTATCTCAGAGTATGGCGTTGCAGAGTATTGCGTTGCAGAGCATTGCAGGATATTGGCGGGTGTTGCAGAGTGTTGCACAGTATTGGCGGGTGTTGCAGGGTTATTGCAGGGTTAATTTTCAGTGAGCAGCGATGTGGGCACTGCAGATGCAGCCCACATCGCTGCTAACACCGATCTCTTCCCCCTCCGCTGTACCGATTGGTACAGAGAGGGGGAGGGAGGAACCGGCGTCATAACATGACGCCGGTTTGTTTACAAGTGATCACTCCGTCATTTGACGGAGCGATCACGTGGTAAACGGCCACTATGAGCGGCAGTTTACCGTGATCCGTGATGCGCCGGGTCCTGTGGACCCGGCGGTCACGGATGCTCTCGAGTGCGCGCCCCAGGGGGCGCGCGAGAGCGGAATTCTGGGAGGACGTCATATGACGGCCTCCCAGAGTTAAGAAACCGCCCTGAAGCCGTCATTCAGCTATAGGGCGGTTATTACGTGGTTAACAAAGGTGCTGCACCCCAGTGCCACATATCCGTGCCCATCAGTGTCATCTACCAGTGCCCAGCAGTGCCGCCTATCAGTGCCCAGCAGTGCCACCTATCAGAGCCAATCAGTCCCATCTATCAGTGGTACCTATCAGTGCCCATCCGTGCCACCCATCCGTGCCATCTTATGTGCCCATCTTTGCCCATCAGTGCTGCCTTATCTATGCCCATCAGTGCCCACCAATGCAGCCCATCAGTGCCCACCAATGCAGCCCATCAGTGCCGCCTCATCAGCGCACTTCAATGAAGGAGAAAAATTACCCGTTTGCAAAATTTTATAACAAACTATAAAACATGATTTTTTTTTTTTGCATCTTTTTTTGTTTGTTTAGCAAAAAATAAAACTCCCAGCTGTAATTAAATACCACCAAAAGAAAGCTCTATTTGTGGGGGAAAAAATGATAAAAATTTCATTTGGGTACAGTGTTGTATGCCGGCGCAATTGTCATTCAAAGTGCATCAGTGCTGAAAGCTGAAAATTGGTCTGGGACTGAGGGGGGGTTTAAGTGCCCAGTAAGCAAGTGGTTAATCACAGCTGTTCTTTTTTATCTTTTGCCAAAAAAAATAAATAAAAAAAAATCATGTTTAAATAGTTTGTTATAAAATTTTGCAAACAGGTAATTTTTCTGCTTCATTGATATGCGCTGATGAGGCAGCCCTGATGGGCACAGATAGGGCGGCACGGATGGGCACTGTCCAGGCACATCGCAGTGATCGGGACTGATGTCCCGCTCACTGCCGCCAGTGATCGGCTTTTTTTCTCCTTGTGCTGACAGCACAAGGAGAAAAAATAGCCGATTACTGGCTGTGTTGACATCACATGATCAGCTGCCATTGGCTGACAGCTGACCACGTGGTAAGGGGTCGTGTGAATTAGCCCCACATGATCCAACCACCCGCCGCCCCAGTCTGTGGAAAAATGGTCTTCCTCTGCCACAAAACCAGTCCCTGGTGGCAAAAAGGTTCCACCGCTACCCTAATGGCCTGCACACACACACTGTTCACTGGTTTTGGAAATGCACCTGAGCAGGTTTACATTCATCTCAGATATACTGTGTGAGGGACTGTTCCATTTCTCCAGATGCAAGGGTCCTATTAGGATGCAGCTCAAGCCATTTGTGTTTGAACTGAATAGAACAGCCAGCATTTAGCAGCACGCCCAGTGACGCTTGGCCACTTACATAACAACACGTTTGTTTTTTGAACTTCAATCCATGTGAATTAAAGGTTCCCACTGTAAGCACCCTTGCATTCCCAACCTCCCCTCACAGTTTTCAGACACATATTCCCCAGCCATGGCCATATTACAGTACACACAATTACTATAAAGAAAAATGTATGTATGTATGTATGTATATTATTGGGGGGGGGGGGGGAATTGAACACCACTGTTTACCAACAACGTCTTTATAAAAATGGCTATTATGCATACGATTTTTTCTGTAGTGCTCATTTTCTTCCGGGTCACTAGCAGCTTCCGATCATGCGCAGCGATTTGTAGCCAGATCTGTTTTACGAAACCAGAAACCAGTACATTAAACAAAAAAATGTTTGTGCTGTCCCCGTACGAATTTTTTTTGGAGTTTGTCCATTCACAAAGTTTTGTTCGGAATTGGCTGTCGAAAGTTGTGTGCGCACACACACACACACAATCATACGATCGTTCCCCTGATAAAAATAAATTTCCTCATTTTCTTAGACCCCTTTCACACTGGGGCAGTTTTCAGGCACTTTAGTGCTGGAAATAGCCTCTGCTAAACGCCTGAAAACCGCCTCCAATTCATTCAAGTGCGACTTTTCACACTGGGGTAGTGCACCTGCGAGACGTTCTGAAAAGTCCTGCAATCAGCATCTTTGGGGTGGGTTGGGAGAGCTGCATATAGCGCTCCCAAAACGCCCTGCCAATTGGAATGAATGGGCAGTGCTTCAGACACGCAGCAACACGGGAGTTTTTAGTCCCTTCTTTGCGGTTGAAAGCACTCCGCTAGCAGCCAAAAAGCACCAGTAAAATGAGCAGCGCTTTAGCGCTAATGCGGCCTCAGCGTGAAAGGGATCTTCTAACGTGCAGCAGGCATTAGGCAGATAGGGATGTATTCAATGAGACAAGCACCACGTGTTCACCAACTGACACAATCAGCAATCAATTTTCCCCAAATTAAGCTACATGTGTGTATACTTGGGTCAATTGCTACAATGCTTCAGCCAGCTTTAGAAATCAACCTGCTACACCTATATTGAATTTAATAACATCCATTGGGCTCAATAAAAACATAAAGACCAAAATAACTAAAAACACAAATGCATAGAAAAAACACACACTACCCATCAGGTGGGCTCTGTATATAGGACAGCAGTCAGTGTAATGGGGTAAGTAAATAAAGCATGGCTCACCCAAGGCTTCTTTAGGCGGCCCCACTGCCTTGGCAGGCAAGTCACTGGGACTGGTGTCATCACTTTGCTCCCCAGGCACCTCAGGTGACACATGCTGGAAGTGGCAGTGTGGCCGAACACATCCCCCTGAGCCCCTAATATATGGGCAGGGGAACTGCTGGAAGAACCCTGCAGAATACAACATCACCCACTCTCCCCAAACAAACTCTGGGACCGTCCCACTTCACCACCTTTTATTGGCTCAAGTCATGAACCAATCAGAATATGGCAAAAAAAACAAAACAAAACATAGAGTGTTTCCCTTCACTTCCTGCCCCTATAGTCTCCTTTCACACTGCTCCACTGAAAAAAATGCACATATGCATTTTTGCTGGGTGCTTGATGCCTTTCCAGTGCGTTTCTGGTGACTATTACCCAGCATGCACCTGTGAAACTAGGACACGTGACTCAAAAAATGCACCAAAACGCAATGCTGGTGCATTTTTGCTGCGTTTTCTATTTGTTTATCCTGTGTTTTTTGGTGCAGTTTTGAAAAACGCACCAAAGCGCAGGCGTGAATGCAGCCTAATTTTAAGGCTCCATTCACATTTGATGTTTTGGGATCTCGGGCAGAATTGCAGTGATAACAAATAAAGCTCCAGTTGCAAAACACATGTTTGGGTTCTATTCATTTTCAATGGCAACTTAAATGTGGTGCAGTTTTGCCGCGATTACTGTGCAATAGCGGCAAACCAAACCACGCGCAGCTTGTTGGCCAAAAAGGAGCAGGAGCTTCTTTTGGACAACAAGCTTCATGTGTTGCATTTTATGTATGATAATTGCAGCAAAACTGCACTGCGCTTTAGGTACCATTGATAATGAGTGGCATTAGAACACATGTTTTGCGAATGCTATGCGATTTGAGATCGCTGCAATTTTTCCTGGGATCCCAAAATGTCAAATGTGAATGGAGCCTCAGTCCCAGGGGTCACCAGGACAAATAGAAAGGCTCTTCCTAAAAGCACAGCAGGAGAAACCTAGCAGATGTTCTAAGCCCTCAGCACTTACCAATTTCAAGTGACAGTTATAATACCAGTACCACCCCCATTGCAGCCAATCTTGTCTTTGCTAGAATCTTCAGCATCCGACACTTCCGCACTTGGCGAATGGCTGTATCTTCCCGCAGAACTGTGCCCCCAGCCCCAGAATCTAGTGATACAGCCGCCAGGAGAGGAGCCATTACATGTGGCGGGAAGGCTGAGGTACCTGACACACCTGCAAGTGTATTTCTACAACACTAAAGATTGGCAGCAACTGTGGTAATACTGGTAAGTATTATATCTATCTTTTAGGGCTATTTCACGCCACAAAAACATCCCCCAGATTCCTTCCAGATGCATTTCTGCATGCGTGTTTTTGATGCATTCTGGTGCGTTTTTGCATTCCAGATGCTTTTTTTTCTTCTTTTTTTTTCTTCTTTTTTTCACTGTACTGGGGTTATGTGTGTTTTTGATGCATTTAAGTGCATTCTGGTGCATTTTGTATGCATTTTACTGCGTTCCAGTACAGTTCTGTGCAGAAAAAATGCAGCGTGTTCTACTTTTTTTGCTGGAACTAGAACGCACTGGAACTGCAGGCACTGGTGTGAACTTTGCCATTGAAAATCATGTAATCTACTTTCTATGCGTTTTGGATGCAGAAAAAAAAGCACTGGTGTGATCTAGCCCTAAGACCCCTTTCACGCTGGAGGCATTTTTCAGGTGCTACAGCACTAAAAATAGCACCTGGAAAAAAGCCTCAGCTGCAAACCCAGTGTGAAAGCAAAAGTGCAAAAATTTCTGCCAGCAGCTTCTTTGCAGTGGTGTAGGAGCTGTGAATACACCACTCCGCCACCGCTTCTGCCTATTTAAAACAATGGAGCAGTGCTGGCAAATTTAACCCTTTTTCGGCTGCTAACGGGGGTTAAAACTGCCCCCACTAGTGGCCAAATAGCGCAGCTAAAATTACGGTAAATAGCGCCGCTTTACCACCGATGCCCAGGGCGGCTCAGTGTGAAAGAGGCCTTAAAATGATGTTTCCATTTTTATTTTATTTTTACTAAAGCCTCATTTGTTTGCTTATTTTGTTTATTACATTAAGGCACACAGTGTTTGCGCTAACTCATATTAACATTGCCCACTGAAGAGCGATCCACGGGTGGCTGAAAGGCATTATGTTACCTCCTTACTGCCTGCTTTAACCCCCAAAAGCCTGCACCACTGAGTTGCAACAGCATGCAGTGGCACAAGGTTACAATACGTTTACACCACAGCCCTATTTCTTGCATAGGCCATTTTCATTGGGTGGTACTGCCCGCAGAAGACAGCAGTGGGTATATCTCTTGCTGTGTTGCAAACCATTGTGGCCACACAAGTATACAACCCCGTCCAGCTACCTTTGCAACCTAAGGCCTCATGCACACAGGATGTTTGGCCATCTCTTCCAGACCTTTTCCTCCTGGCAGCAGTGTTTTGGGAAAAAAACATTCCATGCGTGTGAACGCATTTAGGCGCGTCAAGAGCTTGGGCATGAATACATTTAGATGGTCAGAATGATAATTTATCTTGCCACTGAAATGAATCAACGCTTAAGCACTAAATATGCCTAGTGTTAACGTGTATTTAGAAGTGTTTACATGCGCCAAGCATTTTTTCTGCCAAAACACCGCTGCTGGCAGTGTTTTTATTTTCTGCCTCTTAACCCCTATGTGTGCATGGACACATAGGCTAACATGTAGGGGCATTTGGAGGCAGAAAAAAACAAATAGCAGATGCCCATACAGCAACGTTAAAGATGTCCAGTCTTTATGGGGCCTTTGGGGAACTGCCTGTTTTTACCGCTCTCTAGAACTACAAATGTAAACTTAGCCTTAATGTGGCCCCAATGCAGGAAAAAAGCCCCGTTCATATCTGTGCGCTGCACTAATGCATGTTTTTTTTACAATTTTGCATGACAGCATAAGGCAACCTGTTCACGCAAAAACATGCCAGAGAAGCTCCTGCACCCTTTTGAGTTCAGAGATTGACACATTTTATTACTGGACGTTTTAGTGCGTTTTGACAAAACACACAGTTGCTAGTTGAGTTTGGGGTGCTCTTAAGAATGAATGGCACTGCAAGCGTGATGCGCATTTTGGTGCATTTTTTTTGCATGTTCCGGGAACGCAAGCAGAAACACACATTTCTGTGTGTATTCCCAGAATGCTCAGGTGTGAATGGGGCCTAAAATAAAAAAAAAAGGCCCCTGCAGGATGTTTTTGTTACTGAAGTGAACATTGTGCAGTGTGGTGTGCCATGTAGATGCTTTTGGGGGCTGTTCAAACTGAATGGCACCAGAACAAACCACAGCCAGCTTGTTATATGCATTGTGTTAACACAAGTTTTAAATTAGGGCTCTTTCACACTGATGCGCTGCTGAAGAGTGTAAGAAAAACGCAATAAAATATTTCCCCTTAAATCCCATGGAACTCGTTACACCAGTGTGCTGCGTTTTGTAAAATCCAGCATGCTGCATCTTTGGTGCCCTATTTCAAAAACGCATTTCTATAGGAAAGGTACCAAAAACACATCAAAAACACACCTGTGGTTCAGTTTTGGTGTGTTTTTTAGTTCAAGTTTCACAGGTGGGAGTTAGGAATCCAGAAAATGCACCTAAAATGTATTGAGAACACTTTTATTTTATTTTGTTTGATTACATTATTTTGTAATTTTGTTGGAAAATAATAAAAAAATGTACTAAAAAAAAAACATTCAAAACACGATATGTGATTTTGCGAAAAACGCATACTGCGTTTTTAAGAGTAACAGTGTGAAAGTTCTTTTTTCCTATTGCTTGCATTGAGAGACTACGTCTCCTGATTAATGACAGCTGAACCAATGCAACTCGGTGTTGAGAAGATGGTATTTAGGAATGGTAAATTGTTCCCCTAACCGGAAAGGACGTCACCAGACATGACATCAGAGTCCTAGTCCCTCCCGGGTGAAACACGTAGAGGCGGGACTAGCACGCTCATGTCACATCTGGTGATATCACTTCTGGTTAGTGAAATGCTGGTTCCAGGGGACCGGAAAAGCAGCGCTTCATTCAATGCTTTGTTGCTGTAAATATTGAGTGCAGATCCAAGGCACAATATATGTGAGTGCAACAGTGAGGGGGACATGGTAGAGAGTTTCTTTAAAAAAAATTATGATTTCCTTGCATACAGTATTGAGGGACCTCTGGATTGGGAAATAAAAGAGGATTAAGGAGGGGTGATACTTATTTGAAGAAAGGCTGGTGAAGGCTTTCATTCATTACACAAGCGAATGTCACAATATTCATTCTAGTGTCCACAAGCTCTGGTGAGTGCAGGGGCTGCGGAAAAAGCACGATCTGTTAGAATCTTTAAGTCACAGGCACTAAGAAGATTGATTACAATATAAAAGGATTATATACTTACTTTTTTATTAAGTTTATGCTATGTATGTGTGGCAGATGTTACATTACGGACTATTGTATGGATAAGGATCACAAGGGTACTTTTGTAGTGGTTGCCAACCAGTTTATTATACTTTTGTTCGTTTTGATTTTTGGTTCATACACTCACAATTCATTTTTGATGTAATTTGCTCCATAGCGCTGTTTATCTCAGACTATTTAGGTTCTATAACTATGCACCTGTGTGCGTGAAACATACAGGTATTAGAAGTTACTGCTCGGGGTGACAGGGAGGACACAGCCTGTGATTGACAGCCTCAGCTCTGTTCCTGTGTGCTGTGTGAAGGGGATGTATCTCTCTCCAATTAGCTCTCGTTGCTCTCCTCACTGATGTAAATTCGGCTCCCCACCCCCTGCTTTTCAGAGCTGAGCAATCCTGTGTAAATTCTGCACTTTTAATGGATGTAGGGGACAGGTGGCTATACATAACCAGGTACAATTTATGTAGGAAGATTTTTTTAATCTCTGTGGATCACCTTAGGCCAGTCGCGTCACTTGGGTATATGTGAGGGTTTACACCCTTTAATATAAAAACACACATAAAAAAAAAAAAAAAGCATACAGTCCACTACTGGAATCCCCGTAAGGGCTTATTCACATGGGTGTCTAAAATTTTGCATTTAGATGCATTACAGCATGTATAAAGTTTTGTATGCCTCTAAACACAGCACTATAGGAGACAATGCGACCATGCACACAGCTCCATCTACAAATGAAAATGTGCACTGCATGTAGCACCATACAAAAAAAGTAGAACACAACTGCGTCCGGGGCCATACAAAGCTGCAGACTGTATGCATGTAAATGCATGCACAGGTACAGTGCCTTGAAAAAGTATTCATACCCCTTGAAATTTTCCACATTTTGTCATGTTACAACCAAAAGCGTAAATGTATTTTATGTGATAGACAAAACACAAAATAGAAGGAAAATGATAAATGGTTTTCAACACGTTTTACAAATAAATATCTGAAAAGTGTGGCGTGCCTTTATTTGTATTTAGCCCCCTTTACTTTGATACCCCTAACCAAAATCTAGTGGAACCAACTGCCTTCAGAAGTCACCTAATTAGTAAATAGAGTCCACCTGTGTGGACTGGGCCATTCTTAAGCTTCATACACACGATCGGACTTTGTACAAACATTCTGTGGACTTTTGTACAAAGGGCGTTGGCCGTAAGTTTGTACTGCATACACACGATCTGACTTTTTAGGTAACAAACACGAAAGTAGTGACGTACTGATGACACTTCAAAAGAGGACGTTCAATTACTCCAGTGCTACCTTTGGTTAGATTCTGTATTGTTGTCTGATCTTTTGCATTGGTTCTGAGCATGCATGTTTGTACTTTGTACAAAAGTCCGATGGTTTTGTGTACACATGATCGGACTTTGCTCCATCGGACTTATGTTGTCAAAAAGTTTGTCCATTCGCACAACCAACAAAAGTCTGATGAAAACCGAAAAAGTTTGTCCGATGGAGCGTACACACAGTCAGAACTTGCTCCACAACAGTTGTCAAAAAGTCTGATCGTGTGTACGGGCCTTAACACAGGAATAAGCTTTGATCTAAACCATTCCATTGTAGCTCTGGCTGTATGTTTAGGGTCGTTGTCCTGCTGGAATGTGAACCTCTGCCCCAGTATCATGTATTTTGCAGACTCGTAGATCTCTTTCACGCCAACGATCCTTTCAGGTCCGCCTGTCACTTTTCTTAGGCGGACCTGAATGGATGCTCCATAGACCTCTATGGAGCGTCGGATGTCAGCGGTGACATGTCCGCTGTCATCCAACCCACTCAAGTGTGACAGAGGAAAAACCTACTTTTCCATCCATCTGCAGATCGGATCGGGTGACGACGGACTCTGTGGTCCGTCGTCATCCGATCTCCCATAGGGGAGAGCGGCGCTCTGACAGGTCCATCCCTTCACAAGTGTGCAGAGATGGACCTGTCATCTTCCTGCTCAGCTGGGATCGATGGAGCGATCCCGCTGAGCAAGCGGATCTGAAAGAGGCCTAACAAGTTTTCTTCTAGGATTGCTCTGGGTTTGGCACCATCCATCTTCCCATCAACTCTGACCAGCTTGTCTGTCCCTGTGGATGGTGTATTCAGGGTGATGTGTAGTGTTAGTTTTCCGCCACACGTTTTGCTTTTCGGCCAAAAAATTCAATTTTGGTCTCACCTGACCAGAGCACCTTCTTGCCTGTTTGCCACATGTTTGCCGTGTCCCCCCACATGGATTCTCACAAACTGCTAATGGGACTTCTTATGGCTTTCTTTTTCCCAACGGCTTTCTTCTTGCCACTCTTCTATTACACCCCTTTCACACCAGGGCGTTTTGCAGGCGCTATAGCGTTAGAAGCAGCGCCTGCAATCCACCCTAAAGAAGCTGGACCATTGTGTGTAGTGTGAAAGCCCCGAGGGCTTTCACACTACAGCGGTGCGCTGGCAGGACATCAGGAAAAAGTCCTGCCAGCAACTTCTTTGGAGCGGTGAAGGAGCGGTGTGTTTACCGCTCCTCCACCGCTGCTCCCCATTGAAATCAATGGGGCAGCGCTGTAATACCGCCGGCAAAACACAGCTATTGCGGCGTATTGCCGGCGGTTTTAACCCTTTCGCGGCCGCTAGCGGGGGTAAAAGCGCCCCCGCTAGCGGCCGAAATGCGCCGCAAATCCGGCGGTAAAATGTCGCTAAAAATAGCGGCGTTTTACCGCCGACGCAAAGGGCGGTGTGGTGTGAAAGGGGTCTAAAGGCCAGATTTGTGGAATGCACCACTAATAGTTATCCTGTGGACAGATTCTTCCACCTGAACTGTGGATCTCTGCAACTCCTCCATATTTATACTGAGATTAAATTACACACAGATGGGCTCTATTTACTAATTAGGTGACTTCTGAAGGCAATTGGTGCCACTAGATTTTAGTTAGGGGTATCAGAGTAAAGGGGGCTGAATACAAATGCACGCCACACTTTTTAGACATTTATTTGTAAAAAAAAAAAAAATTGAAAACGATTTATCATTTTCCTTACACTTCACAATTATGTGCCACTTTATGTCGGTTTATCACATAAATACATTTACATTTTTGGTTGTAACATGACAAAATGTGGAAAAAAATCAAGGGGTGTGAATACTTTTTCAAGGCACTGTGTGTGGTAAAATGTATGTTTACATACATTTGCGTGTCCTATACTGTGCGTTTGCTTTGGGTTGTGGACACGGGTGACAGGTGCTTTTAAATGTTCCAAAATTCATATATTAATTTGATTATATTTATAATTTTTTGAATATTTTACTTATTCTATTAATTATTTTGCTATCACAAGGTACCCCTATCACAAGCACCCTATGTGATAGCATGGGTAGGTGACAGATCATATTTATGGAGATGTCAGAGGTTAGACCACCAGTGTCTCACCTTCCCACATTTACAGCTAATTTTGCTCACATTTTTAGTGGCGTGTGGAAGGATAAGAAGTATAAAATATTTTGCTATCTGTGCTGCATTTTCCTGGAGACAACTTCTTACCTATTTTGTATGGGCCACACAGTAACAGGAACTTAGGGAAAACTGCTTCACTGGAGTCAAAGATGGAAGCAAAAGAAAAAATCCAATCTTAACTTTTCCCCATTAAAAATATAGCTAGCCTTTAATGCAATAGCAACATGTGGAAGATGACAAGTGTAAAAACGTGAAATGTAAAAAGAATTTCAAAAAGTGTTTATAAACTTCTGAAAAGAACAAAGCATTTTCTAGTGTGTACTTGTCTCAACCCAAAGCACCTACTGTGATTCTGAGCTGCCCTGCCGCAGTATATATGTGAGGTGGGCGGTCAATATATAGTTAAGAAAAAAAAATAGGAAAAGCCTTTTTCTTAATTTGTTTTTCTTTCAGCAGGTTAGTAGATGTTAATTTTGATGTCAAATTTCGGTTTAGTTTTAGTCATAGTCTTTTTTTCAAATGCCAGTTTAGTTTTAGTCTTATTTTAGTAATTTATATTGTTTCAGTCATATTTTTGTGAACTAAAATAGTGTTAACCGCTTCCCACCCGCCCTATGGCCGGAATGACGGCCTTAGAGCGGGCGGCTTCCTTCGCCTGGCCGTCCCTGGACGGCCTGGTGTTTACTTCCGCAATGCGCGCCGCCGGGGGCGCGCATCGCGGAAGTATTGTATTTGCCGTGTCTCAAGGGGCCAGGCGAATACAGATCGCCGTGAACGGCAATCAAAGCGGCCGTTCACAGCGCGATCGCACCTGCCAATGGGAGATGATCTCATATGTAAACATATGAGATCATCTCCCATTGCCGTGTCTCTCCCTCCTCACACAGAGACAGCGTGTGAGGAGGGAGAGCGATCTGTCAGCCCCAGTGCAGCCCCAGTGCCAGCCTCAGCCCCAGTGTCAGCCCCAGTGCCAGCCCCAGTGTCAGCCCCAGTGCCAGCCCCAGTGCCATCTGTCAACCCAGTGCCATCTGTCAGCCCAGTGCCATCTGCCAGTAGTGCCAGTGCCGCCAGTGCCACCTGCCAGCGCCTGCCGTCAGCCCCAGTGCCGTCAGCCCCAGTGCCGCCCGCCAGCCCCAGTGCCGCCCGCCAGCCCCAGTGCCGCCCGCCAGCCCCAGTGCCGTCCGTCAGCCCCAGTGCCGTCAGCCCCAGTGCCACCTGCCAGTGCCATCCGTCAGCCCCAGTGCCGTCAGCCCCAGTGCCGTCAGTGCCGCCAGCGCCAGTGCCACCTGCCAGTGCCACCTGCCAGCGCCATCCGTTAGCCCCAGTGCCACCTGCCAGTGCCACCTGCCACCACCAGTGCCGCTAGTGCCAGTGCCGCCAGTGCCACCTGCCAGTGCCAGTGCCATCCGTCAGCCCCAGTGCCGTCAGCCCCAGTGCCGCCAGCCCCAGTGCCGCCAGTGCCACGTGCCACCTGCCAGTGCCAGTGCCACTTGCCAGTGCCATCCGTCAGCCCCAGTGCCATCCGTCAGCCCCAGTGCCATCCGTCAGCCCCAGTGCCATCCGCCAGCCCCAGTGCCGCCAGCCCCAGTGCCACCTGCCAGTGCCACCTGCCAGCGCCACCTGCCAGCGCCAGTGCCATCTGCCAGCCGCAGTGCCATCTGCCAGCCCCATTTGCCAGAGCAATTAGCCAGAGCAAATAGCCAGCACCATCTGCCAGTGCCAGCCCCATCTGCCAGCCCCATCTGCCAGCTCCATCTGCCAGCCCCATCTGCCAGCCCCATCTGCCAGCCCCATCTGCCAGCTCCATCTGCCAGCCCCATCTGCCAGCCCCATCTGCCTCCAGTGCCATCTGCCTCCAGTGCCATCTGTCAGTGCCACGTGTCGTCAGTGCCACGTGGGGTCACTTTGTGGGCATTTCCATTGTCCTGGTGCTCCAGGGCCTTCAAAACTGTAATAGGTGGTTGAGAAATAAGATGTGTAATTTATGCTCCTAGAACGCCTGATGGTGCTATTTCAATATTGGGCCTCTGTATGTGGTCAGGCTGTGTAAAAGTCTCACACATTTGGTATCGTTATACTCAGGAGGAGTAGTAGAACGTATTTTGGGGTGTCATTTTTGCTATGTATATGCTATGTGTTGGAAATATCTTATAAATGGACAACTTTGCGTAAAAAAAATGCGTTTTCATTTTTTTCCCACATTTTCCCAAAACTTCTGGAAAAAAAATGAACCATTCAAACGACTCATTATGCCTCATAGATTATATGTTGGGGTGTTAGCTTTCCAAAATGGGGTCACTTTGTGGGCATTTCCATTGTCCTGGTGCTCCAGGGCCTTCAAAAATGTAATAGGTGGTTGAGAAATGAAATGTGTAATTTATGCTCCTAGAACGCCTGATGGTGCTATTTCAATATTGGGCCTCTGTATGTGGCCAGGCTGTGTAAAAGTCTCACACATTTGGTATCGTAATACTCAGAAGGAGTAGCAGAACGTATTTTGGGGTGTCATTTGTGGTATACACATGCCATGTGAGAGAAATAACCTATTACATTGAAAATTTTGTGAGAAAAAAAAAAAAAAGAAAAATCTTCATTTTGCAAAGAATTGTGGGAAAAAGATAACAACATCAAAAACCTCACCATGCATCTTAGTAAATACCTTGGAATGTCTACTTTCCAAAAAGGGGTCATTTGGGGGGTATTTGTACTTTCCTGACTTGTTCGGGTCACAAGAAATGAGATAGGCCACCAGTACATCAGGTGTGATCAATTTTGTGCGATTCGCACCACAGCTTGTAGACTCTCTAACTTTCACAAAGACCAAATAATATCCACTAATTTGGGTTATTTTTACCAAAGATATGTAGCAGTATAAATTGTGGCCAAAATTTATGAAAAAAAAATTATAATTTGCAAAATTTTATCACAGAAACAAAGAAATATGCGTTTTTTTTCAAAATTTTCGGTCTTTTTTCATTTATAGCGCAAAAAATAAAAACCCCAGAGGTGATCAAATACCACCAAAAGAAAGCTCTATTTGTGGGAAAAAAAGGACACAAAATTCATTTGGGTACAGTGTTGCATGACTGAGTAATTGTCATTCAAAGTGTGAGAGCACCAAAAGCTGAAAATTGGTCTGGTCAGGAAGGGTGTTTAAGTGCCCAGTAAGCAAGTGGTTATTATAGTCAATGAAAATATTTTTGTCCACGAAATGAACATTGTCTGCAGGCTGTGCGTGGATGGGGCTGAACACTGTACTGAGTGGTACTTTTGTTTAGAACCCTATGCATTCTATCAGATTCACAAGCCAAACCTGTCAGAGAGCAGAACCAGGGGGGTCAGACTAAGCAGCAAAATCATTTTATGTGCTGTGCAAAGGACTTCAAAGTTAATTGCAAACAAAAGGTAAAAAGTAAAAAATACAAGCAAAATGATGTAACACACATTTCTAAACACAGCTCATTTTAATTAAATGCCATAGGTTAATGCATAATTAATATATTAAAAATAAATGTATTTCTATGAGAAAAGCAGTTTGAAAAAAAAATCACAAAAATATATATTTTTTTAATATCATTGAAATCCTTCTAAAACTAGCTAATTGCTTTGGGATTCAGCATTCTTTCAGAAGACCTTTTTTTGTATGTGCGAGCACAGTTTTTGGTTTATGAGCTTTAAACTGTCTTTATGGCTTATTACTCCATACGAAGTATAGAAGGATGGGACATCAGAGGAAAATCTTCAATCTGCTAAATAAATATTTTGTTCCATAAAGATGCCTTGGTATGCTTGGTTGCAGTGTTATGCTATGCAATATTCAGGTTGTCACCAAAAAAGTGTTCACATGAATCCATAAACAGGTAGTTTAATACCCTTCAATAAATCCAGCAAATTGTAACAGACATACATGGTCTAGTGGAAGGGAGCTTCTTTCACAATTCCAAAATATATTCTTTTATTTTTGGATTAGGTTATTCTTCAAACTGTTTAAAAAAAAAAGCTTAAAGAAACGACTGCAACATTGCTAAAGCAAAGCATTCTGGTTATATACTTTGAACGCCAAGTCCAACAGTAGCTCTAGAGACAGGATATATTGATTATTACTGAATAAAGCTTTGTGCCGTTTTTTGCTGTGTCAAACATTGCAAGTTGCACGATGTTGTGTAATTGCATTGTTTCCAATGGCAAGCACAGAAAATTAATAATTTCCTTGTCAAATTGGGTATACTACACGGTTGTACTGAATGTTCCAAATTGAATGTCAGTCCAAAGAGGTCTTTGAATCATGGATTTTCAAAGAGGGTCTTTGAGGTATGGATTTCCAAAGAGGGTCTTTTGAGGCATAGATTTCCAAAGAGGGTCTTTGAGGCATGGATTTGCAAAGAGGGTCTTTGAGGCATGGATTTCCAAAGAGGGTCTTTGAGGCATGGATTTCCAAAGAAGGTCTTTGAGGCATGGATTTCCAAAGAGGGTCTTTGAGGCATGGATTTGCAAAGAGGGTCTTTGAGGCATGGATTTGCAAAGAGGGTCTTTGAGGCATGGATTTGCAAAGAGGGTCTTTGAGGCATGGATTTCCAAAGAAGGTCTTTGAGGCATGGATTTCCAAGGAGGGTCTTTGAGGCATGGATTTCCAAAGAAGGTCTTTGAGGCATGGATTTCCAAAGAGGGTCTTTGAGGCATGGATTTCCAAAGAGGGTCTTTGAGGCATGGATTTCCAAAGAGGGTCTTCGAGGCATGGATTTCCAAAGAGGGTCTTTGAGGCATGGATTTCCAAAGAGGGTCTTTGAGGCATGGATTTCCAAAGAGGGTCTTTGAGGTATGGATTTCCAAAGAGGTCTTTGAGTCATGGGTTGCGGATGGTCTCTGATGTTGTTTCTCTGTATGTAACAAGACTGCAAACTTCATAAATGCGGAAGGAGGCAAAAACAGTGCACACCATGCAGGCAGCACCAAGTACATACCACCAATTGAAGAGGCCAAAAGCCATACCCTTCATGATGCTGTATAGGCCGAAAGAAACCATGATAATTACAGAGATAAGTTGTATGCATAACGGAGGTCCTCTGCTAAGGCTGTGCATCGTTTTACCAAGATAGCAAGATTTCCTTTGGCAGACTTCTAGAAATGAAAAACTACTCGACTTTTCAAGCCTTCGCAGATCTAGTTTAATAAGCCTGTTTAAACTGCTGGTGAAAAGACCTATTTAGAGCAATGATAACTAAAAGGATAAGATTGGATGGAGGTGTAATTGCTTTTTCATTTTAAAAGCTGGAACAGCAATTCATTTTATCCCTGGATAATCCACACTGCATAAGTAGGTGGTTAAATTTGTTCAACGCATGCTTGAAAACAAACACACAGCCTCTTTCATAAAGTCATTTGCAGTTAATCCATTATAGGTTAGGTAATTTACAATATAACTGTATTACTTCCCATTAGATATAGAACAACATTATTTGTAAAATATCAGGTATTTGTCTTTTTATGGCATATTGGTTTTCCTAGGAAATAAGCCGTGGTTGTAAAATTGCTGTATTTCTGTTTGGTGCTTTCTTTCAATTAATGTAGATGATTAAATACACACCTTGGTTAATTAAACATATTTTAATATATACAGTATGTGGTCTATGTATCAAAGTTTTGATGGGCAATTGGCAAGACCATCAGAAATGCTATAGTCAACAATCACCCTATGTACTGTATCAAGGTAAATTTGTGGACATTGCCTGATATTCAGCAACATCAGTTCTATATAAAAAGTGTTTTAACTGTGATATTCACCCTGTTTAACCACTTAAGGATCAGGCCTCTTTTTCGGACTTGGTGTTTCCATGTTTAAAACAGTTTTTTTTGCTAGAAAATTACTTAGAACCCCCAAACATTTTATATTGTTTTTTTTCTAACACCCTAGAGAATAAAATGGCGGTCATTGAAATACTTTTTTTCACATCGTATTTGCGCAGCGGTCTTAGAAGCGCACTTTTTTTGGAAAAAATTCACTTTTTTGAATAAAAAAATAAGACAACAGTAAAATTAGCCCAATTTTTTTTTGTACTGTGAAAGATAATGGTATGCCGAGTAAATTGATACCCAACATGTCACGCTTCAAAATTGCGCCCGCTCGTGGAATGGCGTCAAACTTTTAGCCTCAAAAATCTCCATAAGCGACATTTAAAAAATTCTACAGGTTGCATTTTTTGCGTTACAGAGGAGGTCTAGGGCTAGAATTATTGCTCTCGCTCTACCGATCGCGGCGATACCTCACATATGTGGTTTGACCACCGTTTTCATATGCGGGCGCTACTCACGTATGCGCTCGCTTCTGTGCGCAAGCTCGTCGTAACGGGGTGTTTTTAAAAAATTTTTTTTTTTTTTTCTTATTTATTTTAATTTATTTTATTTATTTTTACACTTTTAAAAAAAAAATAAATAAAATGGATCACTTTTATTCCTATTACAAGGAATGTAAACATTCCTTGTAATAGAAAAAAGCATGACAGGTCCTCTTAAATATGAGATCTGGGGTCAAAAGGTCCTCAGATCTCATATTTGGGCTAAAATGCAACAAAAAAAAAAGAAAATCTGACATTTAAAAAAAAAAATATACCTTTAAGAGGTATGGGCGGAAGTGACGTTTTGACGTCGCTTCCGCCCTCCTATGGTATAGAGACGAGTGGGGGCCATCTTAGCCTCACTTGTCTCTATGCCCAGCAGAGTGAAGGACCCGATCACCTCCGCCGCTACCGACGGCTCCGGTAAGCGGCGGAAGGTGCGGGAGGGCGGCGGGAGGGGGGGTGGCACCTCTCCCGCCGCCGATAGCGGTGATCTCGCGGCGAATCCGCCGCGGAGACCACCGTTATCGTACAGCCGACCGCCGCCTGAAGAGATGGACACCTCGGTTGTGGCAGCAGCTGCTGCCGTTACCGAGATATCCCTCTTCAAAAAATGGACGTACATCGTCGTGCGGCGGTCGGCAAGTGGTTAAGGAAAGGTGAACGTTATCTTCCCTAAACATTCACCAGATCTGGCGTCTAATAAACCCCAGATCTCTCAGTAAAGAGTACCTGTCACTGCCCTTGCTATCACGAGGAATGTCATTCATCCCTTATGATAGCAATAAAGTTGATAAAAAAAATAAAAATATTAAAGCGAGCGTAAAAATAAATTTATAAAATAAATAATAATAAAAACTGTCCTTGTTTTCACACGCAAAAGCGAATGCACATCAGTCCCGCTTGCATACATAAACAGCGATCGCACCACATGTGATGTATTACCATGATTGCCAGAGTGAGAGCATCAATTCTAGCACCAGACTTTATGTGTGAATCTAAAGGGGTAACCTCTAAAGGCCTTTAAAGCATTGCCTATGGATAAATTAATGTACTGTAGTTTGTCGCCATTCCCCGAGCATGCGCAATTTTAGAGCGTTATATGTTTGGTATCTATTTACTCGGTGTGTAACATCATCAAAAATTTTCATTTGAAAAATCGCTGCGCAAATACCACCTGACATAAAAAATTGCAACACCAAACATTTTATTCTCTAGGGCCTCAATTTTAGTCTTATCTGACCACTTTAACCACTTAAGGACCGAACCTGTTTGCGTTCGCTTCTGCATGCAAACTTGGCAGGACGGGGAGCATTTAAAAAAAAAAAATTATTATTAATTTTACCTTCTATTTTTTTATTTATACACTGTTCTTTTAGAAAAAAAAATGCGTCACTTTTATTCCTATTACAACCTATGTAAACATCCCTTGTAATAGAAAAAAAGCATGACAGGACATGACGGGTCAAAAAGACCTCATATCACATATTTACACTAAAATGTAATAAAAAAAAAAAGAAAAAAAGTCCCTTTAAGAGCTATGGGCGAAAGTGACGTTTCGATGTCGCTTCTGCCCTGCAATGGTATGGAGATGGATGGGACCCCGGAAGGAGAAAGATCTGATCTCCTACGCCACTACCGACAGCTCTGGTAAGCGGCGGAGGGCACTGGAGAGCAGCGGGAGGGGGACCCCTCTCCCACCGCCGATAAATGTAATCTTGCGGCAAATCCACCACAGAGACCACTATTATCAGAAACCGGACTGCCTCGCTGAAGAAGAGGATACCAAGGTTATGGCAGCTAGCTGCTGCCATAACAAAGATATCCCTCTTCAAAGATAGGACTTATATCGGTGTGCGGCGGTCCGGAAGTGATTAACCACTTAAGGACCACCCCATGTACATTTACTGTGGCAGGGCGGCCCTAGGAGCACACTTAGCCCTTTTGATTGCCCCTAATGTTAACTCCTTCCCTGCCAGTGTCATTTATACAGTGAGAGTGCATTTATTTTTTTTAGCACTGATCACTGTATGGGTGTCACTGGTCCCCAAAAAGTGTCACTTAGTGTCAGATTTGTCTGCTGCAATGTCGCAGTCCTGCTAAAAAGTGCTGCCACTACTAGTAAAAAACAGTAAAAAGTCCATAATTTATAAACGCTATAACTTTTGCGCAAACCAATCAATATACACTAATTGGGATTTTTTTTACCCAAAATATGTAGTAGAATATATATTGGCCTAAATTGATGAAAAAATTCGTTTTTTTTACAAAAAAATTTTTGGGTGTGTTTTATAGAAATTAAAAAATAATATTTTTTTTCAAAATTGTCAGTCTTTTTTTGTTAATAGTGAAAAAAATAAAAACTGCAGAGGTGATCAAATACCATTAAAAGAAAGCTCTATTTGTGGGAAAAAAAATACATACATTTTTGAGTACAGCGTCACACGACCACACAGTTGTCAGTTAAAGCAACGCAGTGCTGTATTGCAGAAAATGTTTCACCGTCCAAATAGCATTAATCCTACAGTTACGCATGGAGGTAGTAATATCCTGTTATAGGGGTGTTTTTCTGCAGCAAGGACTGGAGCACTTGTCTGGATAGAAGGAAAAATGGATGGGGCAAAATACCATCAAATTCTTGAGGAAAATCTGCTTCCCTATGCTAGAAAGTTGTCAATGGGAAGAAGGTTTACCTGCCAACATGACAATGACCCAAAGCACACAGCATAAACGACCACACAGTGGTTTAAGAAAAAAAAGTGAATGTCCTTGCATGGCCTAGTAAGAGGACAGACTTAAACTCCATTGAAAATCTGTGGAATGACTTGAAGACTGTCCACAAATGGTCACCATCAAATTTGAGGAGTTCTGCAAAGAAAAGCGGGCAAATATTGAAAAGTCTAGATGTGCAAAGTTAGTAGAGACATATCCCAACAGACTAAAGGCTGGAATTAAAGCAAAAGGTGGCTCAACAAAATACTGATATGAAGGGGGGGGTGATCCTTTTTCCAACTCAGTGATTCTGATTTAAATTTTTTTTTTTTCTGAAATGTTAGTGTGACATCTTTCACTTATAAGGTGCACTAGTAAACACAGCTGGATAAAACAAAAATTGTACTTTGACATTAAATACTGGGGTTATGGCTGCAACTAAATGCCATAACCCCAGTATTTTTTCCCTCAGGCGCCAGTCTTTCTCATAAAAGTGGTCTGAGGGGTGGATTGGCTGATGGGTCACTAGTCACTACTTTAGAAGCCCCTCCCCCAGCTGCTTACCGTTGGTTTTCAGGGCTTACCTGGCTGATCGGGAAGCCCAAAAGCTGATCCGGCGCTGGTGGCAGCTGGGCACACAGATGGACGAAAGAAGGATGGCCTCCGCTCATCTCTATGCCCTATGCAGGACCAGACATCAAAATACAATAGCCACAGCAGGAGAATGTCTATCTTTGCTGTGTATCATGGATGGAGGAATCTATGTGTGTATGGCAAGCTGAACTCTCTTGTTAGATAAACTAAACAGATGCTTTGACTAGTAAACAGTTTTTTTTTTTTTTACAATTTCATTTGTAATTTGAAGCTTGCGCTTTAATCCCTGCACATCTAAGAATGCTACAATAGCATTACTTAATTACATTTCTATTTTAAAACACATTTCTTTCTTGTGTTATCCCTGGTAATGCCACTTTAACAACATTCCGTAACTGAAGAATAAACTAAAATGAGAAGGTTGACCAACCAATCTTCAAATGCTTTAAATGTTAAACAGCTCACTCATCCTTGAGTAATTACTTTACTGTGAGAAAACACTTTATTAAATTAAACAGCAGTATGCCCTCATTATTTAGAAAATGCATTTTGAGTGCCGCTTGCTTACAATAACTGTGCACATTTCCTAATGAATTGCAAGTAATTCACATAAACCATCACCAACAGTGTCTCTGCTAAAACCGGATTTTTGTCTTGCTTTAACCTTTTTTTTTGAGTATATTAGGGCTAGGTTTAGAACTACCCCCTTTAAGCTGCAAAGGCAGCTGGATGACGTTAAATACTTGCCACGGTGGTTTGCTTCGTGGCATGGCAAAAATTATACACACCGATGTGTTCAAGTAAATGGGGCTGTGCTGCAACCAGCCCACAAACCACGTGCAATGCATGCAGTTGCAGCATGGTGGTGCGGGTGTTTAACCACTTTCAGACCGGACCATTTTGCTGGTAAATGACCAGAGGTCTTTTTACACTTTGGCACTGCGCTGCTTTAACTGGTAATTGCGCGGTCATGCAATGTTGTACCCAAACAAAATTTGCGTCCTTTTCTTCCCACAAATAGAGCTTTCTTTTGATGGTATTTGATTGCCTCTGCGATTTTTATTTTTTGCGATATAAACGTAAAAAGACCGCAAATTTTGAAAAAAAATGATATTTTCTACTTTTTGTTATTAGAAAAATCCAATAAACTCAATTTTAGTCATACATTTAGGCCAAAATGTATTCAGCCACATGTCTTTGGTAAAAAAAAAGTCAATAATTGTATATTTATTGGTTTGCGCAAAAGTTGTCACATCTACAAACTAAGGTACGTTTTCTGGAATTTACACAGCTTTTAGTTTACGACTGCCTATCTCATTTCTTGAGGTGCTAAATTGGCAGGGCAGTACAAAACCCCCCAAATGACCCCATTTTGGAAAGTAGACCCCCTAAGGAAATTGATAAGAGGCATGTTGAGCCCATTGAATATTTTATTTTTTTGCCTCAAGCGATTGAATAATGGCAAAAAAAAAATTTTTTTTTTTTTTTTACACAAAGTTGTCACTAAATGATATATTGCTCACACATGCTATGGGCATATGTGAAATGACACCCCAAAATAAATTCTGCTGCTTCTCCTGAGTACGGGGATACCACATATGTGGGACTTTTTGGGAGCCTAGCCGCGTACGGGGCCCCGAAAACCAAGCACCGCCTTCAGGCTTTCTAAGGGCGTAAATTTTTTAAGTTCACTTCTCACTACCTATTACAGTTTTGAAGGCCATAAAATGCCAAGATGGCACAAAACCCCCACAAATGACCCCATTTTAGAAAGTAGACACCCCAAGCTATTTGCTGAGAGGCATGTTGAGTTCATGGAATATTTTATATTTTGCCACAAGTTGCGGGAAAATTACAAACTTTTTTTTTTTTTTTTTTTTTTTCACAAAGTTGTCACTAAATGATATATTGCTCATGCATGCCATGGGCATATGTGAAATGACACCCCAAAATAAATTCTGCTGCTTCTCCTGAGTACGGGGATACCACATATGTGGGACTTTTTGGGAGCCTAGCCGCGTACGGGGCCCCGAAAACCAAGCACCGCCTTCAGGCTTTCTAAGGGCGTTACAGTTTTGAAGGCCATAAAATGCCAAGATGGCACAAACCCCCCCCAAATGACCCCATTTTGGAAAGTAGACACCCCTAAATTTAGGGGTACACTAGTGAGACTAGGTAATAAATGGCGGGTGCCCTGAAACTATAAAAAAATAACTAACCAACCAGCGTCACCTGTAACAGTTATATGGTGATCACTGGTGAAAGGGTTAACTAGGGGGCAATCAGGGGGCTTTATGCGGTAGTATATGGGGGTCCCTGGCGCTATAAAAAGCTGCGGCGAACCTAAATACCTACCTGCCTAACTAGCGTCACCTGTGACACTAATACAGCGATCAGAAAAACGATCGCTTATTAGGCTGGGTTCACACTGGAGCGATGCGGGAACGCCACGAATGCGTGGCGGGTTCCCGCATCGCATGCCTCCCGGCGGCAGTTCACACTGCCATATGCGAACTGTTGGGAGTGTCAGTGAAATGTTAATGACACCCCCAGATCAGTTTGCATATCGCAGTGCGATCTGCAAACTTGGATCGCATGGTGTGAACACCCATGCGATCCGATTCTGCTGCGGACCAAAAAAAGGGTCCCGTGCGAGTTTGCGGCGGGTGCGGCGGGTGCGACACGAATTCAGCCATACTATCTGTATAGCTGAACTCGAATCGCACAGAGATCGGATGTGATTTGCACTGCAGTGCGGTGCGAATCACATCCGTTCTCATAAACCGCTGCAATGTGAACCCAGCCTTAGTGACACTGGCGACGGGGGGTGATCACGGGGTTAAACCTTTATTGGGGGGGTTAGGGGGTACCTTAGAACTAAAGGGGGCTAACCCTAACTGCCCTAACAGTTATTAGTCACAAATGACACCCGCCGGGTGATCAGGGGGTTAAACCTTTATTAGGTAATAAATGGCGGGTGCCCTGAAACTATAAAAAAATAACTAACCAACCAGCGTCACCTGTAACAGTTATATGGTGATCACTGGTGAAAGGGTTAACTAGGGGGCAATCAGGGGGCTTTATGCGGTAGTATATGGGGGTCCCTGGCGCTATAAAAAGCTGCGGCGAACCTAAATACCTACCTGCCTAACTAGCGTCACCTGTGACACTAATACGGCGATCAGAAAAATGATCGCTTATTAGGCTGGGTTCACACTGGAGCGATGCGGAAACGCCGCGAATCCGCGGCGGGTTCCCGCATCGCATGCCTCCCGGCGGCAGTTCACACTGCCCTATGCGGACTGCTGGGAGTGTCAGTGAAATGTTACTGACACCCCCAGATCAGTTCGCATATCGCAGTGCGATCTGCAAACTCGGATCGCATGGTGTGAACACCCATGCGATCCGATTCTGCTGCGGGCCAAAAAAAGGGTCCCGTGCGAATTTGCGGCGGGTGCGGCGAATGGCTGAACTCGAATCGCACAGAGATCGGATGTGATTTGCACTGCAGTGCGGTGCGAATCACATTCGTTCTCATAAACCGCTGCAATGTGAACCCAGCCTTAGTGACACTGGCGACGGGGGGTGATCACGGGGTTAAACCTTTATTGGGGGGGTTAGGGGGGTACATTAGAACTAAAGGGGGCTAACCCTAACTGCCCTAACAGTTATTACAGTCACAAATGACACCAATGCAAAAAAAAAAAAAAAAAATGACATTGGTGTCACTGTGACTGGGGGGCAGGGGTAATTGGGGGGGTGATCGGGGGGTAAAGGGGGGGTGTGAGTGTGCCTGGCATGTTCTACTGTGTGTGTAGAGTGTTGGTGCAACTCACCGATCCGCTCTCCTCCGTGTCGGAACGAAAAATACCGACACGGAGGAGAGAATACATCACTTCCTCTCCTGTGTTTACATTACAGGAGAGGAAGTGATGTCACGGGGGATTCCTATTCGACGGGAGCGATCGCGTGGGGGTGGCCATGAATGAATGGCTGCCCCCTCGTCCCGGATCGCTCCCGGACGATAACCGACCGCCGCAGGCACCGGGCGGGGGCCCGATCGGGCCCCCGACCCGCGGGAGGCAAGGGACGTACATGTACGCCAATATGCCTGCCCGTGCCATGCTGTCGACGTACATCGTCGTGCGGCGGTCGGCAACTGGTTAAAGATTAAATTAGGCAGTAAGGAGATATACACTGCTCAAAAAAAATAAAAATAAAGGAACACTATTTAATCAGAGAATAGCATCAAGTCAATTAAACTCCGGGTATATTGATCTGGTCAGTTAAGTAGCAGAGGGTGTTAATCAGTTTCAGCTGCTTTTGGTGTTAATGTAATTATCAACAGGCGCACTAGATGGGCAACAATGAGACAACCTCCAAAACAGGAATGGTTTTACAGGTGGAGGTCACTGACATTTTTTTCCCTACTCATCTTTTATGACCGTTTTTCACTAGTTTTGTATTTGGCTAGGGTCGGTGTCACTACTGGTAGCAAGAGGTGATACCAGCACCCTATAGAGTTTGCAGAGGCAGTCCAACTCCTCCAGAATGTGCCATTACCAGAAAGTTTGCTGCGTCTCCCAGTACAGTCTCAAGAGCATGGAGGAGATACTAGGAGACAGGTAGTTACTCAGAGAGAGTTGGACAGGGCCGTAGAAAGTCGTTAATCCATCAGCAGGACCGGTGTCTTGTCAATTAGGGTCCTCTATCAGATGCTGTCCTCTGCGTACTGCGCATGCGCAGTACACAGGAGCACAGATTCCGAAAATTGCCGAGGACGAACGGCGCCTGCGCCGTGAGTCCAGGTCCTATCCCCACTATCCAAGTGGACATAGAGTTAGAATAAAAAAGAGCCGAGCGCAGCGAGGCCGAGCCCGAAGCGTGGCGAGCGAAGCTCGCCCGCGAGGGGCCCTCTAAAATTCTAAACCCTATGTCCGCTTGGATAGTGGGGCTACCTCCTCCACTCACGGCGCAGGCGCCGTTCAGCTTCGGAGATTTTCCGAAGCTTCGTCTGCTCCGTACTGCGCATGCGGACACATATCGATGGCCGGACTCTATTAGGCAGAACACCGGCATCTGCTCCTCTGTGTAAGGAGGAACAGGATGAGTCCTGCCAGAGCCCCATAACACAACCTCCAGCCGATCACTGGTGTGAATGTCTCTGACCAATCAGAAACAGACTTCATGAAGCTGCCCGACACTGTGGCATTTGCCATTGAATACCAGAACTGGCAGGTCCGCCACTGGCACCCTGTGCTATTCACAGATGAGCACAGGTTCACCCTGAGCACATGTGACAGACGTTTTGCATGACTGGATTGGTGGTGGTCAGTGATGGTCTGGGGAGGCATATCCTTGGAGGAACACACAGACCTCTACAGGCTAGACCAGCCTTTCTCAACCTTTTCAACACAGAGGAACCCTTGAAATAGTTTGCCAGTCTCTGGGGAACCCCTGCTAAAAATTAGGAATCTACAACTCATGATACATTAGTGTGATGGTCAGTGGGAAGAATTACCTCCTTACAGATAGTTAAAAATATCACTGGTGTCAGTGGGAACTTATCTGAGAGGCAGAAATTGCCCAATGCTGAAGGAACCCATAGCAACCTCTGGAGGAACCCTGATTGAGAATCACTGGGCTAGACAATGGCACCCTGACAGCCATTACGTATCGGGATGAAATCCCTGGACCCATTGTCAGATCCTAAGCTGGTGCAGTGGGTACTGGGATCCTCTTGGTGCACAACCATGCCCAGCCTCATGTGGTGAGAATATGCAGCCAGTTCCTGAAGGATGAAGGAATTGATACCTTTGAATGGCCCCGACGCTCACCTGACCTAAATCCAATAGAACACCTCTGGGACATTATGTTTCGGTCCAACCAATGCCGCCAGGTTGCACCTCAGTTTGTTCAGGAGCTCAGTGATCTAGGGGGGAAATACCCCAGGACACCATCTGTTGTCTCATTAGGAGCATTCCCCAACGTTGTCAAGCATGCATACAAGCACATGGGGGCCATACAAACTATTAAGTACCATTTTGAGTTGCTGAAATTAAATTTTATCAAAATGGACTAGCCTGCTGCATCATTTTTTTTACTTTACTTTTCAGGGTGTCTTTGAGTTCAGCCCTCTGTAGGTTGATAATTTTCATTTTTATTAAACGATGTGGCATCCTTTTTGTTTCTAACACATTACCCAGTCCATATCAGTATAGATATCCAGCATATTGTTCCCATTGAGATCTGATATGCTTTCAAAGTGTTCCTTTACTTTTTTGGAGCAGTGTATATGCTTAATAGGCATACCCCTTTACACTGCCCCCACATGCCCTCCTTTATCTCCCCCCCCCCCCTATTTGTTTCATTTTCTTCTCCTTTTACTGCTAATGCTCTTTCAGGTATGCTACGGTTCTACATACCACATGAGGCAAAAGCCTCCCCCTTTTTTTATCTTTTTATGACATGTGCTTTTTTTAACACTCAGGGGTACCCCAGCCTGCTGGGACGGCTGTCATGATGCCTGAAGGCTGCTCCTTGTTGGATGCTTCTCCTGGTGGGCCATTTAAGCTGTCAATCTAGGAGGTGCTGGCTATTAGAGCCAGTCCCTGGTAATTTCTCTTCCCCTCACGAAGACACACCCACCAACAGCATGACCTCAAATTCAAAAGGTGATATATTCATCTCATGTTAAGGATACTTAACACACCACTGTGACTTCCACTTGAACAGTGATGCTTTGTGACATGTGATACATGATATGTGATATATGCTGTAATTCACATGGGTTGTGGCTTCAGTGACTCATGTTGTCTTTGTAATTTCTTGTTTGTATGGAAATGTATGCTTTTAGCATGATAAAATAAAGATTGCAAAAAAAAAAAAAAAATGGGCCTGAAGAGGTCTACAACAGGGCTCCACCTGCTAATGAACCCCACAGCAAACCTAATGTGATGCATGTCATACAAAGTGAGCAGCCACAGAAGATCCAGTGCCTGAAACATTACAGGGCAGCCCGTCATCTTCTTCCAAGCACAGTCCAGGTACAGTCCTTCAAGGCTCAGATTAGGAAAAGCTGCACACAAGAGCTGCAGTGGCCTTTGGAACATCCATAGGGGGAAGTTCACGGAGAGAGAATGTCCATCGCCTAAAGACACTAGCAAAACAAGCTGGGACTGGGAGAGGTTTTAAAGGGGAAATGCCTTTTTTGACAGTGTCTAATTACCCAAAGGTGCCTGCCTATAACCCATTGCTATGACTAGAGATCTTCTATCCTGCACTGTGTGATTGAAATAAGCAACACAGGGTGCCAGTATGAGAAATGATGAGCTAGTTTAGGTTTTGACAGCAACGTATATTGTTTAGAGAATAATTCCAAAAGGAATGAAAATATTAAAACTGTAGATTAACCAATTTATTTTCCGTCAAAGCAGCCTCTCCAAGCTCTTAGTACCAAGACTAACAGACTACAGGTAGCACACAGATGATGTGTCTTCTTTGTAAAAACATTATTCAACCACAAACAGCATGGAGACCTGAAGGAGGCCGTGCCCTCTGAGACCGTCGCCGTGGAGGGGTGAGTGTGGGAGGGGGGCCGTCGCCGTGAAGGTGTATGTGCAGGGGGAGACTGTCGCCATGGAGGGGCGAGTGTGGCAGGGAGGCCGTTGCCATGGAGAGGCTGGGTGTGGGCGGACCTGGGGGGGGGGGGGGGTTGCCATCCCTCAAAAAACTCACTAGGTCTTACTAGGGTTTGTTTTTTTAGTTACATTTTTTTGGGGGGGGGGGTGTTTGGTGAGATATCAGTTCTAAACAGACCCCATATCTCTTTTTTTTTTGAGACGGAGAAAGGGACTTCATTGTATCACTTTACTTGAATGAATGCATGGAATCTGAATAGATTCCATGCATTCATAAACTGACAGTCTGATACATAGTAACACTTGCGGTTACTATTATCAGATGTTAGTGGGCATATAGGAGCGATCATAGTGATCACTGCATGCGCCCAGGGTGCTAGACTGAGGGGGGTGGTAAACATGTTTACCAAGGCCCCCCCCAGCCCAAACATTACCCCCACCTCTTCCCCCCTCCTCTGCTGAGACCCCCAGCCTGTTAGATAGCCAGAGCAGAAGCTGCAGGAGGGGAGGGGGAGATGCTGCTCCCAGCATGGATGGATCGGGGGTGCGGGGGCTGCTATGGGGGGGTCACATCTGTACCCCGCTAAGCCCCATGCAGCACCTGAAGTCAGCAGGATCGGCAGAGGAGGGATGCCGGCTTATGATGGTAGCTGCAAGGGATCCAATTGGCAGGGGGGGGGTTGAATCTGGTGGAGGGGGGCATCAGTGCTGAGGTGAAGAAGGGGGGTGAAGGGGATAGGAAAGGAGAGTGGGGGGAATAGTTTTAAGTGGATGGGAGCAGGGGGGGTGGAGAGGCGTGGGACAGGGAAGCGGCAGCATGGAGAGGGGGGGGGGGTGCGGTCACATTTAGGGTTAATAACTCTGATCAGCAGGTTTTAATTCACTGATCAGAGTTATAGAATTGTTCAACAGAGTCTGCTGAACAATTTTAATATAAGGTTATGGCCATTGAAGTGACCATGAGCTTAGAGGAGAGGGAGAAAGAGGTCATGGCCACCTGAGGGCAGTGTTGTAGGTCCGTACGCTATACGGACCTGGCAGCAAAAGGGTTAAAACATGTAGGCTCAATGTCACATGTGGGCGTTACCTATCATGGCATTTTAATATTCAAGTAGCACCTCCCAGACAGCCAGCCCACAGGGATGAAGACTTCTGAGAGCAGTACAGAGGAAGATTGTGGATGGTGGAAGGAGCAGGCAGAGTGCTGTACATAGTAGCCTGAAAACCTCACAGCATCTTGCCTTCTCCTCCCACCAGACATGATCTTCCTGCATTGCAAAGAAAAGTACAGAGACTCTGCGATGATCTCAATTGGTCTAAAATAAGGAATGTACTTAAAAAAAAAAAAAAAAAAATTATTTAATAATAATATTTATAAGAATATAGATTTTTTTTTGGGGGGGGGGGGCACAAGAGAAATAAAAATATAAGCAAATGAAACTTCAGCTTTCCTTATCTGTGCAGATGGTATAATCATTAAAGTGGTTGTAAACCCTTACATATACCCAGTGAAGTGACAGGCCTCATATTATACACAGAGATGAAACAAATCCCCCCACAAAGGTTTTACCTGTTTAATTAAAGTCTTCACTTCATCCATTCAAAGTCTGGAATTTATAAAGCTTGTCTGGGCATTCAGAAAAAAAGGGGACTGAGAGCTGAAGTCACTCTGCGGAGCTCAGTGGGGAGAGAGATTTGTTTAGAAAAATTTATATAAACCGAGTGGTGATTAAACAACAACAAAAGAAAGCTCGGTTTCAAAGAAATGCAAATTTTGTTTGGGGTGCATGACCGCACAATTGTCATTCCACTTGTGACAGCGACACAAAATTGGCCTGGGCAGGGGCGAAAGTGCCCAGTAGACAAATTTTTTAAACTCCTATGTGTGTATGGACATATTAGCTAACATGCAGGGGTGTTTAGAGGCAGGAAAAAAAAAATGTCAGACACCCCTAAGTGCAGTGTTAAAAACATCCAGTGTTCATAAGGTCTAACTTTTATGAATTGCATACTTGCTGTTGGATTTGACTGGCGCACAACATACATAATAAACAATTCCACACTCAAGTTTCATTTTGTAATTTATTAGATTCAAATCTCGCATTCCCATCTCAGAATTGTTAACCATTAGTTCGTTCCTATATTCTCATTAATCTATAGTCTTTTTTTTTTTTCCTGTTACAGAGCTCCAAGAAGAAAAAAAAAATGATATAACATCTCATTACAGAAACTTGATGATGAAAATTTTGAAACAGACCAGAATGATCTCATTAGGAAAGATACTTTGCATTCAAAATAGCAAACTACTGCAATCGGGCTAATAATTATCTATAGCTATTCTTGCAACAGAAAAAAAAAAAATATACAATTAACAAAATGTAACATGACATCAACTTAATAAATAACACTTTCACTGTATTATTAAAAGTAAGCAAAAAAAAAAAAAAGAAGAAGAAAGCGACTCTAGCTTCTCAAATCTTCATTGGGGGGAAATTATTTTTAATATCAGACTTTCTTCGTTGAGGACGTTAATATAACATTTACATCATTTCTCAAAAGAGATCTTTAGGTATAAAGGAAACATCCATGATAAATATGCATTTTTTTTTGCTTTGTGTTTTTGTTATTATGGTCTGCAAATTAATGTATTCATCTACAAAGTTTTTGGCTTGCAGGAAATAAATACAACAATGGCCTTGCCTCCTCTGCACAAAGCTTTCATTGGAAACCTATTCAATGGTTGGGAACCATCTCTAGCACTTACATATCGAACACTAAAAACACAGAATCTTACAGCACACAACATATACTACTTTTGTACTGGCAGTATTTTACATCTAGCATTTTTCTTCTTGTATATATTCTGTGCAGTTTTTTTCCTCTTCCTATTGGATGAGGGCTATAAATTAACATTTGCAATTACAACTAAAATAAAATGTTTGCACTACTTGGTTGAGTTATCTAGGGGGAAGCACTTGCAGAAAAAAAAAAACAACTCACATATACCCAGAACCTGTGTGAATGAGCTTTTTTTTCAAACCAAAACATGGTTTATCTCCCTACAGAGTTTAACAAAAATGCAGCAGCTTGACACGAGTTTATGAAGGAGGTCAACTTTATCTGTCCATTAACCTTAAATGGTCTCAGAAGCATCTGAAAGTGATGTCAAATGCAAGAATACATCTAAAAGCAAGCTCCATTTGCCCATTGACTCAAGCCTTTAAAAGATGAATTCCAGGAATTTGGCCACTTTGTAAAACGTGATGGCATGATATGACTTAAGCCCGATGAGGTGCACGCCACATCAGGGACTTCTCTATATTTATATCTGACAAGTTTTTGGAGCTTCCAGGAGGCGACAATCCGGGCTCTGAGAGAAGAGAAACATGCCCCTCCTCTCTGCTGCCCATTCACAGAAGCCTTTGTAATTTGTGAATGACTT
The DNA here is from genome assembly GCF_037356315.1 of Lithobates pipiens. NCBI lineage: Eukaryota > Metazoa > Chordata > Amphibia > Anura > Ranidae > Lithobates > Lithobates pipiens. The sequence continues at coordinate 62,268,874 of NW_027507718.1, read as the reverse complement.
CATATTATACAAAGGCTTCTGTGATTGGACAGAAGGGGAGGAGCAGGCATGGCAGCTGCAATGACTCTGCTGCTGAGAGAGCGGAGATCACAAAGTCCAGTGTTGGAGCTCTTAGAATTATAGTGAAAGCAGTCTTTCTGGAGCCCCGTAAACCAGTCAGATAATAGAGATAGGTCCAGAAGGTGCATGCCACAACATAGTATGCCTGCACTTGTTACAAAGTATCTGAATTCCTGAAGTTAAACTGGCTACAAACAGTACATTAGATGATGTTTGTCTATCCATGTATGACTAGGCCACTGAAAGATATAATTAACCAAAGATCACATGGATGCCTGTGGAGGAAAGGGGGCACAGCCAGCCTGTTTGGTGGGGCACATTAGCAATCAGTCTGGAAAATTCTTCTTGGCTAATCGATTTTCCCCCAAGCAAATGAATGTTCCCTGGTATAAACTGGCAGCTTAGGAAAGCATTTTCTAAAGTCTGTAGGCACCTATAGGGCTAAATTACATTGGACAGTTTTAAAATTCCAGTAATGAATAATTTACCCTCCATCAAGCATGTTGTTTACATCTCATTGAAATCAATGCATCACAAATAAGATAATTAAATCACTTTAAAAAAAAAAAAAACAACATTACAATATCCCATGAAATTCAGCCCTAAACCCAACAGTGCTAAACAATAAAAAAGAGACAATGACAGGCACATTGGACCCATACAATGTCATTGTGATTGCAGTGATTAAAAAAAGACAAATCAACAAACTCATCCTTAGGTTGCGTTTTTTTTTAAATTTAAATAAATACTCTATAGCTTTAATGGGAATGATACTCCATGACATTGTGGATTATTGAATAATTTGTTGCTTGACATCTCTAGTAATACAAGCTTTTATGGAAGTGTGCTTCTCATGCAGAATGTCTGTTTTAATAATGAAATGTATGAAATGTAAATAAAAGGAGATATACATAGGGGCAAAAAGGCCACTTTGGTAAGTGGTTATATCATGCGTTTCCTGTATGCATCCTGTCAGCTTATGTGAAAACATTATTACAAAGGGCCCTGAGATCTGTTTACCTTGGAACGCATCAAAAAATAATGCAATGTCTCAATGATTAAATCTTGTATATCAATATAATTTAATTATATCTCTGAATGTAAAACACGCAAATGCCTACTGGGTCTTGTTCCCGTAAAATCATTTTCTAGATACTGAAAATGTCCATGCTACATCGAGTTCACATATGCGGTGTATGCATACAAATGCATAAAACTGAACTCCGGAAAGAATTAAAAAAAAAAATGTCATTCAGTTATGTGACCAGTATTCATTTTAAAATCCCTAAATGAATGTTTACATAGCACTAGCAGAAGAGCCAGAGTTTGTCCTGGCATCAGCCTCCTGTAATATCATACACAGTACCTGGAAGAGGGAAAGGTCAGCTTGGGCTTTATTGCTTTTGTAGGTGTTGTCAGTCTCTGTGTGAATGCACTTACAGGAGAGGAAGGCAAAGGAATGACATCATCAGTGTGTTGCTGCTCTGTCACTGTCCAATCACAGACTCGGGTGTGTCCTGAACAAGAGTGTAGTTTACAGGGGGACCCAGCAACTGGTTGCACTTTCTGGCACGTGCCAGAATCATAAAACCTGCTGAATCTGACATGAAAGGTTAGACAGGTCACATATATCTATTTCTATTATGCTCTGTGGTCTGTTTTCGTGGAATTCAGCTTTAATTCATTTTTTTTCCTTTTAATTTGCCATATCTAGGCTAATGCTATTGCACTACATTTTGGTATTCTCTCCTGGTGTAGGGGTGCATCTTCTCTTCTTTGCAAATTAAGGTTGCATTCACGCTTGTGCTTTTTAAGACACATGCATTCTCCATGAAATCTATGGAAAGACAGGCAGATGCTCGTTCACACAAATGAACACACATGCTTACATATGATAGCATGTGTTTCCTATTGATATCAAAAATGCATGTGTTGAAATTGGCCCCTTACTGATAATACCTACATTTAGTCTGGCTATACAGAAAGTATAGTCAGAGTAAATCAACTGTTTCCTAGAGGAGCTGGATTCTCTGGGGGTACTGAAGTATGCATGTCAGGTTATGAGAAAAGAGATTTGTTTACATAAAAAAGTATCTGGGTAGTCATCTACAAACTAAGCCTGAAGTTGCCGTCTATAGTAAGAGATTTCCAACTGACACTCAGAATCAATGTCTAGCGTAAGTCAGAAAATGGAATAAAGCTAATTAGCCCTCATTTATTACTTTTAAAAACACAAGACAGTTCCAACATGTTGTATGATGATTGTAGGATGAATGGTCCTATATTTTAACACGCATGGTATTCAGATGATTTTAAAATGAACTTTTATATATACAATATCCATCTTCAAATCTAAACCAAAACTTGTTTGTGGTTCATGCATTCATTCATTCTCTGTGCAGGAGTGTATTCTGGAGCTGCTGTATTTAAGTGGCTGAAAATTGAATGAGAAAGACTACTTGTTGGTTTAGTATTTCATTTTTTTTTAACTGGTTTTAAATTTTCACCAGACTGAATAAAAACATCAAAATTCCTAGGTTTACCAGATGATGGAGCATTACTTTGGCATGCCAGGTCAAAATCAGACTCACGGACATGTGAGTGAATGAGGCAAGCCCTTTAACATTAAACTACATCAGAAGTAATTTTTTTACTAATTTTAATTACATTAAAAAAATAAGGGAGAAATGTAATTTATACTGTTTGAGTCTTTTAGTCCAATCCAAGGTCTGCTAGAAGCAATTTTTATGCCAATCTGACAACAACATGCCATTTACTGCTTATTAAGTGATAATAGGATTTTGTAAATAAATTCTCATTCTGGCTGGTCAAAGTCGTGAGACTTCGTTCTCCTATAACAGAATGCTTTCTGCAGTCTTATGCAGAAAACACTCTGATGGACACCGCCAGCTGCATTTTATGAAGAGAACATAAAATGCGTCTGCAGCATGAAGTAAACCCTGCGGGATCCACTCTCTCGTAAAATTGTATTATAAATAGCCCCCTTAGTCTTCTGAGAAAATGGCGTTAGGGGTCATACAACTGAAACCCAGCTTTGACTACAGTAGAAGACATTATACAATGGTACAACAATGAGTTTTATAACATTCATCTTCCCCTCTATGACAAAAAATCCTATTCCACAGAAAAAACATTTGGATGTTACGGTGGTAATCCCTCAATTTAGAACAGCAACATACAAATAGAAAAACTTAGAACTAAAGCTAAAACTTTTTTTTATTTTTTTCCATTTTGAATAAAGCAAGTGAGGGTTATTACCAGGCAGATTTTTTTTTCGCCATCCGTGTCCCATTGCGGCAATTTCCCTTCACTTTCTGTCCCATAGTCAAACAGGAAGTGAGGGGAAATCCCTGCAAATTAAGTCAATTCCTTGGGGACACACAGGTCACTAGAACTAGTGTCCCTATTGGAAGATTTCCCCTCTATTACTTTTCTGGGGACAACCCAAAATGTGGGATTTTATTTTACTTTCAATGATGATGGTAAACAGGACAAACAGAGAAGGTGGATCACCTTAATGGGGGCACAGACAGTAATAAAAACTGACAGGTGTTCCAATTCCTCTCCACTGTATCCAAAACGTAAAAAAAAAAAAAGCATTAGTTAACTTTAGGATAAATTTAGGCACCTCGGGCTATAAAGGCGTTCCTTTAGCGAGCACAAGTAATTCATAATTAGAACATACTCCACGTCTTTTGATATATATCCTTCCAGAATTGCATTTGATTGACTATTGCCTTCCAAACTACACCGAGGGAAGGACAATATGTTAGAAAGATTGGGAATCAGGGTTTCAATGTTTAAAAAACAAAACAAAAAAAACATTTAGTAAAAAATATGTGACGCTAGAATGAACCTGAGGCACTACAAGGACATAGAGAGCTTTTATTACACCACATCTGTCCATTGTACCGGTAATCACACTATTATTAAACTAACCCCTAAATTCAAATTTAGAAACTCCTTTATCCATATTTCCAAGATATAAAATTAAACCTCACTGTTCCTTAATAAAAATTCAAAAAGCCCTGTAAGTAGTAAAAAGTATTCTACATAAAATAGAAAGATGTAATTTGACATTAGTAAAAATCAGTTAATTAAAAAATAGTAGAAATTCATTTGTGAAACCCTAAAGTTTGGTCATGCTATGCAGCAACATTTTTGGGCATAGTACATTATGATGTAGGTCTTGTCATGGGTCATCCATGGAGAGAATGTGAAATGGTCCCACAACACCATCCACAGAGTCGTCTTAGCAGCATTGGTGGAGTTCAAAAACTGGGAGAGATCCAGGAATGGAAGAAGCCGTATGCTTTTCAGTCCAGATTGACAGTTACCTTTAGGTCAACCACAGATTAATCGTATGTTATAATGAAGAAGCTGACAGTTCCTCCAACATCAGACAACATCAACCTTCACTGGCACATCCGCACTGTCATTTCTTTCTGTAATGTAATGAAAAAAAAAAAAAAAAAAAGAAGAGGTTCATGTCAAGTTTTATACAAGTTGCAAAGAGTAAATAATGGAGACACAAAGTACTAGAAAATGTATCCACAGCCAAACAGCTGATGGAGGGAATAACGGTTAGAATCCCTATCAGGTTTTTATTGCTATCTGTATCACTGCTTGTGGATATTGTCCTTTATATCTGCCCTGGTGGCCATTGTCCCCTGGACAGAAAGTGATGGAAAAGTCAATGTTTTACAGTTGGCACCAGAGCAGAAGGTGAGGAGAAATATTTCAATGGAAACAACTGTTTTGGTCACAACTAAGAGGAGATTTATTCTTACTGTTGTGCCTCTAGGGCAGAATATGAAGAAAAATCTCCCAAATAATACACAGATAGTAAAAATAAAACCTGAAGGGCATTTTATTCATCCTATACTCTATCAAAAGCTACAAAAATGGTTTTGGCCATTGGGGAATATCTACTGTATTCCCCATAAATATGTCTGTATTAAAATGATTATCTCTGCACTTCTGAATGTCTCCACAAGTGCCAGAAGTATTATTCAAGTTTCCTCTTTTAGCACCCAAATTTTCTCGTCCCCCTTTCCTCTACAATGTTCCTATTTTAGGTCAGATGTATTTGTTCTCTGCCTTTCTTACATTTTTGCTATTCAGAAAACAAACGTGTTAATAAATTATTTGTGTTTGAAGGACTAATGTTTTAATTGCCTTGGGAAATCTCTAAAAATCCTACCGGCTAGCATGAGAAATCTACCAAGACATTGGCCTCACTTTAAGCATCCTTAAAAATGTGACTTTAAAATATATAAGCTTTACAACATTTGATATATTTGGTTTGAAAAAACAAATGGAGAATGCAGTTTGAATGTCGTTATAGTACATTCTGAAAAAAATTCACTAGGTGGCAGCAGAAGAACGATGAAAAACATCGGCAAAAGCTGTATACCAAACTCTTTGTTAAAGTTTTTTTTATTATGTTCTAAAATATATTATGCTTTAAGATGTATTTTGGCCATGTATGAATGTTATAGTATTAAGCTGGCATGAAGCCATGTATAAAGATAAAACCTGAAAGAATGTTCCAGTTTGAGCAGGAAATATTAGATGCCTTATGTTTTTGAATGTCTCAAGCTAAAATAAAATTTTGTGTCAAGTAAAGGGACTAAAACTGCCCACAGACACGCATGGTCTGTCTGTGTAGGCACACAGGGCGAGATGTACCAGCACTGGGGCACTCAGAATCTGGTGCAGTTTTGCATGGTAGCCATTCAGCTTCTAAATTCAGCTTGTTCAGTTAAGCTTTGACCAAAAAAAAAAAAAAAAACTGGAAGCCAATTGGTTTCTTTTCTTTTTTTTTTTGTTTTCAAACTTTTTTGAAAAAATAAAAACATACAGTAAGAATGTCAAAAGCCATCCATATAAAAGATATAGCATACTGTGCACATTGAAATGTCTTCACATTTCCTGTGAGTGAACATTATATACATTATCCTGTGAAACAATAACCAATCAAAGTTATGCAGCAAGTTCTTATGTGTCATACCAAGTGGATGGAACATTTATGGTAAATGAATATTCATAAGCAGGATCAAAGCATAAAAAAAAAAATCAGACAAAACAAAAAAAGAAAAAACAACATGGTTAGTTCTGAAGCCTAAACAGAGACCAAGAATTCCATTTTACATCAAAAGCGGGGATAGTGTCATGCAGGGTGTTCCTATGCAGAACTGCACCAGATTTGGTACTCTCCAGTTTTAGTAAATAACCCCCACGGTGACCACTTTTAGGACAGGTTGTCTACAGAGTGCTTCATACAGTTGAATCAGGGGTTTTAGATTGTTGGCTACATTGTTAAACAGTTGCTATCTGTATCAGGCATTGATTTTCATAAGTGACACTACTGTATGTGCACCTGGAAGCATCTAAACACGAGAAGGACCAATTGCGTTTTCAGAACACACATTGTTTGAATACTACACAAACTATAAGTTGCAAATGGAAAACAAAGGGTTAGATCCCACTGTCCATTCACCTTCTTGGACCAGCCTTTCTTCCTTCCTAGGGCCATTTTGGTTTCCTTCTGCTTTCTATCAAGTGAACTAAATTGTAATGTTTCTGTTGATGGAAAAATGAAAAGGTATGTCCAATAATGATAGAAGTCTGGTTAATAAAACGAAAGAACTAGGATATCTGATACCTGAGGAGGACTTGACTTTGTGGGAATATCAGAAACATGGTTTTACATTATGACCGGCTTGTGACTATCTGAAGATACACTCTGTATCAGAGGGACAGGGTAGGTAGAAGGGGGAAGAGGTGTGCCTGTATGTCAAGAGTGTTCTGATAGTAAATACCAACAAGACTAATGACAAGCTGGGGACTTTGTGGCAAGAGATTCAACGAGATGAAACAAGGACAAGATCCATCTCCTTTCACAGCTAGCAGGGAGGTGGAGGAATGTTATAATTATTTGGGGCTTAAATGATCCTGATATTGATATAGCAGACAGACGTGCACACTCAACTAAAGCTTGTCAATTCTCGAACAAGATGCTGGTGGAAGCCCCAACTACAGACAATGCTCTGCTGGACCTATGAATTTCAAACACCAAATGGATTGCAGATATGGATGCAAGGGATAATTTAGTGAACAGTGATCACAGAGTAATTATGAATAAATCATAGAAAAAGGGAGAAACAAAAGGTTAGAACAAGAACATTCAATTTCAAAAGAGCCAACTTTACTAAGATATGTACCATACTATATGATATGAATTGGCATCGAATTATTGCACCAAAGAATCACTGAAGAAAAGTTGGAGTGTTTTAAGGTCATATTAAACAGCATTCACCATGCACATGCTGGCCCCATAAAAGGTGATTAGGGGAAGTTGGACATAAATGACAGGGAGAAGGCAACTTTATTAAATCCATCTTTCTACTCAGTTTATATAAATGAAAAAGAGGGGTATAACAAACGTAATGGTAACAGCATTATATTGAATGTACCCTTGTGCCTGACAGAAACCAGTGTTCAGAACAAGGCTAGAAAAACTTAATGTGCTAGTTTCACAGATGTGTTGCATATGATTTATTGCTCTGGAAGGACTATGTAACTATATTCAGTATGTACGAATACAACACTGTAAACTGATGTTTACTACAATGTCTATTCTGTATTTTTACTACTTTAAACCAATAAAAATCATTAAAGAGAAAAACTTAATGTGAATAAATTAGCATGGCCAGATGACTTACACCCAAGAGTTCTCAACGAACTTCGCCAGGTTATCGCCAGGTCATTGTTACTAGTTTTGTAGGACAACTTATAAACTGGAATGGTAATAGCAGATTGGCAAAAAGCAAATGCGGTGGCAGTATTCAAAAAAAGGGCCAAGATATATACCTGGAAACTACAGACCAGTCAGCCCAAGATCATAAGCAAGCAAACTATTAGAAGGAAAGATAAGGGACTACATCCAAGATTTTTCTGTTTAAAATAGTATCATTAGTTATAACTAACATGGATTTCTGAAAGACCATTCTTGCCAGACCAACCTGTTACCATTCTATGAGGTGGTAAGCTGCAAGTTGGATATAGGAAGGCCTGTGGGTATAGGGCAACTCAATTTTGCTAAGGTATTTAGTAACGGCACCACCTGCATTTAATACAGAACCAGAACCACGGTGGATCATTTTTAGAGGCCACTGCGAGGCAATAGGTTCACTTTTATACTGCCAATTGTTAACACTTAATAGCCCGCACCCCAACATTGCAACTCCATGCGTTGCACACAATTGCAGGGTGGTTGCAGTGTATCCCCATTCACTTGAATGGGTCCTGTTGGGCATGTGTACAGTTCTGTCCAGCTGCTGTGCTAGGTTAAAAAGTAACTCCATTTAAGAAAAAAAAAATAAAAAATTCCCATCTGGGTGATCTATGTTCATTGCAAGGATTTTAACAAACTTTGTTGCAGATTCTTTGCTTTTCATATTCTGAAGAAATAGCTGTTTGTGTTAATGTGCAAAGTGAATTTAATGGGAGTAATTTCATATTTATCAATATTTATTAATCGGCTGCTGTACTTACAGGGGTCTATCTCCCTTTGGACATATTTTCCATTGGGGATTATCTCACCATACATTACATTTTTGTTGCAGGGATGCCCAAAATCTGACGTCTAGAAAAATCAGTGAGCCACTCACACAAGCAAGAAATTACATATCTAGGGGGTGTTCTTTACACCATCTGTGTACAGAACGCCTCCAGGAAGCCATATTGCATTTTACAAGAAATTACAGAGCTGCGGATTGAAAAGGAAAGGTAATTTTAAACATTCAGCTACAATATGACTTGTGCAGCAATTGTATGTGCTACATTCACTTTATTATTTTCTTTTCCCCCCTCCCCCACAAAAGGGTAGTTACCCTTTAATGGTGGGTGGAAAAATCACAGCTCAACTATTTTTATCCCACCCCCCCCCCCCCCACAAGTGTGGACAAGCCCTCTGAGGACACACGTTATCAGCCCCAGGCTTCCAGGCCAGGTTCGAAGGCCATCGTGTTGGGCTGTGCCAGCATTAGATAGGAGGCTCAGCTGTGGAAGATAACCGCCATCCAGAGGATCATTTTAATTACTAAATTAAGACAGACGCTTTTGAGCACAGCATTCAGTAATGGGCAACAACTAGAAAACAAATCTTTATGGAACTGGCATTCAAAATGACAAACTGGCAGACAGCGTTTTAATGGCTGGCAGTATAACCACAGCACTTAGCAAGTGGTATTAAAACATTAATACTCTCATGCATTAGTGTTAACAAATGTTCAGTGCGTAGCGCAGTCCACATCTGAATGTCTGTAATCATGTCGTCCTCGACTCCCACACTTTTCAGAAGCACCAAATCTCTTCTTGCCAGCCCATCTTCCATGCTGCTTTTTTATTCCTCATTAAATTGACTGATAGAAGCCCAATAGTTCTGCAGTCGGCTGTGCAGTTTTAGAGCTCTCTTTGATCTCCAGTTTCTTCAAGCATGCAGTGAATTATGACTGCGGTGATAAGCACTTAACACAGAACTGAGTGGCTGGGTTGCACAACACATAACTTAAAGCAGCATGCCTCCATTATATTTCTGTTCACTTCTCTAGAAACTGCCTACTTGTCAGAATGAGGGAAATGAGTGTAAGAGAACGTGTCTGGTCATACATGATTAAAAGTCTCTTTTTATACTTGTAATAATGAACCTCATCTATAAAAACTAGGGAAGAAATATTGCCAGCATTTCCCATTGCAACTAATTCTATTTCTAGCTGCCATTTATCTCTAGCTAGAGTAGTACTACATACATATATATATATATATATATATATATATATATATATATATATATATAAACACACACACACACACACACACACACACACACACACACACACACACATACATACATACATATACACACACATACATACACACACACACACACACACACACACATATACACACACATACATATATATATATATATATATATATATATATATATATATATATATATATATATATATATATATATATATATATACACATACATACATACACACACACACACACACTTAAACACATATTAAATTGTGTCCTTAGCAAGACTGTGCAAGATTTTTTTTTTTTGTTTTAATGACAGAAGCCTATAACCTGCACATGTCTGCACCCCACTGCTTAACCATCTATAAGACCCCAAACCCCTACTCTACACTTGAAAGTATTCATAATGTCAAGATCAGCGTTTTTGCATTCTTTCTATTTTTTTTTTAAAACTGGCGCCTTTAAGATGCTTGTAATCCTAGATTGTAAGCTCTAACGAGCAGGGCCCTCCAATTCCCCCTGTCTTGAATTGTATTGTAATGTAATGCCTGCCCTAATGTTGTAAAGCGCTGCGTAAACTGTCGACGCTATATAAATCCTGTATAATAATAATAAATAATAATAATCCAAAAGTGATGTCACGACATTGCTTCCCAGTTACTAGATCCTAGACCCCGAACAAAGCTGATCTGGCTTAGTTCAGGTCTTCGGCCAGTCGGCAGAAGTGTCGGCTGGTTGTATGGGCCTCCCTGTGGGACAAGAGACCCGGGCGAAGTGGTGATGTTCCCTCCCGCTGCTTGTAATATTAGCCGAGTGGCTGCTGAGCCGCATTGGCTGTTAATAAAAGAAAGCTGACCATCCGTTCTAAAGAACATTACCGGAGTGATGCCATCACCCTGGTACAACCCCTTGAAGCAATATCATGATGTGACCGATACTGATGCTTCAAAAAAAAAAGTGAATACCGGTCGCACCAATAATCGTCAACCCCTACACTGTATTGGTGTCACTGGTCCCTAAAAAAGTGTCACTTAGTGTCAGATCTGTCCGCCACTATGTCGCAGCCTGGCTATAAATCGCTGATCACCGCCATTACTAGTAAAGTAAAAAAAAAAATCCATAAATATATCCCATAGTTTGCAGACACTATAACTTTTGTGCAAAATCAATAAATATATGCTTATTGGGATTATTCTTTTTACCAAAAATACATAGCAGAATACATATTGGCCTAAATTGCTGAATTACATTTTTTAGATTTTTTTATTGGATATGTTTATAGCAGAATGTAAAAAATAGTTTTCCTAAATTGACGCTCTTTTTTTGTTTATAGCGCAAAAAATAAAAACTGCAGAGGGTATCAAATACCACCAAAAGAAAGCTCTATTTGTGGGGAAAAAAGTACATCAATTTTATTTGGATACAGCGTCACATGAGTGCGCAATTGTCAGTTAAAGTAACGCAGTGCTGTATCGCAAAAAAAAATGGTCTGATCATGAAGGGGGGTAAACCTTCTGGAGCTGAAGAGGTTAAAGTAGAACTACAGGCAAAACTTTTTTTCCACCATTTTGGATAGAGTAAAGCAGGGTTATAACCTGTCATTTTTGCCATCTGTTTCATTGCAGAGATTTCCCATTCACTTCCTGTCCTATAGTCACACAGGAAGTGAGATGAAATCCCTGCAAATTGAGGGATATCCTTGGGGACCCTCAGGTTACCAGAACTAGTGTCCCCATTGGAAGATTTCCTCTCCATTACTTTTCTGAGGACAAACCAAAATTTGGGACTTTTTACTTTCAATGATGATTGTAAACAGGCCAAATTGGGAATAGTGAATCTCTTGAACAGGGGCACAGACAGCAATAAAAACTGACAGTTCAAATCCCTCTCCTCTCTGTCTAAAACAAAAAAAAAAAAGAAAAAGAGTTTTACCCTTAGTTATACTTTAAATCGGGGGTCTCAAACTGGTGGCTTTCCAGCTGTTGCTAAACATCCCATGAGGAATTGCAATGCTAATGCCCTGTACAGACAGTCGGACTTTCTGATAGAAAATGTGCGATCGGACTGTGTTGTTGGAAATTCGGATCGTGTGTGGGCTCCATCTGACTTTTTCAGTCTGAATTTCTGACACACAAAGTTTGAGATCTTGTTCTAAAATTCTCAGACAAAAAAATCTGATTGTTTAAATTCTGATCGTGTGTAGACAATTCCGACACACAAAGCGCCACGCATGCTCAGAATAAATTACGAGATGAAAGCTATTGGCTTCTTTATAGTCCCGTCTTATGTGTTGTACGTCACCTCATTCTAAATGATCAGATTTTCTGACAACTTTGTGCGACCGTGCGTATGCTAGACAAGTTTGGGCCACAATCCGCCGGAACAAAACCAAAAGGATTTTGTCGTTGGAATGTCCGACCGTGTGTACACGGCATTACAGTTACAAGCATGACTATCTCAGGCAGAGGCATGATGGGCCTTGTAGTTCCGCAACAGCTGAAGGGCCACCAGTTTGAGACCCCTGCCTTAAATGTATTATCAGGGTGGATTGGGTTTAAATCAAGTCGATTTAAATCACAACTGAAATCATGATTTAAATCACTAGTAAAAAGGCTTGATTTAAATCATAATTTTTAAAAGGCAAATGTCATCTCTGACCCGCTGTTGACTCACCAACAGTCCCATTCGCTATAATGGGACGGCTGGTAATGCGGCAGTGACACACCAAGGTGAGGGACGTGGTGGCAGCAGGTGAGTGGATGCCCGCTAACAGACGCTGCCATGATGGATCTGAAATGACAGGTGCTCTTTAACCACCTCAATACAGTGCAGTTACACCCCCTTCCTGACCAGACCAATTTTCAGCGCTCTCACAGTTTGAATGACAATTACTCAGTCATCCAACACTGTATCCATATGAAACTTGCGCTCTTTTTTCCACACAAATAGAGCTTTCTTTTAGTGGTATTTAATCACTAGTGGGTTTTTTATTTTTTGTGCTATAAATAAAATAAAACGTAAATTTTGTGAAAAAAATGCCTTTTTCTTTGTTTCGGTCATAAATTTTTGCCAATTAGTAATTTTTCTTCATAAATTTTGGCTAAAGTTTATACTGCTACATATCTTTGGTAAAAATAACCCACATTAGTATATATTATTTGGTCTTTGTGAAAGTTATAGAGTCTACAAACTATGGTGCCAATCACTGAAAATTGATCACTTCTGATCAGGTCTTCAGTACATCAGGTGTATCTCATTTCTTGAAACACTAACAAGTCAGGAAAGTACAAATACCCCCCAAATGACCCCTTTTTACAAAGTAGACATCCCAAGGTATTAAGTAAGTAGCATTGTGAGTTTTTTTAAGTTGTAATTTTTTCCCACAATTCTTTGCAAAATGACGATTTTTTTTTATTATTTTTTTTACAAAATTGTCATATTATCAGGTTATTTCTCACACACAGCATGTGCATACAACAAATTACACCCGAAAATACATTCTGCTACTCTTCCCGAGTATGGCGATACCACATGTGTGAGACTTTTACACAGTGTGGCCACATACAGAGCACCAACATTGATGTAGTACCTTCAGACGTTCTACAAGCAAAAATGACGCATCTCATTTCTCAACCACCTATTACACTTTTGAAGGCCCTGGAGTACGAGGACAATGGAATTTCCCATAAAATGACCCCATTTTGGAAAGCAAACACCCCAACGTATAATCTGTGAGGCATAATGAGTCTTTTGAATGGTTAATTCTTTTTCCAAAAGTTTTTGGAATATGTGGAAAAAAATTTAAACGCATTTTTTTTTTTTTTTACACAAAATTGTCAATTTATAAGATATTTCTAACACATAGCATGTATATAGCAAAAATTACACCCCAAAATACATTCTGCTACTCCTCCTGAGTATGGCGATACCACATGTGTAGGACTTTTACACAGCCTGGCCACATAGAGAGGCCGAACATTTAAGTAGTACGTTCAGGCGTTCTAGGAGCATAAATGACATCTCATTTCATTCCTACCTATCACACTTTTGAAGGTCCAGGAGCAGCAGCACAGTGGAATTGCCCACAAAATTACCCCATTTTGGAAAGCAAACACCCCAACGTATATTCTATGAGACATGGGCTGCAAATAGGTACTCGGGTACTCTGATGGCCTGGCGACAGGTACTCAGGTACTCCGATGGCCTGGCGACAGGTACTCGGGTACTCCGATGGCCTGGCGACAGGTACTCGGGTACTCCGATGGCCTGGCGACAGGTACTCGGGTACTCCGATGGCCTGGCGACAGGTACTCGGGTACTCCGATGGCCTGGCGACAGGTACTCGGGTACTCCGATGGCCTGGTGACAGGTACTCGGGTACTCCGATGGCTTGGTGACTGGAATTTGGGTACTCTGAAGGGCGGTAACAGGTACTCAAATGGACTGTGACAGGTACTTTGGTACCAAGATGGACTGGGACAGGTACTCGGGTACTCAGATGGGCCGGGACAGGTACTCTGGTACTCAGATGGGCCGGGACAGGTACTCGGGTACTCAGATGGGCCGGGACAGGTACTCGGGTACTCAGATGGGCCTGGGACAGGTACTCGGGTACTCGGATGGCCTGGCGACAGGTACTCGGATGGACCGGGACAGGTACTCGGATGGACCGGGACAGGTACTCGGATACTCGGATGGACCTGGACAGCTACTCGGGTACTCGGATGAACCGTGACAGGTACTCGGATGAACCGTGACAGGTACTCGGATGAACCGTGACAGGTACTCGGGTAGTCTGATGGGCCGGGACAGGTACTATGAGGGGTGGTGACAGGTCCTCTTTATTGGGGGGGGGGGGGGCAATCAGTATGATTGGTGTACACTGTAGGCGGTAACGAGAGGTTACCGCAATCTCCTCCTCACACACGATCGGTGTGTGAGGAGGAGAACCCGGTAACATCTCGTTACCGCGGTTTGTTTACATTTTAGTGATCGGCTGTGATAGGATCAGAGCCGATCACGTGGGTAAACAGCCGGCCAATGGCTGTTTACCAGCGTTGGTGACTAGCAGTGTTCCCGGGAAACACGCCACCGACGTGCACGCGCAGCGCGCTCACGATCACGCGCCGTGCAAAGTCGGGGTGTGACCATCTGTGATCGGTCGTGACTTCATCACAGCCGATCACGTGGTAAACAGCCATAACCAATGGCTGTTCACCCCCTTCGGTGGCGAGCGGTGTCTCCGTGACACGCCGCCACCGAAGAAACAGGTATGCGCGCGCACGATCGCACGCATTCCCTGTTTAAACGGGAGGCCGTCATATGACGGCCTCCCGCCACAATAGGTGTGCCGCCTGGCCGTCATTTGACAGCCGGCGGTCAGCATCTAGTTAAACGTAAGGACTTATTCTTGCTGGTAGTTAAAATATATAATATTTGCAAATTCCTATTTGGAATAATAAGCTGCCAGGTAAGTAAAACAGCGAGATCAGAACTGATTCAATCAATACAATACAGTTTGTGGTGTACACAGATTTGCAAAACAATGGCATAAAGGAATATTCCTGAACTTTGTTTTATCTCATGGTTACTGTGAAATTGTGTGAATGCATCAATGCAGTGCATGTTATCTCAGCTTGCAGAGCTGGGATAACTAAGTTCAATTTCATGCTGAATAAACTAAATTATTAATGTATCTTAAATAGAAAACAATCTTTAAGAACCATTTTTAAAAAGTATAAAAAAAAAAAAAAAAAAAAATCAGATTTAAATAAAAATAAAGTCAGAATAAAAAAAAAAAAAAAAATCATTGATTTTTATCCACCCTGTGTATTATAACTATATATACACACACACACACACACACACACACACAAGTTCTAAATTTTTGCTGTCTTTGTACATATAAGTGTTGGTATGAGAAACAGATGTAAATTATCCACAATAAGCATAGCGATAACAGAAGATAGAAGCAGATTACAATGAACCTACTGAAATGTTTCCGACTCACACAATTATGAGACAATAAACGTTTCATTTTCCTTCCTACATCTCTGTGGGCAACACTGCTGCATTCCAAGACTCAGTGGGACTTAGATCAACCATAAAATGGGTTTTGTGTAGATGTGTGTGATAACTAAATGAGCATATTCCAAATTAGCTTAAGCTGGATCTCAAAAACACCAGCTAAGAACATCAAGAAAATACAAGGAAATAGGATGCCAATAAAACATAATCAAGTGTCATGCTGTTCTTGCCATTTTGATGTTCTGCTCATTTGCCTATACTGTATGTGTCTGTATAAATCCCGGTGTGCGTTTCAAAATTAACCTTTTCTTTGTAAATACATACTGTATAGTTTATAATAAACCCCCTCTTCCCTAGCAGGATATGCAGACTTTTCCTCCTTCCAGTTTTGCTTTATTTACCCATAAATAACAGGTGAAAAAAACTGGGTGTAAGCTCCAAACTTACTGGAGCTTACACAGGACTATGGCCCTTTTCACCAACCCCATGTGACAGTGCTGAACTAATCAGGAGCGGGGGCGTGCCTAGAGCATTTGGCACCTGGGGCGGATCCTATATCTGGCACCCTTTCCCCCCAGAAGGGTAGCACACCACGCGTTGACGTCATGTGGTATATAGTGCCAGGTCAGGGTGATATATAGAGCCAAGTTATGGTGGTATATAGTGCCAGTTTACGGTGATATATAGTGCCAAGTTAGAGTAATATATAGAGCAAAGTTAAGGTGATATATGGAGACAGGTAGGGATGAGCCATACATCCTCCTGTTTGTTTTGCACCAAAACATGCAAACAGGCAAAAAATTTGGACGAACACGCGAACACCGCTAAAGTCTATGGGACACGAACATGAAAAATTAAAAGTGCTAACTTTAAAGGCTTATATGCAAGTTATCATAAAAAGTGTTTGGAGACCTGGGTATCAATGCAAAAAAAAATATTTAAAAGTGCCCGTTTTTTCAGGAGCAGGGATTTTAATAATGCTTAAAGTGAAACAATAAAAGTTAAATATTCCTTCACGTGGGGGTCCCCTTGTTAAAGGGGGCTTCCAGATTCCGATAAGCCCCCCACTCGCAGACCCCCGCAACAACCGGGCAAGGGTTGTGGGGATGAGACCCTTGTCCCCATCAACATGGGGACAAGGTGCGTTGGGGGCCCCTCCAAGGCATCCTCCCCATGTTGAGGGCATGTGGCCTGGTTGGGGGGGGGGTGCTCTCAGATAAAGGTCTGGTATGGATTTTGGGGGGACCCACACTTTTTTTTGGTTCGGGTTTTTTTTCAGTGAGTTTTATCTATTGAAGGGATCTGACAATTCACTACAGCTGCGATCAGTTTTAAATATGGATGCACCGAATGGGTTTTTTGGTGCCGAAACCGATACCGAAAATGAAAAATACACTAGGCCGAAAACCGAAACAGATACCGAAACAGCACCGATACCGAAAATGACTGTTTTCAAAAAATATTTTTATACAGGAGATGGTCAGAGACTGGGGACATGGTACAGGAGGTGGTCAGAGACTGCGGACATGGTACAGGAGGTGGTCAGAGGCTGGGGACATGGTACAGGAGGTGGTCAGAGACTGGCGACACGGTACAGGAGGTGGTCAGAGACTGGCGACACGGTACAGGAGGTGGTCAGAGACTGGCGACACGGTACAGGAGGTGGTCAGAGACTGGCGACACGGTACAGGAGGTGGCCAGAGACTGGCGACCTGATAAAAGAGATAAGTGCAGCCAGTGTTGCCCCCTGTGATGCAGCCAGTGTGTGTTGCCCCCTGTGATGCAGCCAGTGTGTGTTGCCCCCTGTGATGCAGCCAGTGTGTGTTGCCCCCTGTGATGCAGCCAGTGTGTGTTGCCCCCTGTGATGCAGCCAGTGTGTGTTGCCCCCTGTGATGCAGCCAGTTGTGTGTTGCCCCCTGTGATGCAGCCAGTTGTGTGTTGCCCCCTGTGATGCAGCCAGTTGTGTGTTGCCCCCTGTGATGCAGCCAGTGTGTGTTGCCCCCTGTGATGCAGACAGCGATGCCCTTCTGCAGTGAAGAGAGCCGTCTGGTTGAATAGAGCGCCGGGAACATCACAGCTTTAATTTCAATAGCTGTGTGTTCCCCGTCGCGCGCCGTCACACACAGCCCCTCCCCCTTGTCCAGGCACTTTGATAGACAGATCACCCGTCCAATCTGGACGGGTGATCTGTCTATCAAAGTTCCCCGGACAAGGGGGAGGGGCTGTGTGTGACGGCGCGCGACGGGGAACACACAGCTATTGAAATTAAAGCTGTGATGTTCCCGGCGCTCTATTCAACCAGACGGCTCTCTTCACTGCAGAGGGGCATCGCTGGCTGCATCAGTCCTGCGCTATTCACCCCCATCATGGGAGGCACCAGGGGCGGGGGCGGAGTTCCGCCCAGGCCCCGCCCCATTTTCGGCTCAATTATCGGCCGTTTTTTCCTTTCGGCAAATTGCCGAAAAGGGCATTTTCGGCCGATATGTTTCGGCGGCCGAAATTTCGATGCATCCCTAGTTTTAAATGACTTTTTTCCTAAATATTTAAAGGAATAATCTCATTTTTATTGTTTCACTTTTTTAAGCATTATTAAAATCACTGCTCTCGAAAAAACAGCCATTTAAAAAAAAAAAAATGTTTGCACTGATTCATGTCCCCTGGGGAAGGACCCGGGTCCCCAAACACTTTTTATGACAATTTGCATGTAAGCCTTTAAAATTAACACTTAATTTTTTCATGTTAGTATCCCATAGACTTTAACGGGGTTCCCTGTCTTTCTAATTAGTCGTAAACACTGCATAATGTTCGTTGTTCGCCAAATGTGGCCCCCCTGTACCTCTGGATAGGGGGCGCAGCTGCATATAGAAGGAAAATGCCTGCCTTAGGCAGAGAAGGAGAAGCGGGTATTCAGCAGCAGGAGGAAAATGGAGAGATTGATTCCGCTAAGTATATGCAGTAGCCCCTGCCACTCCTCCTATCCAGCTTCCTTCTGCTACCCCCCCCTTGTGCTCTCCAGCCCCTTGTGCCGTTTCCTGCCCCCCATAGCTCTGGTGGGTTCCCCCCTCCAATCCCACCAGCTGCTGCAGGGGATGTGCCTGGATGAAAAGTGGGTCAAGGGATGGTAAATGTGTCATTTACCAGCCCTTTTTCTGAATAGAGAGACAGTGATCCCTACCGTACTGTCCATTCATAGTTGATGCATAGTGAACTGCTTCAGTTTGTGACTGAACGGGAAGCTCTGTACAGAGCTATTCCTGTCCAATCATTCAGCGCAGCTGAGGCTGCAGAGATAGAGACTAAGGGCTGTGCCCTCAATGTCCTCTCTCTGTCTCAAAGGTTGAACATCAGAGGTCCGTTTAGACCCCTAATGGGGCTCCAAAAAAAATGTAAAAAAGTATTTAAAAACTACCGACACTTGTGGCAGAACTGCCAGAGGTCACAAAAATCGCACATGTGACCCAGGCCCTGGCGTTATGCCACCAGGCACAGAGGGAAGGGGGGGCACTTCATGGTTTCTTGCACTGGGGCCATAAAGGCTCTAGTTACAGAACTGTATCCATCAAAAGAAAATAGATAAACTGGATTCACATTGTTCTGTGTGTATGCAGCATGCATAGGTGGGAATGGGTCCACATAGGTTCCCTTTAAAGCTAAAATAAAAAATTACATTAAAATTCTACAAAAATTATATTTAAAAAAAATTGGATTTTTTTTTGTACTTACCAGAAACATTGATGGCGCTATATAAGTAACTGAAATAAATAAATTTGAGGTTTGACAAACAGCATGGGAGTGACCCAATTATGACTAGGAAAAGGGTTTTATGGATGCAACAAAATTATAATAAAATCCTGTGGAAGACCCCATCTCGGTCCGTTAAAAACACAATGGTTGGATAATAATGGCAAACATCAGGTCAAATTAACATGTAAATAGAAGAGTGACAAGAAGGTAAATGCCCTACAATGGCTCATTCATTAGTGTGACCTCAATCCAGGCTCAGGATTCATGGTGCTATTTGAAAGCTGCAAAGTAAGTGGCATTCAACATGAACATCCCCTGCAAACAAATCTGCCTGAAAGGATTGGCTAAAATGACTCCAGAACAGTTTAAAAATCTGGTAGATGCTTTTACACACGACTGGTTATTCAAAGTGAACAAGATTTGCTTTTCACATGATTGAATTTTTGAAATTGACCGTTTTCATCAGTGAAGATTCTCAACATCTTCAGCAAATCAGCCCCAAAAAAAGGAAAAAATAATAATAATTTTAAAAACGGAGAACACGCAAACATTTTGTATAATGAATTCACTCGTATGAGACGTCTTCAAACATTTTACACCAGTTTGCCTCTGCTCATTTTTTTTCCACAGAACCGTTACCCTCCTCCTTCCAGTGGAGCATTATTTATTCCTATGCCAAGATGAGGTAATATTACGAGTACAACAAATGTAATACCAGATGCTTAACCAGCACATGTGACATAACCACATTCCCAAATTAATTCAGAATTAAAATCAATAGAAAATATAGATTTTTCTTCGGTGCGCAAACAGGGAGGTATACCCAATGCACAATAGTTGCTGGGTGTTGATTAAAAGGAGAAGCACAGCCAAAGCTCATTTGGCTGTACTTCTCCTGTGGATCACAAGAGTGCAGCTCGTTCTGCACTCCCTGTGACCCATTTTCAGCAGACAGCAGGCTAAAACCCGCTGTCTGCTGATGTCAGAGCCGGTAAAGGTCCGGGAAAGATGGCGACCATATGGTCGGGATCCGCCCACATGCCTGGACCGGCACACAAAAGATCCACACTGTTCACAGGTGAGCAGGCTCCAGCGACATGATCTCCTCACTGCAGGGTGCTTGCCCAGTCCCAGCTGAAGCAATAGCAAAAGAAAAGTCTGGATGGCTGCACACCAAACAGATCCAAAAGCCTTTATTCACATAAAACCATGAAGAACATGAGGGGCACTACATGTACAAGCAAGGGAGGAATGGCTCACGCATTTCACACACAAACTGTGTGACCGGCACCTGGCTCGGCCTCTCAGCAAGCCACTGAGAACCTGAGTCGACCACTCCCGCCCCCTCCACAGTCCAGCACTTCAGTCAGCGAGGAAGGGGTAGAGCAGAGAGCTGTGACTTACAGTCACCAGCTCTCTGCTCGAGGAGCACTGAGAACCAAGCGATCAGTGGTGTTAGTTCTTAGCCTTAGAGCCGGCAGGGGAGAGATATAGCATCGGACCAATGCTATATCCACCTAGGTAAGTAGGATTAAAAAAAAAATAATAATCTTTTAAAGTGGGTTTTCCTAAAAAAAATTCCCTCCCCTACTCCTACCTATCCTGCCTACTCTGTATATATAAAAAAAATAAAAAAAATCTGTGAACTTATTCATTTTTCATTTGTTCCAGTCCAGCCATGTGATCCCACAGCTCCAGCTCCCCCACATCGGTGAGTGGCTGCTAGAGGAGACAGGAGAGAGTACCGATAATGGGCCATGGGTGCCTATAGGTTTACGTCATTGCTTCCGAAATTCATTGCCATTGTCTGGCGCTCCCTTATACAGAGCTGCAGGATCACGTGGGCAGACCGGAGTTGATAGGCAAGAACACAGATCTTTTTTATACAGATTAGGCATGATAGGTAAAATAGGGTAAACCAGCCTAGCGCATTATCCTACATTTATTAACATAAAAGCAACATAAAATGTACTCAAACACATGAATGAAAATCATTCATCAGGCTAATGGTTCATAGCCCAATAGTCACTGACTTGGAAGGCTCTACGTAACAGGGAACCTCTCTAGGATCCTAGTTACTGATGTGTTTCAAAGGATAGACCAGCTTCACCAGAGCTTTATCCTTTGAAATGTGTCAGCTAACTAAGATCCCAGAGTGGTCCCCCTGTTACATGGAGCCTGCCAAATCTATGACTATTGGGCTATGTAAAAGTAGCTGGATGAACGATTTTTATTCATGTGTTTGTGAGTGCATTTTATGTTGCTTTTATGCTAATAAAGGTTGTGGGATAATGCATTAGGCTGGTACACCCTTTGTTTTACGCAGTGGCTACAGGACATCCCCAGTCCTAGAGGGCAGCAAGGCTTGGAGCTTATTCCTGTGAACTAGAGACTGCACTAATACTTGAACCTGACTACACACTTATGCGCAGGGGATTGGTTTGTGCTTTAGGCCCCATTCACACCTGAGCGATTTTCTGCTTGTAGCTCCAAAACGCTCAATAAGCCAAATCTCCTTCATTTCAATGGCTCCTGTTTACATATGAGTGTTCTGTCATTTGAAGCAAAATGCCTGAAGCTCCAAAAAGTACACAATCTTCTTTTTGGCAGATTACAAGTGTTTTGGCTCCATAGACTTCAATAGAAACAACTGACTCTTGAGCATTTTCAGCTCAAATAGCAGCTTTCCACCCCTAGTGCTTTCTATTGGCTAAACAAAAATGATTGAAGCTGCAATACACTGCTAAAATGCTTTATCTTGTAAAAAGCTTAAAAACAACAAAAAAAAAAAAAAACAAAGAAAAAGAAAAAAAAAAAAAAGCCAGAAAAACGCCAGTAAATATACTAAGGTGTGAATGGAGCCTCGGGCATCATAGGTAGGAGAAGGGGGAGGAAACATTTTTAAGAACAGATATAGTTAGGGATTTCTTCCACGTTAATGCTTCCAAAATGAAAACATAATCCTCTAGTGCTCACCTCTAGTTAAAAAAAAAAAAAAAAAAAAAAATACGGTGTTGCTCACTTTTGCAGTGGCAAACCTTGTAGGGGTGGGAGTGGCTGTCAGCACCAGGTACCACTCAGAAGGAGTGGCAGCATTGTGCAAGGACCTGGCACTAAAAGAAGGCGGAATCTCTGCCTGATAGTTAAAGTACAGACCTGGCTCAAGTGGTAGACAGAGCTCAGAGTGGGAACATGTGTTTAGGTAAGTAAAATGCTGAATACCAGTGCTGGGAGGAGGATTATTACAGCCAGCCACCGACCAATGCTAGGGGGGAATGGGAGGGCATTATTGCTACAGCCAGTCATTGACCACCAATGCTGGAGGGAGGGAGGTTGAGTTGTTTAATCAATTTTTCAATCAATTGTGCAGTAAAGAGGAAGTAAACCACTGCCCCCCTTTTTTTTTTCTGACATGAAAGGTAAAGGCATAATGTGTTAGTATGCATTGCATACTAACACATTATGTGAAACTTACCTGCAAACGAAGCCCTCGTTGTCACTGCTGGAGGACACATCCATCTTCGCTTGTCTTCCTTCCGGGTCAGCGGACTCCAGCTGTGACTGGCTGGAGCCGTGGGAGCCACCGGTCACGACACAGGGCTCTGGTGGCTCCCACGCATGGGTGGCTGTCCCTTCAGTGCGCATGGCTGATGATATAATTGGCTGCATATACAGTAAATATATCCTAAATGGTGCACATTTAGGAGATATTTACAGTACCTATAGGTAAGCCTTATTATAGGCTTACCTATAGGTACAAACAATCTTTAAGAATGTACCAAAGAATACCAAAATAGTTATAACAGATATCTAAAGACCATGTGCTTTGAGAAAAACAGCCAGTGTATATCAGCTGAATTGAGATATACAAGACAGACAAAGTAAAACTCACAAGCTCAAATGTTTAGGAAAACTATTAACAGGCCCAGGCAATACTGAAGCATAAGAGACTACTGGGATTATTGCCAGATAAATCCAGGTTTGATTTTACAAAAGCCGAAAACCCGGGTATTAACATTGAAGCTAAAGTTCCATTTAGGTTTATGAGGACAAAAATGTAGTAAATAGAGTGGATTCAACAGACGTAGTACATGCACATCATGCAAACCAAGTGTAATGGGAAGATGAAGGAATTTACCATAAGCCATCGAAACAAAAACCATGGAAATTAAAGACTTTGCTACTCTAAACGCCAAAAGGAGTCATGTATGGCATACAATGCCATTGTAAAAAGGTGTATTAAGGACATACCAAAGGAGCACTGAGGGTTAGACCACTTTCACACCGAGGCGCTTTTCAATCGCTTTCACGCTAAAAACAGCGCCTAAAAGCTCACGAAAACTTATTTCCATTAAAATTAATGAACACTTCCACATGGGGGCAGTGTGCTGGCAGGTCTGTGAAAAACTCCCCTCTCCGTTGAAATTAATGGAAAGCTCTTCAAACGCTCGCAGTGTTTTTACTGGCAGTTTAGAAGCACCTCAGTGTGAAAGTGGTCTTAGGATTAAGGAACTTTTCTGCAATATCCTGCAGGAAAGTTTAACCACTTGCCGCCCGCCCTATTACAAAAAGACGGCGGCAAAGTGGTTTGATAATCCTGACCGGACGTCATATGACGTCCTCAGGATTATGAGCCGCTGCGCACCCCGGGGGCGCGCATGGCGGCGATCGTTGTTGCGGGGTGTCAGTCTGACACCCGGCAACTACGATCTCAGTAAAGAGTCTCCGGAGACTCTTTACCATGTGATCAGCCGTGTCCAATCACGGCTGATCACAGTGTAAATGGGAAGAGCCGGTGATCGGCTTTTCCTCACTCGTGTCTGTCAGACGCGAGTAGAGGAGAGCCGATCGGCTGCTCCTCTGACAGGGGGGGTCTGTGCTGATCGATTAGCAGCACAGCCCCCCCGAGGATGCCCACACTGGACCACGAGAGACACCACCAGGGAAAAGGTAATCCTCCCTAGACCACCAGGGATGCCAATGGTCAGCACAATGGATGCCAATCAGTGCCCATAATGGATGCCAATCAGTGCCCACAATGGGCATCACTGATTGGCATGCATTATTGTTTGGCACTGATTGGCATCCATTAGTACATTATAACACCAATGCCGCCTATGAGTGCCCACCTGTGCCGCCTATGAGTGCCCACCTGTGCCGCCTATGAGTGCCCACCCATGCCCATCTGTGCCGCCTATCCATGCCCATCTGTGCCGCCCATCCATGCCAATCCGTGCCAGCTATCAGTGCCAATTTGTGCCACCTATCAGTGTCCATCCGTGTCGCCCATCCGTGCTGCCTATCAGTGTCCATCAATGCCACCTCATCAGTGCCACTTCATTGGTGCCCATCAGTGCCCATCAGTGTAGCCCCATCAGTGCCCATCAGTGAAGGAGAAAACGTACTTATTTACAAAGTTTTGAAACTGAAACAAAAAAAAACATTTTTTTTTTCAAAATTTTCGGTATTTTTTTATTTGTAGCGCAAAAAATAAAAACCGTAGAGGTGATTAAATACCACCAAAAGAAAGCTCTGTGGGATAAAAATGATAAAAATTTCATTTGGGTACAGTGTAGCATGACCGTGCAATTATCATTCAAAGTGCGACAGCGCTGAAAGCTCAAAATTGGTCTGGGCAGGAAGGTGTTTAAGTGCCCGGTATTGAAGTGGTTAATTAAAGAACCCTCTTTTTACACTTTTTCATACAGTCTGTAGTAGTAACCTCAAAAGGAACCTTCCTTATTTGGATGGATAGAGGCTGTAGGACCACATTGGAGAGGTGGAAACTATTTACATAAAAATTAAGAAAAAAAGAGAAAGGAAGAGTGTTACTGACAGGACCACCAGGTGAAAATAAAGAAAAACAAACAGACAAAAAAATTAAATAAAAAAAGCAGCAACCACATCTACGGAAAGGTACTGCGGCAATATAATATATACTATACTATTATTATTATTTTTTTTATTACACTCTGAGTAAACGGGGGTTCCTCCAGAATTTCAAAGCTCTTGGTGCTTTGGGTGTGACATAACACTTGTTTTTATTTTCAACGGACACATTTCCACCGTAAACATTAAATAAAAAAATCACAACGCTAAACTGCACTGTCTACCTGCGGCACACAATAACTACAATCCTCCAGACACACAATCACACATACCCTGCCATACCAAACATATGGCAGCCACTGAAGAGGCAAACGGTACACAAAGGACATGCGATGTAGCAGTGAAGCATATGTTGTTTATTTCCCCTGGTTTAACAAAGCAAATTACTGACCCTTGCCATAAAAAAAGCCGCTATTTTGTAAAGCTGCACACAACGGAGCTAGTCGAAAAGCCTGTAACATTTAGTGTCCATTATTTCAAACTCAATGACTCTGAAAAGAAAGCAGCTGTGGGGAAAAACCTAGTCCGCCACGCCTGCCCTAGACATGCAGCTGGTTAGCCATTAAAGCTCCAGATGTGAAACATAAACTGTAATTATCTCAATGACTAACCAGCACTTGTACACGAAATAGATGTTTTGTCCAACTGCCTGCAAGTAGTGGTTAAACATTGCATGGGCATTATACTGGTTGAGATGTCAGATCCTTGCAGTACTAAAAAGGTAAATCATTGAAGGCAGAGTAACCCATATTCAATGGAAAAAAGAAGAATGTAAAATAGCCAAATAATTACTGTTGCCGGGGTTAGCTGGTACATACCAACAATGACTACTAGATGTAGATAATAGTGGAGCGAAAAAGCTAAACATAAAATAAAATAAATGTCAAGGGTATAAAAAAAAAAAAAAAAAAAAAAAAAAAAAAAAGATATTGTTTCTAACATTTGCCTTTAATTATTCTAAAAATAAAGTTACTGTCTAACCAGCTTTTAAGCAATGATTCAGCATTTTCAGGAGGTGTACATTAACAGGAGGTGAAAACAGAGTAAAATCAGGACCGTTATGCTAGTTATACGCTGCGCAATTTCAATCTTTTCCTGATAAACTGGCTAAAATTCGTTTTTGCAGATGGCCCTGTCGGTTCTCTTCTGTCAGACATTGTACAACTGAAGAATCGAAGGAGTTGCATAGAAAGTTGCAAATGTTATTTGAGAATTTTGACATGCACCGCCGGCAGCTGTCAATATTCAATAGTAACATTAGTAAAATAGCATTGTAAAATGCCTGTGCCCCCTGCTGTGGTCTCAGCTGTCAGCCCCCTACTTCAGTACTGTATCCTCTATTGGTGTAAGGGTTGGCAGAAGGAACTACAGAGAACAACTGGGATCCAGGCATCTGACACATCCCCAAATGTGCTCCATGTGAAGAAAGCAGAGACTGGTAAACAGGCAAGGATGATGGGTAAGCATAAAGCCACTTCTTTCACAGGTCCTGTTTTGATACAATTTTTGTTTAACTAAGTGATAACTGCACTTTAAAATTCAGCCAAATGAGAAAGTAAAAAAAATTACTCTTGGTGGACTTTAAAGGCAACTGGAGAAACTGAGTAAGGGTCTGTCACAATAATATAACAACAATAATTTTTTTTATTAAAGAACAAACATGATTAAAAAATATACACATGTGAAACATTGATGAACTGAACGCGTTTCGGGATAAAGTGCATTCCTTCTTTAGGGGTGCAAAAAAAAGGGAGGGAACTCATATGCGTAGGCTGGTTTTCAGTGTTTCATTAGGTTAGCATTAAAAATATTTTGTAGGCAAAAAGCAGCACAACATCCAACCATGCAATGCTTCCTAGCATTGCATGGTTGGATGTTGGGACGTGTGGCTGCCTCCTGTTTACTCTGTGATTTTAGTTGCTATGGGTGGCTTTATCTTCCACTTGGCTACCAGCTTGGGCTGGCGTACCTCAAATACTAACAGGGATTCTCCTATTTGGTTCCAGCGTATCCATCTGGCCGGCCTCTGGCTTTGGAGTGTGGGGAGATGATCTTCCCTTACAGAGACAGCACTTTTAAGTCCATCTCTTAGACTTTCCAAACACCTTGCATTAACCGCAACAGTGGCCCTACTGATACATCCTTCATCCGCTGCTTTTTGCCTACAAAATATTTTTAAATGTTAACCTAATGAAACACTGAAAACCAGCCTACCCATATGAGTTCCCTCCCTCTTTTTGCACCCCTGAAGAAGGAATGCACTTTATCCTGAAACATGTTGGGTGTAAGGAGGTTTTAATATAAAAAACTCTTTGTCATGTCATTACCTACTGACTGCGTTCAGTTCATCAATGTTTCATATGTTTATATTTTTTAATCATGTTTGTTCTTTAATAAAAAAAAATATTGATATTTTATTGTGACAGACCCTTATTCAGTTACTCCGGTTTCCTTTAAAGTCCACCAAGGGGAATTTTTTCCCTTTCTCATTTTGCATTCTTGGATGTGGCACCCAGAGAAACAAGCACACCTTTTGCCATTAGTTCTTTTTCTCTTAAAATTTTGCCAAGACATTCCTCTATTTGTCCTAACAGTATTTGTTCATGGAGGGTGTTGTAAGCACTTTATTGCTCCCTTCCTCATGTCAAAGCTCTCCAAGGTTTACTAGATAGTAGCTATCCGTATTCTGTTGTATGTGCACTGGTTCTCATGCTGATCCTTGTGTAATATGTTTTTGCACTGTATGTAAAAAAAAAAAAAAACACCTTTTTTTTCTTAATAAACTCTATTTGGAAATAAAATAAAAAAGAATAGATGAAGGAAGGGAAAACGTAAGTAAAGTGGATTTTGACACAGAGTTTCACAGCTGCTACCTAGGGATAAATAGAGAGCACTGGCACAAGAAAGGCAGCAATGGTGAGCGTTTAACAACCCCTGTCATGGGTACTGTTAGATGGGATAGCGACTGGACAGGTAAAAAAAATAAAATGTTTGATCTTAATTGTTTCTCTAAAGATCAGCCAGGTACTGGGTTGCACATCTACCCATTTCATACTCCTGCTGCACAGGAAAAATCAAACAAGCCCCTATAAACATGGATGAATGTTAATGCAAGAAGCTGCCAATTAGGCATGCAGTTGCGATCCTATGTGGTTTCTGGTAATTTTAAAAGGTCACATTTTAAAGAGTCTGCCCTGGTCAAATGTACACATGCCATGGCATAACATATAGCCATATGTTAGCAATGCATTTCATGGACAGTCTCCATTATTTAGTAAATGGCCCCAACATTGCTTTTAGAATACGATAATTATTACTTACAATAGTTATTTATAAAGGGCTCTTAGGCCTCATGTACACTGCTGCTGCTAAACGGACGTTTAGGAGCAGTTGGGCATTTTTTTTTCAAACTGCCCCTGAACTCTCCTCTATGTTATCTTATCAGTACGTGTACACAGGGTCGTTTAATAGTGTTTTTAAAGTCATTTCAAGCGCCAAACGCTTCTAAAACGCAGTAACTCATGTTTAGCCATGTTTCGTTTACAGGCGTTTTTCATTTTTGGATATTTAAATTTTATATATATATATATATATATATATATATATATATATATATATATATATATATAAATAAATAAATAAAATTTTGTCTTAACGCTTCTAAAACGCAACCGCAGCAAAACGCTGCTAAATGTGTCATGTAAACACGGCAAAACGGACGTTTTAAAATGTGTTTTTTTTATCTGTCAAGTTAAATCGTTCACTAGAGGTTGTAGAAACGTCCCGTGTACATTAAGCCTTTTATTTCACGTTTATATATGGAACTTATTATCATCTATAACACAGTATAATTATTAGGAGACTGGCATAATTTCGGAGCTAATCAGATAACAATCCTTAAAGACACACATTATCTTTCACCTTCTTCTCTTTCCAAGTATGTATAAAAATAGGTCACCTCTTGTACATAGTGACAGGTGTCCAATAATATCTCAAAGATTTCAAATATTATGATGCTCCAATCACTACTTACCAGAAACGATCAGCCTGTTCGCTGACAAATGACCTGCGTACATAGATCGGCACTGTGTGTAAGACTATGCACAAAGAGCAGTGAGGAAGAACACATGAAAGAACAGGAAGACAAGACATCAGAGGACTAGAGGCATTTCTCTATACCTGGGACTGAACTGTTCTCATTAATAATTAGGGAGCGTTCTGGTTTATGACTGATTAAGCCGTCACCTGTCACATACGCAGCCCAAGGAGAAATTTAATGATGATACAATACTTTGTTCACACAAACAGCGTCTTCTTCTGTCTAAGACTTCAGACACTTTGATGTTGGTAAACGCAACTCTAGAATTATACTGGTGCACTTCTTATTTTAGAGACTCAACAATTAAAATGAGTTAAATATATCTTGCAAGTTTACCAATAAACTAAAAAAAGAATAACCCTAGTATTGTCCATCATAGTAGAAGAGGTGGATATATTAATTGTGCAGATATCTCTGTCAATAAATGTGTTTCTAGGAGCCTACGTTCCCATTAAAGAATAATATACCATCATTTCAGTGACAGCCCTATAATTATGCATATATTTAAATGTCTGTATAGCGGGATGGAGAAAATATACTTAAATAACCCCTTTTAATGATCTCATGCCTAACTTAGTCTGTTCAGAGCAACACTAAAATGGGTTTCCAGTCTGGTCACCCAAGGGTCATGTATTTATCGTTTGGGTGCCGACATCTTGCTTGGAGTATGGTGTGCACAAGGTGGCGCAGTGCTGTCCACCAAACACAGAAGACCCTACTCCGAATATTTTTTGTATGTTGTAACATTTCACAGCAATCATGGAGGTAGATGCCATACATATAAGCCCATCCCATAGAAAATAAAGCACAGTCAGCGAAAGTGGCCAAAGCTCCAAAAAGGCAAGTGTGGATACTTTCTTATTCTCTACAAAAAACAAATAGCAGTCCATAGTTTGACACGTGCAAGTATGCTCCCAAACACTACAGATACCAAACACCCTGTTTTAATCGCATGATGGCAATATTGCGATGCTGTGGCAGACTGGCCAGAAATATCACATCAAAATGCTAATGGCATGTTCAAAGAAGGTAGATGATAAAAGATGGCATGTACATGTAAAGAGCAGCGGGCATATAATGGCACTAAATACTTGCTTTTCAAAAACAGGGAATGCGAGACAGACTAGGGACGGAGGCAGGTCCAAGCCTAAGAAACACCTTTCTTGACAGCCCTATAGATTGACAGGTGTCTCGGCGGTGTCTGTATGGTCTCTTGGCGGCAGCTCCAGTACATCCAAGGCTACTCCTGTGATGCCAGTCCCAGAAGAGGAACATTTGAGGCTGAAATCTGGCTGTTCAGCTTCAACGATCCTTGATCTGGACACTGATTACATAGACACGCTAATACTCATTGATGGTTGTGAGTGCAACTAACACTTGTGTTTTATTTTTTCCTGATAAACTTGGTTACTGCACTATGGTTTGCTTGGCACCTCTTCTCTCTTCCTCCTTGTGAAAAGCACACAAAAAGTCCAGAGAACTTTACATACGGTAGTTTAGAAGGGTTCACATAAAAGTTATCAGTATATTGCTTCTTAATTGACCATTTCCTGTTTCCATCTTAACTCACAGACCTATTGTAAACCAATAACATGACCAGCTAGTCTTATTCCTATTGTTTGGCTGCAGTCCTAAAGTGAGATTGCATTCTAAAAGTGAAAAGGGGGAAATTCCACGAAAGTCTGATAGAAACTGTGCTATATCTATAAATAAGGATTCTGTGAGGTACAATTCACATTAAAATGGCTTAACGTAAATAAAAAATAAACTTAGGCCAAGTATATAACATTTTGGTGGACACGGCAGGTGAAATTTTATTTATTTATGGGGCAGATGAAGAACTGCATTGCTAAAAGCAGTAAAATTGGGGTGATGAAGTTTATGCTGCTGGGAATGGGGGGAAAGGAGGGCTCACAAATGGTGTTGCCAAATAAAACAAGTAACTGATTTCACATTGGGTAGATCTTCTGATTTCCTTACCAATGGTTCTAGCTCCTTCCGGTCTATGAGGTTCAATTCTGTCACAAAGTAGTAAAAGTGTTTGTAGCAGGTATTGACGTGTGCTTCTGCTCCCATGATTATAATGCGGTCAAAGTGATGAATGTATACATGGACAAATACACGGAATAGTCTGCACAGTATCTTCTTGCAGATCTGCAGGAAATTCTTTGGAAAAGGGACTCCTATCAATACAAAACGGAAAGGAAAAACAAAAGTAAGTATAGCAATAATCATGAAATGTATGGAAAACTGTTAATTAGGGATATACTGACCATTTTTTTTTTTTAAGACCGAGTAATAGTACCAATACTTGATCAAGTACTCACCGATATGAATTACTGATACCTATTTTAATGCCAGTTCACATATGTGATTTGGATGCATTTTGACCAAATCAGTTTTGCATGACATGTGAACCAAAATCCTTTTATATGGAACCGGCTCACATGTGTGGGCCAGCCAAAGTGTGATTTAAGAGAGTCAGGTACAATTCTCAGCTCGGTTCAGGTGCAATTTCCAATGTCATGCACTAACAGTTTGCACTGGAATCGTGCCTGAACCACTAACCGAAACCGCACCGGATTCTTCAACAGATCGCACTGTAAACCGGCTCCGTAGAAGGCATCAGTTTTAGTATCGGAGTACTCGTGCAAATGCTTAGTATTGGAACCGATACCGATATCAGTGCAGCGCTAGTACTAATGGTATACATCTACTAAGAATTAGAATTGTTACATTGCAAGTAAACCATAAATTAGTTAAGTTAATCGTACATTTTGTGTCATTTCTGTATATCAAGTATTTTGAAAAAATAGTGATCGTATACAGTAACATACACAACATTAAACAGCATTTCCTGTAAAATCCTTTTTTTGGAGTTCATTGTGGGACACGGAATTCAGAAACATTTGGGCTATACTGCCTCCTAAAGGAGGATTTGGACACTGGTAAACAAAAAAACATTGACTACCTCCCACCCCCATTATGTCTGAGTTCTGTAATAGCAGTACTCAGAGCAAGATCATGAAAAACAAAACAGACGCAGGACCATTGTCCCTGAATTAACTTCAAGAAAAGCATCTTATGGCAAGTTCAAAATTCCTAACAATTTCGTAACAGCCGTCTGAGAATGTGGAGAGAGAGAGAAGATCCATCATACAACATAGGTGGGCACAGGGAAAGCCACATGAGAAACACCTAGGTCCCAACCACAGGAGTAAGCAATCTAAAGAACATGTGCTATGATCTCGGCTTTGATAGTTTTTGGGGCCAAATGTTGATCCATGCCAGATTGTCAGCATGTCAGGGTTTGGACCCAAGGATAAAAATGTCAAGACTGAAAGTTTTCTTCCCTTGCGTCAAGTAAATTTTGCCTCCATGTGTGATGATAGACCTTAAAGAGAAACTCTGGCCGACCTCCCCAATTTTTATGTTTTTCGGCCCAGCTTACCTGATGGTGGTATCTGCACATTTCAGATACCCACCTTTCCAGTGAAGGATTGCTATTGGGTGAGGGGGGCTTAAAGGAGCCAGGGCCGCCAGTGGGGGACCCAAAAAGAAGTTGATTGGGGCTGCTCCATTCTAGGCTGTTGGTTTTAGGTCCTTGAAAGGAAACACTGAAAACCACTTCTAGACCAAAGAGTTGAAACTGTGTCTCTCTTGCAGAAAGGCACACTGGTGGGAGGGTTCTACCCCATGCTGGGTAGCAACAAGAGCACAGACTGCGTGACACCTCGCCTACCGATGCATCACTCAATTCCTCAGCATTTTAAGCCTTTCAGTGGAGAAGGAAAAAAGGTGTCCAATAATGGTGCCCATTGGTTGTAATAAATGAAGTAGTTCTTGGTACTTGGTCCACACAGCTTGCTCACTCAGACTAGATTCACACTAATGCAGTGGATATTGAATGAGTATTTAAGTGCGATTTCAAGGAGCATGTCAGTGCGAGTTGATGTGGTTCAGCTGCGATTCCAATGCATTTTTCATTCGATTTAGATTCTCTCTTTCTCTCAGCTCTAAAAACACATAGGACCTTTTTAAAAAAAATTACATGACGCTTGCACTGCATATAATTGGACAGCCACCATAGAAAAACATGTTATTTCACTCGTCATGCGATTCCATGCATTATGGACTGAATCCACAATCACATCATTGTGAATAAGGGCGTAACGTGTCTTCAAAGACTGGGTCGCACCAGACCACAGCTCCAAACCTTGGAACCATTCTCAGGCTGAAGGTGGCCATACAGAGTTAGAAATAAGATGCCAGATTGACTGAAATCGAAATTGTAGTTGGCCTTCTTGGCAACCTGCAGCTTGACAAAAGTTAATCTTTTCTTGACGGAACAAGGTTGAACAATTTTCAGTACAGATACAGACACAAAACTATGAGAAGAAAGCTTTTTCAGAAGAAATGAACAGAAAAATAGAAGCACATCAAAAGAATGATTTTATGACATATTAAGTAATGAGCAAATAGTTGAATACTCCAATGTTGAACAAAATATGATGATGTCAGCATAATAATAAAAAAATAACAAAGAAAAAGAACAGGAAAACATTTTTCAACACAACCAATACTTTGAACTGCTCTATAATTTATCATTTACCATGAAACAATTCAATTCAAATTTGGAGTTGAAAAAGGGTGAATACAGAAATATACACAGAAGTGAAATACACCCCCTCTACACATACATGCACACATTATGACCACCCACCATAATCAGCATCAACCTCTGAAAGTATGTTGTTGTATCTGGCACCAACCAGTAGCAGATCCTTCAAGTCCCTTATGCCGCGTACACACGAGCGGACTTTGACGGACTAGGTCCGACCGTCTTCCCGACGGACTTTCGGCGGAGGTCCGACAGACTTTCCAAATGAACGGACTTGGCCACACATGAACAGACTAAGTTCGTTCAAAAGTCTGTTCGTTTTGAATGTGATGACGTTAACGGGACTAAACAAGGAAGTTCAATAGCCAGTAGCCAATAGCTGTCCTTGCGTCGTATTTGGTCCGTCGCACTAGCACACAGATGAACAGTTTTCCCCGATTTTTAGTCCGTTGGATAGATTTGAAACGTTATATTTCTAGGCCCGTCGGATTTTTTTCCAGAAAAATTATCGGACTAGCCCATATACGATTGGATTGTCCAACGGACTGATCCCGTCGGACCTAGTCTGCCGGAAAGTCTGGTCGCATGTACGCGGCATTAAGCTGCGTGATGGGGCCTTTGTGGACTTGCTTTTCCAACAATCCCACAGATGCTCAATTGGATTTGGAGACCAGGTCAAAACCTCAAACTGGGTCAGCATGGGCACCCTGATCGGTCTGCAGATACGCAGCCCAACTACAACAAACTGCGATGTGCTGTTTGTTCTCACTCCTTTCTATTGGAACCAGAATTAACTTTTTCAGCAATTTGAGCTGCAGTTGTTCTATTGAATTGGACTACAGCCTTTGCTTCCCATGTGCATCAATGAACCTTGGCTGACCATGACCCTGTCACTGGTTTTCCATCCTTGGACCACTTTCGGTTTCTCCTGATCACTAAAGACTGGGAACATCCCACAACAGCTGCAGATTTGGAGATGCTCAGACCCAGTCATCTAGTCATTACAATGTAGCCCTTGTCAAAGTTGCTCAAATCCTTATGCTTGTCTATTGTTTCTGCTTTCAACACAGTAACTTCAGGGACAACATGTTTAATTGCTCTCTCATGGCTTAGTAACATAATGTGTATCCTGGGATAGTTGTGAAGTAGCTATCCCTGGAAGCAACGGGGCCCAGCATAAACCGGAAACCTGAAAGTGCTACTTTACAGAAAGAAAAAAAAAATGATATAAAAATAAAATATAATTAAAAATATATAATATAAAATAATATTTGCTTTTCTGTAAGAGGGATGGATAAAAAAAAAAAAAAAAAAAAAAAAAAAGTTTTTAGAGTGAGTTCAGTTCCACTTTATCCTGCAAGTTTAAAAATGTGCATGCATGTGCACTTGAAAAACGGTGTTGCCTTTTGCGTTATCGTTATGCCATCTTGTAGACTACATTCATTAGCGCTAGTGTGCGGTGATAAAGGGGGTGCTATGATCTGAGATATCCCCCGTTCTTATTCCCCTGCTCTTTTGCTATATTACAGCAAATTTTTTTTTTTTTTTTTTTTTTTTTACAAATAAAGGACAGGGCTGGGAGCAGAAATGGGAATATAATGACATAGTAGGAAGGTGTGGAAAGCCTATAGCCTCTGGGCTGTGGAGTTTGCAGAGCTGAGGTCATAGAGGATCCCGAGTCCTGCACTGTGCCTGCCCAGCAGCTGGTAGACCTGGAAAAGCACGTCATTTTGAATGCATACACTATCCATAACATACAGTTTGAGAGTTTAAGCGGGACTTTGATCTCTTATCCTAATGCAGTATGTACCCATGAGAATAAATCACAGCAGAAAACATAAGATCTAATATAAACAGGACCAATAAAATGTTTGTTTGTAAAAGGCATTTTTTTTTTTTTTACAAAATAAGCATGTTATACTCACCTGCTTTGTGCAATGGTTTGCACAGAGCTGCCCAGATCCTCCTTTTCTCTGATCCCCCGCCTGCGCTCCCGGTTGCTTCCCTTGCCGAGTGCTCAGAAAATACTACGACTAAGGCTGTTGCTGAAACGCATCAGCTGTTTTGCTTGTCACTTCATGGCATCTTTGTTTTTTCCCGCAACACCCAATGCGATGCAGTTCAGGCAAATGCACTGCATTTGCGACCTGCTTTTAGGGTGTCGTACTTTAACTTTCAACTGACACCCTCAGCAAATCGCAGAACACAGTGGGATTGCTATGTGGTGTGGGAAATGAACAGGAATCTCTGCTTCCCACACTGCATCAGCCTGAACTGGTGTTGAATCGAGATTGGGCACAGGTGAGTATATGCAGAACGTTTTTTACCTGAAGGCATAGAATGACTTCAGATAAAATACCATACAGTCTGCCTATAGAACCACTTTAAAGTCGAACACATTGGGGGGGGGGGGGGGGGGGGTTATTTACGAAAGGCAAATCCACTTTGCACTACAAGTGCAGACAGAGTGCACTTGAAATTGCACTTGGAAGTTCAGTCACTGTAAATCCGAGGGGGACATGCAAGGAAAATAAAAAACAGCATTCTAGCTTGCAGATGATTGGATGATAAAATCAGCAGAGCTTCCCCTCATTTCAGGTCTTCCCCTGAGATTTACAGCGACTGCACTTTCAGTGCAATTTCAAGTGCACTTGATTTGCCTTTCGTAAATAACCCCCAATATATGTTAGTGATTAGGAATGAGCCAAACAACCCTCAGTTCGGTTTGCACCAGAACCTTTGAACAGACCAAAAATTCTTATGAACTCTAGAACCCTATTAACCACTTCAATACAGGGCACTTTTGCCCCCTTCCTTCCCAGCCCAATTTTCAGCTTTCAGCGCTCTAGCGCTTTCAGTGACAATTGCGCGGTCATGCTACACTGTACCCAAATGAAATTTTTATCATTTTGTTCGCACAAATAGAGCTTTATTTTGGTGGTATTTATTCACGACTCCGTTTTTTATTTTTTGCGATATAAGCGCCAAAAAGCGGAAATTTGGAAAAAAAAAAAACAATATTTTCTTTTTTCTACTTCAATAAAAATCCAATAAAATCAAATTTTATCATAAATTTAAGCCAAAATGTATTCTGCTACATGTTTTTGGTAAAAAAAAATCCGTTAAGTGTATAATAATTGGTTTGTGTGATCACGGACATATGTACGCAAATGATCATGTACATATGTGTGCAGGTGATCACGTACATATGTGTGCAGATAATCATTGGGACATGTGATTTTAGTGGGACATATGTGGGGGACATGTTTTTATTATTAGGGACATGTGTTTTTATTATTTGGGGACATGTATGTTTTGGGGACATGTGTGGGGACATTGTGTTTATACTGTGTGGTGTGTTTACTGTGTACACTAGACTGGTGATCAGTGAGTAAAAAGCTGTAAAAAGAAGCTCATACTCACTGATCAGCAGCCGGCTGCAGCGATCTGCTCTCCTCTCCACAGCGATGACTTCTGTGTGAGGAGAGGAGGAGCCGATTGCCTAGCAACCGGCTGTTTGTTTACATCACATGACGGCCATGATTGGACACGGCCGTCATGTGATCAGGAGGGCCAATCACAGAGCCCTCCTGCCGATCTGAGATGCGCCGTGTCCAGGTGACACGGGCGCATCGGGATCGCGCCGCTGCGCGGGCGCGCGCGCGCGAGATCCCGCTACTCCTGAATGACGTTCCTGAACGTCATATCAGGAGTAGGCGGCTCCCACCCGGCCGTATATGTGCATTGGCCGGGAGGGAAGTGGTTAAAGTCTATGGGACTCGAACGTTCAAAACCAAAAGTGCTAATTTTAAAGGCTAATATGCAAGCTATGCAACAGAACAACACCAGCAATAAGGGGTAGCTTCAGGTGTGTACTGTGCAGGAGGCACACAACACCCACTGTAACTTCGCTAGGTTCCCAAGAAAAAAAAAAAAAAGACACTGTCCCTGCCTATCTTGTTTTTTCCCTGCACGCCAACACACTACACAAGGCCGCCGCGCTGGCGGCCTTATATAGTGTGGGGCATGTACTAAACCCCCCTGAGCTATAATTGGCCACAGGCATCCTGCCTGTGGCCAATTATGGCCCTCCTCGCTGCCGGCAAAGTGATTGGCCAAATATGCGGGGTCACAGTGCATGCTTGGCCAATCATGAGCCAGCAATGCACTGTGTTGGCGTAGTGCATTGTGGGCCGTTCGTGCCACACGAATTTGGTGCGAACGGTCCACAAAGTTCTGAATTCGCTGATCAGGTGAATGGCCCGTGTTCGAATCGAACAAGCGTTTGAGTCGAACACCGAGCTCATCCCTATTAGTGATGAGTAATTTTGTGTGTCCTATTACCGGCAGTTGGTTGTTCTGCTTAAAAACTTCCCTGCAGGGTCTCCTTTAGAGCCAGTGGATACCACCCAGAGCAGCAGGGTTGGGAAAAGGGAGGGGCAGCTGCCCCGGGTGCAGCGATTTCATATGGACGACTCCCCTGCACGCTGTGGGGGTTATTTACTAAAGGCAAATCCACTTTGCACTGAAAGTGCACTTGGAAGTCGCTGTAGATCCGAAGGGGGACATGCAAGAGAAAAAAAAAAAAAAAAAAAACACAGCATTTTAGCTTGCACATGATTGGATGATAAAATCAGCAGAGCTTCCCCTCATTTCAGATCTTCCCCTCAGATCTACATAGACTGCACTTCTGGTGCAAAGTGGATTTGCCTTTCGTAAATAACCCCCAGTGTTTTGGTAAGAGAATTGGGCACACAAATCATAGAGAAGAGAGATCCAATTTGGCAGACAGACAGACAATCTCGGAGTCAGCAGGCCTGTTAAAAAAAAGCCACGGCCCACCACCGGCATCAATTAAAATGCCCTGAAAATAAGATTCACTACATGGCTCTGCCTTACAGTACGGGTGTAATGTCACCCACTCACAAAGACAAATACCAGCTCCAGCGACACAGTAAAACGACTTGTATGCTTGGAAAAATAAAGAAGCAGGTTAATCCATGATTATACCTTGTGTGCAGGATCTTAATGTTCCAAGTCCTTCAAAGCAAGAACAAAAGTAATCTGAGGATTTGCAAGTGTTGTACATCAACCTGAAGCTTACTATTGGAAATATTTCATTTTTAACCCATAGCTGCAAAACACAATCATACATATAAACATAATTTAATGTGGCTTTAGGTATCACCTACAGCCACATGCGCTGAGATGACAACTGGGATTGAAGGCATATGACCGCTACACAAAAAGGCATAAGGCCTCCTTCACAAAGATGACCGGGGGGGGGGCTTCGGCCCACTGTCTGCTGAAAATGGGTCACAGGAGTGGAGAATGAACTGCACTCCTGATCTACAGCCAAAGCAGCTTTGGCTGTACTTCCTTTCACAAAGCATGTTGAGCTGATAGGCAGCACCACCTGTCCAACTTAGCCATTCAAGCCAACAAGGCCGGGTGGCTATTTTGTAACTAGTCAACGTGTTTTTGGTGAAAATTTTGATTTACAATTGTTGCATTGAGTACCTGAATGTTGCAGGCAGTGGGAAGTAAAACCTTTACACTTTAAGGATGACCCATACACTATATACAAGCTGATTATTATAGGAGGACACACCTAAACTATTCAGTTATTATTAAATTATGCAGACCCTTGCACTACATAGTTAATTGTACTACAGACTTTTGGTAAATCTAATGGTCCAAGAAAGGAAAACTGCAAAACCTACGACAGGGTCATGGGCAGCCAAGGCTCATTGATGTACATGTGGAGGGAAGGCCAGCCCATGTAGTCTGACCTAATAGAAGATCTACTTTAGCTCAAATTGCTGAGACATATGCTGGTTCTGTTAGAAAGGCACCAGAACACACAGCGCTTTACCGTTTGTTGTGTATGCAGTTGCGTAGCCACAGACCAGTCAGGGTGCCCATGCTGCCCAAAAAGTGCCTACAATGGGCACGTGAGCATCAGAACTGAACCACGAGGCAACAGAAGAAGGTGGTCTGGCTTGATGAATTCAAGAATGGTGTGACAAACACAATGAGTTTGAAGTATTGACTTGGCCTCCAAATTGTCCAGATCTCAGTGCAACTGAAGATCTGTGCGATGTGCAGGAAAAATTATACGATCCATAGAGGCCCCCCCCCCTGCAACTTACAGGACTTAAAGAATCTGGTACTGGCAGCTTGGCACCAGATACCACAACATACTTTCCGAGGTCTAGTGAAGTCCATACCTTGACGGGTTATACACACACACACAAATACAGTCAGTGGCAGTTATTTTGTCACAATTGCCAACTTTAATTTACAATGCACTTATGAAACTTTTTTTTTTTTTGATGCCATAATGTAGAGTATAAGATTTCCTATCATTTGAGCCCAGTCTTGCCACAAAGCGTTAATCCAGCTCTGAGCAATCCTCTTATTGTTCAGCGAGATAAATCTTGACAAACAGAGAAAAACTTTGTCAAATCTTCCCCCTTGCTGTGAGTGACAGGTGATTTACATATCTCATGCACTAGCCTAAGAGACATGCATTACTTTTTAATTCCCTCCCACTCCTTTCTTCTGCTGCTCTGCAAGGATTGGCTGTTCCACACTTCAGCATGATTTGGCATGCTGAAGTCATGTGTGGACTTTTCTGGGTTTTGACTGGATGTTAGTGATCATAGCAGAAGTTCAGTGTAAGAAATACACAGGAGAAAATGCATGTTGATAAGGGGAGTGTAGAGGTGGGTGGGGAGTCTACTGGCATCACGACTCCACCCACTGAGCCCTGGAAAACACACCCACCCTCAAAATCTGCAGTTTGTCGGGTCTCATAGCAGACAGAGGGGAGACATACGACCGATAAGTATACATGCCGGAGGCATGTATATCCTTCTAGATAACCAATATTGCAGTAGTTTAGAAAGGATGCGAGGGGGTTTACATCCACTTTAAGTTATGCTTTACATTATATTTTATGTGACTGACAAATGTTTATGTTCCATAAACATTCTATTGTATAAAATCTAGTCAATGTAATAAACGGCTGCACCTCATGTGGGCTTAGAGTTGCCACTTCATCCATTTAAACCTGAACACATATTAATTACACGGGTTCTGTGGCTAATTGAATGCAGGTAAGGCTCTAAGTGAGTTTAATTATCACCTTAATCAGCCACAGAACCCGTGTAATTCATATGTGTTTGGGTTTAAAAGGGACGAGGTGGCAACCCTAGGTGGGCTCCAAATAAACTTTATTGGAATATACAAATACACACCAGTAGTGTTTTAACATGTTTTAATATTTATCTTTTATGTATCCATTTTTTTTTTTTATTTGTCTTTTTTCTTTATTCCTTTTTTCTTTTTGAATACTTTATTTGGAAAACATTTGTTTTTATGTACATATATTTGTATGTTTTGATTCGATCATTGATCAAGGTTGCCACCTGCCTCTGATCGGTGTCTCCTCAGCACCTGTGCAGGGGATGATCTATATAGAACACGCATCAGTCAGCCATATCTTTGTAATGGCTAAGCACATCTCTGTTGTGTGAAACGCGTCTACTTTGACCACTACTGGTGCCTGTTGGTGTCATTTTGGATATTTGGACGTTCCAATAAACTTTATTTGGAGCCCACGTGAGGTGCAGCTGTTTCTTACATTGAATACATATCACGTAAGCGAGCCAGCGCTAGCACTCTGGTGTGTGTTCCAGTGGGTACACCTGAAGCGGGGAGTTCTGTTTACTTGTATAAAATAAAGAGATTTGCAGATTATCCACTAGAGGGAGCTCTGTATTTCGCTGCAATCACTGAGCCCCCATTCACACCAGTGCGACTTATCATGCAATTTGACAGTTTCAAATTGCATGACAAATCACGCCCTATTGTCCACATTGGAAGCAGTTAAATTAGCGTGACTCCGTCGGACTCAAATCGCACCGACATTGAAACTTGCACTGCCTTTTGCAAGTTCAGGTGTGACTTGCATAGACATCTGTGCATGAAGTCGCACAGATGTTTTCCAAGTGGCACCTGAAGTAGTACTGAAATGCTACTTTGAAATGGTGCCGCTTCAAGTGAAGTAGTACGATTTCAATGTCACGTTTAGGTTGGGACCACTGATAGATGATAGACATCTGTACAACCAGGGTGCTTATGCATGGATCGAAATTCCTGTATCGACGGCTTTAGAACACTGGCATTGATTTACAGTGCAAAATCTGGGGCAGCTGTGCATGGTAGCCAATCACCTTCTAATTTCAGTTGTTCAATTAAGCTTTTACAAAAACACTTAGAAGCTGATTGGCTACCATGCACAGCGGCACCAGATTTTGCACCAGATTTTGCACT
The DNA here is from genome assembly GCF_037356315.1 of Lithobates pipiens. Classification (NCBI taxonomy): domain Eukaryota; kingdom Metazoa; phylum Chordata; class Amphibia; order Anura; family Ranidae; genus Lithobates; species Lithobates pipiens. The sequence continues at coordinate 62,226,239 of NW_027507718.1, read as the reverse complement.
CCAGTTTTAGTAAATCAACCCCCTTGTTTGATAAGAACAAGACAATGTGATCCTGACACTGTATTTTTCCTTCTAACTACAAGAACAATCACAGTAGGAAGCAGAGCGCAGCACAGCCAAATGAACTGTTTATATTCATGTCTGCAGCATCCCTGGAAACTTACTGCCGACGTACAAGGGAAAGTGTTGGAAATTGGTTTAAAATCTTACATCCGCCTGTATTCACTTCAAAGCCTAATATGTTGAACAGATCCAGCCTGGAACAAGAGTCTTATAGGTCTGCTTCACATCTGACATAGAACTTCTTAGCCCTGGTTCACATTGGTGCGATTTGACATGTCAAATTGATGGCAATGACACTGTCCTAATGGGTGCGACGCTGAATTTGCGGTGCCGCACCAATTTCAAAAAGTCGTTTCTGTACTACTTTTTGTGATTTCGGGTGCAATTCCCACTGACATCTGTCAGAAACCCACACAGATGTCTGTGAAATCGCAGCCGAAATCGGAACTGACATGCAGGAGTGAAATCGTGAAGCTGAACTCGCACGGCTGCATTCCTGCAGCTCAGTGTGAACCTGGGCTTAGAGGCAGAATATTTTTGCAGGTAAAGTGTTTGTAAGGCCTTAAAAGGGGTTGTAAAGTCTCAACATTTTTCGCCTTAATGTATTCTGGTGAAAAACGTTCTGTGCTGCAGCTAGCCCCGCTTTTCCTTACCCGAGCCCAATCGTTCCAGTGACGAGAATGAGCCCAGCAGCGGTCTCGGATCCTAATTGGACAGACTGATAGCAGAAGGAACCAATGGCTCACGCTACTGTCCATTAAATTCAGTGACACAGGAGCCCGGGGGCAGGGCCGAATCCTGCTGTCTGTGTTAATGGATGCAGCAGCAGGACTCAGGAGTGCGCCCGGCTGCTCACAATAAGAGGAGGAGCCAGGAGCACCGCCAGGGGAACCCCAGAAAAGGAGGAATTGTAGCTGCTCTGTGCAAAACCCTTGCACAGAGCAGGTAAGTATGACATGTTTCTTATTTAAAAAAAAAAAAAAAAAAAAAAAAAAAAACCTTTACAATCACTTTAAAGGTTTTTCTCCTTAATGCATTCTATGCATTAAGGTGAAAAACCTTCTTGGCCCCAGCGCCTGCCCCCCCCCCCCCCCCCCAAAGCCCGCCTTTTTCTTACCTGAGCCCTATTTGATCCAGCAATATGCACAAGCACAGCGGCTCAGTTGGACAGATTGATCACAGCAGGGACCATTGGCACATGTGTGGCAGTTACATTATCAGTACCGGCCCAATGGGTGAAGCAAGAATAACAGACCCAAGAGAGAAGGATAGCAACATGGCACCGATGGAGAGGATGCGGGGAGCTCTCCCCCATAAGGCTGGAGGAAAGTAAACACAGGAGGGAAGTGTCATAATGTGTATAATGCTTTGCATACTTGCACATTATAGCTAATTTTGGCTGTTCCCACCATTAATGAATTCCGCCTAACCTGGGGTGAATGCCCTGCGCCACATAAACAAAAGCAGGTAGATCTGTTTCAGGCTCTTTTGCACCATTTTAGAGTGAAACAGTAACTAGCATGGATCCACAGCTAATTAACAACAGTATTACAGAAGTTTCAACATAGAAAACTGCCCCAGATTCCCACTTGGATTGGACTGGGTGTACGGGATGGGCACAGTCTTCTGGTAACCTGGGAGAGAATCCACATGCCTCTCACTGCTCGTGCAGTAAACACTACACGGGCAGAGCCAACATAGAGGCAGAGAAAGGAACTTTTAAGCCTGGCTAATAACCCTGGCAAACATCGGGTCACCAGCCTTCTTCCTCCCTCTCAACTGAGCAAAGGGCAAGGCAAAGTAGAGGGAGCCAGATTAAGCAGCCTGCACTAGACATGGCATAGAAAACAGTGAAAAGCATCCCTAAATAATAAAGGGGCTTGAGTCCCTTTGTTAATTAGGTGCAGGATCATCTCTAGTTTCTCTTTAGAAGAGTGGGACAGATTTTATACCTGTACCACTCTGTTAATTTTCCCCATAATCCCCACACAAGAAAGAGCTCAAAATTCAGACTAGTTAATCTAGCCCTCCTTGTCAGATGAGATCACATGAAGTATGATGGACAGGGTAGCGGCTCCTATACCCACTACAGGAAAGCTCAAAGTAGGGAAATAAGTGTGTAAGATAGAATGATAGATTTGTTACAAATAATATGCACAACTGGGGATTGCAAAGACATCCGGAACCTGCTAAAAAAATAAAAAGACTTGATGAACGGGACACAGCTGGATTAATGGTTGATGGGCACCTGAACCAAATCACCTAGAGCTGGTTAAATCCTCCAAGACTGATTTACAGAGAACACAAGAGCTGAAGTGTCAGGGTTGTCAAAACACATTCACGTTAGGACTGTTGGACAAGGGAGTGAAGAGAATTCTGTCATACACCACCACGTAACCACAGGTCTGGGAAGAATACACTGAATGAACCTCATATACAATCCTGTGGATGGAGAGCTAGTGGCAACAACAAAGAACGTGGAATATTCACGCTGGCTGCAGACCAAACAATGTGCACATGTTTGGCAGTCTTTACTTCATTTCAAAATAGAAAGGGTTTTCAGTATAAGTGAGGCCTGTGCAAAGTAACTCTGCCTCAGGGCAAATAACATACTTAGAACCACAACTGACATAGAAGTCAATCACAGAGTAAACATATTCACCTTTTATGGAGTGGTTTATGAACTTTATACTTACTGCCAGCTGCTTTAATAAAAGTGTTCCATAAAGAGGTTGTAAACCTCCCCTTACCTATAGTTGTACCTATAGGTAAGTCTACAGTAGAATAAGTACTGTAAATATCTCCTAAACATGCACCGTGCAGGAGATATTCACCGTTTACTTCGCCGATGATGTCATCGCTGCATTCGCTCTGAAGGAAACGGCTGCCCTTGCCGTTCCTTCAGACGAGTGTGCCGTGACTGATGGGTCACATGGCTTTGGCCAAAGAGCCGGAGTCCGCAGCCCCAGAAGGAAGAGGGGCGAAGATGGATGCAGCTTGCAGCGGGAATGACGAGGGTTTCGTTTGCAGGTAAGTAGTGTCACATAATGTGCTAGTATACGATGAATACTAGCACATTATGCCTTTACTTTGCAGGGAAGAAGAAAAGAAGAAAAACCCACCAGATTTGGGTCGAACCAAAAAAAAAAAAACCTGAAAGCTCTGGCAAGAGCCATGTTAGTACAGTGATCTCCCCCACTGAGCTGTTGTGGCCCCCCACCAGAACACTTTGGTCAGCTGCTTGTTTTCCAGCATGCTTGGCTTCTGTCTGACCGACTGACATACACACAGTCTGAATCCAGATGTTTTTTATTGAACCGGCCAATGTCTCTCAACATTTGGCCCATGTGTACGGGCTTTACTCTGTTTAGAATCTCTCTGCTAATGAATTCCCCTGGAGTCCTAATCCCTACCTGTTATTACTGAGGGAAATAGACAAGTGGTTGTTTTGCATTGCTGAAAAGACTAGGTCTGCACTAACCTCATGCTTTCTGCAGAACCTCAAATAAAAAAAATAAAAAAAATACGATAGCAACGTGATGATAATGTAAGAGATCCGGAGAACGCAGCAAAAATCTGAAATAACATTTGTTAATGTATAAAAAAAAAAAAAAAAATTTAATTAAAAATTGGAGTCCACTCATTTTTATACTATTACAATATTTAAATAGTTTTCTCCCCATGTTTGCATATGTTCTATTCATTATAAAATAGGAGTTACACAGACAGTTTGTATTGTTTGATTAAAAAAAAAAAGTCAAGATTTCATTTTAGTCCTTTGTTCTCTGTCTGCCTGGTCAAATCCTATTTGAAGTGGAACTTCGGGATAAGCAAATATTGTCTAAATCCATTCATAATGTAAAAAATGTCGCTGTGTCTCGTGTATTTCTTACAGTTTTGTGCAGTACCCCAATGTGAAAATGACCTCGGTGCAGGAGCTTCCTGTAATACAGACCGGTCACTGCTGCTCTCTCTACATGTGCAGGGTGACCGGTCTGGTCTCCGCCTCCTCGTATAGTTTTCTGTTGTAGGTGAAGCTTTCTGGGCCCCTCCCACAGCTCTGCTCTCTGCACAGTCTATGTACAGCACAGTGATGACGTCACTGTTACTTTTACAAGGTATTATCTGGGTACGTACAGGTATTTCATGCACACAAAGTCGATTTATATGCTTTGCAGCTATTGGAGAATATTATAATGAAAGTTTTTGTTCCCAGCATTCAGGTTTACCAGAAGAGTTCACCTTTACAGAAAAATCTGTTGTGAACTAACACAGGACCTCCTCCTCATCACCCCCCCCCCCAGTCCTCTTGACCTGCCGCGTGGCAATCTCCCGTTCTGAGCCCCCCGGTATACTCGCCTCACGGCTCCGGGGCTTAGAAATCCTCGGAACTTAATCTCTTAAATGTACCCAGTCAGGAGGTATATTTAGGAGCATTCTAATTGGTTGGCGCTGTCACATGGGCGGCACGGACCAATTAAAACCCACATAGCCTGTCCTGTCGGCGAGGAAGAAGAGTGAAAGTAGAGGGGATTTCTAAGCCCTGGAACCCTAAGGTGGCTATACCGGGGGTCAGAATGGGAGATCATCGTGCTGCAGGTCGGCGGGACTGGGGGGGTTGAGGAGGGGGTCCTGTGTAAGTTCACCTTACGGATTTTTCTGTAAAGGTGAACTTACACTTTAAGCAGACATGGCTGTGAATAACCAGGATCTGTAAAACATGTCTAGGCAGCTCGGCTGGTAAAGTAGGAACCATTCCCTTTAAGGTTTTTATATGCAGACAATGATTCAGTGAAAATGAGAGCCAGGGATTCACACTGATTAACTGAGAAGAGAGCATGACACACGCTTTTGTGAAAAGTAATACCAGAGGCTGCAGTTTTGGAGCTGGAAATGGAATATGTCTAGTCTTTAGTAAGCTTGCCTATAGAACCATTCAAAGTATGAGGAGTAAAAGACATTCACTTACTATGTCCATCTATTCAGAGAAACTACCGTCTAAAGTACAGATTTCACAGACACTACTTTTCTGTATTATTAAAGGGCCATTCCCACTAGGGCAATATAGAAGCATCAGGAAAATATGAAGAGAAATACTTTAGGAAGAATATGACAGAAAAGGCATTCTAGTTTTAGGTCAGCATTCACAAGTGCCAAATCCGAATTGGGATTAGTATGTACGATACTATTATTATTATACAGGATTTATATAGCGCCAACAGTTTATGTAGCGCTGTACAACTTGAGGGTAGACAGTACAGATACAATACACTTTAATACAATAGGAATCAGAGGGCCCTACTCCTTAGAGCTTACAATCTAAGAGGGTAGGTCAAGAGATACAAGAGGTAATAGCTGTGGGCGATGTGCTGATTATATACGCATTTGCAGAGAGAAAATTGGTCATGGGACTTTGAATGAGGCGTGTCACAAATGAAAAAGTAAAAATCGCATAGAAGGGTACAGATGTAAACATATTTTCCAAGCTGAAACATTTCATTATCTAAAAAGGTACAAAATACAATTGGTAGAACAACAGAAACTCTTGTTGCTAGGTAGTCTTCCTAATCTGCCTCTTCCTATTCCGTCGCGCTTCTTCCTCTTCAGTGAGCTGCCCCGTTGCCTTCTGGGACATGTGTGTGTGTGTGTGTGTCCCATAAAACAACAGGGCTGTGCGACTCGTGCATGTGCAGTAGGAAAAAAGCAGTGAAGTCGCAAGCCCGTTTCCCTTCGTCAAGATGGTGGCGCTGGCACCAGATCCAATAGATGGATCGGCCTCGGGGCCAGACATTGCGTGCTCGCTGGACAGGTTAGTGTCCTTATTAAAAGTCAGCAGCTAGTGTGTTTGTAGCTGCTGACTTTAAAAATAAATAAAATAAAAAATAAAAAAATTGCGGCTGGAACACCACTTTAATTCATAGTGATAAATACATAACAAGGTTTGCAACCACAGGTACATGATGAGTGCTCCTTATAAAAGTTGAGGGCATTATGTGAACTCTACTCACGTTTCGAGGATTTGTCCACTCGTCAGGAGTACAATGCCACAAATAGATATAGATCTAAATGAAAAATAGTGTATTGGTAAAAAGTTACCTAGGTTTAAAAAAAAAAATAAAAAAAAAAAGGGGCAAGAAATCCCATACTCACATGCCAGCTCAGAAAGCCGGCCTAGCCAATGATTAGGGGAAACAAAGGATGCCGGATACAATGCTAGTTCCGGGGCTGAGATGAGGGCCCCCCCTCCCAAAGCAAGGGTGCAGCGATGTAAGGAACCAGATAACCACTGTGTGATAATGTGAGGGGAAGGTGAGAGGACACACCCAATCCACACTGAATCTAAAAATATAAATGTACACATATAGAAAGGGTAATGAGTAAACGTAACAATGTGCTTGTATCTGAAAATGTGTTCTTCCCCAAGTGAATAAATCCCAAGTCAAAGAAATGCCCCACTGCATGAATATGAGATACCAGGGGTGATAATCCCTGAAATGGGTGTATATTAGTAAAATCGGCAATGTAAAAAACAGGATTGAACAAGTGCTCAATAATAAATACAAAGAGGGGAAAAATAAAGAAATAAATAAAATAATATGTGAACAAAAAATTCTACAACAAAAAAAAAAAAAAAAAAAAAAAAAAAAACTTACTGGTGTAGGGTGATTGCCAGAGTGAACAAAAATCAAAGTGTCTCTGCAGTGGAGACATGCGAATTGAAATGCTGGACGTTGCATGCTATAAATACCCAAGATGGTGGGTGGGTCCCTGCAAGCACCAATGGGGAGAAAGGAAGGCAGAATGGTAAATCACAAAACCCGTGCGAACACTGGAATCGAGTCCACCAGCCCCAGCGCTAGATGGAAGAACAAACGCCCTGGCATTGCGGTGTCAAATGTTGCTGCGAGCAGGGCGTGCGCCAATGCGTGGGAGGACACTCCCCGCATCCCGAGATGGGGAAGGAGAGGGGAGGTACTGCCAGGAATCGTAGCCCCAAAAACCAACAGAGGATGGCACCCTCCGCCCCCTGGATGAATCGGAGCTGGTAAATGTAAAACCAAAAAAATGGCCAACCATGAAATGTGATATATGAGAAATGAAATCATAACCGTTCATATAAATAAAAAGTATATATGTATATAGGCAAAATAAAATAAAAATAGTGGTATGTCAGATTACTAGAGTCTGGCAGTCTTCCACCCAAATATTGAACATATAAAAACAGAGTGTGACCTGACATTGAGCCACTGTGGCAAGCCTCCATGCCTAATTACATGTATTTGCAGAGAGAAATTGGTCATGGGGCTTTGAATACCTGAGAATACGAGTATAGAATCAGACTGCCTGAACCTGCTACTGCTAGGAGGTCATTTCAAGCCCAGAATATCCTTTAAGATCTACTTACATCCAAGTCTCTTTATGTCCGCACAAAAAAAAAAAAATTCAGTTAGGTTAAACATACTTAAAAGTGCCTGAAAAGCGCCACTGCTGAATCGCTTTTCAGGCACTTCGGCAGCTTAGTACTTGTTGGCAATCACAGAGGTCAGACATTTCTTGCAGTTGGCCACCAGGTCTGCACACATCTCAAGAGGGATTTTGTCCCACTACTCTTTGCAGATCCTCTCCAAGTCATTAAAGTGGTAGTAAACCCTACCCTCTGTTTTTAGATAAGACCATTTTTGTAATTAGCGAGACAACATAAAACTATATAGCTAGGTGCCATTATGAAAAAATGTGTCCTTACTGTATAATCCGTGATGTTTGCATTTCGTTTGTCAGTGTCTAACTCAGCGCCATCTCGGATGTGGTTTATCCTAGTTCTTTTCAATTTGTATTTCCGCCCACACTTCGCGCTGCGCTGTAATCCCGCGCATGCGCAATACGTGCACAATATTCAAGCCTCGTATTCGTTTCCGGTTTCTATGGAAACGAGTAAAGGTTTCTCATAGCCAACGGGGGTGTGCTGCCAACTACTGTCGCACGTGACAGAGGAGTCACGTGATAATGCAGATCCTCTCATAAAATAAACATGAGCAGTCCTCGCGGGATGTCGGGGCTGACGTCTACAACAGGAAATGACGCAGCCCCGACAGACACAAGAATAATTCCGGCCGGGCTCGGCTGCCGGATTTTTCGGGCATTACTGCGCATGCGCGGTGACGTAAGCAGTGAGACATATACTGATTGTACAGGAAGGAAGCAGGTAGGAAAAAAATGATGAGCGAAAATGAGTTTTGGATGAATGGATGGCAATATTAATGAAAAGTGAAATTTTTAGGGTTTACTTCCACTTTAAGGTTTTGAGGCCAATGCTTGGTGGCTCGAAACCTTCAGCTCCCTCCACATATTTTCTATGGGATTAAGGTCTGGAGACTGGCTAGGCCACCCCAGGACCTTATGTTCTTCTTTTTGAGCCACTCCTTTGTTACCTTGGCTGTGTGTGTTGGGTCATTGTCATGCTGAATAACCATCCACGACCCATTTCCAATGCCTTGGCTGAGGGAAGGAGGTTCTCATCCAAGATTTGACGGTACATGGCCTTGTCCATCGTCCCTTTTATGCAGTGAAGGTTGTCCTGCCCCTTAGCACAGAATGTTTCCACCTCATGTTTAACAGTGGTGATGGTGTTGAGTTGATGCCAAAGAGTTCAATTTTGGTCTCATCTGACCACAACACTTTCACCCAGTTCTCCTCTGAATTATTCAGATGTACATTAGCAAATTTCAGACAGGTCTGGACATGTGCTTTCCTGAGCAGGGGACCTTGCGGGCACGGCAGGTTTTTAGTCCTTCACAGCGTAGTGTGTTACCAATTGTTTTCTTGGCGACTATGGTCCCAGCTGCCTTGAGATCATTGACAAGATTCTCCCGTGTAGTTCTGGGCCGATTCCTCATCCTTTTCATGATTGATGAAACTCCACAAGGTGTGATCTTGCATGGAGCCCCAGACTAAGGGAGATTGACAATTATTTTGTGTTACTTTCCATTTGCAAATAATCAGACCAACTGTTGTCACCCTCTCACCAAGCTGCTTGGCGATGGTCTTGTAGCCCATTCCAGCCTTGTTTAGGTCTACAATCTTGTCCCCGACATCCTTGGACAGCTTTTTGGTCTTGGCCATGGTGGAGAGATTGGAATCTAATTGTTTTGTTTCAGTGGACAGGTATCCCTTATACAGGTAACAAGCTGAGATTAGGAGCACTCCCTTTAGAAAAGTGCTCCTAATCTCAGCTCGTTACCTCTATAGAAGACACCTGGGAGCCAGAAATCTTGCTGATGGATAGGGGAATCAAATACTTATTTCACTCATTAAAATGCAGATCAACTCATAACTTTTTTGAAAATGCATTTTTCTAAATATTTTTGTTGGTATTCTCTCACCATTAAAATTATAGACTGATCATTTCTTTGTCAGTGGGCAAACCGTACACAATCAGGAGGGGATCAGATACTTTTTTCCCCTCACTGTAAGTACAGCAGAGACCAGAGGGCTGGGGAGGGTGTACAGTGTTATTTCACCTTTTCATTTTTTTCTGAAAAGGGTACGACCATATTTAATGTTAGGAGGGGTGAATGAGCAAAGCACTGGTTGGCTT